>NC_037641.1:4211666-4875000 GCF_003254395.2 Apis mellifera
AGTCAATATTAGGATGCACGATCGATCGCAATCGCTAAAAAAAAAAAAAAAAAAGAAAAGTCTATTTAAAAAGCAAAATAAACGAGATAATGATTTCTCCACTGGATTTCTATTTGTTTCAGGATGATCCAGCACCGTTCATCGCCACCAGCAATCGTTTGATCGTGAAATACGCTTCATCCGTGAACAATATCGGAACAGGATGGAGAGCGGTCTTTGAGGGTCGAAGTAATTGAGAATGATTTCTATTTCTAAGATTCTAAGGACGATTTATAAAAATATTTATTTGCGTATGTATATCTATCGAAGATTAACAGCATATTTATATTAACCCGCGCTCCAGTGGGTAAAATTAAGACGGTTTATTGTCGAAAAAATATTCGTTATTTGTAAATAACGTAACAAATATTCGATATGCATAGAGATTAAATAAATGAAATTTCGTGTAATGCGTGAAATCGTTGGCTCATCATCATGAAAGACTCGAAAAATTGTATCACGCTACAATACCAATACCAATCTTTTCGATATATCTTTGAATCATTAATTAAAATTACGATGATTCATAATGTTTTCAGATTAAAAAAATTTTTCACGCCTCGTTGCACTTCTCATCGCCACAATCCTCTCGCATTTCTTCGTCTTGGATCTCTTTCGTTATCGAACAACTTTTTCCGGCTACCGCGTCCACTTCTGAGATCTCCTCCTCCTCAGGTATCACTATTTCCGTCCCCACCTCTTCTTCTTTTCTTTTCTTTGGTACCTCTCGTTTCTTCCTATTCATCTCGTGATTATCTTTTTCGGACTTCTTCTTGCTCTTCTTCGATTTCGTTTTAGTCTCCTCTGTCTCTTCTACTTCCACCGGTTCTTTCTCCACTTCCTCCACCGTCACTTCCTTTTCCTTTTTCTGAAGCTTCTTCCTCTTTCCATCTTTCTTCGTCCTCGCAGACTTGTCCACATTTTTATCCTTCGACTTCTTCTCATTCTTCACATTGTTTCGCTCCTCGACCGTTTCCTCTTTCACTTTCTCGTCTTTCAACTTCTTCGAATCCTTTTCGTGAACAGTCTGCGACGCCTCAGAATATTTGCTCTTCTTCTTAGACTTCCTCTTCGGGGATTCGTAGCTAGACTTGCCCTTAATGTCGATATTCTCCTTCTCCTTCAATTTCTTGTTCCTCGACTTGTGACCTTTCCCCGATTCCTCGTTCGTTTCGACCAAATCCTCGGAATAATTTTCCACATTCTTCTCGTCGGATGCGCTGCTCTTTCTCTTGCTCGATTGCAACTTTTTCCTCTCTCCATCCTTCCACCTCTCTTCCCTGAAACATAGCGAATCGGTCGCGACATTCGGCCGGGAAAAATCGATACGTTTTCAATCACCCGTGACGAAGATAAAACCGATCTCGAGAGCAAAACAATTGCGTAATTAGAGCCGTTACGTCGCGCTCAAACGACGATGCATTCGGCCATGCAACTCTTTTAAAACTCACTTCGAATACTCTACATCCCTCTTCTTTTTCTCGTGCCTTTTCTTCGACTCCACCTCCTTGCCAGCCTTCTTCGCGAACACGTCGGACGCGAGAACCGTGACGACCAGTAAAATGGTTAACAATACCCAAATCCTGCGAAATAAACGATTCGCAAATCAAATCAATAACAGTGTTCCAACGGTCTTCACCACTCAACAAGTTTCAAAATTGAGATCAAAATATTTTGCTTACCGCATGTCTGCTCCTCGCTTGTGTCTAAATTGAAAATTGATAAGTAACGATTCACTTAGGAGGATCGTTTCGCGTGACCATTGAAACCAAGATTCAGCACAACACTGGCTGCCGTTTGCCCGATCTTCTTATATCTTATGCGTGTTGATATCTCGATAAACAAGATTGGCTCTCGACGCGGTGAATGGTCCCCGCGATATCTGATTCGATATCGCCGCGAAATCGATCGCCAATACGTGGACGAATGACACGATGATTCGATTCGTAACGCGCAATGTTCGAAGTTCGAATATTCGAATCTTCTTCCTCGTTCGTCGAATGTGAAGCATTCTCTTCGCCACGTTCGCGTTCTTGACCTAGAACAGACCGCTCCTGAAATAGCTGTACCATTCATCTCCCACGCGTGGACCCCCCTTTCCTCGTTTTCTTCCTTTTCCTCTCTTTTTTTCCTCATGTAGCACGGTGTTTCGTGCACCGATATCGTGCACCGCGACGAGACGAGATATTTAGGTCGATACACGTATCTAATCTTTCTGTACCGGCGCATTCTGACGTCGACATCGACCACTTGTAATTGGGTCTTAAATCGTGATAAATATATCGTTACACGTAGAAGAATGATTGCGAGAAATAGCTCGATTTCATTCAATTTGTTCGTTAATCGAGACGATTGTTTTATCAAATTTTATACAACTGGATCATAATGGATCCAGTTATATACATAATCAGTTTCTACATGTTCATCTTGCTTCTCGAACTGTTTCTCTCTGTTTGTTTTAATGGGATAAACAAATTTTGACAAGATTGATGTTAATCGCTGTTTCTTCAAAGTAGTGCGATTGCGCCATTCTTACGCATCGTTACGTTTATTACAACGTGGAGGGATATCTTTGGTGAATTTGCAACGAACTCGAGCGTGGAAGAAGAAGATTGGTCTTCGTTAAAAGTTCTTTAGTAAAGTCGAAGTAGTTGCGGATATTACGTGGTATTTTAAATATAAATTGGAGAATTTTTTTTTTTTCTATTGGATTGGTGTATGTGATATTTAAATAATTCTTTAATTACATTGACGATTAAAAATCTTAGGATAAAATCGTTATTTTATTATACAAAATGTCAAATTCTTTTCTCTGCTATTCCATTTTTTCCAATTTTGAAGAAATGACGAACAAAATAATTGTTCTAAGAGTTTTTAAAATATAAGCGTAGTGTTTTGTTCGAAACATTTTAGTTAAATTATTCGTTATTCAAAAGTTGTAAAAATTATCAATTATTGTATTATACTTTTTAATAAAAAAATTTCACGAATATTCTAATTTTACAGCATATTTTGTAAAATATGTATATATATTATCAATATTAATATATATTATCAGTATTAGTTCATTAAATTCGTATTCTAAAAAAATGAAATTTCACATATATCAACATGATAGAATAAACAAATATATCTTTTTTAGATTTAATAATAAAAGATCGTAGAAAAAATAAACGTACATAATATAAACGTTTAAAAAATCATGTATTTAATAGTTCGTTTTATGATTCTCTCTGTGCATTTAATTCAATTCTGGTTATAAAAGATAAGCAAATATGAAATTTACGA
Source organism: Apis mellifera (assembly GCF_003254395.2). Lineage (NCBI taxonomy): Eukaryota > Metazoa > Arthropoda > Insecta > Hymenoptera > Apidae > Apis > Apis mellifera. The sequence continues at coordinate 4,214,994 of NC_037641.1, forward strand.
GCTCATAAATCTTGCCAGTTGTCGTCGATCAATTTTTTTAACAGTAAACGAGTTACCTAACACTTTATTTTCTGCAAAATGACGATAATACCTGAGACGAATATCATCGAGTGGATAAAGACGTGATATCATCCTTCTTTTTCTGTGCCCATTTATCACGTTCTCTAACTCGTTTGTATCGTTTTTATCATTTGATTGTTTTTAAAAAACAAAAAAAAACATTATTCCTCGAATCCAATGACGTTAAAGTGTATTCATTGTATCATCCGATTTATCTATGGATCAACTTTTGATAATTCTGCATAATGCAAACAATTATTGATATTAATGTAATTGGTAACAATGTAATGCAAATGTAAATGATGAAAAAAATTGTGCACAATTGTGACATAATATAATTTTAAATAAAATTAAAATAAATTAAACAAACACGAAATTTTGTATCGATACACGTGTAAGGTGTAACAATCAATAATGCTATGCGTTTACTGAAATTATATATGTATCATATATTTTTTTCATTTACTTATATGCATATATTCGTATCAAGAACTCCGTGGCATAGATTTTGTAGTGGTGATTCGATTACAAAATAACGTACGGTTTGCTTGAAAAATGCTCGTGGCTTATAAATATCTTCAAAATTGTCGATAGTCTCGTGATCATTGAGATTTATCATTAACGAACAATTCTGTATTTTAGATCGCATCGATGGCACAGAAAAAAAAATACGAAAATGCATACACATATACAATAATTATTCGATTTAAAATGAAAGAAAAAATTATTATCTTTTTTTTTATGCGCGCAGAGATGTTCATTTTGTACACGTATTTACGCAAGAGATTTTCATTTTCATCTTTTAAATTTTGCGCAATATAATTTTTTAATTAATTTCATCTTTAATTTTGCGCATTATACGTATATAATTTTTAATACGTATTTAATTATTAGCGTAACAACACGTACATGCTATTAAGTATCCGTGTGTAACTTAAAATATATACTTATAAATAACAAACGAAGAAAAAACATGACTTATCGTTATTTAAACGACGTCAATATAAAAATAATTAAAATTACAATACTTGAAAAAACATCGTCTCTTAATATACCTTACACGAATGAAAATTATGAAATGTGAATTGAAAAAATGAATTCTAATCCTAACAGATGATCTACAAAAAATTTTTATGTTCATGTAACGTTTCTTTCTTTTTTCTTTTTTTTTTTTTCTTTTTTTTGGACATTATAGTATATAAATATTCAATTTTTTTTTCAGCGAAACATGACTAGTAAATGTTAACAATGATATAACAATGAGACTTATTTATCGCAGAATATAAGTACTAAAGTAAGTATATTACGTGTTCTCTTACAATGAATTCAAAAAGAATTGTGACTAAGGCAAGGCATCAATTTTTAGTGTAGTATACTTATATAATTCATCTGTCTTTTCCTCTTCGTCTTATAAATTTCACTACTTCTATTCTACAGCGTATTTGGATTTTCTCTTTTCCTTTCTTACGCATCTAACAAGTTGATAAAATATCGATTTAATAAGTTAATAAGTTAATAAAATCACCGGCAAAAATTGTAGAAAGAAATTAATTATGATAGCTTATTAGATTTTACGAACAATATAGAGCACGTAACAATGAGAGCAATAATAACAAAAATCGTGAATCCTATGAATTAAGCCATTTTTAAAATATTAATTTATATAAGAGAGATAATGAAAAAATAAAGAACACTAAGAGCAACGGCTTCCAAACTTGGACGAGTATATATCATGGAGAAAAAAAATCGATCAGTCTTTTGTTGAAAAATTTTCGAAAATTGTTAAAATCAACAATCGAACAAATTTATCGATCCTAATTTTTAGAATTTCACGGAGAAATATTTCTGAAAGTGAGAGAAAAAGAAAAACATTAAAAATTGTTAAAAGTTGGAGCCTTGAAAACTGTTGCTTTGGTGCTCTACGTTCTACAAGATTCATCCCACCCTGTTAGATGGAAAATAGAGAGAAAAAAAGTTTAATCACAGAGACGGCAAATGGACAAATAATCGTCTCGAATCGTAAGAAATGGAACGTAATCGATCGCAATTATTATTATTTTTTTTTTTTGTGCTTTCACTTCGTTTCACAAACGCAAGAATTGGCGAATAAACGAAGCGTTTGCTCGTTACCCGAGACTGTCCTCATAAAAATATTCTTTGAAACGTTACAACATTACTTATATTACCCTGAGTGCTATATCAACTCCTCCTCGTTTACACACTACCATCTCTATTTACATAGATATACAGAGAGAAAGAGAGAGAAAAAAAATAAACATTTTCACGTCGAAAAAACTTATACATATATATATATATATATATATATATATGTATATATAATTTTAGATTGCCTCTTCCTCGAGATCCAAGGAGAAATACTTGTAATAGCTGTCACGTAATCCGTGCGCTTCTTTTTTCTTCGTTCAACGAGAGAAATCGATCGTGTTACGCTTCTTCGGACATGTTGGACAGAGATGTGACAATTTTTCCGTTCTTTTGCGGTGATTCGTTTAAAGGCTGAGAGTCTTCTTGTACCGATTGAGGATACTTTTGATCAGGATAATTCCACGGCTGGATATCACCCGTACCGAAGATTTGATAAACGATATAGGTAGCACAGGCGACGCAAGCTGTCACCCCAAATACTTGCCTCCATGCGTCGAGGGCTTGCTGTGAATTGAATTTTCTCGTTAACTTTTGAGTACGAGCATTGAACATCGAGTACATGTGCAGAAAAAATAAGAAATTTAGTAAATGAAAGATAAGTATCAAAGGGAAAAGGGATTCGAATGAACGAAGAATGTAGTTTTCATCAATTGAATAAAATATTATAGAATTTTTACTCACGCTTTCTTGGGTGAGGAGGCCAGCTACGATGGGAGATAGGAAACTGGCGGTCATATGAATCGTCTGTGTAAACGCCAATATTGGTCCTAACAGCAACGAGCCACGTGATAATAAATAATTCAGCAAATATCGTTCGCAATATTTGATCAGCCACTTACCAGCAAAATTTGGCGCTATATCGACGATATTTGCCATGGCTCCTGCATAGGAAGCAGTGATAAGAGTAACGGCTACAAACCAGACCACTAAAACGAGAACGATGTCGCACCCCAGATAGCCAATTAACACCAACATTATACCAGGAGCTACTTGAGCTGCGAAGTAATCTTGCCGTTACACGATTTGTTGAATATTTTTAGAAACTTGATTCTAAGGAATACGTACAAGAGACGGTGAACACTTTTCTGACATTCGTCAACGACAAAATCTGTCGTGTGATCAGAACATCGGCTATGTAGCAGAATGCAACAGAACTGAAGTAACTACAGATGAATGGTAAACCAGACAGTACTCCATTCTGAAATAATAATAATAATAAATTATCCTCATCGTAGATATAATTTATAAAAAGAAAATGCTCGTTTCAAGCGTGTACCGCTTGGATGCTGAATCCTAGAACTGTTTTCATGTACATTGGTCCAGAGATGATGAATATATAATGAACCCAGATCCTGCCGAACGTGGTTATTCCGATCGACCATGCTGGCCAGGATGTAAGAATGAACCTCCACGGAACTGGCATATTCTTGGAACGAAAAGAAAAAAAGAAAAAAGAATTAATCAAACGCAAAATGTATCGATAGAGATTGATTCCTCGTGCAAAAAATAAATAGAATGACAATTTTCGAGAAAATTGGCTACGAAGAATTTTAGAAAGACATCCAACACGTGCACTTGTATAGTTTTAAAATTTAAAATTCTTGTTATAATTCGACGAGGATTAGAGAAAGAATATTCAAAAATCGCGGACTTGGCCGGACTTTACCTCGTCTCTAACTTGATTCCCTACACTCCCTTGAATGTATCGTAGCTCCTGCTGGGATATTCTGGGATGAGAGGCCGGTGTGTCGAAGGCGAAGAAGTACCAGAAAAAGCACCAGATCATACCGATGCTGCCGGTAGTATAAAAGACAGCTCTCCATCCGAAGTGAGCAATGATGAATCCGCACAGTGGATAGGTTAACCCGATGCCAAAACTGAACCCTGAATATAGATAATCTAGATGTTAGGAGTAGCTCACCCCACAACCCGGAAGGAAGCTGAAACATGATGCTTGTCGAATGGCTTCGCCTTGGCTCGTGTACGATTCATGCGTGGCGACGATCGCTCTTCAGCGGTGGCGTATATTTCACCCTGTAAAGCGATTCAAGTAGTGACTTAGTACGACGGGATGAGGATGAGCGCACGTGAGACGATGCTGTGTCTACAGTGGAACAATGAAACTTCTATACCTGAAACTATATATCAACAGCGCCAACGAACAACGCCTTCGAACCGACTCACTCCTGAATTTTTTTTTCGATTTCACTTGAATTTACAAATTATCAAAGAGCTTCATATTTTCATTCGACATTCTCTATTTGCAATTTCGAAAATTTCTATGAGTATTACAAGGATGATTCAATAATTATCAAATGCTTTATCGATCATGATTTTGTCACGAGAATACGATCAAGAAAGAGCAACGTGCTAATTAGTCTGAAGATATAGTCAGAGGCTACGAATCTATAAGAGATTCTCAGCAAAGTATGAGGATATAATGATCGTTGGAATCATTAAAAATGTTTTTTGAGAAGAATGTAAAAAAGACTTATATATAAAGCAAAGAGAATATATTGAGAAATAATATTATATATATATATAATATAATAAAAAATTATTTTGATATTAAATTAAGAATAACTATTGAATCACCTTCAAGCATTATCCATTGATAATAAAGTATAGCTGACTCGAGAAGAAACTAAATCATCACACATGAATCTCTTTGAGGGGGGTATAATTTTCTCTCTTATCTCAAATCCAGCCTTGATTATTAACATGGTACAGGGTTTCATGACGATAGTAACACATATGAACTCACATTCCTCTGCTGCTACGTCAATATACCGATCAGAACGAACTTACATACGATCAATAATAATATAACGCATAATCAGCGAAACAAAAGATCATAAACGATTCGCATAATCGACAATAGCAGAGAGATATTGCACGCACCAAGGCTAGGCCGTCACGACGCGAATGAAAAGGAAACAAAAAAAAAATATATATATATATTTATATATATATAAAAAAAAATACACACGGGTATATAAATATGTAAAACAGAATAAAATCATCGTTATTATTATCATTCGTTTCCGGTAAGTTTGAGTGAGAAGGATGATTATTACATCGGCCGGTTGTGAACAAAGGCGTATACGATAGATTCTCGCTGAGTCGGCAGGACTGACACAGTATAAAATAGATAATAATGAGAAATAACGTGTATACAAAACGTGTTGCTGTCGATTGCCCGGCTGATTCTACCAGCTGGAAGTATACTCGGGCCTTTCTCATGCTGTTGAGCGGTTGCTGATGAGTATACCCCTCGTTCCGGCGAATGCAACCAAGTGGAGCTTAAAAAGCAATCAGAGAAGAAAATGAAAGAACCGCCCCATTCTCGATCAACAAAATCAACATATAATAATACGTATTATATGTATATGTATATATATATATATCTGTTGATCCGTGAATTTTGACTGAAAAATAACAAAACCTTTTCGTTTATTTTTTTTCTCTTTTCTTATAGGATAAAATGTGCTTCTCATTCGAACTTCCGCTTCTCCTATTCTGAAAGAAGCGTCAGACTGGTATTAGTCATTATCCATATCGTTGAAACCAAAACAGAAAAAGGGGGAAAGAAAGAAAAAGAAAAGGAAGAATGACGATCAGACGGAATTGAAATTAGATTTCTATAGTCTCGTGTATTTCTGGCGGCGTGCGTGTCGAATTTTCGCTACAATGTGGAAGAATAGATGATACTCACCTTGGAAGGAAGACATGAAACGTGACCTCTCCACTGGCGGGATCCAGTGTCCGACAATGGCGTACATCGCGGGCCACGTGAGTCCCTAAATACAATGGTTATAATGGACTCGTTTTGAAAGGTTGCAGTAACGATTGATATACGTGTATAGAATTTCTTCATCGGTTTATTATATATTCTTTTTTTGGGAAATGAAGAGTACTTACACTCGCGACACCCTGTATACTGCGAAGCGCAATCATGAATCCATAATGAATTCCTGCTGCAGAAGGCATCAATAAACTGCAGATCGCAGTGATCAGTTGTGAACCGCCGAAAATAGCTTTCGTGCCAAAATATTGTGTGAGCACACCACCAACTACTTGTGACAGTATGTAACACCAATAGAATGAACCGCTAATGGCGGATTGTATGGTTGGACTCCAATCAAATTCCCCTTGATCCTGAAGAAAAATAATATTTGTATTTGTTTTTTTTTTTTTAATTCACATTTGCAGAAAGGATTTATTAATATACTTTAACATATCTGAAAAATTCTTCATTTTGTACAATTGCATGTTTCATTGTTTATTATAACTCTAATTATTTCTTAAATATTTTAGTGCAAATCGAAAACAATTAACAAAAATAGAAATTTCGTTGAAATTAAAGCAAATTATTACAATGAACAAAATAAAACAATAATGAGCAAAATGATAAAATAAAAATATTTCTGTAACTACAATATTATTTTAATTATAAATAATTATACTAAATAATTATAAATGACAAGCAATTTTTTCGCTTTTATTCATTATCAATAAAATAAATTTGTTTCAATTACGTATAATAATTATCAATAGGAAAATTTTTATTCCGTAAAAGATATTAAAGAAAAAAATTTACATAATTTTCTTTTATTTATCATCATTTTTTATCTACAAATTATATAGATAAAGCACATACTATTTATAATTAAAATGCTTATCGATAAGAAAAATTATATTTTCAAGAAAGAAGAAAAACATTTCCGCAATTTTGACTTACTTATATATCGTTATTTATAAACAAAATTTTTTTAAAAACCAATATTTGTTTCTGAGAAAAATTTTGTTAACATTTTATAATTATTAACTTATTTTTATTAATGATATTATCTCCATATTATTTCTGTTTTTGGTAAGTATCTAATTCAGTTAATATAATCATAAAATATTATTACGTAAAGATATAGATATACTTGCAAATTAATCTCTCCTTATTCTTTAACTTTGCATTGCAGGATTCGTAGAAGTTACTGCGACTAAAATCATAATCTGTGATTTCTATTCGATAATTCCACGTAATGGTTGCATAAGAACGCGCAAACTTCCTAACCACGTCTTAGTAAATCGTAATGTGATCGTGATTTTAATCATCCTATCAGTTTCAGCCCAATGGCGGAAAGAGTTAACGAGCGTCAGGGATTATTAAGTCCCTGCTGTTAATAAGATTTCATAATCCGTAGTTTTCGCGATCGAGGCACGTGACGTTACGTGGACGAGATTTCTTAACTCCTAATTACAATCAACTGTAATTGATGCGATCTGTATAACATGCAACGTCATTACAAACACTGATGTCCATTTTACACATGCCAGAGAAGAGAAAAATCACATTGTTTACGAATCAGTCCATCAGACACCAATTTTCAAGAAACTAATTATCCGTTACAAAGCAGAGAAAAAAATTATTATTCTCTCAAGAAACTGATCAAGATCGAACAGAAAAAAGTTTAATTCAACTTTAAATCGTTTTATTATTCTTCTGCAAAATGCTATCCATTTCAAATCAACGTACATAATTGTACTTCATCGATTTTACAATTAACACGTCCACGCGATGCCGCGAGAATCGTCAAGATATGCCAAGATCTTTTCTTATTTACAACCTAATCGATCGTTACCGATTTTTTACCTCAAGTTTGATGGGTGCGCTGTTGTTGATGATCGTTGGTGGTGTCACGTAGCAATGCTGAGACGTCACAGTCACGTTGGTGTCCGATGTCATGGATGGGGGTTTCACCATCGCTACCATGGCGATGTTGATATCGTTCCTCATCATGAACGAGACCGTGAATCCCGAAAAGGAGAGCATATAGAGCACAACCCTTGCCGGCACCATGTCTGGAAACGCGAACATGTTCTCTGATCGGAGCCACCATCACCTTAAAGCCTATGAACTTTCACTTTTCTCTTTTCTCTAATGACTCGAATATTTATTTATTTATTAATTTTTTTTTCGCGATACACTCAATACTGTATTTCTATGCACAAAGATTGTACGATCTTTTTTACGATTTGATAGTTTGAAGAGTCCTTTACCTCTCAGTTTTCGCAGGCTGCAGGGTGATCGTGTCTTATATATGGTATGATCTTCGTATCTGCGTAATAGATTGATATTTTTATATAGAAACCAAGGAATCAATTGAATTATAGAGAACGAAAGAAAAGAAGGAGGGCAAAAAAATGAAATGAAAAAGTGTCAATCGCGATGCGGTTACGCGTCAAATAGGATCAAAGAGAAAACGGATTTGGATTGTTGCTACTATAATATAAATTGTCTTAAAACGATTGTTTCTTTTTGATAGATTTTTTTTTAACAGAATTGAGGAAATATTTATTTTCAATTTAAACTCGAAACTGTAATAAGAATCGAAAATAATTATATATACTATTTTGTACTATTTGTTAGATTGAAATAAGATTGAGTTTCATATTTCATGTTATAATAATGTAATTCTCCTTTTTTTTTAATTAGTTCCTTTTTTTCTATTTCTTTGCACAATTATTATTATTTCGAAGAAATATTTATTTGCAAATATATCACTTGTGAAAAAATGAATGTACATCATTTACATCTATTCTAAAAATCTTAATTCTGATTTTTTGGACAATCAGAACAAAAAGAAATAAAACGTTCGTCGACATTTACAGGAGATATTAATCAAGAGAAGAAAAATTTTTCTTAATGTGTTTGACAGATGATCGTCCGAATCCACTTATTCTTCGATCCTAACTTAAGACTCGATATTCAATAGACGTTTACACTCGACTCCTTTTTTTTATTGTGTTGTTTTCGTGACATAAGTACGTATAAATCTCAACAACAGTTTAATGACAATATATTCATCTAATCGATATTTATGAGCAATTATGAGCATAGTTGCTGCATCGACGAGCAGCTAATTCCTTACCTTTGAGATTCTTCCATTTTTATGGCGGTCGATCGTTCTTCCAATCGAAAAAAGAACTTTTTTAACGAAGCACCTAGGATAGAGAAACAAAACGTGAAAAAATTAAATCCAGATATGAAAATCTATTAATTAAGTTTAACATATATTGGTTCCGACAACTGATAGATGGTTTAAATAAAAAAAAAAAAAAAAAAAAAATTATACGATTTGTAAATCACTGTGAGACACTAATAGAGATTAATAGGTATCATTACATTATGGATAAATCGCTTTGGCGATTTAACTATTAAGCTCTATGCATTATTATTATCGTATCGCAGACATCTGTTATATTATTTAAATAGTCAATTATTAATCTATTCACATGAAACGCAATTCGATGCAATTCTATATGGAAGTTTTTATCTATTCTCTTTCTTTTATCAATTAATTAATTAAAACCTCGACACATTTATGTAAAAATGTTGCAATAATATCACGTTTGTACTTTTATGCAACTTCCTTAAATCCATATATTTATCGAGATCGCGCACGCAACGTGCAAATCATAATTCGACTGTAACCACGCGAATAAACCTTTTGATAGCAATTATTGATCCTAATTAGTCTCTCGTTTATTTTTTTCGCGGGGAATAATAATAAATGTTTTTCACATTGTGTGTTTGTCAACGACAAATCTTTTTCCCGAAAGATAAAAGATAAAAGAAGAAATTACGGGAGGTGGATAAATGGATAAAAGGAGTTTTTCACCCGTTTACACGTGCGTGACCGTGTTAATTTTTCTCGATCCTTCTCTCTCGAATAACGTGTTCTTGTTAGAGATCGATGGAGGAATAAAATGTTCAGAATTTAATAGCGGGCTCGTGAGGGCGTGATGAAATTCCGACACGAAACTCATATAGTATTCAACGATCTTCATGATCAATTCGCGAAAGGTCGAAGCTCATATCGCGGCAAAAGGCAAAAAAATCATCTGAACGACCTTGCATTCTTTCGACGAGAGGATGCCGCATTGTTTTTTTGCAAATTTTGTATTCCATTCATATGTAGGATAATATATAATAAATAGAAGAATACGCGGGAACAATGAGAAAAAAGTTATGTATTGTTTTATCTGTTTTGCTTACGAGATGTAATAAATTTGTAATTATATTTTCAATAGGGGAATTATATCTTCGGTTCGTGAACATTTTGACGAGAGTGAAAGTTACAATAAAGTCACTTTCAACAGAAGTATCTATTTATAAAAAAAATATATTTTTTTAGGTGTCTTAGGGATCGAGAGTTGCTCTCAACAATTTTTTCGCAAATGGACAACTGCGTCGAGACTAACTCCAATAAGTAACTTTCACTCTCAACATTTTATCTACTAACAAAAAATAATAACTCCCGATTCACCAATCCTTAAATGTATTCGTCTGAAATTTTCTTTTATTTATTATTTATCGAAGAAACGAGAAAAATAAATTAAAAATTAGATATTTATTCATAGAAATATTTGAATATATATTAAAATATTCTGGTTGAAAAATTGGACAGGAGTTTCTTTAAAATTCGAATGAATATCAAAAAGTATTTGAATAATAGCCACGAAGACAATGCAATGGAGACATTTAATCAAATCTTAAATACTCTCATCAAATACGAATTAATACAACATAAAATTTACAATAAATATATATATTAATTTCTCATATTATTTTTAAATCTCGAAATCCATTTGTTGCAGTACACTTTATATATCTTTATCAGTAATGATAGAGATATATGAATAATGATAATCAATTTAATTCTTTGTAATCAATTTGAGATATACAAATAAACAAAATTAAATTTAAAAAAAAAAATATACGCGTATAAAATGTACATAATCGTAAGATAACATGGTGGTTGATTATTGATAGCGAGGCCAGTAATGTAACGTTATATTATCTGAATAATGCAAGAGCAATTTCTCATTACGACTATTATGACCACTAAAAGGAATAAAATCAGTGAAATTGACATTGTAAGCACTTCCAATATTCGCCCAATTCAGTTTTCACGTTTAATTCATTCTGCAAATTCTTTGACGATTCATATCACGCTGTGTTTGCAATATTTTTCAATCGTGTTAATTCAACAGTTAATTCATGTGTGATAAAATAATTGCAATGCACATTTTTCGATTCGAAAGTGTGCATTTAATTTGAGACGAATTTCCTCTATTCAAAAATTGCATTGTCATCCAATGTTCATGCAAAATAGCTTTGCCGTTTGTTCTTTATTTATTTATTCCTTATTCATATAGCAATTACATAATCGAACGTTGATATTAAATCCTCATTACATACATTTTATATTCATTAAACCTTAACTTAATGAATCGATCGTACTTTCATAATTAGACGAAGATCGATTCGCGTGAATAATGTTTCCCGGGTAGAGGAATCAATACGATTCTTCGAATTCTTTGTACATTTTTCCTGCATAATTCAAATTACTAGACGCATTATTATAAAATCTGACGAATTTTTATTGAAGGCTATTTCTTTTTTATTCTAATTTTTATGAAATAAATTATTTACTTCTCGAAGTTATCTATTCTTAGAATACTTCCATTGAAATTTTAATCTTCATTTTTTTCTGATATTATTTTATCTTTGCGTTACAACAGTTTGATACACGATTCGCTACTCCGATTGATTTAAAATTTTTATAAGAATTCATGTATTAAAATTGATAATGACGAGGCATAAAAATATGTATATTGATGCGCATGGAATTCATATACTCGTATAAAGAGGCAATGCTTTACATTGCTAATTTTATATCTATGAAATCTTGTTTTATACATATTTTCCTATATCGCAATCGTATATAATAGGAAAAATGAAAAAACCAAACTTATAAAATGACAGAATAGATTAACATGTAATTGCATTTTTTTTATCATAATGCAGTAAATATAAAACTGGAAAACATTTTTTACTCACAGCGAAGCACGTGGCTAATTCAAGTTTCGCTCTTCCTGATTAAACTCCAATCCAGCGTTTACACCATTCGTCGAATCACGCGAGAACTTTTATGAAAATAACGAATAAATTTCACAATCTTTTTTTTCCAAATATCGATAAAAATATCACGAGTATACGTGATACGAAAACAAGTACGAATAAATCAACACTAATTTTTCTTTTCTTCTTTTTTTTAGATAATCAATCGCGTCAAATAATGAAAGGAGAATATTATCGATGAAATATCGAAAAATCTAAAAAAAGAAAAAACGATAACAAATATTATCTCTCGAATAATTATAAGTTTCGAGATTAAACGAAAAGAGAGTCGAGTCGAAACGAAGAGCAATGTCGCGTTCGAGTCGATCTGTGGTCGACAACTGACGCCTGAGGAGCAGACCTTTTGATTAAAGTTAGTGAAGTACGGAAGAAATCAACCCGGACGAGGAGAACGGCCGACACTGAAAAGCGGCCGAACCACGAGGCATTGACTATCTTGCAGGCCCCACCACTATCGCGTTTTAATCAATCGGGTAGGAAGTTCGCAAGGATTGTAAGCATAACCGCGAACGAGGAAACGTGACGGTGACAATGACGTTCCGGCTATAACATGTATTTGCTAATATATCTCGCTTGTGACATAGCGGCGACCACGCGTCCAGACGCCTCTCCCGACGACCGGATATTATATCAACGTGATCGAATAAACAATGGATGGCATGACAAAGGATAATAGGTGTTAATTGGAGTTCGAAAGCGAGACATATAATCCTCCGAGCCGCTTATTAGTTTTCGTGTGCATAAAGGGTTTCATGAAGGGGTGTAACGATGGATCAACTACTTATTCTTTCACAATTATCATGGTAAATCTTGTTAATTTGAACATTTAGACAATCGTTTAGATAATCAGGTATAAAAGAAACTTTTGTGTATTTTTTTCACTTGAAAAAAATCGATCAAATTGTATGAAATTTATAGAATTAATAATTAATTTTTGTTTATAAATTGGAATTGTTTGTACTATAATAAATATTATTTCCGTTTAAATAATCGATAGTAAAGGAAACTTTTGGTATATATTTTCTTTTTTTATTTGAAAAAATATTGAGAAAAATTGGCGTGCACAAAATTGCATAAGTTTGTACAATTGATGGATGACGAATGTCTTTTTTTTTTTTATTGGAATTGTTTTTATTGTGGTTAAGATGAATTACTTATTCTTGCTATTTTTTATTTCATGAAACAGATGCACGTTTCGACTTTGAATTGAATGTAAATTATAGTTGAAAATCTCATAGCATATTGAAGAGTTACTGAACGATTCGAAAAACAATTTCGATTCGATTTTAATTGGGTTTTATTCTAGTATTTCACTATAAGAAACACTATAAAAAATTAAATATTAAGTAAAAAATCGAGTTTAGAGTGAAAACATATTTTTTAAACATAAATAAGACTTTTTAACATAATAACCATTAAAAGATGATAAGATTATGTATATTGAATAACAAAACATTTTCAAATATTCACTATATATGAGGTTACTCATAAATCATTAATGGAAATAACAATATAAGCAAAGAAAGAAACTTCCTCGAATTTGTTTGAATTAATTTTTATGCAAATTTTCTTTTTCGTTCATACTTTAATGTCACGAACATCGTTCGCAAGGTTGCCACAATGAAACGAGTCAATTTCCAATGATCGATTAATGTCTGTTAATGTCTATTAATATCTATTAATTGCGTGGAAAACGCAATTCGTTTGCTATCTACATTGAATGAACTATGAACGTACAACAGGTGTCATTTGATATTTCATATACGCCATATTGTCTAAGCCTTTATTTGGAAAACTATTATAATTGTAACACGATATAAGATTAATTAAAAGTGTATTATTAGTACTACGTAGATAATGGTAATATTGTATTTATTATCAAATGTTTAGTACATAAGATTGTATGAATCCATAGTGAGTATTTTCTCGATAGGGGTGATATTTATTTCTATTAATTTCTGCTTTTTCAAGTTTAATTTGATAAATATTAATTTATGATAATTATTAAAGACAAATGTAATAATTAGGTAAAAGCAATATAAATCTATTTTTAAAATTTGTTTGTAATTTCTACCTCAAAAATTGATTTGGATTAATATCGATTATCTCATTGAAAATATTCAGAATATTGAAAATTAATAAAATTTATTTCGATAGAGAATGTAGAAAGCAAATAATCTTTCTCAATTTTATCAATTGTACATTTATTTGATGACTAAGCCTTATCGTTGCGTGAAGCGGAAGAAATATGCGTCTTCTGAATTTTATACTCGGTTATATTAAGCTTAATTATTTCTTAAGTTAAGTTGACCCTATTAAACTGTATAAGCAAGTCGGGTCACACGATTCGCTCGATGGAAATTCTTGAGCCGGCCGGCATCAAATTAGACATGTGATCAATCCTCGTGATATTATTGGTCGCCCTCGATTCTTTGATTATTTTTTTCCTTTTAAATTTTTCCAAAAATTAAGTATCTATTTGCTCATGTAAAATATTTAAGATACATGTATTGCGGATTCTTCTATTTGATAGATAATATGCTAACATAAACATTTTCTTCAACTTCTTTCAATAATTTCACAGACAATTATGCTGGTTTTATAACTAAAGGAAGGATCTGTAAAAAAAAAGGAAGGATTATATGAAGGATTATAAGAAATATATGTTTAGAAGATATTAAGGTTAAGGTTATAGAAGTATTGGAATCAATTATAAATAAAAACTTATACTTTAAATGTACAAAGCAACATAGCTATGAACAATCTATAAATGCTGAATTATTTAAGACATCGTTCAAGAATATCGAGCATGTAATACGTACCGGCAATTTTGATAATCAGCTATCGATAACTTATTGGCACGTACATTAATAGTTCGTTATAAAGTTATCACAGATTACGTCATTCGAAATATGTATTTTCAATCACTGTACTTTGTTCTATTATCCAATTGCACGATATAGATGAATATCCACGAAATGAAACATCTTCAATGACAACGAATTCTAACCTCGCCGCAGCGACGCTTTCTTACAATTTTGAGGTTATGTCCGTTCGAAACGATGTTTTCTATTACGGATGCAGCACGTGGCCGTGGCCTTCGTTCTCAAAAATGGGAATAGGAGAAAGGAAATGATCGATCGTGACAGTGACTCACCGCCGGTCTGTTTTTGCTTCCGGCAAAGTGTTGCAACGTTCCGGCCCTCACATTTTTCCACAAAAGCACGGGTGCACACTGTGCTTCACGCGTTCACCGACATTTTCTCGTTAACACAGCAAATCGTGAACTCGCTGTCATTCGAACTGGATCCACGAAACACACATTCATGTAAGAACCACGGAATCACAAGCACTCGATGCTATGGCGTTACGCCGAGGCGCCCTTGCGCTCGTTGCTCCGAGGCGCAATGGTCACGTGACCCAGTGGCAAATATGTTCGCGCGCCGATCGATTCGAAGCCATTGCGTCGTCACGCGGCGTCGCGTCATGTCGTCTTCCTCTTTATTATCTGCTCTTTTAAATTGAATCGTAAAATATCTGTAAATATATTCCACGAATGAGATAGAATATATAAAGTTTTAGAAAAAAAAAAAATATGAAAATTCATTGCACCATTTAACAAAGTAAAAGTGATTTGCAGAAATCGAGTTTTAATAACGTCATATCATATCATTGAAAGAAATTATATAATTCGGTATAAAACATGTGTGAGAAAATGTGTTCACGTTTACATTTTAATATCTTTTGTATGTTTATTAAATGTTTATTAATAAACTATTAACCTATGATAATGCATTTTTCTCCATAATAACGAATGAATCATTCGTACATCCACTTTAAATAGGTCAAAGCGGCAAGAAGGTCATGTACTTTCACTGCTTCGAACTATTTCAGAATATATGTATATCAATCCGTCGTTTTACGCCTTGCGTAATTTCTTGCGTGTTTTCCCCCCTCCGTCTTTTCTTTTTTTTTTCTTTTTTCTTTTTTTTTTTTTTTTCTCCACTTGATATTTTTCTCTACTGTTGGATTCCGCACATTTTAGAGTGGCGTAAACTGTAACCATTAGCATCAATTAAAATTCTCTGAACGAGGCCATTCAGCGTAGAATGAATTTCGCGGTAATAAATGATCGTGCGTAACGCGAAACGCATTACTGGTCAACTTCTCATCGATCTTTCGTTCGATTATAAACTGTCACCAATTGCGAAGTTCACGATCGATCCCTTCCTGAACCTCGTGTACTGTAAATGCAACGTTCGGAATTGCTTTCGGAAAATCCAACATAAATTTCCAATGTCAATGCTAACAAACTCGTCCTAAATGTCGTCATATACACGATGAGCCATTCGAACAATCCCGCCCATCAACGAAAAAAATCTGCAAAGTGCTGTCCGGCTACGACTCTTCCGCATCACAAGTATTTCCGATATCGTGTTTAAAAATACGATTGAAGTAACGATCTTTACGATTTTCCCATCCTTCGATCGAGAAAAGAGAATCGTTAACTGCAATTTGAACGCGATACTAGAGCGAGCAAACGGGAGCCATTTCTAGGTTATACGTCTACATCTTCCTTATATCTATTCTTAAGGCTTAAACGAATTTCCTCGACCTCGACGTACATAGTGGACGATGATGAATGCGTGAACCGGGTGAAAAGTGCCTCTTTAGAAAACACAAGTATCTTGGTCCCCAGAGATCGTCAGAGAGATGTTAATCATATCGACCGAAGGATCGATAAAACGGTAACACGTATTTCCCCTTCGTATCATTCAAGATCAATCGTCAAACTGTAATTTCCCTGTTTCACGCGTATCCTCAGACTTCTAATACAGGATTTAGTGGTAGAAAATTTTGGAACTGTCATACAAGACCGACAAACGTCTTCGTGCCGGAGAATTCCGTAATTCAAGAGGGTAATTATATTTATGAGTATACAATTATTTGCACGCCAAGCGGGCAAAGAAGTCTTCTCTATCTTTCGACGCGTGTATAATTTTATGGTTACGTGTATTCCCATCATTTTTTCCTCTTTTTTTTTTCTTCGAACGATTATGCGTTTGATCGATTAAAAAAAATAGAAAAAAAAAGGAAAACGTGATTAAAACGTGATTGCATCGCTCGACACGATCCCACATTTTATTAACCACGGATTAATTGTTGATTGGCGGACATTGGACGGCCTCTTCGAAGCGGAGAACAAGTTTCTATTTACTCGAGATCGAATCTTTCCGCCTAACTTTTGATTAATTTTGATCGATTAATACTGATTGGCGCAGAAAGCGAGTTGATCGGCGCGTTGACGAAACAAATATACAAGGTTGAATCTCAAATGCAAAAGGCGCAATCCGATTTAAAGAGGAGCGAAGAACAGATAAGATTGAAGGATCAAGAAATTTACAAGATGAAACGAAAGGTTCCACATCTTTATTTCCTTTTGTCTCTTGTCGAGATTCTCCTGCGAAAATCGAAATTTCAAATTCGTACAGATCAAGGACTGGGAGATCAAGAACAAGAACCAGGAGAGTTTGCGAAAGAAGGAGCAGCAACAGCAACGAGTTCAAGCCGACCAGTCGGAATATCTCTACAGAAGATGTCTGATGCTCGAGCAGAGAATCTTCGAGATGGAGGTTAATTAATTGCTTGTTGATTATAATTAGATCCAGAATATACGGATTATTATTTATCAGCGTTCAGAAAGAATTGGAAGATCTTAGAATATAGCAAGAACAATTTCGAAAATTCGAAAAACTTTTGAAAGAGAAAGTATGGTTTTATCTTATAATAAATTTAATATTCGTGTTCGCAGAAATTCTTGGCCGATTATGGTCTGATCTGGGTTGGCAACTCAACGAACTCCCCAAAGTATCCTGAAACGATTCTCAAGTAAATCGAGTATTTACGTTACTATTTCAATTCATCGACACCCGATCGAATTAATGATCAGTTAGCCGTGCCTTTTAGCAACACCATCGAGACATATTACGACCAGATTATCGCAAACATCGATCAGCTGAACCTGGCCGCTGGCAAGGGTGAAGTTCACGTGCAACACAACGAAAGAGGGAACGGAGCCTCGTTCAAAGTAAATAAATCTTCCTCCGTATTTTCGATTCCTTCTCCCTCTTCCTCTCTATTTCTCTCTGTTCCTTTTTTCGAAAATATGCAATTTACAATGTACGAGCATGAAAAAAATAATTATTTTTAATTTGTTTGTCGAACGTTACGAGATCGGTAGATTGATCGTTGCATGCTCTGATGAAACGCTGCGTTACGTAATCAGAGGTTTTCTTCATCCACATTGGGCGTTAATGGCCGCGTTGCATCGCGATATTCGCACTCGTATCAACGAGGTATATCAATTTTCACTGTCAATCGTTCGCCATGGGTGTATTCAAATGTTGACAGTTGATGTTAATCGAAGAAACCGGTTACGAGTGACAATGACGAGTTACGAGCACGTGGTGCGGGGAAAACGTTGGCACAATTCCAGCCGTCAACTGAGTCGTGGTCTTTTTTTTCTCTCTCAACTTTATATATATATATTTATAAATAAGATAACGATTAATAAAATAATTAAAAGAAAGTTAAGGCAGTTGATCGATTATTAAAGTGTTGTTTAACAATTGTTTAAAGACTCCCTCTTGCATGTCGCTAAAATTCTACAAAAATGGAATGATAGTTCAAGACGGCCCATTACGATCTTACGAGGATCCAGCCACGACGTCATTTCTTAAGGATATCTTGGACGGCTATTTCCCTTCCGAATTGCAAGAGGCTTATCCAGAAGGCGTACCTTTTAAGGTGAAACATCAATTTTTACGTTGTAATGAAAGGGGAGGGAAATATTTCTGCTTTGCTCACATATTTGGTTATTAGGTGGAAGATCACAGGAGCCAATTGTTCTTGAACACGTCCGAGTTTCCTGGCCAAGGTTACCGATTGGGAAAAGAGAGCCTTGCCAATAACACGATCATCTCTAGATCTCGTAGACCCCCTACCGTTAACCAGAGAATGGCTCGTCGTGGCGCCCCTTCCAGAGATAATCTGACTAATTTCGATCCCAACACTCAACTCTTGTCCCCCACAGCTAGGTACCGACAATTAAATTCAATTAAAATTTCGATCGTGACCAATGACGAACTTTGAAACTCATTAGCAAGTCCCAAAAAGCGAAAAGTCCCTCGGAAGGCCCCCCGTTGGAGATGTACGTTCTACGTTCTCAGATTTTAGCGTCTCACAACAATATCTGTTCCGATACCCACTTACAATCCCATATCAATGCGGAGTTGGGTTTGAGCACTCGAAAAGATAAAGTAAAGTTAACGCGTTTGTGTTATGTATCAATGGAAAAATAATTTTAATGTTTTTTTTTTAACGTGCTTGCGTGATATTTCGAATAATTTTTGTTCCACAAGCGTGAGCCGAACAATAGGAACGGAGAATACGATCCCACGACTCGTGAAAGTGGTACAAAGTCTAAAGGTGTTATGAGATTTCCAAGTTCTGGTAGATGTTATCACAGTTCCTCCGATAGATCGTCCAAATTATCGCCCAAGTAAATCCTGATTAAATCGCGATTAAATTTCTTAGATATCCGTTTATTTTTATATCGTTATTGCTTCAGTCGATTGGATGGGGACGATCGATTCAGGCAGCGATCGAGATCTGCAAGTTTACCAAACTCTAGATTTTCTATTAATTCGAGGTCAACACCGAGAGCGAATATTGATGTTAAACAGTATGCAACTCCTCAAATCCAGTCTGGTGTAACGAGGAAGAGTCAACGTTCAACAAGATCAGCTGTACCAGTCAGAAAGAATGCGGTAAGGAGGAAAGAAAGAATATATATAATTCTTTTTGGATATAGAGATAATTTATGAAAAATATTAATATTATTTTTGTTTCTTTTCTTTTTTTTTTTCTCTCCGATATTTCAGCCTCCGATTTTACATCAGATCAATGAACCATCGGGAAAAACAGGCGAGCTCCGATTGAAAGTCAGATCTCTGAATGGCGGTACTGTTTATTTGGTGCACGTATCTGCCGATGAACCAATAGCTCGACTTTATCAGTTATTAGATAAAGCTATGTCAAGGACCGTTCCTCGAGGGTACAAAATTGTTCTCAGCGGGTAAAAATTCGTTCACGATTCACGTTTATAATCAAAATTTCATTATTTTCTTCAAATCTTAATCAAAAATTTGATCGACGAAATATCTGTATTTATCTTTTTTTATTCTCAGATATTCGCCGAGAAGATTGGAACAATTAGGAATAACTTTAAGAGAAATTGGTATTACTAGGGATAGCGTTTTGCATTTAGTGAACGATTAAATGTCAAAAGTGTATCTAACGAATCTCTGAATTTATATTGTTTAAGAAAAAAAAAAAAATATTGTAAAAATATTATATTTATGGAAAATATACACATTATATATTTATGTTTTAATTTTACCGTTTTACGATAAAAAAAATTGCAGCTTTGAAATCTTAATTTACCATGGTTGATAATTACGGAATTACTTGATAATTTCACGAGATGAAATAGAAAATTTTTCTCTTGCACGTTTAAAGAACATTTGGGTTTCTTATTATTTTAATTTAATTTTTTATTTTAATTTAATTTTATTTTAAATTAATTTTTTACTTCATATTCGATAATTTTTATTGAAATAGTTAATTGCATGCTTTGGAAATTTTTTTTACAAATAAAATTACACGTATCGAATGGATAGATTTAACAAATAAATCTTCAATAGCAGTATTTTTCAAAATTTTTTTCTGTTCCCCTCATTATCAAACTTTTTTTATTTAAATTACCACGTATATGAAGTGCTTTGGATCAAAACTGTCATATAATAGGATATATTATATATATATATTGAAGATTAGGATTAATTATGTATGCTTATATATAAATAGTTTGAAAAAAAAATGATGAAAGCGTGTTTAATTAATGTCCCATATGCCAATTATATTCATGTACCAAGAATAAACGTAGACAAAGATAGATAGATAGTGCAAGAAGGATAGAGATAGATTAAAAATTGTGCATTTTGCGCCATCTTCAGTGTGCCGCAAAGTAAACTACATATAAATAAGGAAAGAGAATAATTAAATAAAGATAGAGATAGTCAAAACTTGATTGGTGGCGCCATCTCCCGAGCGCCGATGATACTTCAAATAGTGCGAGAAGGATAGAGATAGGTTAAAAATTGTGCATTCAGCGCCATCTTCAGTGTGCCGCAAAGTAAACTACATATAAACAAGGATAGAGAATAATTAAAGAAAGATGGAGATAGTCAAAACTTGATTGGTGGCGCCATCTCTTGAGAGTAAACTACATGTAAACAAGGAAAGAAAATAACTAAAGAAAGATGGAGATAGTCAAAACTTGATTGGTGGCGCCATCTCTTGAGCGCCGATGATACTTTAGATAGTGCGAGAAGGATAGAGATAGATTAAAAATTGTGCATTCAGCGCCATCTTCAGTGTGCCGCAAAGTAAACTACATATAATCAAGGAAAGAAAATAACTAAAGAAAGATGGAGATAGTCAAAACTTGATTGGTGGCGCCATCTCCCGAGCGCCGATGATACTTCAAATAGTGCGAGAAGGATAGAGATAGGTTAAAAATTGTGCATTCAGCGCCATCTTCAGTGTGCCGCAAAGTAAACTACATATAAACAAGGAAAGAGAATAATTAAAGAAAGATGGAAATAAACATAACTTGATTGGTGGCGCCATCTCGCGAGCACCAAAGATATTACTTTAAAGTCGGAAAAGTAGAATAAGAATTGGGAAATGGTGCCATCTCTCGGGCACCGAAGATATTACTTTAAAATCGGAAAAGTAGAGTAAGAATTAAAGAATGGCGCCATCTCTTGAGTAATCTTGGAACTATATATTTTCGATCGTCACGAGATGGCGCTAGGTGTTAGTTTATACTATATATATCTATCCTTTTCTTATTATCTTCTCTCTTTCTCTACGTACTGTTTAATTTGCGGCACTCTAGAGATGGCGCTGATTTCATAATTTTTATCCTATCTCTATCCTTCTCTTATTGTTCCTCTCTTTGTCACACTTATGTAAACATATACGCTCAAGAGATTTCAATATTATAATTTGTCCTTTTTTTTAGCTTATTGATTAGAAATTTTAACGAAGCTTATTCGATCTAATTTTTTATATATCGTAAATATATATATCAATATAATAATTATGTATTATATTATATAAATTGAAAAAATAATTCCAGATGAGATCTATATATAAAATAGATATATAAAATAAATGTATATGTAAGTAATCACAGAAATAAAAAACATTCTACTTCTTTTCTTTTTTTTTTAATATCAATATCCCATAATGAGTGATATAAATCCTATCAAATATTATATCTATCTCTGTAATATTAATCATAATATCTTAAAGTTGATAATTATTGATTATGCTTTTTTTCAGATGCTAAGTAAATGCTTTTGCAATAATGGCCACAAATTTTTATCCTCCATCATTATGAAGACAATTTTTATGATCTTAAGGGTAATAACTCGCGTAATTTAAATTCCTTCTATCGATCCTTTTTAATAGCTATAAAGAAAAAAATGCTTTAACAATATAAGATTGCATAATTTTTCAATTTTAAGATAGATTAAACGATCCATCTCGTAATGACCTGGAAGTTTTTGAACAATTTAAAGATTATTAAAAAATTTTCCGTTTAAAATTTGTAAAGAATTTAATATCGATTACTTTCCTATGTTCATTATTTTTTTCTATAATATAAAAATGTAATATTTTACTTTTAATATTTTTCTTTTACTAATTTTAAATTATTGTTTTTTTCAGTCCTTTCCTTAACGAAAATAGATAAATTTATACTGTCTCGGAGGAATATCTACGACAGATATTTTTCATATTTCGAAAGAAAGATTATATATGATTTATATGGATAAGTATAAAGACTGAAGTTTGATTTTTAATGATGTTTTAATTGATTTTTAATTGAATTACTCACATTTTCCTTTCTAATTTTTAGAAAATTCGAAATAATTCTTTACACGTCAAAAGTTACTATCAAAATGTCTTTCACGTTACGAAATTTAATCGTAAATTCCTGGAGCGTTTAGTCGTCAATATAAAAGAGTGAATTTACTTCGATTCGCAACAGGAAGCTTTAAGGAAGCACCGACTGTTCGTGACGTTGATGTCTCATTACTAGTTTTCGACGACGGAATCTTTAGAAATATATCGATGGTTCCACCTTCGTTACTCGAGAAACGCACCGATAATGGATTATTCAACTGAATTGCAAACTTTCTTGTACATTTGTGACGTAAGAAAATTTTCAGTCGTTGCAAATTGCGTCTAACGAACGTTGAAACATCATAGAAAGTTGCATTAAAACGACGATGAATTTGCTGCTGCTTCAGAAATTGTTCGAAGAAGAGACAAATATTTTGAAGTTGAAATACTTTATACATGGCGTTAATTGTAATATGAATAATGAATAATTGAAGTTTGCATTGGACGAAGTGAGAAGTAAATAGAATGAGATTATATATCGTCATGGTATATATTTTTTTTTATATTCCTTTCTTTTATTAAATAATATGGAATTTTTTCTTTTTTATTTAATTAACATAAAATTTCTTCTTTTCTTTTAAATAATATGTACGTCGAGTAGTTTTTTAATTATTAAAATTGATTTTGTATCAATTGATTCTCATAAGATTCTAATAATTTTTCACTAGCTGCAACTTTTATTTTCTTTCATTTTATCAACTGTATTAAATAATTACGAATTCCATCTATTTATCTGCTGAACTCTTCACTTATATGAATATATAATATACACAATAAATTATAATATAATTCAAAGCATGTTAATACTCGATACTAAATAATTCATTCAATAATCAATAGGCAATTATTATATTTATAATCAAAATTGTTTCAGAATTTGCAATATCTGATATACATTATGCATTTTAGAAATTCTCTAATAATTCATACGAATCTCTATTAAGGAAACGAAAAAAAATCATCAATTAATGATTTCGATAATGAAACGATGAAAACAATAATTTAATAATTATCCTCGTATTATTATTTTATTATCTTTCATTCGATACTTCTTTTTTTCTTTAATTTTCAGTTGCAAGAATTCCCTCCCCGAAAATTCTTCTCCATTTCTCCAATTGCGAATCGATAACGAATATCCTTCACGCTCGAGTTGCACACATTATATTGGATCAACGATCGAGATATATTTAAAACGGCCACGATAACAAAATCTCCTGGACCAAATGGCCCGTATTTCATCAAGCGATAATACACCAGCCTCGTGGAAAGTTAGACTCGGGGAGTTGGAACGGGAATAGAGGAGATTCGAGGAGAAGTTCATCGGCTACCACTTGTCTCCGGAAAAGATTAAAACCGTGAAAACCGTCCAGTTTCTTCCAACCAAGAGGGTTGGAGGCTGGCCCTCATTTCGTACGATTGACCCTTCCTTCAAGAGGAAAAGAAAAAAAAAGAAAGAAGAGGGAGAGAAACGTCAGAGTGATAACGAGGCGACGTAAAAACTCGCCACGATACCTCACGCTCGATTTACTTGTTCGATTTGCCAGAGGAGAGACATGGATATATATATATATATTTTTTTTTTTCTTTTATATCGAAGATAACCACGCTTAAATGGAGTTTATCCGCTCGCTGAGTGGGGATGAAGAGGAACGAACTCGGGGGTGCGAACTCGGTCACGAACTCGAGCACGATTGGTTTTCGTTTTGGGACTTCGTTATCGCTCCTCTTCGAGCTCGTGTGAAACGGAGGCACCATTTGCTTTTTCGTGGTTTCGCTCGATCAAGTGGCAACGGAGCAGAGAGACATGCAGAAGCTTCAAGCTCGATAAAATACGAGTTTATTTAATAGTGATTATGGATAAATTAGGAGGAGGAGGAGAAATCCTTGATAAATTGAAAATTGATAAAATTAATAATTTGGATGAAGAGAAAGATTCATTTGTAGTGAATCTTTTTTAACAGTTTAAGCATTTTGATGAATATATCAAGAAAATGGGCTACATGAAAAAATCTAATTGGATCTATAACTTACTCTTTTTAAATATTAATTCTTTGGATTTTATATCAATCAAAATATATTTAACTATTTAATTTGAATATCCAAAGAATATCGTTGAGAGAAAAAGCGATTTATTTAATGATATCAGATTTATTTTGATCGATTATTATATTCGATCGAAATTTCAGCATCGTCTTTGAAATAAAACTTGCTGGAAAACGTGATTGCGGCAATAACTTTCGTGCACATCAAACAGATTGTTTGTTAAGAGGCGTTTGATTAAATTTTCGAATAAACGAATCTGGCCATCTCATTCTCCCTCCCTGACATTTTTATCGATTAATTCCATCAATCCGCGGCCAAACGGCACCGCTCCAAATGTCACTGCTGCATACCGATCCATCACGTGGCCGCGTTTGTCAATCAACGTGAAAATCGATGTCCTGCCTTTGGAAAAAAATCTTTAAATTTAATCATCCAGAATTCCTCCTCCCCCCGTGTTATCTCCGCCCTCTATATCCCATTCATTTGCCAGAAAGTTGTCGAGGATGGACTCTGGCTGGGAGAGAAACTTTTACTCGCCAAGTCTGATTAAACGCCTCGAAAGAAGATTTCCAAGAGAATCCTCGAGATCTCGTGTCTGAGGCAATTGGATCTCGTTGGAACGAAATTCTCGAAAAGATTGCACTGTATCTGTAAATGCATGATGATCAAGTGATGATGAATCATTGGAGTTGAAGATAGATGCCTACGTTTGACGTTGAATAAGGAAAAGTATTCTGCATCGTTTGATTATACAAGTTTTATGGAGATAGAAAGTGAGATTTATACGAATAAATTATAAATTTCTCGATATCCATTGAAAGTTTTAATACATTTGCTGCTTCATCTCTTTATTAATGGAAAAATAAATCAACGAGTTATTGTTAATAATAAGTTACCATTCCTTTCGAGATGGTAGCTTCAAATTTTTAAAATTAATATAAATAAAGTATTCTGTAAACAAACGATATTAATTAATACTTATTCTCTTTAAGATTGAGAACAATAATTTTATAATAAAATCTTCTTTATTTTTCAGATGACAAAAGCATTGAACTGTGCAAGGAAATGGATCATATGGATCATTTGATTTCATTTCATATCAAACATTAACGAGTCATATATTGATCCTCGTTTCGAAGATAAATTATTAAGAAAAAAAAGTGAATTGGACGAGCATTAACGTCTTAGATGCAATTTATCGATCATTTGATCCCCATGATTATCCTTGGTATTTAACCGAGAAGAATCGATTCGTTGAGTTAAATAGCGCGTTCCTCCTTGTAATTCGTTAACGAACCGCCTGCTTGCTTTGTCTGCTTTGAAACGTTAACAGAGCTTCTAATTTACTTTACCGTTACTAAATCTTGTTAAAAAGTAGTATTGAGCCAATTTGTCTCCTCTCCGCTCTCGCATCGTTGGTCAAAGAACACACGAACAAATTTGTTCTTCTATTCAAGTGAAATTTCGTTCTTCAGGATTCGTATGAACCTGACATGGTTCTATTACACGTATTTACTGATATTATGAATTTTTATCAACGATATTAAACATAAATTATTTATTATATAGATTTGAAACGAAGATTATAACTTCCGAATAATCTTCCAATTTAAAGAAATTAATTGATCGAAGAATAAAAAGTCGTAAGAGGAACGAATTGTTCGATTGGGAAAAGAAATGACGTTAAATTTTCCAGGGAACTCGAGGAGAAATTTAAACTCGATTTATAATTAAAAAATCTCTTCCACAAAGAAATGAACGTAAAGAAATGAATCTTTATTTCAGAAAAATTCATTAATCCGATACCAAGAGCGTTTCTTTTTCTTTTCTTCTCGTCTCTCTCTTAATGCCCTACTGCCCCAAAAATTGGATCGAGACCAATCTTCTTCCCTCCTTCAATTTTTCTTCCTTTCATCGGGGAGGAAATCAGTTCGAACGAAGCCTCGTTTCCACGATTCAAGTCGAAAGAGAAAAACATTCGATGATTCCGTCCCCGTTCCCTATTAAGAATCGAATGGGCAGAAGAAGGAATAGAAAAGATTCGTTTCATGCCATAACGATACAGAAAAATTAACGAGCGATTGGAAATCGGTCGCGGCTCTTATAACCGTGCCCGATTCTTATTTCCTCTTCCATATTTCCGTCTCGATAGCGAGGAACGAGTCGGATTTTTAAAGGGCTCCCTTTGACACGCTGGGCGCGGTTAAATGAATGCAATTTTCAATATGCAATGGATGGAAGCCAGCCACTTGGTCGTGACAATTTAGTTCCCGCCTCGGACTTTGAAAGGACTAACAGGCAAGGACGCTGTAAATAGAAGTGTCCTATATTCGACGTAATTTCATACTAATTTTCTCACAGTGGGATCCCCTTTCACGGGAAAGAAATTTTTAATATTTATTAAATGAATTTTTTAATTGAATTTTCCTTGTCCGAATGCCAGACTTTCTTTTATAATAGTAGAAAGGATATAAATTTTTTTAAAAATCTGCTAGAACTCAGTGTGCATTTTATAAAGTAGAAATAAAATTATTTTTTGGTCGATGCACGAATGTTTCGAACGGATTGAGAAAAGTTGATCTTGTTATCGCTTTAATTGCGCGAAAGTTTACAGTTAAAATTATATATATTCAAGAGTTTAATCATATTCGTCGCTGAAAAATGAAATTATTATTTCATTAAGAAATAATTTTTCTAATATTTAATAAATGAACGAACAAGTGAAACCAATATTTAATGAACTGAAGTTAATTATGAATTAATTTTCAAACGCGAGTTTCGAAAATATAATATAAAATAATATATCATTAATTACGTATGAAAAATTTTACGAATCTTCGATGTTTATTATTCGAACAATGTATCGATGACAAAACAAAGTTTTCATGGGAATATTCGATGTATTCCAATTTCGAAATCATTATCGCTTGCTTCGTGGAATTTAATAAGTCGACGGATAAATATTTTCAAACGAAACGAAATAAAGTTTCATTCGCCTTTTAATCTTTCTCGAAACGAAAACAGAACGGCTGTTAAAGTCGACCGTCTCACTCGCTCGAAACCCATCGATCGGTAAGCATCGATAGTCTCGCGCGGGAAATGAGATTTGCGTGTAACCGGGGGTAATGGTAAATCGTGCTCGCTGAAGGCAAAAATAACGTCAGATCGATCTCTGAATATGTATCGAGGAACAAGCCGATGACGTGATTGACGAGCAATATCATTCCATCCACGATGATGTCCCTCCGCGCTTCCTTTCCTTCGGATCGATGAAATTCCAGCCGCCGTGGAAATTTCGTTGTGCATCATCGTCTGTAAATGCTGTAAAAGAAAGGAAGGGAAGATCGTGCTTTTCCAACGATCGATTCGAACTCAAGAGAACAAGCAAGAGGGATCGTTTAATAAAAATCTAGTTTCGAATACGTGAATTGGATGAATTCGATGCTGTGGAAATATGTGTCTCAATAATATTCGTTAAAACGTGTATAACAATCATTTAATCATCGTTACTTCTTCGATTGAGAGATATGTTTCAGATTTACCGTCACATTTACGAAGCTGAGGATCGAGGGAGAAGAGGAAGGAAAGAGGAAGGATCTGAATATCGACGAAATCGTGTGGAGATCTCTCAGCTTCTCGACCGGTAAGCCAAGTGTAGAAACGTCTAAGATCGATTAAGTAAATAAAATTTATTTATTGAATAGTGGCACACCAGTGATGACGCGACAAGTATTCAAACTGAACTCGCTTCCTTCGAATCAATTTTCTTTTTCGTAACGTTTTCCATCGTAACATCCGTCGCAACAATATTTCCTCGCCCCTCGTTCGATCGAAATATGCAATTACGACGTCATGCGTTTGGGCGAATCGTGCCCGATTTTGCGATTTATCGCAAAGAGGGATATAGATTCTAGAGGGATCGAGAAAGAAAAACGAGGAGGACGAGTCGGTTCTCTCGCCGAACCGACGTGTCTCGTGGAAGAGCGGCACTCTTAATTAATCGATACGGAATGAAGAATTCATTTATCAATCGGAATTAACTGATTCTTCTGGATGCAATTATACGGGAACTCGATTATCTCCGAGCAACCATTGAAAATTTCTTGCCGTCTCTTCTGAAAATGAATTCTTCATCGTGGATGAATCTTCGGCCAACGAAAGTTACGAATTAATTTGCGCAATCTCCGATTTACGTTTCATCGAGCATCCACTCGAGCGAGGACATTTATTTCCGACATAATCGTCGCGATATTTGTCATCGTGTTCATCGCTTGATCCCCATCATCGTCCAATTAACACGGAGGTATGTAAATCGCGCGTGATTGGAAAGCTCGTCGTTACAACAGCAGCAGATAATCCCTTTCTCGTGGCACGATTCGCTCCTCTTTCTTATCACGCACTCTGTCGATCATACACCCATCAATCGCATCCTTTCTCCTCGTTAATAACGCATTAATAAAACCGTCGAGCAACGCGATCTCTCTTCTCCTCCCGATGAACATTGTTTTCTTCCTGTATGTACACGGTATGTGTATGCTTGTGTATGTGTTTGTAATGTGTGTATGTAATGTGTACGACGCGGTGCGCAATACTAAAAACGCCCTCAAGAAACTTGCTTCCCGACGAAGGCGGCGGATGTTCGAATTTTCGGTGAAAAAATTTTCGGCCAACTGTACATAATCGCCTCGATATATTAATAAACTGTCGATCGTGTCAAAATATGACTAAAGTCTCTTACGCGGCTACGCACTTACCTTATGGAATTATATTATATAAACTAACAATACGGTGATTGTATGCCCGCGTACACCTGTACGGATTCTACGTGTTTCGTGTACGCGTCCATACGCGCGTGTATCTTATTTTTTTTTTTATACAATTCGTGAATCTACACCGAAGTGAATTCACCGATTCGATGAACGAACACGATCGATCATTTTATCAACCGTTTATCTATTTATGACACGGAACGCCATACATAATCGACGAACTTATTCCTCGAGCGTACGCGCGTTCGCGGGATTCTTCCTAAATCTAACATTTCCCGCACGATCGACCGTGCTAGGATCGGCTTCGATCGTTCGAGGCTGACTGCAGGCACATCGAGAAATTCATTCGTGGAAATTTTCTTCTAGTCCTCTCAACCCTCTGTTGTATAAAACGCGTTGTGTGAAAAATTTCTGGTCCGCTGCGCGGTCAGACTGTCCATCATCTGGCGACTGGTGAACGGCGCGGAAACAAAGGTCAGGGTGCAAAATCGTAACGATCAGGTAACGTAATTTTCGAAATCTTTGTACTACATACACTCCTGTGATCCGTTCCGCCTCTTCTAAGAAGAGACTTCTTCGAGGTTTGCTCTAGATGTTTCTTTTTTTTTCTTTTCTCTTTTTCTTTTTTTTTTTTTTTCTTTTTAAATTGTACATATATCAGACGATAAATTTTTGAATACGACGACTGATCTTCGACTATTTTCTAGATATCCTCGTTCCGATGTTTCGTGTTGGTCGAACAGATTTGACGACAGTACCATCCGTTCTAGGTATTTATATCACTTCGACTATTCTAAATTCTTCTTTTTTCTCTCTCTTTCTCTTTAAACCTTGCGACCTAATTCATCTTTCAATCGATTCTTCGTATTCTTATTAAAAAGCGCTTCATTGTGCATGTTCCGTGGTAACATTGTATCGATCGAAATTTCGAAACTTGTTCGTTGGTCAACCCGCTCCTCTAAGGATCGAGCATAAGCGGAATCGAGATTTTTTTTTTTTTTAGGCCGTGAATTATCCATCCACGCGCACGGATTAAAGCTTTTTCTCTTTTTTTTTAGTCCATGCATCTGTATCTAGACCGTTTGACTAAATTAGGCTATCTGTTGGCAGTGATCACTATGAGTTTTGGTCCGAGTCTAATCACACGTATCGTTGATCGACGTAACATTGTTCCTCGCTCCACTACTTCTCTACTTCTTCGAACGTGGCAAACGAGAATCTTTCCCCGTCGATGCTCTCGACCTCGTCTCTGCCTCCATTTCGATATGTTTAGCATGAAAATCGGATTCGCCGCTTTCGACCAGCCCGGACAATTGAATCGGCCGTTCAACTACCCTATTCGATATACATATATATATATACTTGCCAGCCTTGAAAGTCCTCGCCTCGAAGAGCGAACGATCGGCCCAAATTGATTGGCGTTGCACGCGATGTTTCATTTGCTATTCAACTTCGTCAGGACGATGGACGAAGCGTTCGTTCGCACGGTGACGCTTTTCGGATCGATCCCGTTTTATTGGAGGACGAGCATCCATCCATTGGATCCATGGAATGGAACAATACTCCATTCGTAACAAACCACCCCGTTCTTCACGATATCCATCGTGTTGAACTTGATTGGTTTCCCTGTAGTTCGTTGAAAAGTAATCGATGCTCGTTCCATCTCGATCTTTACAACGTCTTTACTCGTTCGACAACGAATTCGTCCTCGATCCTCTCTGCACGATCCATTTGGATTGATTTTATTTTATTTTATTTATTTATTTATTTATTTTATTTTATATCTTTTTGGCACGTGTCGCCAATTCTTCTTTGCTAAACGAAATTCTAAATTTTTGTGTGTCGTCACGTGGACAGCCGACCGATCGATGATCCAACCACGATGTCGCCGATGGCAGTGGGTAAGCCGGTTCGCGGCCAACTCATCCGCCCCGGCGACTACATATGCTATAAGCAGGTCTCCTTCTGGTCGATTACGTTCACCACCGCCGAGGTCTGGATAGGCAGCTCCTTTTGGACGGGCACACCTGTCGGCACCTCTTCGAGTATTGGTCAAAGGGTCGTGGTCCTCGATACGGCCGCCGAGGGTGGGGGTGGCGGTGGCGGCGGCGATATCACCACGTCTGGCTCACCTGCCAGGTCGCAGTCGAATCTCCAGAGAATACTCTCAGGATGGTCACCTCCTGGACATCAAAGAGATTTTCTTTTTCCTATCTGTAAGTGACATTTCTTTTGCGTTGGATTAAAGACGTCTTCTTTCCATCTATGCTTGCTTGAAGATCGTTCTTTTCGACAATTCTATTTTATATGGAAGGATGAGTGTGACTAACCTTGACCCAAGACGATGCTTGAAGAGCCCCGTCTCTGCCTCGGTGGGGGTGGTTGGTGTTTGTGCGTATGGCTGTGACTGTGGCTGTGTGAATGTGAGTGGCAGTGTGTGTGACGTGTGTGCGTGGGCGTGGCTTTGCACGGTGGCGGTTGTTGTTGTTGTTGCTGTTGCTGCTGCTGAGGATGAAGATGAGGATGAGGCCTGTGCTAGGTGTTCCCGCCACGGGCCGCTCCCACTTGATCGAAGCTCAATGATTTCTTCATCTCCGTCATCGACAATGCTCCACCCTCCTGCTGAGAAAACAGGAGGCACAGATGTTAGCTATATTGGGGGTGGTGATAAGTCACCGTCTCTCGCTACCCCATACACCTTCCCCCTGGAGGTACGAACCGACCGAGTTATTAAAAGTTACCAGGCCTCGTTAAAACTTGTCCCAAACTTTTTCAGAAGCTCGTAAAGAAGTTTACCCCTCATGTGAACTTACGGTTTATTATAGACATCGCTAGATATGGCCTATTCCGTTCCATACCTCGATATAAAGAACTTATTCTCGTCGTTCCTGGATCCGAGCCACCACCGTGTATGTTATTTTTTTCTTCCAATCAATTCGTTGTTAAATTTCCCTTGATTCGAGGATTTATGAATTTCTTCTTTTCAGATTCGAACGATCAAGCTGCGACTCCGCGAAAGAAAGACTTATTTGCGATAGAAATATGTGTACGAGGAAATTCGATGAAAAATCGGACGGAAAAGAAGTTTTTCCAAGCTGTATATATATATATATATATATGAAGGATTCTCTTCTTCTTTTTTTTTTCTTTTTCGTTTTCGGAGGAAGGGTGATGCGGTTTTGGACGAGGGAACAAACCGTGCGAAATGCACACTGCTCGCTTGATAGAATTCCACGTTTTTCGAACGGAAGCACGGTGTATCGAAACGTTTCGATTTGTTCGACGAAGAGTGGACCGAACCGTTTGACACGCTGAATTTTTCGATTCGAATCTCTTTTAACTTTTCCGGTGTTTTCAATTTCGAAATAACTGAATTGATGAAATTTTTGAGAAATCATTCGTTGGACAGATATCAAAGTAATTTCACAACACAAGTTTTGTTCCCGTGATTAATAAAAATGGATGCAAATTTTGCTTTTAACAAAATTAATATCATTATCGGGATAAAAAGGTATCTATTTTCATTCATCTATGCAAAATATTATTTATGTAAATCTGTTTGAGGACAAACACATAACGAGATCTCATTAATTCACCCCATTATGTATGATCACATGCTTGATATTTTCTTTAATTAATAGGAGTTTACGTTTCACCTATTTATTCATAAATACACAACAATGTTACGTTTGAAACGAATTTGCGAGCGCAGTAATTACACTTGATAAATTGTTTGTTCGTTTATTTTGTAACAGTGGAAAAATGAATAAATCCTATAATTCAAATCTATTATACAAAATTTGCATCCACGATAAAGTTACGTGTAATAATATTGCGAGAAAAATAATAAAAATCCAGAAAGAAATGATGGAAAAATAAAATTGAATCGAAAAGCGCCTATCTGTATCTTTCATTCACTATGAAAACTCGTTCGTCTCTCTATCGAAATGAATTTGCAGGGAGGACTGTAACGAGTTGGAAGACGAGTATCATCGAGCTTCCGAGAGATTTGAAAGATTGCGATAAACATTCCTGGATTGCAATATCGACAAGCATCGTGTCGAGGCACTGATTAAAGTATCGAAAGGAGGAACGAACGGAATTCAACACTGATGCATTCCATCCGCCTCTCCACTATTTTCTCTCTTGAAATCGACGGTGGAGAAATACACGATCATACCTCCAAGTCATAACTTTGTCAACAGGAATTCCCGATAATTCTCTCTAATTCCATTTAAATTGTAAATTAAACTCGAATAACGAGAGAATCTCGAGAAAATCCATCTTCGAGCAACTTTATTTCGAAATCGAAAACTTATAACGAAATCAACATTATTATATAACGTAGTACGCACAATTGTGCCGATTATTCGTGTTATAACGTCCGATAATAATTATTCGTTCATAATTCATCCCGAATTAATTAAATTGAATAATCAAACCTTTTGATATCCTTCGATGATGGAGATAATTAATGGAAGTTTGTCGTACAATTTATGCAGTTTGTATCCTCTTTGCGAAAATTGTAAACCGCGAAAGAATATTAATATCTCGTTAAATATTATTCTAATTTTTTTAAGAAGAAGAATTTATCCAATTCAAGATCCAAATGTTGCATTCATTCGATCACGAATTTTATCGCCGATACAATATGCAAACGTAATAAAAAAAGAATAATAAGATATTTCATTATCGCAACACACAAATTGTTAAATCTATATGTATGGAATATATACGATTCGTTATTAAAATTTGCGTTATAAAATTGAAACAGACGGAAAAAAAAGGTAATTTTTCGATCATTTATATTTTAATAAGAAACATTAAGGAATTCATCAGAGGATATCCCGCAGATCGGTTTCACGGAAACGAGTTTGCGAAAATGTGACGTGGACTTGAAAAATCACTTCCGCCACGATCAGAAGCACCATTCATGCGAGGACGTTTCGGCTGCATTCTCTTCCCGATCATTGTTTAACGAACACTCTATTCTCTCGCCGATGTAACCGTATAAAAAGAGAGGATATGCAGCCGCTCCATCAAGCATCTTCAAATTTTTGGAATCGAATTTTACGAGTTACTTAACGCTACGATCGTGTCGATATTTATATATTCATATTGAATATTCCTTCTCATGAGAGAAGCGAAATAAAAAAAGAAAGGAGAAGAAAACTTTCGTACGAAGAAATATAATTTACGCAAATATACCATTCAATTTTTATCCAAAACATTATTGAGAAGATAAAATGAGACACTGTGTCATACATTCAATATAAAACAACAGTTATCTTTGAAAATAACTTGAAGAAGATGACACGTAAGTTTGATTCCACTTCAAAAATATTTTTCCATCTTTCTCAAAACTAAGATAGCCTCGTTTTTCGAATTCCCCTCGCAGTTGTTCGTTTACTCAGCTTCCACTTTAGCTTCGATAAACTTTCGAGCATGCACGGTGGAACGATCGATCCAAGACGAGGCAATGAACGGTGTGTGGCCGAGGCGTTCGTCGAAACGACGACAACTTTTGAAGTGACGTCCATGAATCGTGTTACAATCGTTCAATAAAAGTACGAGGCATGCAATCAAGTATTATGCACGTATACGTATATAAAACGCGTGTGTCGAACTGATTATCGTTGAATGTAAGCGTGCGTGATTTATTGCAGAGAGAGAGACAGAGAGAGAGAGAGAGAGAGAAATCTGTACCAATTGTAATTAAACAACGTTTGTATGCTCTCTCTCTCTCTCTCTCTCTCTCTCCTTCCTTCTCCCTTTTTACTAATAATATACACTTGAGCTGTAAAATGCAAAACACATAGTTAATTATACGTAAAAAGAAAGAAAGAGAGAAAGGGAGAGAAATACGAATAAATAAATATTTTAAAGTCCTATCTAATTAATAGTATTTTTTAATATATCAGAGACAGTTAGATAGAGAGACAAATGAAAACGAAAAGGTATTTCGATACTTCCCTTTTCTATCTATCGTCGTATTTTTCTCTCGCGTTTCGAGGCTCAATGAAAAAAAAAAAAGAATGCAAAGATCACTAGGCTAGCAGGGCTCAATGGAGGCCGTGCCTCGATCACGGTAATCGAATCATTCGAATAGTATAAAAATTGTCCGATCGAATTGATAGTTCGTTCGTTAATAACGATTCGTGTCCTCGTTACACGTTATTCTCTTCAGGATTGAATTACCGTGAAACTGGCACAACTCCGCGTTCGAACGATGGCTCCTCATCGAGAACCTCTTGTAAAATCGACAAATTTACAATGGACTGGAACGACACTGCCTGTGTCCGTAATCGTATGATACGTATACAGAGTGTTCAAAAAAAAACCATTCATTTTAAACATTTTTGAGACAGTAAATGGAAGAAATCAATAGTAAATCGTTCGTGACGTGTAGAAAAATAACTGAATATCTCAAGAGACATAGAATTTTCCACATATATTTACTATATTTATTTTTTCAGCACGATGCACCGCCCTAAATGAATAGTTTTTTTCGACCATCCTGGACACGCCATTCGAAACAACAAAGAAAATAGAAAATAGGAATGGAGGAAGGGGAGGGGGAATGGAGAAGAAAATGGAGAAGAATCCGAAGAGAGGCCATCGTCGAGAGCCCGTCGTGAGGGACAGGACTTACACCATTTAACCGTGGTATCTCGATGCTCGGTATGTAGGTGGTCTCTTCGTGGCCGGTGGAACAATATCGCGTTCTCCTCCTCGTGGCACGCGGGCTGCAACGGTCGCACGGCACCGCGGCGTCGGAATTGCGCGCCTTCGCGGCTGGTCTTTGCCGCGAGCCGCACCGCATGGCGAACCGCAATTCCGAGGCCATCTCGGCGCACAGGGACTGCCATCCACGATTTTGTGTGTGTGTTTGTGTGTGTTTTTTTTTTTTTTTTTTGGTTTTTGGTTCGTTTCGTTCGATCGCCGCCGATGCGTGGACGGGGACCGGCAGAGCAGGCACAACAATACCAACAAATGATACAGAAAAACGATCGCACCACAAGCTCGATACCATGCAATTCCTCTCGCGTGCCAGGCCGTTTCCTCGTGGTGAATGCTGGACGGCATGAATTGTGGTTATGGGTGGTCTCTAATTTCTATTTACAGGACGGATTAATGGTAATGGGGTTGGGGGTGAAATTATTCCATTGGGAAGGAGATACTCTAGGGAAATATGTGTGTGTGCGTGTTTATGTATGCGTGTGAATGATGATTAATTGGAAATGTATCTTTAAATGCAGGGTGGATCATGGAAATGAATTGAAACGAATTTAATTTTGAAGTGAAGCAAAGGATTTTGGTTTATCTTAAGGGGTGATGATAATTCTTGATCTACATTAAGAAATAATAGAAGGGGAGATGATAATATGAAATCTGGTGTTTGGAACCAGTTACAAAGAATAAAAGAATATTTCTGATTTATAATTAATAATAGATAATAATTCACCAAGTGAGAATTAAACGTTTTTTAAATTAAAACTTTCATATTATCATATCTCACGTATGATTTTATAAAATATAAAATTATTAAATATATACAAAATGCCCCTAAAGTCTCCAAAAGTCTTTTCTACCACGTGACGCAAAAATTCATTACACATTAGACACACGCTCTCGCGTATCACGATCGTTCACCAACAATTCGCTTGAGATATATGATATGATTTCCAAAATTGCAATGTATGACGCCTGGTATGCTTCATCTGTTTACAAATGCATTGGACAGATTGATATGAATGCTGTTTGTCGATATTTAACCTAATATCAATATCGCGTTAAATCAAACAAGTAGAACGAGAACGCGTGTGGTCAGACCAGCCGGCTATACCGCGTTCGTGTTCAAAATAAATGAAACTTTTCCAATTTTCTTTTCTCAACAGATGATCAATTCCATCAAAAATTTACAAGATCAAACAATCGATAATCGTTACAATATCCGTTGTTTTTTCGAGCAAATATTTCAATACATATAATACTAGTATATACTAGATATACTATGCACGAATAGCCGACAAGAGACGATCGAGAGAAAGCAGCAAAGTGAGACGGCCTTGCACCGAAGAGGAGGATACATTCATGCAACACATACACGCGAAGCACGGAATCGCGAGCGCAATTATCTCGATGCTTCGCTCGCTTACCCTGTCCGATTGGGCGTTCTTCTTCGAGTTCCAGCAGAATTCGAGGACTGCGACGAGGATGGCCAGAGCCAGGCCGCAAACCAGCACGACAAAGACACCGCCTGGAACGGGAAAAACCGGAAGCTCATTATTTTACCGCCGCCGGCTGTCTCTGCTCCTTCCCCCTTCCTCCTCCCGCGCATGCTTCACGGTTAATGTACCTGTCATTGAATTTCACCCAGGATCCGTACGCCCATCTATCACCCTCTAACACCTCATTCACACCCCTCCACGCCTGTCTATTTATCTATTTATCTATCCATCTGTCTAGCTTCCCGTCTATACCACGTCATTTACTTATACTCGTCTCACCCCTCTTCTTTGTCTCCTCCAGCTATACTCCTTGGAAATTTGAAAAGAAGAGGAGGAAAAGAGGAAGATTGGAAGGGAAGGATTGTGTATTTATACGATCGATAATTATAATCGAATGGAAAGGAAAAAAAGAGATGGAAAAATACGAGTAACCAGTGGAATGATTAATCGGTTACGCTGCAAAGGATATATATTGTTTCTTCTTGTGTTATTACTTTGCTTCGCTCATTACATCTTTCATCTCGCGAGTCTGGAAGATAAGAATACCTCCGTTGAAATTTATTCTTCGTGCCGATCATTTCGCACAGTTTGCTCGGCTGCACATCGTCCCGATATTGGATCCTCGGCAAGTTTCCTCGCCAAAAACTTTCTATCCTCGACAAATTACAAAGTCCTTCTATCCACGTTCGTGAAAAACATTCTTTCGCGAATTTTCACGCGTTCGTCGTGGAAACGATCGTCGAATATAATATCTCTTTATACACGAGGAGTAAATCCATCCGAGGGTCTCTTCGATTCGATAAAATCGCTCGTTATCGCATTAGCCAGTTTTATGAAAAGTTTTCGCTTCCCTCCTAGTTTGTAGGAATCTTTCTTTCTTTTCTTTTCTTTTTTTTTCCTTTTCTTGCAATGGGGAAACTGGAGATCCAACGTCTGCTACGTATGCTTTAAAACTTTTCGTATCGTAGGCGAGCTACGTCTGTTTGTTTCCGAATCGACTCTGTGAAACTTTTTGTTTAATCGTTTGCTCCGAGTATCGCGATCTTTGTTTACTCGAATGTTGCTTCGCTTCGCGGTTCCAAGTTGCACGAAACGATTTTCCATTAAAATTCCTTTCCTTTTCGCCACGTACTTGGCGGATTAATGCAAATTCTGGGGCGGATCTTGTTGCGTACTTGTTAATGAAAAAAACCATGAAAGCATTTTAAGTTCACAAGATTTTTAAAATTTGGAAATATGCAAATTAACAATAAATAACAAATAACTACTATTCCGTGTATATTTTTTGATATAAAATTAATGTAGACGTTAATGCAGTAGTTAGAAGAAGAATGGAACATATTGTTTATTTACCCAACAATATTTTTAATTCCTCCATTTTCCCAACAGGTTTTCCACTCACTTTTGTACACAAATTTTCTCCATTTTTCCACGAGAGATAAGAAATTCACCGTATCCTCGAGGAAATGGTCACAAATTCAAGCATTCAAATCCAGTAAAGGCCATACGTCACGCGGAATAAACGCCGCTTTAACGTAATCTCGTCGATGTTTATGATGTAACTTCATCTCTATGCTAAACAAGAAGCGGTGCCTTCCGTCATCGGAATCAATATACGGGCCCGCATTTGCATAACTGCGCCGACACTGTGATTTAAACGACATTTCGCCGGAAGGAGAGAAGTTTCTCGCATGCCTCGCCATTTTCATACCAGGCCACCCCCCTGTCATCGCGACTAATTTCGCAGTGAAACGGCCAAACAATGCCAACGTCTTAGCATCCGGCCATTGCGCGTTTACGATTCGCGCGTTCCGCGTTGGCAACTTTTGCCTTCGTCGAAAAGTCGTCGAGTTTCCGGCGTGGACCGAAAACTTCCCCCGAAGAATTGCGATTTTATAATGGAACGATCGAGAGGAAAATTGTTTACTCGACGAATTGCATTCGGCGTGATTGCTTCGAATAATTTTCCAGATTAATCATTCGAACGAAGAATGGTGTAACTCCTGTTTCCGTTGCGATTATAATAACGAGAAGGAATTAAATTTGGAACTTTTCCTACTTGAAAAGTAGGAATTGTTTTGTTAAGAAAATTTAAGCGTCTTCTATCGTACGTAGGTGTTAGCGTGTTTCTTCGTTTATTTCTTCGTGACGAAAAAAATCATGTTTGTATTCATGTTCATGAATAATTGATATAATCAGAATTTCTGATTTTAATCTTGTCAATATATACATTGTATATGCATAAGGTATAAATTTTTTATTTTTAAATGCAAAGCCGAATGTTTGTCTTTTTCTCGCTTGTGTTCTTTTATCATGCAAATAATCGACAGATTTAATGGAAAGCGAATTCATCTGCAATTTTTCGAGCTTCGCGAGAATTATTCCTCCTTCGTTCCTCGTTTTCGAGAGTACATTTGCACTATTGGCGAAGTTGGTACTTGCTTAAGTTATAGGCAAGTCGACGTCAAAAAGTAAAAGAGGGAAAAAAAAAAGAGGGAGAGAAAAGAAACACTATTCTCAGCCAAAAAGGAAAAAAAGTAAAAAGGGAAAACTTGTTGTGACTTCCATAAAAACGGAAGGGGATATCCAAGAAAAATTCTTCACGAACTTCTAGCAAGATTTCTTTGAGCTTGAAAGCATTTCAAGTCTTTTGTTATTTTTTTTTTTATTTATATTTATATCGCGTCAAGCAATTCAAATGTAACGAATTAAATTTATCATAAAAATGTTTCTTTTTTTTTTCTTTCTGTGTGTATAATTCTTGTAAATATTTTTCTTTATGAATATATACTATTCACAAGATTATTTAAGCAAATTGACTTGCATGTTGCAATATAATGAAACGCATATTTAAAGTAACGAATGTACGTCATTTTTTGTTGTTGAGAGCTTTTAAAGCAGTGCAGTATAATTATAATGTCTGGAATAATGTAAGTTGAAAATTTTTCCGTATAAATTCTTTTTTCATTGTCATGGTTTCAAAATTAAATTGCTCGCAACTTCAAAATAAATAATGCACGTTCAAAATTCGTCTATATATATTTTTTTTTTTTTTCATCACCTTGATGATCAGAATCGACTATTTAAAATTATTCTACTTTGTCTCGTTCTTTCACTTTCGATCGATGTTATCTCTTCAATTTTAGTCGTACAGTTTCGATAAATTGTCTATTATGTAACATTATAACCGTTATTGAAAACCATCCGTGGTTCATTATGTAACCTGACATGTTCGTGGCAAAGCCTCCAAATTAAGTTAGTTACACAGTGGGCGGGATGCGGGAACGATCAGAACGAACCTAATGATTTCGACGCCATTGTTCCACTTGCATACGTTCCACCGACCTCGTTTACATCCCGTAAATTACGGGTTGTAATTATAATGACGATTTGGATCAACGATACTCAATCATTCAAAATTTCGAAAATTCACACTCGCTTCTTCCGCGAATCGATTTCGATATATGCGAATATCACGGGGAAATTATCACCTTTATTTTTCAGCTAGAGAAATCAAATATATAATTCAATATACCGATGTTATTATCAGTAATTATATTTTTGTTTCGACATTCATCACTTGACGCTGCGTGGATTATCAATTTATTCCCGCGAAATTTATTTGGGTCATTTCAAAATAGATTATCCTTTCTGTGTATTTATTTATTGAACGAAATTAATTATTTATCGCGAAGATTTCCGTGCATTGTACATTTAAATTTTAAATTGAGCTTATTAATAACGATGAACATTAATTTATGAATTTGTTTTCCTTTTATTTTGATATCGTAGTTATAAATTTTTCAATATTTGTTTGATATCTCTAATGATTTCTTCTTCTAAATTTAAAGAAAAAGAATAAATAATAAATTACAATCGAATCGAATTTGTGTAGTGGAATAAAATTATATAATGAATCGTGTTAGAATAATATTAAATTTATGTTAAGAGAGAGAAAAGAGATCACAAATTTTTTCCATCATCAAGTAAAAATTTCAATTCTTCACCCAATCTTTGTCTATCCTGGATAAGATTCCCATCATGTTTCAATCTAGTAATAAATTTACACTAGCTACGGACAATATTATCCTTCTCATCGACCATAAAAGAAAAATTGAGAGCTCACCGATATTTTCGACTCCCAACGCGTTCGCCTTGCTCTCCTTGCTCTTCTCGTCCCTGTTGCACACGTCCCCGGTGTTCTTCCACCACTTATCGTACAGAATCTGTATCACACCCTTCTCCTGTAGCTCCAAAATCGCCAGAGATATTTTATCCCTCCAGGGCGAGCCTGCATATAAAACGGCTTCGTTAAGTCACGAATTCCTACGATCTCTCTCGTCTTTGAAACGCTTTACGTCTTCTGCTGGGCAACGTCTCGAGGAAAGGTGAAATTGCTCGTCCTTTTTACATCCTTGAGGCGTCTTACAAGACCCAGTTATTTGAACATCTCTCTCTTTTTCCCTCTTTTTGCCTCAGAGGAAAAAGAAATTCTTCTTCTTTTCATTGCAAAGCTCGCGAAAAACTTGGCAATTTTCGGCGCGTGACAGACGTTGTATATCAAACGCGATATAAAATAATTTTGGATAAGTAATTTTCTTTATCAAAAAGCTTTAGACTAATTAGGTGATTAAAACAACGCTTGGATTATAATAAATTAAAATTGATTTTTTTAACATGCATATTTTTCGTTGATACGTAACGTGGCTATTATAAAGAGTTGGAATCAGTCAATTTTCATCAATTATTTTGTTCTTTGAAATTAAATAATGAACAATGAAATTAATTATATTTAATTTGATATTGTTAAACTCTTCAAACTCTTTTTTAATAGTTTTCTAACCATGTAAAAATGTTTTTCCTTCTCTTTTTTCACGAGCCAATAAAACAAATGAAAGAAACCACCAATAATTCTTCAAAACATCTAGAATAACTGACGTGTTCCGGTTCTGATTTTGCGACAGGCCGTCACACGAGCATCAAAAAAAAAAAAGAAAAAATGAATGTTACATTCGTTACGTCCATTTTTTTAACGTTCGTGAAACATAGAAGGGGTTACGTAACATCCATCCGCTTCTGTCTTACAATAACGCTATGACGAATATCGAAAAGATAGACACAATGCTGCTGGAAAAAAATATTAATATCATTCCTATTCTTATAATCTTTTCACATTTTCTGATTTTCGTTGTCCAGTTTGTTTTCCATCTGATTGAAAATTAAATTTCGATCGGCATAATGCTCGTTTTCCACATATAAAAAATTAAAATAGAATAATAGAACGATGAATTAAATAGTGAAAAATCAAACAGTTAGCTCAAACTTTTAATATAACAATTCTACACAAAATGATAATTAACTAAAACGTTTTCAAATATTATCTATTACGCTACGATGACAATATCTCAACAGA
Source organism: Apis mellifera (assembly GCF_003254395.2). Taxonomy (NCBI): domain Eukaryota; kingdom Metazoa; phylum Arthropoda; class Insecta; order Hymenoptera; family Apidae; genus Apis; species Apis mellifera. The sequence continues at coordinate 4,258,758 of NC_037641.1, forward strand.
ATATTAATCGAGCATTATGGCAATAATTTTTGGCAATGCAATTTCGATTATTCGAGTTCGTTGTTAGAAACAATCGCGTCATCAGTCATATAGAAGTCGAAACTGGAAGTTGAAACACGTTAGTCCAATTAAGAAAATTGCCTCCAACCCCCGGCTATAATTCTCTCCAAACTTTCATCTCGTTCTTGCCCGTCAAGAAGAAGCCGAATTACGCGGATTTAAAACTTCTCGCTTCGATGTCGTCTCGACTCGTTAATTAAGCTTCTACATTGGAGGACCGCGGAAGCGAAGAAGTTCGCTCGAATTCACGAGGAAAAACGACGGATACCGTGTTTCTTTTTTCTTTTTCCTTTTTCTTCTCCCTCCCCTCCCCGTTCCATAGCTGACTTCCGCGATTTCAACCCCAAATGAGCCACAAATCCGCGAACTTTATGATGTTTGCCGGCCGTACAGTTTCCGCGTTTTTCTTTCTCAGCTCCACGCTTCTTGGCACTAAATTCTCGCGCGAATTTTCGCGTTTCCAAACTCCTCGCAAGAAATATTAACAGTGAACAATATTTATGCGTTTATTTCGAGGCTGAAGTTTTCTTGCAAACGCGCTAGAGCTGCCTCGAACTGGCTGTTTTATCGCCAGGGTTGAAATAGGTTCGATATATTCTCAATCGATCTGCAAGAAATTTATTCACGGTGCATCGTATCACGTATCGGCAAAGTGGGAAAATTTCGAGATTTTATGTTCGAATGAAATAAAATTTGATGCGAATTTGATAAAATGGACGTAAAGACAAAAAACGATAAAATTTCAATTGAAAAAATTGTTTAAGTATAATATGGAGAAGCATCTTTGATAGAAAAAAATTTCATACGTAATCTTGAGTTGAATAATTATTGTGTGTGAGAAAAGAGCAAGACACTCTAGAGATCTGCAAGTGTCTTTCATTTGGGAAGAAGATACTCTTAAATGGATTTGTATCTTAACAGAAGAAGGTGACTGGAAAGGATAGAACAATGGGAACAGATACGAATTGTTGTTCGAAATTACCTTTCGGAGTGGCAATTCCATAGCCTTTGCTGTCCAACAGGCCCCCGATTTGCGTGAGATTGCAATCTCGTTGTACAGCATAATCGAGCATCGTCGACTCCATCAGGAAAGCGTAGTCACCCTCGAGCACCCTCTTCACCCCATCTTCGTAGCTTTTCACGAAAACCGAGGGCGATTTCGATTCCATGAACTCCCACATCTTCTTGTATATACCGATCTTCGAGTCCTAACGCATTAATACATTTTTTAGAAAGAAAAAAAATATCTTTATTTAAATAAAAAAAATATGATGGAATTACTTTGAAGAAAAAAATTACAAGCAGAATTTAAATTTAAAGAATCAATTCCTATTGTTTCATCCTCACAAATATTTTTCAATCTATCTTTTATAACTTTTGAGAAAAAGAAAATTATTACAAGTGGAAAATATATATTTAGAGCGATCTATCGACGATACAAGAGATCTGCAAAAATGAGGAATCTAATAAAATACGGCTAAACTTATGAATAAAAATGGAAAGATTCAATAAATATATCTATATTTTAATCATATTACTTTTCCGATTACATATATAACTAGTTACAAATTTCATCGATTATCGAAGACCTTTGAAACAATACAATTCCGCATTTTCTGTAATATATTCGTTCCTTTTATCATTTTGTAACGATCAAACTCGAATATCAATTGAAATCGATCAAAAGGAATTTAATTTTGTTCGAATTAATCAAACACAGAATCACAATAACCAGTCTCCTTCGTTCAGATATATATTCATATTATATTATTTTTCAATCGGATTGTTGTAAATCCACGCGAGAAACAAGTGAGGAGAGAACAAAGGATGCACTCTCGAATTTTCCTCCAGTTTCCAATTGTCCGTAAACTGGTTGGAACGAGTTCAGCAATAACGAACTCCACCTCGTTCTGAGAATAAATCTGTAATGGCGGGGATGGGGCGCGAAATGTTGTTTCAATAACGCGGTATTAATACTAGGTAGGAATACCTGAACGTTGGTGAAATGCCGTTCCAAAATTTAATAACGTTAAAAGTCTGCATTAAACGGGCAGACATTCAACGGATTTCGATACCTTTCGATATGAAAACTGCGATAATTAGCCGAATTTGTCCCGGATTACGATCCAGTAGCTTTATGGTTTTAATATTTCTGGATCTGTGCTCAGCAGGGGAATTATTCGTAAGACATGAATCGAATGAAAATCATCGTGTTTAATATAAATGACTGTCAATGGTCACGCAATATCAAAACGTTAATTATTATTAATAAATTTGGATCTATATATACGTTCGATTAAGAGTGATGATTGAGGTTCAAAATGGATTAGTTTATTCATTATGTTATAAAGGAGATAATTTTATCTCCTTATTCTAGTTATTAATGGTTTTAATCTCATATTCTCTTTTTAAAATTTTTTTAATCAAGTAACTTATTGTTTTATTAGTTAGAAGATTATGGATTAATTCAAAGGAAATAGGGATCTTTTTTAATATTATGCATTCATTGAATTTAATAATCCGTGTACTTTATAATTTAATAATTTAATTTGATAATTATTATAAAATATATACTTTAATTCCTGATGAAATGTATAAATCTAAAATAGCTTCAAATTTTTTCTACTTTATTCTGTGTTTTCTCTAAAAAGAAATCCTGAAAATATTCTTAGTTTATACACGAGATTAACTTTTTCAACTTAACCAAGTTTTAACATAAAAAGTTTTATTATTATTTTGTTTCACCGTCCAGATTATTTAGTTTATTTAATACTTTCTCCCTGAGATATATTAATCATCCAGATATAATATTGAATCAAAAAGTATTATCGATCGATATATTAATCAGTTTAATAAAATTTCAGATGCTTACCCTGAAAAACGTCATTGTACTTCCACCCTCCAACGTTCCATACGAGATTTGCGTTTGTTCAGCGAGATCAGCTGCGTTCTCGATCGGCGTGATCATCCTCTCGACGGTGAGGAACGCAGCCAGATTTGCCGTGTAAGATGAGATGATGATCAATGTGAAGAACCACCAGATTCCACCAACTATTCTCGTGCTTGTTGCCTGATAATTACGATGGATACCTTTTCGTTAAAGGAAAACGATACTTTAACACTTTAACGAGCAATTCCTTTTCAAAGATCCGGTGAAAATTAGAATTTTCTTCATTTTTATTCGAAACGGAGTTTATTCCCGAATTTTGTTTAATATTTAGAGGATATTATTTTCTTTAAATTTTCCCGAATATTAAATAACTGTTATATAAGTTGTGTATTAAAAATTATATAATCCAAAGGGAGGAAAAAAGCCCTCGTACAATCTCTACGTCTCCATCCACAAAAAAAAGATTAAAACCATTAAAAACTCTTATTAAAAACATTTTTCCTAAAACATATTTTGTATTGTTTCAGATACGATGATAAAACGATACGAGTAAAGTATTAAAAATTCGTGGAACGTAACACGATATAATCAAGAGGATCAAGTATACTATCAAAAGGGGTTCACGTCAGTTTTCTTCGCGAATATCGACCTGATATCGCATCTTCGTGGTTGGAAGCCCATGAAAAGCCTCGACGATCAATTGAAACCGCGTCAGTGGAGCATCGAGGTCGGGAGACGATTTAAGAGCACCTCCACTACGTTCCGCCCAAAGAATGCAATATGCGGTCTCATTTGCACCCTACCCTTCAACCCGTTAATGGCATATTTCGATCCATTAGCCGTGGAAGCAAGTCGATCACGGAAGCGATTATCGGCTCGAGACATTTCCGAATAATTTCATCATCCCTCTCTTTATCCATGAAACGAACGGCAAATTGCCATACATCCTACGAGTGGATGACAAAATATCTTCTCAGACGCTGAGTGGTACAGTCTGGAAGAGGCGAAACGCTTCCTTCGACGATATATTTATGAACATCTTTTGACGTTATCGAGAGAAAAATAATGGGATAAGGATACGACTGATCGCAAGAAATTTGAGATATCTTTCAAGAATAAAAAGAAAGAAATCTTCATACACTGTGATTGTTATTAAAAATCAATGAAAGTTTGTATATAGAATATAATGATTTATACACATATTATATATTCCATTGAAAAAAAAGAATATTAATATAGGAAGAAAAATCCAATTTTAGAATTAATCGTACACATATCTATCTGTTTTCAGTGTACTGTTGCAGAAAAGGAATTGCCCGTCTTTTTGATATTTGTTCGTATCGTCAGACTCTCGTGTCAAGGCAAATATGCCACGAATCGAGGATTATGTTGCTCTATTTCCTTTTTCGCGCGTGTATCATAGCCCGATACGACCCGGAAAATCTCTCTCGAACGATAAGTTTCGAGCGATATTTTCGCTCAACCCTCGTTTCCTCGCGATTTTCTCTCTCTTTCTCTCTGTATTTTCACAGCACTCTCGAATCCCCAGCTCTTTACGCGGATATCTGGGATTCTTCGAGTCGTAGAATCGCCATTCTTCGCGAATTTCGCAACGACAACCCCGCATGTACACACATGCCATCAGAGCCGGCTACCACCATATGTCGTGCAGGTGTATTCTCCTAACAAAACATTAATACTTATTGTCTGTTGCTAGACATAAGAAAAAATTTTATGATAAACATATTAGAAAACAAAATTCTCCTTTCTTATAGTTTCATTCCTGAAAAATAGGAATTGAAAATCAAAGGATTTGTAAAAATGTATAATATTTGTGGAAGATAATAATAAAAAAAACTCTAAATTCCTCGCTATAAATTCTGCGAATATAAATTTGAAAATTATTTGTTTACAGTTTCATATGTGGGAAATAATAAGAAGATTTGAAGTGAATCCCTAAGCGACTTATAATTTTTTACTCGTGGAAAGTAATGAGAGAATGGAGTGGGCGCTAAGAATGAATTTCGTGAAATTAATCTGCGTACTGTATTACAACTGAAATACAACTGTATATTTGTATTTCGTTGGAATAACTCTGTTATATACCAGATGTCCATTGAAACGAAGTGCATCGCATCATAAATCATACATATCTTTATTGCATCGAATGAAATTTTCAATTTACGTCCTGTAAAGCATTTCAACCTTACAGAGTGTAACTTCATAAATTCCGATTACATGCAGTTTCATTTGTGTCCTGGTTTATTTTTATCGCCGGACAAGGTAGTAACGCGTTAAATGGGCACAATTTCCGGCCATCCGTAACGGCGGCGAATATAAAACAGAGGGATTTTGTTTTTCGGATCGTTCTATCTCTATTTACGCATCTTGTTGGTATAACAAGATTTCGTGCACGAGATAGAAACGAGACAGAAGATTTCCACGAAATATCACGAAGATTTCTCGAGCGCATGGGAAAAGTCTCGAGCGAAAGAAGTTTTGTCGAAGTTAAATTTTACGCCATCATAGTTGCACGTAGCTTGCTGTAAAAGTATTTCGCGATTGTGAACGTTAAGAAGAATCTTCTTAAGCGCGCGAATCAATCTTTTGGAAAAGATCTTCTTTCGAAAAGAAAAAAATCGGATTTTTAAGCGGATCTTCTCGGTTGTTTGAGAAGAGAAATTGAAGAGATGAGACGAATGAAATGCTTGGCTTTTGTCATGTGCATGCAGGGGTGACATGCGATCTCTCGATATCGTTCTCCATTTATCGAGATTTCTATAATGCAATTAATTTGATTTGAGAGTGGCGATGCTATTCTACTTTGTGCTACTCGATGAAGACCTACGTAAGATTTTATTTTTCGATATTTGGAGAGATACAGGAATGTGACGAAAGGGAAATATTTCAGGGATGTGCATAGCGAAGAAAATTCATGTGAGAACAAATGTTGCTCGATATTTTTAAAGTATTATTTTTCTTGTTATATCTTCTTGTATTATATCTTCGCTATATATTGTTATATTGCGAATATGAGAGATGACAATATTGAAAACATTGAAAAGTAAATGTTAAACACGATGAAATATTTTTTTAAAAAATGTATTTGCAAATTTGAATAATATCATATAGTGGAAATATTGAAATATGAGATAAATATTTCTTTAAATAAACAAATACACTTGTTTATCCTTTTTTTATTCGTTTTTATGTACTGAATTGCTTCCTGAAATATTTTCCAATCGAACGAAACATCCTGCATATTTAGAATGACTGAATGCATATTTTTCTTTTTATTTTTCCACGTGAAATTTAATATTTCGAAGGGATTTCGAAATACCAATAGTGAAAATTCTCCAATTTTATCTGAATTATCTAAGGGAACATATTCTAAAAGATAAAATTTCCTCATCTTGTTGTATTTTTTCAGATTGTGCACGATACCCATATGGTGCTTGAAACGGTTTCCACGGTTTATAAGTCGTTTTCTCGAACATAGAAACTCGTTGGATTTTTATCCATCGCATTTGGATCGTGTACTACAGTTCTTGGAATTGAGATTACTTTCCTAATTTTCGAAAAGATCCTCGAAAAATTAAAAAAACAATCGACAACAATCTTGAAATCTTTTTTATAGAATAATAACAAGAAATGTAATAGTTTTGCAAATAAAATGGATTAGATTTTCCATGATCAATCCATAGTTACGAGTCTGTCACACTTTACGACAATACCATGAATTTCACGAGTTCGTTTAAAACAGATCGCTCTTACTTTGGATAATGTCGTTACTGTGGCATAAATTATTTTATAGGTTTGTAATATCATTAGCCCTTCCTCGAAAGAGTAATAACTTTTATTTGATTTTAAATTAAAAACTCTCGAATATGTATAGATTTAATAAAATCAGCAGTCCGTGAATTTTTATGAGTTTAAAAAAAATATTAAAATATTGAAACTGGGATATAGAAAATATATCAAAATTATTATAATTTATGCAAATGTTAATAATAATAAATTTGTTTAAAGTTTCCTGATGAAATTGGTTTCATTTATCTGAAAAATTTAATTTGCTAAAACAAACTTTTCAAACATAATGGAATACGTATATTTACAGGTAAGATACTTTTATAAATCTACCATTCAGAATTTTTGCAGAATTTTATTCAGGATATGATTAAATTTGTTTATAATATTAATATATGATGCAAATCGATGCGACAGAAAAGAAAAACATATAATATATTCATTTATCCGTATTTCAACAATCAATTATTCCGAATATTTTCATTCGTTGATTTTTCGATATTATCATTAAATTGTTCTCGTGTAAAAATCGTAAAATTTATATATTTTATACGTTTTACGATTTTTTCCTCTATATACATATATATTCACGGAACTGCGACAAATGTCCAACGAGTTTCCAAACATTGTAAGCGCATCACTTGTTTAAGTAATTGGTTGCCGGACTCTGTGATGACACGTTTACCTTGGGGTTGAGGTCGCTGCCCTGTTGCATAAGCGTGCCGACCGTAAACCAGAAGCTGTTGGCCAGGGTGAACTCGTTGACCGTCCTCAGCAGAGGAATGTCGTCGCTGTCAGGATCCAACGCGCTCACGTGACCACCCTGATCACATTGGGACCCCCGCCAAGTGGTGCGAAATTTCAAGGACAATTACACAAGCTATATCCGTGTGTGTAGCTAGCCCAATTGTTAACAATGCGGGTCCAAGGATCGTGAATATTCCGCGAATCTTTCGTAATTTAAACATTTTCGATTCCCTTATCGCGGCATCGATTTATCTTTAACGATGATCATTTTGCGAACATTTGCAAAAAATTGGGTACAGTTTTTGCTTCTCAGTTTCTTTGCTTAATTTTAATAAATTTGAAAATAACATTTCGCAAATAGTTTAAAAAGAAAAATGAAGATTGAAGTGATCCGTGTCGATCTAGTTCACGACACCTTTTCACCGTGTCAAGAATTCAATTGCACGATCGATTAGCACCACCTGACGAGAGCCTACCTGTAGCGGACATTTGCAGCTGGGGCAGGGTGTAGGTTCCACCCACTCGTAAGGCGAGAATCTCGCCACTATCCAAATCGTTAGGGAGACCATCACGTAAGCGGCCAGCATGGATAACCAAATCTCCACGGCGAGGGGATTCATGAACGAGAATAGCCTCGACGGCGTTCGAGCGGAAACCTGCAGCAATTACACGTATTTCCGGATTACTAATCCCCCAAAAACCTCTCCCAAAAACCGAAAGAAAGCCAATCCATTTTCTTCTCCACCGAATTTCCCTCGCTTTTTTCCCCCGCCCTTTTCTCTTCCATTCTCTTTTTTTCCCACGCAAATCAACTTCCCGAGGATAACAGTTTCGTGCTTTCCTTTGCCAGTTTTGTGAATGGCGCGCGCAAGACGGATCCTTTATCTCTCGTTGGAATCACGGATTCCGTGGTCTATTCTTCGTGGCCTGTCAGGAGCCACCGAGCACAATAGCCGGTTTCAGTAGTACACAGCGTTGAAGTTCAACCGTTAGACGAGTTCCTTTATCCTTTCGTTTCCTTCTTTTTCGTGGTTCCAACCATCGGACAAAAGTGGAACGCGAATCATTGCGTTTTAGGTTTTGCGATACCGGAGGATTTGGGACTCGCGATTCGCGGCTCGTCTCGCGTCGATTGTTACGAGTTGAGATTGCGATCAATGGGACCACGGCGACGACAATCTGTTTCCAGACAGCTTCTGATTTCTTTTTTTCTTTTTATACGTTTTTTTATGGTCTGCTTACGATTTTCGAAGAACGTTGAAAGGAAATAGAGGATAGAGTTCTTTGCGTAAAGTGTCTGTAGAAACATGGGATGGTAAACAGAGAGTGATTCTATGTGTAAAAAAAAAAATTAAATGCAAAAATAATTTCATAGAATAAAATTTTATCGTCCCCGTTTTCGAGATGATCGATATACGTGCAGTACGTGCAATCTTGTATTTGATGAATTTCTAAATTCAATTTTCTCGAATATTAGATTTTAAATGAAAAAATTTTATTCCAGATTTTTCGCTCCTGTATTTCCCAATTGAGAATTTGCCAAACTCACTTCTACTTGAAAAATTTCAATAAATGAAATCTTAAATGAAAAAATTTTATTTAATTTTATTTTTACGTATAAAATCACCCTCTATCTATGTGTATCTTTCTCAGGCATCTTGTATATCGTCCAGAGGAAGGTTTATGAATTAAATATTAACCCTTTCAACCCTTTCAAGTTTCCTCAATTAAATTTGTCTTTTTTTTTTTTTAAATATTAAACTAAATCTACAATTTATAACTAAGATCTTTCAGATTCACTCTAAAAAAAGAGCAACAAAATAACACAAGATACATATCGCGTTACAGAAAGTCACAAATATTCACAAATCGATTCCAAGGAGATCTCTAAAAATTCAAAAAACTCTCAAGAGTCGAAAGGGTCGAGACAAGGATCAGGATTCAAGGATTTTTGGATCGTGACACGACGATTGAAATTGAACGGCAGAAATAGTCCAGTGGCGGAGCACCTCGTTGAGTGTACCTTGGGGTTGAGCCCGCTGCCCTGCCTGAGGAACGTGCCGGTAATAAACCAGAAGCTGTTGCTGACGCTAAACTGGTTCTCGACGATGTCGCTCTCCCCCAGGCACGGGTGTGGATTGTTCCACTCGTACGGGCTGAATCGAGCCATAACGAAGAGGGTGAAGCTCACAAGCATGTACGCGGCCAGCACGTACAGCCAGATCTCAACGGCCAACGGGTTCATGAAGGAGAACAACCGCGTTGGCTGGCTGGAGGGCACCTAAATTACGTTACGCTACGATTTTAATTAAAACGGATCTCGTGCCGCTTTCCCGCCAGAATGACGGCCCTTTTCTGTGGCCAACGTTCTATGGCGATCGATCGATTAATCCTCGAGAATCTCGTTTCGATCGGTCGAATATCGTGGCGTGGGAATGTTAATTCGGACGATCGTTCGGTAAATTCTACAAATTCTTTTTACCGTAGGCTATTTATTTCTACGGGTTCCTGTTGCTTCGGGGAAAATTGCATTTCAATTTAGGTAAAGCAAAATGATCGGTTTTGATTGTTGGATGATATCACCAATCATTTGTTTGATCACTTTTTGACGTTTTAAGAAGTAAATTCTCTTCAATACTTTGAAAATTAAATTTCTTGTAAAAATTCAACGAATGGTATAATATTACTAAAATTCTAATATATAAAATGTATCTAATAATATTTTTTTTTATAGGTTTCGTAATCTTTGATTTATACGAGAATCGAATCAAGAGAAAATATTATTTTGTGAATTTTTGCGAAGCTTTCACGCGAACTCGAATATTATACGTTAAGACGAGATTCTCGAGAGGATTCGACACTATTTCGCGTGATGAATGGAAGTTACGAGTTAGCTTATCACTATCGAATGCACATACAGCGACTCACCTTAAACAGAATTCCGATACCGAGATTCATGAATGGCTTGGTGAAATCTATCACGCTCTCCCGAGCGTAATTGATCGTCATGGATGCGACGGCCAGGTCCGCTCTCTGTGGGCAAAAGGGAATTTTCTCGCTTGAAAACATGTAGTACTGACTCACCAACTATCAATGTTCGAAAAGTCAGATACAGAAAATCGAAATTTATCGGGAACGGAAAGCCATTAGGGTTTCCTGTAATTACAAATGAAATTTTTATACGTATCGCTGATAATTATACGGAGAGAAGATCTCAATTACAACGATGTTCTCTAATTGTACATTGTTAATGTCTCAAGTAATTTCACGTTTAAGTAACGAGATGAAAGGGGAGGAGGTACTTGATAAGAAATAACATTTCCTTATTCTATCCTGTCTCCCTTCCTTTCTCCTTTATTTTAATCATTTCTTTTTATTTAATTCAATTCAAATTTAATCTAAAAAATTATTACACATAGGAGGATTAAAAAAAAAAAACTTATATTCGAATATCTCGAATCGAAATCAAAGAGATACATTCTCTTATACATTATAATCACGCCATCTTTGGTTTTCCTTGAAAATCATCGACAAAGACTCGTCAACCAGGCGTTCGCCTAGGAAAACAGCGTATGTATTTTTTATAAGGGAATCAGAATACGGAACACCACCAATGACGTCTTTCCTTTTCAAGACGATCCACTTATCCCGGTTTCTGGGTTAAGGCGGTTTCTTTTATCATGGACAGATTGCATTGCATATTTTACGAACCGGCAATCTTCGAAATTCACTGTCTATTTGTGCCTCGGCAGCGATTAGTCGGCGCGAAACACGAATTCGCCTCGAGTCATCCTCGACCTTGAAGCCTCGAGGCGAAAAGCTTATCTCTTTTTACGGCGAAAAGTCTTCCTTTTCATCCTTTTCATCCTTAGATTCTTACCTTTGCCCCTTCGACCTTGCACGATGAAGTTTAGGTCGAGGCTTGCATCGCGTATTCTGATGACTGACTAGTTACGTGGCTATACTACTTGCGCCCGAGTAGCATGAAATATGAATATGCAATCCACTTGTCGTTCCGCATGGACTGTTATCGATAAGAGGGTAGAAATAGGTAGAATGGAAATTATATTAAATTTATTACTATTAATAATCGAAAATTATGGATAAAAAATTAATAAAAACGTTCTATCATTTATTGCATCTTTTGTTATTAATTTTGTGATCATATCATTTATGCTTCATATGCAAGTTTTAATGGACACGATTGTCGCAGTTAAAATAGAATGTGTCATGGCCTTTTGAAAATAAAAAAAAATAAAGAAAGAACGTGTTTCAAAAGCGATTAAATTATTGAATAATATTGTTACTATTAAAACTGTCGCTGCAAGTGAAGCAAAATAGATACGATCGTAAAACTTGAAGTAATAATAAAGGATAATAAATCAGTTGCACGATTCGATAAAAAAAAAACTGCAATCTTTCCGATGTAGAGAAGAACAAAGAACATTTCACAAACTTTTCGTCCACAGTAGTGTATTGATTCGAACAATTATCGACGATATAATTAATTCCTTTCGATGTCTTTAATGATGTAAAGTATATATTGTTCTTTCTAAAAGCCAGAAATGCCAATTAAAATTATATTCAATTTTTGCGAGGGAGCATTAATATTTCAATAAAATCTTTGATAGATGAGGGCTTCATAAATTATCCTACAGATGTTTTCCCAATGAGGCAGACAAAATTCCGGCTTAATAACCACGTTCTTTTACAATTCAGATGTCACATGGTAACATCTGTGCCGGTTCCTATGAATCAGAATACCCGATACGTGGATCATCCGTTAGAAAACATCAAATTAGATGTTCAAGCCGAGGCATGCATAATGAAAATTTAGTCAAGATGGATTTATTACACATCATACTGCTAGCTTGCATATAAAATTGTTCATTGAACTACGTTTGCTATATTGGGAAAAATATGCAAGTCTTTTAAATGACTCGAATTGCGCGAAAATTTCGTGATATTCCTCGTTCATCGATAAATCTCGTAATAGGATAAAATATTTATCTTCTCCCTTTGGAATCCTTGGAAATTATATTCATTCGAAAATAATAAATCAAGAAGATCATCAGATTCATAAATTCCAGAAAGATATTATAGAGGATTCAAATGTTACACCGTATAAATAAAATTTCTCAAGTTCTTTACCTTTTCCATCAACTCTCTAACGATTCCATTCCACTCCTTGGTCTTTGGATCGTAAACGCCATACATGTGATCAGGCACCAGTCTTATGGCGTACTGGAACCCGACTTGACTAGCGATCCACTTGAGCAAATCGATGCAGAATCCTTCGAACCTCGCGTTCCCCGTCAGATTCTTGTCCTCCTTTACCATCACGTATGGTTTTTCCTGCGAGAAATAAGATTCCTTTGATGGATCACGCGAGGCAGAGTGTCGAGGACACGGATGAATACAGATGAGGAGAAGGGAACGAAGGGAGAAGGACAGACACTCCTCTTTTATCCATGGAAAAAATTCAACGAAAAGAACCGGTATCGATGGTATGCTCTGTACTCGGTACTCGGCATCATTGGACGGACTAATGCAAACGATTCTGATGGAAACTTCTAACTCTACTTTTCTTTCTTCTCCTTCCCCTCCTGTTCCTTTCATCTTGGAAAATGGAGAGAGGATGAGATCGTCGTATCTCGGCCGACGATTTCTCCCCGACTGAAATTAATTTCTTTCGTGGAAGAAAACTTTATTGATCGCGGATAAACTCGGCGTAAAACATGTTTAAACGATTGAATATCAACATTAATCGAATTGTCATGTATAATATATCTAAAATAAATATTCTGTATCGTGATGGATGCAGATTTTAATAAAAATTATAGGATAGTTTCGAATCTAATGTATGCCAATTACAGTTTTTCTTCAATTTAAATGACGAAAAAGGACTTTGGATTATTCTTAGATATAGAATTATCGCATATAATTTCATAATTTTTTTTTTTTAATTTTCTGTAATAATCTGCTTCCTCTTTTATTTCAAGTCTCTCGATTATTCGTCCTAGATATAACGTTACTTTATGATCCTTTAAGGTACACGATACGGATCCTTTAATATTCTGTGATGAACAGTAATTCGACAAACGGTGACATTACAGCATTGCGGTAATTACCTCTCTGGTCATAACGACCAGGGTGATATTAGTGGCGCTGGTCTCATAAAAAGCACTGACGTCGGTCACGTTAACGCCTGATCCGGGCTTCCATTCGCCAACCTTCACCAACTCCTCCTTCTTTAATTTGAGCAGGTCGAGCTTGAAGTTATTACGCTTCCCTTCGTTGAACTCGATATGTCCGGTTAGGCCGTGTAAACCTGCCTGCGAACAGAAATGTTCGTAACCCTAAATTCCAGTTTAAAATTTATTTTATAGATTTATAATTTGATTCTGAATATTTTCGATCATTAGAAAATTGTTTGGAAGAAAGAAACGTTCGGTGATGTAAGGTTTTCCTAATTTGGTTATTTTAAGGATGGAAGATGGAATGTATTCTTTGGAATAAGAAATAATGTTTCTAGAGTAAATCATGTCCCAAAGAAAGATCTTTAAAATACACAAAAAGTGAGAGAGAACCGTATCCTATTTACATCCTCGATATTGTGAATTCTGGTATGATAATTAATATTGCGTAGAGTAATTGCTGAATCACGATGATTACTCTGTAAATAATGATTTTAATAAAAATGTTTCAAAAATGAATATTGATTGATTTCGAAAGAGATTGGTTTAATTTAAAAAGCAAATCTGACTTTCATGTATCCACTACATAGAAAACTACTCAAAAAAATTATACTCCTCTTAAAATCAATCAATCACTTTATCAAACAACTAAATCAATTTGTCAATTAATCTTTATTCAAAACATTTTTCATTAAAATTATTATCTATCGAATGTATACTCACTCGATATACCTTAAAAATATCTATTTTTATCACGAGTCAATCAATTTTCAGCAAGTTTTTTCAATTCAATTTTCCTGTGCTTTGAAAAAACTTTTCCTCGAATCACAGGAAAATATTTCCTCGACGATGAATAAATCTAGTCTCTGATATCATTCGATACAATTGATCATCGATCGCAACTTGGTCAATTCTCCATAACACAATTACATGATATTAGAGACCGGTGTTGTTTAACGTTTCATCAAATTACGGATCTCTATTCGACGTATCTGTATCCTTTGTATTCGATTACGAATCATCATCGTTTACAAGTGGATCTACACGTGTTATGCTACACGTGTCATATTGCCAGTATCATCCAACAACGTGCAACGATTTCATCAATACTTTTGATTCATAATACGCTACAATTTTTAAGAACGAGAAGATCCGTTAATCATTACCTGAATTTGCTTAAATTATAACACTTTTTGTACGAAACAGCTATGGACCAAAATTCCAACTCGTTATCTTGCGGTATTTTTATCGGTTGCACAGCTCGAGTTCTTTGCCAGAAAATGACATAACCCAATTTCTTTGTCGTTTCGACGAGTCATCGTCGTGACACCGCTATCTTCATAGAGGATAATAAAGATTAAATCTTTTTATTTTGCTGTTGTTTTTGTCGCTCCTTGAAAATTAAAACTACGTACTTTCGAGAATTTTAATTCATCTCTTTTTATAAACTATTTTATACGGTCAACAAGGGATGCTAATTACAGGAGTCGATATTCCAAATTTTTCGTAATGACGTTTCGAAACAAACAAGGGCCGGAATAACTAGAATATCCGTGTTATAGCGGCTTACGCGATGCTATTCATGCACTGGCTTCCTCTGTTAATTGTTTTCGCGTCTACGCCCACGCTCGTGCAAAATAGCGGACCCATTTTCACGTACCAACTGTTCTGGAAACGGGAACATGTCGATCTTCCAGTCGCTTCGCTCGTTTTGCATCGATGGATGAAAATATAATGATTATTTATCATTGTGACGAGAGGATTTTATAATGGAAATGTAAGATATTCTTGTGTAATTGTATAGTGATTAATTATTAAGCGAGTAGAAGTGTAAAATAATTCATTAATATTCTTCTAGACAGAAAGAGATTCTTGGAAAGAAAGAGACAAATAAATTCTATCGACAAATAACAATTTCAAAAGGGAATTATCGAGGATTTAATAATATAATGAAATACAATCGTTTTCGTGGTGCAGCAACATCAATTGATTACTATATTTTATGATATTCTTTTATATTTCAAATTTGTTTACAAAAATTTGAAAATATCTCGCGTGTCATTCGTTCTGATTAATTTAATTGCGGCAAAAATTGCTTAACTAACGGGAAACTTGTCGAGCGGTATGAATAAAAATTGAAAGGTTGCTTGAAACAAAACTGAAACGAAGTTGACTCGATAAAAGCCAGCCAGTGTCACGTACTACAGCGTGTTGAAAAAAAATCGATGATTTAGAAAAGTTTAAAATTGGCGCCGTGTAAAAAAAAAAAAAAACTTTGAAGAAGATTGTCAAATTTTCCAGAATCGTTCCATATCGAATTTTTCCAGAAACTTGTGTAAAATTTTTCCTCTCGTTATTGGATATGGGAAAACTTTATAATAGGCAAGTTGAGAGGGAAAAAAATAAGAATAATATACGAAAATGAAATTGTCATTTTGAATTTTTACAAAATTGCATTCCTCGATAGAACACACACTCTTAAACAACATATCACAGTTTCTCCTTTTCATGGCGTCTGTCAATACAGTATTTCAAATTTATATTCGAAAAGCACCAAAGAGAGATCGAAGATCGTAATTCATCCTGTCGTTCACTTCCAAAAATACCCATCACGTTTTGCGTTTCAATTTCAAAATTGTAGATGGGATGGGATCATTTCGGTGATTTCGATTCCCAATCATGCCTCGATTTCCAGTTTTTTCGCGTGTTCCACTCGAAAATTTGCGAATTTGAAATTAAATTGAACCTAATATTCGCGTGAATTGAAAAGGAATAACAGGCGATTTTCCTGTTGATCAACCTCGTTTCTGAAATGAAAAATGAGAATTTTCCGCCTGGGGAGGATGGGGAATCATTCATCAACTGGTTAACAGTGAAAACAAATAATATCGAACGTTTAAACGTTATTTATCGAACAGCTAACAATCAACTTGTCCTCTTATGGAATCGGAAACTCGCGTGACGCTAGTTATTTCTGCGTATCGGTGCGCCAAATTTACTGTTCATTTATCAAGGAACCTGTTTCATTTGCATCGAATATGCGCAGAGCAGTTCATTAATCGATACTCGCCCTCATAACGAACAAATCACACGTTCTGCAATTCCAATTCGATGAATCACATGTGCCACGTGTATTACTATCTGCTCTTTGTTGCTCTTCGCCACGATCATTCGTGAATTTATATTTGCAACAAGTTTGAAATTGCGATCGAACGTTCCTCTCCTTTTCTTCTTCCGTTTTTTCCCCGAGTTTAAACACAAACGTTTAATAAAATGATATCGTTGAAAGTAAAAAGTCGAAGGAGATTGGAAAATTCGATTATGATTCTCACATTTTTCAATTATATTGCAGAAAGCAATCAATATATTCGTTACCGTCATGGTTCATTGAAACATATCGTATCGTCCCAATATATATTCTTCGATTGAATAATTTCATCAATCAATTTAATTTTATAACAGAACAATAAAATTCGCACTATCGAGCGCTGTTTAAACGAAACGATGATTGTTCTGATATATATAAATCGTGCATTCAAATTCACGTTTTCCTTGATTAATTTCCAATCGACGAAGATATAGAAAATCTCGTTCGATTCGAAACTTCGTTCGGTCCAACCAATTGCGATCGAAACGTTCGTGAGTTTCTAGAATTACGTGTTGGTCGAACTAGACGGAAACTTGGAGCATGGAAGCAATATTCACTTAATAAACCCGTCCACGAGTGTTGTCCACGAGGACGTGAGCTGAGATCCATACGAGATCTAACACGTGTTACTCGTGTCACGATGATAGGACGATCGTGCGGAACTCAAGAGTCGTCGGGCGGACGCAAGCGGAAAACGGAATTGTTCGAATGAATCGCGGGAAATGGACCGTGGAAAGGCGTGCCAAAGAGGACAAAAAGACGTTCGTGGAACAGTGTCATGTTTGAGCGAAGATATATATCCTCGATGGAAGAAAAGTTGATCAATGGAACGATGAGAAGGGAGCAACGAATGAGGGACGAAGGGCGCAGAGGGATGATATTACGTTTAAAAACAATTATTGTGTTTAACGAAATGTGTTAATCCTTTAACAATTTACGATACACATTTGCACGGGTCGTTGATAAACGTTTAAATTGATTTATACGATTAATGAATTACGTGATATCTATATGTATTTATGCATTTCAAATGTTTCATTGTGAATATTTTTTTTCCAATTTCGCCTCATTACGCGCGTTTTATCGTGTTAGATTTCACAAAATAGAATATTTTAATTTAATATTTTATTTTAAAATTGGGAAATTGTTTGCATTTTCTTTAAAACAATACTAGAATATTTATGAAAATATTTTAGTATTTGTTTAAGTTTACTTCAAATTTTCTTCATTGTATATATATATGTATATTGCAGTGAATACAGTTAGGGAGAAATTAATAATAAGAGAAAGACAAGCAGAAGACACGGCCAAAGGACAGGAACGATCCATTCTCTGCAGCTATTTGCTAAATACGCTGTTCAATTATTCATGTGTCAACGCTGTTTCATCTCTCTGTGCACGTTTGCGGTTTATCGTTGGACGCCTACCAATCTTGTTGCTTTCAAGCTCGAGGAATACTTCTGGGCATTTGTCGAGATATCCGCGGTTTTCTTTCCTTGTATTCCTTTCAAGCTTGAAAGCACTGTTTTTTTCCATCATCCATGTGCACTAGATTCACATGGTTTTCAGAATGACATAGCATTTGCATTAAAGATGTCTATCCTTTGTTGTTATATCTAGGCATTTTTTGTAGTATACACAGTGAAAAATTATGCATATATAATTATTCAAGCTTTTTAAAGTTTTAAAGTCAATGTTTTATATTACAGAATTGCATTTCTTTTGCTAATAATTTTCCTTGTTTGAGAATAAATAAATTTAACTGGATGAAAAGTTAAAATCACTTGTTGATTTTGAATATTACATCAGTTGTTTAAATCCTGTTGACTCTTCTTGGTTGGATTCATGGTAAGTACAAGATCCTTAGGAACTTTACAGTTTATAGGGCAAAATATTAAGGCAAACCATAAAAGTTAAGAAATTATAAATATTTACTTTCTAAGAGCCATTCTGATTCTTTCTTATCCAAAAAATGAAGAAGCATTAAATTCTTAAAAAATAACACTTTCTTTTTTCAATTTTTTAAAAATCTTTGACCATATCCTAAACTTTTCCTAAGTAGAAATTCTACCATGACAAATTTTCAATTTGTATTTTAAAAAATTTAATCAAATTATTATTCTATTTTTCAATTCATTTTTATCTAGGATATTTATTATGAAAGAACAAAGAGATCGATATATCCTGAGGTAAAATGTTTATTTTTATGCTATGATCGATCATTCTCAATCTGAATTAGGTAGCTCGTCTCTCGTTCGCAAGTTATATGTTGGTACATGCAAATAAATATCGTGACTGTGTTTCCCATTCAATATACTAGAGTCCTGACTATCGTTACCATAGGTTAAACATTTTACCCTATCCATTCCGGATCGTGCTACCTACCTGCTACCAAATATTTCGTCTGGTATATTCAACGAACAATCTAATATCATGTTCGACAGCGGGATTTAATCGAAACGATTGGGTTTTCCATTTGCACATTCCTGGATCCGTTTGTTTTTTATTCTCATTCTGTACTGTCAAATAATACAAAGTATATTAATATATATTATATTAATAGTATAAATCATAAACGTGATTTTACATGTAAAAAAAGATAAGAAAAAAAAGAATACATTTCGTTCAAAATTTCATTTGTACATAAAAATTTTTCAAACTTGATTTAATCGAAAAACAAAAGTCTGGAATGAAAAATTTTATTCGTTTTTATTTATTTTTGCATTTATATCAATTTCTTTTTCATTTTTTTTTTTTATATAGATTTACTGGCTGTACCATCAATTGAATAACATCCTATACTTTTACAGAGCAATATTTCTGATCCAAGCACTCGTTACTCGCTCGTTTACTATTCGTCTGCCATATCGGGTGAAAAACAATTTTTCCTAACTCAATCTCCACTCGTTTGCCCAGCCAAACGATACATCTTTCTATCCAGGACAGAAATAATATCTGAGAGCTTTTAAATCTTTGCTAGATCTCTATTCGAGAAACCATGATTTTTTATTATCTCTTCAAGTAAAAATTTCATATAAATCGATCGATCCTCTTCAATTTTTGCATATTCTGAAGTGGAAAACGCAATCAAATCGGGAATTGGTAAACAAAATGCGGATACACTCGCAATTTCTTCGCAATCTTCGACTCGAGTACAAATAATGGATAATATTTATTCTTTGATCGGAACTCGTACTTTTTACACCTTAGAAGATCTCCGAGAGTCATTTTTCTCACTTAGAAGTGCTCAAGAAAGTTTCCAAACTTCTTTGCCTGCTCTTCTGTTCATGCCAGACATATCCTGTGGACCAGATTTGTTTCTTGTTTATGCAGCTGAATGCAATTAAGGAGAGTCTGGGTCGACTTAGTTTTTATCACTGCAATTTAAATCGTAAATCATATGTATTATATATATATATATATATAAGAAGGAATATTTTATTTGAATATTCTCGCGAATATTATTTTAATCCATCAATGTATAATGTGTTGAAATCTTACATTATTATTAACCATTATTATCATTATTTTATTGCTAATATTATTGATACTTTGTTATTAATATGTTAAAATCAGATTATTAGCGTTACCTCATTGTTATTATTAATTTATGAATTATATTCTTCGCCATATATCTGATCTACGTCAAATTACTAATTATCAACGATTTCGTAATTTTATATCAATATAAGTAAATTGAAATTAACAATCTATCTACCCTGAAGCGATCCATGAGTGAAATAACTAACTAGAAATCATATATTGCTACAAATCTCTTAATTAACCTGAATTTCGAGGTTATGGTTCATTAACTGCACTTTACCTCTTAATGGCATCTGCCAGGGAATGTTTATAAACTCGAATTTTTCAAATCACTCTGAAGATGATGTTTTCAACGATAAAAATAATAAAAGTGGAAAATTTAACGTATGATTGCTTCATAAATTACGAATAAGAGGTGGAAGCACGAAGCTGGAACACGATTTGTCGGCCGAGTTGAGTACTCGTTAAAGGAGAATTTCACTCGTAAAATATCGTGCGATATACAGCTCAAACATATCGTTGAAATTTATGCGATGTATGTACTTGATTATCTGGATCGAACCTCTGTTTGACAATTGATCTTTCGATTTCTCTTCTGATATACGATATAGGATACGGAATAACACTGTTGATCGACGAATCAAGTTGCAAGAAAATTATTACTAAAGATTGTTTCCATTGTAAAGGTATCAATCGTTTTCAAATGTGATACAATTATTAATAAAAGAAAAAAAAAAAATTTCGTGGATTATGAGAAAAATATATAATAAATATATAATGTGATATATATTGGCTTCAAGATTTGAGATTTTTAATTTAAAGTGAAGGTGAAATAAAAATAATTTGAATATATGAATTATTGTATGATTATCTAAACTATTATTGAAAATCATTACATTCGTTTAAATTTATAATATAATATAAGTGAGAATATATTTTGTATTTTTAATACGAAATAGAAAATTTATTAAATATTAAACAAATATTATGCTTGAAAAATTGCTTAAAAATTAAAAAATATTTGACATTTTTATTTTATAAAATTATTTTAAAATAATACTTAATTAAATTAAATTTTATTAAAAAATTTATACTAAAATATAAATGATATATTGAATTTTGTTTATACTAAAAGTATAAACAAAAATTACTAGGATTGTATTAAAAATAAAATTGTTTATATTAGAAAGCAATATCAAATTAAGAACAGTTCTTATTATATCTTTATTTAGTATATATTTGTATAAAAATTTTGATGTATAAATTTATAATTAAAATATTTTATTGTACTTCAATTTTTGCGCGATTGAAGTATAGAGAATAATATTATTACAACCAATTAGAAAGTAGCTTTGGCCCAGTAACTAGATGAAGTACATATGGCGTCAGTCTATTGGCAAGAATCGTTAAAGAGAAATACACGTTTTAGATATATAATTATTAAATATTTGATATCATGATATAATTTATAGATTATTAGCGATTTTATATCATTAATTTTATTTAATTAATATGTATATTTAATCATTTATTAAATATTATTATATTATAAAATTGAATTGTTTTTCATACTTTTTATCGTTTTTTATTATTCATTTGAGTGTACATTTATGGATAATTTGTATTATTAAGCATTTAAAGTCCAATTTATATTTAATTATTACTTTATTTTAATATTAGTCTAATTTCATATATTTATTTTCTAACTTTTATTTATGCAAATTATTGTTTAAATACTGAAATAGTTTTGAAAATATAATAGGTTATATACTTATTATATTTATAGTGGTTAATTAAGCGTCGATTTCGCATTTCAATAATAATGTATAATATTTAATATACAAATTAATATAATTTTTATATTTTTATATATATATCCTTCTTTCCTTTTTTTTTAATTTACATAAAAATAAAAACATACAGATCAAACAATTAAAATCAATTATATTTTATATATATTCTTATATATTTCTTTCGTAATTGCATCTATTCATATTTTATTCTAAGTATTTTCGTAAAATTTTGATATATAAATATATAATTAAAGTATTTTATTGTCAATTTTCAAAACTTTAATTTTCATTTCACGATTGAAGTATAGGGAATATTATTCTAACCAATCAGAAACCTGCTAAGGCCCCAGTAGCTAAACGAAATGCATATGGCGTCAGTCTGTTGGCAAGAATCGTAAAGAGAGTACACGTTACAACGTCACGGGTATATAATTATTAAATTTTTATTGATATTGTGATACAATTTGTAGATTAGTGGTTTTATTTAATTAATTTGTGCGTGTTTAATCATTTATTGAGTATTATTGTGTTAAAATTGAGTTGTTTTTTGTACTTTTTATTCTTCTTTATTGCTCGCTCATTCGAGTGTAACTGTTACCGGTAGTTTGTATTATAAGCATTTGAAATCGAATTTAGTTAAATTTAGTTATTATTTTACTTCAATATCATTATAATTTCATATATTTCGACTTTTATTTGTGGAAATAATTGTTTAATTATTGCAATAACTTCGAAAATGTTAGTACATTATGTAAATGTGGTAAGATTTTTCATTTTAATAAAATGTATAATAATTAATATAATTTTTATATATATATATCTTTTATTTTTTTAATTCATATGAAAGTAGAAACAATAGATTAAATAATTTAAATAAATTATATTTTATACATATTCTCATCTATTTCATTCCTAATTGCGTCGTAATTCGTATATTCGTATTATTTTTGTTTTTATTTTACATTCGAGGTCGAGAATGTTTTTCTATAAGTCAGGATTCCAAGAAAATTGACTATGTATTTCTTTCTTTGTTTTCATATTGCGTTCAAGGCGAAAAATATCTACAATATAATCGTCACAAGAGATTACTAGTCGTATTCGTACAATACGTTCGATATATACATATATCGATTTGTTGCCAAACTTCGAGCGTTTATCTTAATCCAATTCGATAATCGAACTCGCGGTGCGAGGTATCAGTTTATAATCGAAAGTCGTAGTGTGTGGACGTTTCGTTTCAAGTGCGTGATTAATCTATTGCGTAGTACGTTATTTTTGCAATTATTCTTTTATTTTTCGCGTATATATTGCTTAATTAATATATTTGTTCAATAATTTTGTGAATTTTATTATAATTAATAATTTTTTGAAGAATAATTATTAGATTTTCTTTAATAACGTGTCTCGCTGTTAATGCGTCATTAGTGAAATAGACGCCATTAATTTTTAGAACGAAATTTGAGTTTGATTTGGCTTTATTAATTATATAAAAAGATTTTATAGTCTCCTTTCAATATTAATCCGTTCTAATTTCATATATATTCTAAGAATTTAATTATTTTTTGTGCAGATTTGTGATTGAATACTTAGATCGTGTACAAAGAGAAGGAAAGAAATTTCAAGATGGATGCTCTTAACGACTGTTTGATGCAACCAATCAGAGAAAGGGTAACATTTGATTTTTCGTATCGAAAGTAGATACATTTTTATTTTCATTTTATTGAATTTTAACGATATTTATTTGTTAAGTAACTCATAGGATCGATATATAAATTATTAAAAATATGACGGAAATAGAAAAGATCGAATAAATTACGATTTTATTTGGGATGTTAAATTTTTTCTTATAAATAAATTAAATTTATTCTTTCATTATCTATTAATTCATAATTTTTAAAATTACAAATATATTTATAACAAATGCTCGATAGAAAAAAGAAATAAAATATCGAAAATATATTTTGTTTCTTTATCCTATGCCCATTTACTACAACTTTTATTTCAGAAAATTGTGACTGCGTGCAATGCAGTCAGTAGAGTCAGTGTTTGTTTCGTAATGGTATTTTAAGTATTTTTTTAGAACACAGCTGTTCTAATTCAAATTAATTATAATAGTCAGTCGCGAAATTAGAGTCAGTGTTTGTTTGCCAATTATAAATATAATTAATAGTTTTTTATTTCTATTTTTTTTTTGTTTTGAATATTCGTTTTCGAAATAGAGTCAGTGTTTCTCAAGAGAATAAGGCAATCATCCACCACGTGAAGAGGTAATTATATATTTTCTCTCTTCTTGTTTAAATTTTTTCAATAGAATTATGTTTTAATTATAATGTTCCATATGTTACAGTTTCCATTTCCTGATTATTCCTGATGGCAATGATATCCTGAGAGCAGATTCTTCGCATCATTGGTGAGTCGCATGCATTTATGTTCCTCTGATTACTCAATCATGTCGTAGGATGAAAGATCCGAATCGACACGAGTAATTGGTTGTATACGTAGATTTTTGCACGAGCACAGTGACCACGGGTATTTATAATATAGCCGTGAATAGTAACATTTCTTTTTCTTGTGTTTTATTTATTAGCTCAGGATAGGTCTTCTTGTATATTGTGCTTTTAAATATTAATAATTTTTAATAATCTTATTAGTTCATTATCTAGAAATAAATTATTGTAATGTATTAAAGTATATTTACAAATGTCAAATATTTAAATATATATATACATAAATTAAATAAATAGTAAAGATAATAGTTTTATTTCTCTTGTTTAAAAATATATCAAATATTATATGCAAGAAGACACTTCGCGACAGGCAGATTTTGAAATCAAAGCTACAAGTTTTGAATATTTCTTTCATACATTTTTGAAAATGTACTTTGATAAAGAGATCGCCTGAGGTTATTTTTAGAATATATGTGTATAAATGAATATATTATAAAAATAATGATATAAATAAATTTCAATGTAGAGTCAATTATTTATTATTAATTCTCATTTTAAATTTCTTATTTTCTTCTCTTTTTATTGTTTCTGCATTTTTGCTTTCTAAAATTAATAAGAAAAGTAATTTAATTTAAATTTATAAAGTAAATTTATTAAAGCTTGAAATAAAGTAAATAGATTTTGAATTGAAGAATATTAGTTCGTTAGATATGCTAATATCTTTTTTTAGCTCAGGATTTTCAGATTTAACCCTTTCCATGTTCATTGCCAGGATCTCATTCACGTGCCCCGGTGCTACTTGGGTGAGAGAAAGGCAATGGGCATGATGAATCTAGTTTATAAGTTTATAATAATTTTTCAGCGATTGACGATGCGTTAGTGAATCGTGCACGACGTATTTTCCACATTGTGTGTGTATGGTTAGGCTGTGGAATTGCGTCGTTTATCATTCCATATATAACTTGATATATAATAAAATTGATAAAATAACTTGATATATTTACGAGTAATCTCATTATAATTTCCAATAATTCACATGCAATATTATATAAGTTTTACTTCCAAATTACGACAATGATATTAAATATTACTATTTAAGTAATTTAATTCTTTCAAAAACATATTTTTGTTGAAAAATATTCAATTAATTGATACATACATGTTCTTATCGCAATGGTTGCTAGCCATCGTCAGTCGATTTCAGGAAAATGGTACGTACACTTAGAGTGTGAGAGTAGTGTGCCAAGCTCGGGTGTCGGAGGTGTCCCGGGACACTTTCCCTAGTGTAGGCTTTTGCGCCCGAGTATTATGCGTGAGAATCGTGGAATGAATGTGTTGGTATGCCCGTTTTGCCATTTTTAAATATAGGGCTAGGTAGGATAGGTAGTATACTTCTGGTATGCCTGTTAAGTATAAGTAGGTAGGGCCGGGCAGATTGTCACAGTCTCTGGTCGGGTAGGCGCGTTTTCGCGTGACAATCTGTTTCAGGAAATAAAATTTGATAAATCGATGGTAAAGCTGAGACGAATGGAAAAATGCCATGTTGTCTCTGGCTTTGCTCATCGATTTTTCGAATTCCGCGGTCGCGGTCGTGATTTGGTTTCGAAACGAACGTTGCGCTCGAGATTCTGCACATGTATGAACAATGATCATTACGATCATTAGTCGTCCATGTGCTAGTTTCCGCGATTTAGTCTTTTTTTTTTTATTTCTTTTTTTGTTTACGATTAGCGAATCTCGAGCCTAGATTTAAGTTTCAGCGGGCATTGCGCCCGAAGGAGGAAGACCGAAGAGGCCTCGACAAACTGTCGCGAAGAGGGGCTGCAACGAATGGTTTCTCATTTTTTGGATTTTTTCTGGGTCCAAAGAATGGGAAGTCATTGTTACTATTTTGTCATTGTGCTCGTTTTAGTAATACGTAGTATTTGTTGTTGTGTTGTCTGGCCGATTGCATGCCGGCCCACCGAATCCAGTCATCATGGGCATCGCGATTTTTTATTAGTGTTGCGATTAATTAATAACGGGTTGAATTAGTGTTGCGATAAAATGATGATCGCGTTTCTTGTAGTGTTGCGTTATAAAAAATATCGCGATTGCTTTAATTATTTTAATTATGAATTAGTCTATTTTTTTATTTTTTTTTCCTTTTAATTCAAACTTGTATTCATTCTGTAGCGATTTATATTGTCAAAATATTTGAAGTAGTTTTTTATTTATAGAAAATAAGAATAGTAATTTTGAAAAAGTAGTGTTGCGTTAACAAATGATCGCGTTGTTTAAAGTAATGTTCCGTTTCCGAATTGCCCATATTTCTTCCACTTGAATGGTGGAAATGTGCTACTCCTGAATCACCTATTGCAGTTAAGAAACTGCACAAGGGTGGTTACAATGGCAGTCTCTGGATATGACTGCAATCTTCCGCTATTAGTGTTGCGTATAAGAAAACACGAGTGCATAAATTAGTTTAATAGAGTTTCGTAAATTAAAATACTTTACTGATGATAAATCCGTGAATTTTTTATTTTTTTATTTTTTTATTTTTTTTTTAGATTAATAATTTTGTTGCAAATACAATAAAGCACTCTTCGCGTTTTTTGGAAATTTTAGTATATTAGTGTTGCGAGATATAAAAAATGTTCCACTCACGGTTTGTTCGGATTTATATTGAGTCTATTTTGGTAACCCTTCTGGCTACCTTTTCGTCATTTCTTCTTTTCAGCATCCTTTTATCAAGAGCATTTTTTTATCCCATATTCATTTAATACAATTTTTCTTTCAGAAATTTGTGACTGCGTGCAATGCGGTCAATAGAGTCAGTGTTTGTTTCGTAATAATATTTTAAGTATTTTTTTAGAACATAACTGTTCTGATTCAATTTAATTATAATAGTCAATCGCGAAATTAGAGTCAGTGCTTGTTCGTTGATTATAAATTATGAACGTAATTAATAGTTTTTTATTTTTATTTTTATTATTTTTTATTTTAATATTCGTCTTCGAGATAGAGTTAGTGCTTTTACAAAAAAGAGTCAGTGTTTCTCAAGAAAATAAAACGATCATCCATCACGCGAAGAGGTAATTATTTTTATATTTTTCCCGCTTATTTCAATTTTTTCAAATAGAATTGTGTTTTAATTATAATATTTTATGTTTTGTTACAGTTTCTATTTCCTGATGATGATATTGGGCAGTGACGTTCTATGAGTCATGATAATACAAATCTTTTGCATCTTTTGCATTGGTGAGTTGCATACATTTATGTTTTCTTATGTTTTCTCTGATTAATGAAAAATTAATCAATCATGTTGTAAGATGAAAGATCTGAATCGATACAAATGGTTGGTAGAATTTTGCAGAAACACAATAATCGTGGGTATTTGTTATACTAATAAGTAGTAACATTTGTTTTTTTTTGTCTTATGTATTATATAGTTTTCAATTTTTAATTGAATTTATTCTTATAATAAGCTTAAATAAACAATCGCCATAATACGAAAATGAAAGATATGCAAACAACTGCAAAATTGTATCATTATACTTTCTGTTATTTTTTAATTACTTTATAAACATAATATTTTGCGAATAACACATGAAGTATAATCTTTTTTAAGATATGTTCTTAGAAATTATTTTAAAATAATATTTGATTAAAGAAAATTTTATTTTATATATAATTAATTTTAGAAAATTTATATTGAAACAATTACTAGGATTACTAGATCAAAATTATATTAGAAAAAAATTTTCTTATATTAGAAAGCAATGTGAAATTAAGAATTATACGTAATTTTCTTATTATATTTCCCTTTTAAGTATTTTTATAAGATTCTGATACATAAATTTATAATTAAAGTATTTTATTCTATTTAAATTTTCGCGCGATTGAAGTATAGGGAACAATATTATTCTAACCAATCAGAAAGCCGCTAAGGCCCCAGTAGCTAAACGAAATGCATATGGCGTCAGTCTGTTGGCAAGAATCGTAAAGAGAATACACGTTACAACGCCACGGGTATATAATTATTAAATATTGACATTGTGATATAATTTGTAGATTGTTAGTGATTTCATTTAATTAATTTGTGCGTGTTTAATCATTTATTGAGTATTATTGTGTTAAAATTGAGTTGTTTTTTGTACTTTTTATTCTTCTTTATTGCTCACTCATTTGAGTGTAACGGTTACCGGTAGTTTGTATTATAAGCATTTGAAATCGAATTTTAGTTAAATTTAGTTATTATTTTACTTCAATATCAGTATAATTTCATATATTTCGACTTTTATTTGTGCAAATAATTGTTTAATACTGCAATAATTTCGAAAATGTTAGTACATTATGTAAACGTGGTAAGATTTTTCATTTTAACAAAAAAATGTATAATAATTAATATAATTTTTATATATATATATCTTTTATTTTTTTAATTCATATGAAAGTAGAAACAATAGATTAAATAATTTAAATAAATTATATTTTATACATATTCTCATATATTTCATTCGTAATTGCGTCGTAATTCGTATATTCGTATTATTTTTGTTTTTATTTTACGTTCGAGGTCGAGAATGTTTTTCTGTAAGTCAGGATTCCAAGAAAATTGACTATGTATTTCTTTCTTTGTTTTCATATTACGTTCAAGGCGAAAAATATCTACAATATAATCGTCGCAAGAGATTACTAGTCGTATTCGTACAGTACGTTCGATATACACATATATCGATTTGTTGCCAAACTTCGAGCGTTTACCTTAATCCAATTCGATAATCGAACTCGCGGTGCGAGGTATCAGTTTATAATCGAAAGTCGTAGTGTGTGGACGTTTCGTTTCAAGTGCGTGATTAATCTATTGCGTAGTACGTTATTTTTGCAATTATTCTTTTATTTTTCGCGTATATATTGCTTAATTAATATATTTGTTCAATAATTTTGTGAATTTTATTATAATTAATAATTTTTTGAAGAATAATTATTAGATTTTCTTTAATAACGTGTCTCGCTGTTAATGCGTCATTAGTGAAATAGACGCCATTAATTTTTAGAACGAAATTTGAGTTTGATTTGGCTTTATTAGTTTTATAAAAAGATTTTATAGTCTTGTATCAATATCAATTCGTTCTAATTTCATATATATTCTAAGAATTTAATTATTTTTTGTGCAGATTTGTGATTGAATACTTAGATCGTGTACAAAGAGAAGGAAAGAAATTTCAAGATGGATGCTCTTAACGACCGTTTGATGCAACCAATCAGAGAAAGGGTAACATTTGATTTTTCGTATCGAAAGTAGATACATTTTTATTTTCATTTTATTGAATTTTAACGATATTTATTTGTTAAGTAACTCATAGGATCGATATATAAATTATTAAAAATATGACGGAAATAGAAAAGATCGAATAAATTACGATTTTATTTGGGATGTTAAATTTTTTCTTATAAATAAATTAAATTTATTCTTTCATTACCTATTAATTCATAATTTTTAAAATTACAAATATATTTATAACAAATGCTCGATAGAAAAAAGAAATAAAATATCGAAAATATATTTTGTTTCTTTATCCTATGCCCATTTACTACAATTTTTATTTCAGAAAATTGTGACTGCGTGCAATGCAGTCAGTAGAGTCAGTGTTTGTTTCGTAATGGTATTTTAAGTATTTTTTTAGAACACAGCTGTTCTAATTCAAATTAATTATAATAGTCAGTCGCGAAATTAGAGTCAGTGTTTGTTTGCCAATTATAAATATAATTAATAGTTTTTTATTTCTATTTTTTTTTTATTTTGAATATTCGTTTTCGAGATAGAGTCAGTGTTTCTCAAGAGAATAAGGCAATCATCCACCACGTGAAGAGGTAATTATATATTTTCTCTCTTCTTGTTTAAATTTTTTCAATAGAATTATGTTTTAATTATAATGTTCCATATGTTACAGTTTCCATTTCCTGATTATTCCTGATGGCAATGATATCCTGAGAGCAGATTCTTCGCATCATTGGTGAGTCGCATGCATTTATGTTCCTCTGATTACTCAATCATGTCGTAGGATGAAAGATCCGAATCGACACGAGTAATTGGTTGTATACGTAGATTTTTGCACGAGCACAGTGACTACGGGTATTTATAATATAGCCGTGAATAGTAACATTTCTTTTTCTTGTGTTTTATTTATTAGCTCAGGATAGGTCTTCTTGTATATTGTGCTTTTAAATATTAATAATTTTTAATAATCTTATTAGTTCATTATCTAGAAATAAATTATTGTAATGTATTAAAGTATATTTACAAATGTCAAATATTTAAATATATATATACATAAATTAAATAAATAGTAAAGATAATAGTTTTATTTCTCTTGTTTAAAAATATATCAAATATTATATGCAAGAAGACACTTCGCGACAGGCAGATTTTGAAATCAAAGCTACAAGTTTTGAATATTTCTTTCATACATTTTTGAAAATGTACTTTGATAAAGAGATCGCCTGAGGTTATTTTTAGAATATATGTGTATAAATGAATATATTATAAAAATAATGATATAAATAAATTTCAATGTAGAGTCAATTATTTATTATTAATTCTCATTTTAAATTTCTTATTTTCTTCTCTTTTTATTGTTTCTGCATTTTTGCTTTCTAAAATTAATAAGAATTCGTTAAATTTATAAAGTAAATTTATTAAAGCTTGAAATAAAGTAAATAGATTTTGAATTGAAGAATATTAGTTCGTTAGATATGCTAATATCTTTTTTTAGCTCAGGATTTTCAGATTTAACCCTTTCCATGTTCATTGCCAGGATCTCATTCACGTGCCCCGGTGCTACTTGGGTGAGAGAAAGGCAATGGGCATGATGAATCTAGTTTATAAGTTTATAATAATTTTTCAGCGATTGACGATGCGTTAGTGAATCGTGCACGACGTATTTTCCACATTGTGTGTGTATGGTTAGGCTGTGGAATTGCGTCGTTTATCATTCCATATATAACTTGATATATAATAAAATTGATAAAATAACTTGATATATTTACGAGTAATCTCATTATAATTTCCAATAATTCACATGCAATATTATATAAGTTTTACTTCCAAATTACGACAATGATATTAAATATTACTATTTAAGTAATTTAATTCTTTCAAAAAACATATTTTTGTTGAAAAATATTCAATTAATTGATACATACATGTTCTTATCGCAATGGTTGCTAGCCATCGTCAGTCGATTTCAGGAAAATGGTACGTACACTTAGAGTGTGAGAGTAGTGTGCCAAGCTCGGGTGTCGGAGGTGTCCCGGGACACTTTCCCTAGTGTAGGCTTTTGCGCCCGAGTATTATGCGTGAGAATCGTGGAATGAATGTGTTGGTATGCCCGTTTTGCCATTTTTTAAATATAGGGCTAGGTAGGATAGGTAGTATACTTCTGGTATGCCTGTTAAGTATAAGTAGGTAGGGCCGGGCAGATTGTCACAGTCTCTGGTCGGGTAGGCGCGTTTTCGCGTGACAATCTGTTTCAGGAAATAAAATTTGATAAATCGATGGTAAAGCTGAGACGAATGGAAAAATGCCATGTTGTCTCTGGCTTTGCTCATCGATTTTTCGAATTCCGCGGTCGCGGTCGTGATTTGGTTTCGAAACGAACGTTGCGCTCGAGATTCTGCACATGTATGAACAATGATCATTACGATCATTAGTCGTCCATGTGCTAGTTTCCGCGATTTAGTCTTTTTTTTTTTATTTCTTTTTTTGTTTACGATTAGCGAATCTCGAGCCTAGATTTAAGTTTCAGCGGGCATTGCGCCCGAAGGAGGAAGACCGAAGAGGCCTCGACAAACTGTCGCGAAGAGGGGCTGCAACGAATGGTTTCTCATTTTTTGGATTTTTTCTGGGTCCAAAGAATGGGAAGTCATTGTTACTATTTTGTCATTGTGCTCGTTTTAGTAATACGTAGTATTTGTTGTTGTGTTGTCTGGCCGATTGCATGCCGGCCCACCGAATCCAGTCATCATGGGCATCGCGATTTTTTATTAGTGTTGCGATTAATTAATAACGGGTTGAATTAGTGTTGCGATAAAATGATGATCGCGTTTCTTGTAGTGTTGCGTTATAAAAAATATCGCGATTGCTTTAATTATTTTAATTATGAATTAGTCTATTTTTTTATTTTTTTTTCCTTTTAATTCAAACTTGTATTCATTCTGTAGCGATTTATATTGTCAAAATATTTGAAGTAGTTTTTTATTTATAGAAAATAAGAATAGTAATTTTGAAAAAGTAGTGTTGCGTTAACAAATGATCGCGTTGTTTAAAGTAATGTTCCGTTTCCGAATTGCCCATATTTCTTCCACTTGAATGGTGGAAATGTGCTACTCCTGAATCACCTATTGCAGTTAAGAAACTGCACAAGGGTGGTTACAATGGCAGTCTCTGGATATGACTGCAATCTTCCGCTATTAGTGTTGCGTATAATAAAACACGAGTGCATAAATTAGTTTAATAGATTTTCGTAAATTAAAATACTTTACTGATGATAAATCCGCGAATTTTTTATTTTTTTATTTTTTTTTTTTTTTTGATTTAATAATTGTGTTGAAATACAATAAAGCACTCTTCGCGTTTTTTTGGAAATTTTAGTATATTAGTGTTGCGAAATATAAAAAATGTTCCACTCACGGTTTGTTCGGATTTATATTGAGTGGATAACTATTTTGATAACCCTTCTGGTTATCTTTTCGTTTTTTTTTTCAGCACCCTTTCATTGAGAGCATTTGTTATTAAAAATATTGTTAAAAAAGAATATTTTTTTCTATTGATAGATATGATAGATCTTTCATTTGAGTTACTTAACAATATTTTAATAATTTGTTTAATGTTTCATTTTTCCGATATGAATTATTTTTTAATTACTAATTGAGATTGAGTTGTTACAGGTACTAGTCGAAGAAAATCCGAGAAGAGGGAGAAGATTTTTGATTTTCATTTGCTAGAAATTTATTAAATTTTACTAATTTTGTTACATAATATGTTTCAGGAACCCCTCAGTTTTCAATGGATTGAGTCAGAGAATTGTTTTTTATCATGAGATAAATTTTTCAGTTTTAAGTGTGATCAAAAGAAATATATAGGTTTTTGATAAGTGGTATGATGTGTTCTTCCTCTTAGTATAAGATATCATCCTGGACTTTCCTATTCTATATCATTCGAAGTTTTCCAAAACAATCTAAAGCAAACTCCTTTTCAATATGATCACGAATCGTTTGTCATCCCTGAATTTATTCATTCTAAACCTTTAAATCTCTAGTATTTGATAACTACAACTTCATTCACTAATTATCCTTATTTGCATTTATATCCTTATTTTTTAGAGATATCTTGTCATAATGTAAATAGAGTTATAAAAGGAAAAATCTTTTGAAATTTTGATAGGCAAATTTTATAAGTGAAATATTTAATTCTTAAATATATGAAAAGAATTTTTTAATATAGGTAGAGAGTGTCTTGTGTTTCAGTGTTATATTTTATATTTAGTGTTGTATTTAGATTTATTTCATTTGTTTCCTTTATAGGAAAAAAATATTGATTAAATAAAATATATTATACTATATTATATTTATATCTAAATATATATATAATATAATATATTTAAGTGCATGCATCGAATAATTAAGTAGATAAGGTAGATGGGCAAAATAGTGTAGTGCTTTGTGGGAAGCTTATTTCGCTTATATTCTTTTTTTATGCTTTTAATTATCAATTATTTTTCATTTCCATAATAATGAAAATGAAAAATATTGATAAAATGTCTCGCAATTTAGATTTTATTTTCAGATTTATGTTTCTTTAAAAAGATCAAAAGATCAAAATAAATAAATTTATTTATTTTCAAATAAATAAATTTTTATATAAGAAACGAATGGAACAAGTTGTCGCAGTCGAGATAGATTTGGAATTTATATAATCTCAGTTAGAGAGTAGGGAAATTATTATTAAATAAACAATATATAATTATATCATTGTATAATAATAATGATATAGTTGTATATTTTATATAAGTAAAGTGACGTAATTAGTTACGTTCGGGATTTTATTTTTCGTAAAAAATTTATCGAGATAATGGGAGGATTTTTTAATTCAATTTCTCATTTCTTTCGTAATTCCTTACGAATTTGATACAAAAATTTGTTGCATTATTTTATAAATTCTTCAAAAATTTCTTTGCTTTGTCGAGCAATTGATATTTTTTTTTATTCTTGTTTTTTATTTCTTTCATTGTCCACGTTTCATCATTATTAAAACTTTCCAATTCGAATTGCTCGTGTTGCGCATTGCGGTCTCGCTAGTAAACCGAACTCGATAATCAAAAATTATAGAACGTACGTACGGCGTTAATGTAGTTGTAAAGGGACAAACCATCGTCCCAAGGCTCCTCTTTTTCACATGATAAATTGGCGGGCCTCAGGTCGTGGCTTCGATCCAATGCCGCCAAACCGTGTGCGAAAACCTGCACACTGTCGTACACCAAAGCTGGTTCTGCCTGAAACATACGTGTTTTCCCCTCGTGTGAAAAGTTGCTCGTATCTATTTATCACGATCTTTCTCCTTATCAGACCCAATTTCCCGTAAATCGATTTTAGAGAAAGTTTATTGGACAAGTGGTATAATAAACTATATCAAAGTTTCTCCGCGGATTCAAGAAAGAAGTTTTACTTTGTAAAGTCAATTGTCGATTCTTGCCTTGAATCTTATAATTTCCGAACGATAAAAAGCTACGAAGAAGTGCAAAGAAACACAGAACGATTTTATTTTAAATCGCGATCTGTTATTAAAAATTTGTCAAAATTATGTCGACAAATTTCTCGGTAAAAAATCGAATCGATCGTTGTAATTTGCATCTTTATTAGTTTATCTTATTAATAAACGTCTAATTTTCTTTTTGCATATATCATATCAGATACATATTACAATTTTTACAAAGCAATAATATTTTTTTCTCGAGAAAAATTGAAAGCTTGTTATTGATGAGTAACAATTATATCTTATAGCTTCTTTTATTTATATTCGATAAAAATTGATCAAAAAATCAAAAATATGATTATTAAAGCTTTTGAGAAGAAACTGGTTCATGTTTTAAACACGATCTTGATCTAATGATTTCGTTTCAATATTTATAATGAATAATTGTTGACTAAATATTGGCAATCGAATGATGTTGACAATTTCTTCTTCTTTTTCGTTAATCTTCAGATTAATCTTTTCAGATTAATATTGAATTAATTTTAACTCCACTTGAAACTTGTTTTTGTTCTATGTTATACTCTCCTCTAATTTTCATTTAATAATTACGGAAGAAAAATTGTAATATGTATCTGATATAATACATGCAGAAAGAAAATTATACGTTTATTAACAAGATAAACTAATAAAGACGCAAATTGCAACGAAATGTCGGGGAACCGAACGAATACGATAACACGGTAGCTACAGACTGATTAAATTCATAAATATTAACCTAATTAAATAGAATTAACGTAGTAATTTCCGGATCGAGAGAACGTTATTATGTATCGAATTTTTAATGCAAATCTTCTACGCGTATCATTCCCTGATTTCCATAATTTTCTGCAATTTATTCCATATTCGAATATCTTCGTCTCACTTCGACGTATAATTTTTCCCGTTGCACGATACGTTAAACTACATCTTTCATTCGCAATTTATTAATAATAACTCGAAACACGATTCATACTCGTCAAACGAGTACAATATATCGCTTGTTCATCGTCATATAACTTATTCGTGAATGATGATTGCCAATTGAAACGAACATCATTGATGGCAGAAAATTCTTCTTGCAATCGTTTTTATTTTATTCAAATCCGTTCTCGAGATATCATTCGAATCGATACGTTGAATCATGTCGTTCTTTTGGAATTTCGTCCAGGGCTTCTTCATTTATAATACCTATTTCATGTACTAATTTTTTAGAGGATAATAACGTGTATAGTTTATCTATAATTTAGATATGATTTAAAAAAAAAGAGGAAGATTCCCTGTTATATTTTTGTCGTTATAATACAACC
Organism: Apis mellifera; assembly: GCF_003254395.2. Taxonomy (NCBI): domain Eukaryota; kingdom Metazoa; phylum Arthropoda; class Insecta; order Hymenoptera; family Apidae; genus Apis; species Apis mellifera. The sequence goes on from NC_037641.1 coordinate 4,295,471, forward strand.
ATAAATTTCTAAAGGAAACCGCGGAGAATCTCGTGAATTATTTTCATCGTAAAATCAAATAAAGCTTTGATAAATAATATTCTTAAATCTTCACGCTTTGTATCTGGGCTACAATATTTACTCTCTTCTCTTTCTCGCCCGAGATGGATCTTCCAAAATGGAATGCTTTTAGCTTATGCCTCCGATTTTTGTCCATCCATGCGCGATATCCTCGGACGTTATATGATGTAAATCAGGAGATCTTTCCATAAAGAATATCAGGCATTGACTATTCTTTCTCAAAGTTAGCGCGAGATCGTTCAATGGAAACGTGGAAAACCGTTTTCCATTTCAATGGGCGAAGGTATAACGAGTTTTGGGGCCGATAGCGACTTCCGGCGGTCGAGCATATACACCTCGAAGTAACTTGAACTTTCCACCAACCTGGATAACTCCGGTTTTGTTGAGGATAGCGTGGCCAATCGGCTGGAAACGTTCCATCTGTCTCAGAACTTCGGCCACCTTTGGTTCCTCGAGGTCCACAAGACGGAACGCAGTCATGTTCACACTGTTGTACTTGAAATCCTCCAGGTCGAATGTCTCTATGTCCTAAAAATCATATTTTTTTTCTCTCTTTTATTCCAAGTATATCCATATCCATTATTATTAAGTGTAGAGATAGTTAGAACTTCGAAATTCTCAAAATTTAAATATTAATTCGTATAAATAACTTATAAAATTGTATAAATGTGTTTTCATTTCATTAATAAATATTTTGCATTTCAAGAATTTCGAGATCTCGTAATATTTTGGATTTGATTCCGTTCTTCTTATTTCGAAAAATATTATCCTGCAAATTTTTTCTCATTTTATTCCACTCACCATATATTATTTTCATATGTAAAAGGGGAATAATAAAATAAAATTAAAAAAAAGAAAAACATTAATGAAACGTTATTCAGAGAAGAAGGAGAGCATTTTATTGACGTCGAAGTGGAAAGTTGTAGAGTATTGCACTCTCTTCCAAATAAATTCCCTGTTATTAAAACATTACTATGATAGCTATTGTATTTGGATTCGTTCAGTGGATTAAAATTTCTTTGAAAATCTCGATGAAAGCGAGATCTATAGGCGGAAGTCTCTACTTTTCTTTAAAATAGTTAGATATTGGCTGTCGATTTCTCTTTGTCCAAGAAAATCTACCCAGTCTTTATTCACCTGGAGGATCTAAGAACAGTCTTTTTGCAAAAGGAAACATTATTGCGAACTGTACGGTTATTGTCGAATCTTCAGAACTTTAATTTACCCCTTTTTCAAGTTTATAAATTGGTGCCAAAGTCTAGAAGTGTAATCAATGGGTTAAATATGATTTACAATTATTCACAATTATAATTTCCAATTTTTTTATTCGATAGTTGGTAAATTTGTACCGGTTTGTAACCTTCGTGTTATTAATCTCGTTTCACACAATTAATTCATACATTCCTCCGTGTTATATCATCGATTCGTAAGCATTGAATTCGTGACAATTTGTCGCGTGAAGCGTGATATTTATTTCATATCCGATGTATGCACGAGTTTTCTTCGGGATATAATATTGAGGTTGGTTAGATTGTCTCGTGGGAGTTTATGTTTCACGGGTGTCACGCGGTTACGTTTCCAATGATCGACAATTATGAAGGTATTACCAAATCATTACGCGAGACGCGAGTAACATTAACAATAGTCGACGCGATCGATGATCGTGTGAAATTCATAGACAATCCTTTGTCAACCACTCTCGACGCTTTATGTTTGATCAGGAATAATTATTTCGGTCAATATTTGCCCGCTCATAAATGCCAAAATTAGCAGTTAGTTTCATTTCGAATTTTCATCTCATCGACCAACGAGTAATTCCACTGTTCTCAATCTGTGTACACAGAACGTTCTATAATTCATGGCGCAGTTGGGATAAGATAGATTCAACCTGGGTTAAAAATGAGACAAAGAATCAGTTATTATTGCTTTCAATTAATTGTTTTAAATAAACAAATTTTTCCTATATTTCTTTTCGTAGAATAGGTTCTTATTCAACTTATATAATTCAATTTATAATTAGCAAAATTTTTCGTGATCTTGTTCTCGATTTTAAGTCTTATTTTCATTACGAATTTAACGCGCGATGTATACAGATAATATTCGTATCTATTTTTCTTTTATTATGAAAAAGTCGCGATTCGAAAAATTGATTAATACGCTTTGCAAACGAATAAAAGTAAGCGAACGAAGGAATGCAAATATAATAACAAACTGGACAAACAAGTAAACAAAATAGTATACCAGAGGAGCAGATATATAAACGAATAAAAAGAAGTAGACAAACGAATAGATTGAAATTGTAAGCAATAAATTTTGATATGTCGAACAGTATGAGTACAGAGGATTTTTTTTTTTTATACTAATTTTTTTGTTCGATATCTTTCGTTTTAATCGTATACCGTTTCGATAAATTTATTCGTGTTTTTATATTATTTGAAAATTACACGTTTCGTCTGTTAATTATATTTGAGATTTAACGCTTCTGTTGCGTTAAATTTGTAATTAAAATAAATATATTCGCGTAACACGAATTAAAAAAAAAAAAATTCCGAAATGTATTAATATCGTTGAGATATTCGTTCAAACGAATATATTTTCGATCATTAATCGTGTTCTAAGCGAGATCCTTAAAGCGAATGATTGCGATGCTCCGCGTTCATTGGGAAATTCATTTTCGAATGCTGTTGATAGACAAATACCACCGGTTAATTTACATCGATTCGTGAGTAATCGAGGAACGCGGTTGCACGATTTATTGCTCTGTCATGTTTCCCGAATCCGTGACGCTCCAACGATCCTTTGGATAAACGTGTGCACTGATATCCCATGTACATTTACGTCAAAGAATGGCTTTAACGTTTGATTTGGCTTCGTGGTAAGATCATAAGACGGAAAATTAATAAATTAAATTTTGCAAAATTTTTACAAAAATTTTTAATATTCGACTCGTCGAGCTTTCCAATTTTTTTTTTAACATATCAAAGCTTTTTTACAAATGACGAGAAAAGAGAGAGAATTCAAACAAAAATGGAATTATCAAATTTCCTTTTGTACTCGTCAATTTTGAAATTATAAATATAAGCTTGATTTATTTTAAAATTTATGAAATTTCATGAAATATATACGATTATTTCATGGAAAGTATAAATAATATCGTTTCGAAAATCATATTTTATTTTCAATATATTTTTTTTTATCAATTTCCGACCAATAATATGTATATATATATCGTAAATCGAAAAATATCCAACGGTATTTTTGCGAATAGCATTTCGAAACCAGATGTAACTGTCAAAGATCGTGCAACTTTATTTGAAATGATTTTTAAAAATGATCGAGATATATTTGCAACAATTTTAAGCACTCACAATCATTTTTAAAAAAAAAATAATTGAAATGTATTTGTAACGATTTCAAGCACTCACAATCGAGCACAGAATTCTGTGCTCGAGTTCCAAGATTGGTACAGTCATAAACAGGGGAGAAAACAGAATATTTCGAGTGCAAAACGAATGAATTTCCGCCACATTTTGACATCGTTGAATCGACATTCGTTTTCGAGATAGTTGCTTCGATCTTTCGCTTTAACAAACATCTCGTCAAAGTTTTATTATTTTCCAAATTTCTGAATCGAAAAGAAATTACAATTATTGACAATGAGAAGCATCGTTGATGTATTCAACAGATATTTATTAACAACATTTAATTAAATTTAATTTTTCAAAAGTAAAGAAGCAATAATTTTGAGCATTCGTGTAATGTTCATCATAATTTGGACGACAGATCCACTGACAGATCTACCTGTGGTCGGTTAATTAAGTGAAGAGCAACGAATTCGCGAGTGCTCAATTTAGAATCCTTCAAAGGAGCAAAACCAACTTCCACGGGTTGTATTTAAAGCGTGTGCTTCATTAAGGGGGCTCCGTTTCCAATTTCCATCGGTATAGAAACACGACAGAATATCTACTACTGATGAATACTTACGAACGTCGTGAACATGTAGTGGTATCTGTAATCGTTCATTTGCAGCTGGAGGATCTGTAACATAGACATAAAGAAGAAGAAATTACTGATGTAATCAGTGACCATTTCGTTACAAATTTTGCATCGAGGATGCCAAATTTTATTTCTCGTATTTTGAAAGAAGAATCGTAAAAGAGATGAGATTAAAATGATTTCCATGAGGAAATATTTGATAAGTTTTTGATAATTGAATTTTTAGGAAGCTTGATTGCGTTACCGAATAGATTCAATATTTCACACTGATAATGTAAGAAATAAAATTAATTTTAAAAGAAATTTCAAGAGAAATAAATCTTTCGATGATGTGAAATATTCGAATGATATCCACTTTAAACAAGGACAGCCTCTTTAATAATTAAAACCGTTTAAAATCTGAAATATTTCAACACGATACGTATCTACCATTCTACCATTCTTCGTTTTCTTTATATCCTTAATTCCATACGTGATTCAAGATTGCGAAAATGGGAAACCGTTCGTAGAAATGGAAATGTATACGGATTTCCTCGAGAGAGAAGAATAGAAAGGAGATAAAAGTGAGGTGGAAAAATGAAAGAGCGGAAGGGAAACAAGCAAGATAGAAGAGGGGGTTGTGAAGGGCGTAAAAGGAAAAGTCGAAGATAGAAAGAGAGAATCACGTAGGTTTTTTGATTACTCAGGCAACGAAGGGATATCCGCAAAAATCCCTACGGGACGTAGCATGCAAATACCGGATTTCCTTCTACCAGGTTTGAGCTAAGATTGCCTTTCGACTGGAAGCAAGAAGAAGGTCTGGGATCAGCCAATGAAATTCATCCAGTGATATTCGTCTATCCGTCAACTTTCTACGATATGTAAAGTTGAGAATAAACTCGACGAAAATTTCTTTTACGACGTCATAAAAGACAACAAATGTGCGATATCAAATAGCAATGGAATTAATAAGATTCGTATACGAATGATGTTCAAACATAATAATGATATAATTCAATGATAGAGACGAAATAATTCGTATAATGGTGAAATGCACATCGAATGATCGAAAAAAATTTTTTTTCGTCTTTTTTTAACTTTATCTACAGAACTTAAACCGTGTAAAAGTCAAAAAGCCTAAAATTAATCCACAAATGGCATTACAAGAGAGAAAAAAACAGGCTGAAAGCGATCCCCTATTGATTAAAACAGAGGCATTTTCTCGTCAATCCCTTTGTCAATCTCTTTGTCAATTGTCGTTGCCCCTTTATTCGTATCCTCGAAATCGATTTTTATCCCGTGAATTTGTCGAGTGGCAATGAACATACCGAAAAAAAAAAGAAAAAAGAACTCGTCGAATCCATTTTAATAACAAAATAATGAATAACGCTCCGATGATCTTTTATCTGATGGATAATTCAAATTTTCAGAGCGATAAACGGGGATGAAAGGGTTGAAAATCGTGGATCAAAACATCGTCTCCTCGATCAGGAGATAGGAGGTCGTGTTTCAATGGCGACGAGATGAATCTGCTCGAAAATATCGAGCGATTCTGCTGACCGATTCGGGAAAATTGACCATATTCGTCATCGTACCGCGAATATTCGTCGAACCAGCGCTGTGAAAACGCACCATTTCATCTATGGCTTACAACCGCAACGATTTTAGTTTACAGGATTTTGATTATAGAATAGAGAAAAGGCACACAAAAAAAAAAGTAAAGGTTAATCGTCGAATTCTTCTAGGTTGCTCGTTTTATTCCTATCGATTTTGGAACTGCTTTTCGAGATCCAATTTTTGGAAGATCGGATTTGATATAAAGTTTATTGTACGATTTAATATGGAATTAATTTTTGGAAAGTACGAGAAGGAAATTCAGACTTCCTTAGATTGCAGTGAATATTTATATTCAAATATTGTGAAATTGATTTCTAAAATCTGATTACAACTTTTTATAGCGATTTAGTATGAAATATCATCTCTTATAAATATCTACGAACAATTATAACATAAATAACATCAAAAGAAAGAATATTTGAAAACAGAGAATATGCAAACACAAGAATTTCTTGGAATAACAGACATATAAACATACTGAAAAACGACGAGTTGTTGACTGAAGTAATGTGTTTTTGAGAGAATTAAACAGAATTTTATAGAAAAGTATACCGTCACGCTAAGTTGTCTTAATATATTCTTTAAAACATTGAAAATCTTCGCGAAAGCCTTCCGGCAATTTGATTCTCGCAATAAAAAATTTCATCAACTCGCTGGCAACTATAAATATCTTTTCACTTTTTTCTTTTTGCTTTACTCGAAAAAAAGAAGAAGAATAACTTCAAATAAAAATTGATATGTCAATAACAAATTAATTGATGTTATCAATAATAGCAACGTTGGAATTAAATATGCATTTAATAATATTCGGGCTACGATCGGACATGGTAACAAATTTTCCATCGAGAAAATTATCCTTTCGAGTGGTTCTCCTCTGCATTCGAATTCAAACGATGGTAGTTCTCCATTTACCAAAACTTGGAGAATGAGCTCGATCATGGTGATACATTCGATGCAATTCCATTTGGCCGATGTTTCCTATTCCTCTTTGATTCACCCTGTTTCACACTTTTTCCACGCGTTGCAAATGTGAACTCAAATATGCAAAACTTGTTACGGATGGACGGGGTCCAATCTTTAATCCCTGAGAGCATTATTAGAAATTATGTTTCGATCGATGATGAGATTTTTCGTTTCGTATTTTTCTTTTATCGGGGATTTATTTTTCTCTTCGATAAATTGTAGATTATGAAGAAAATTTTATATTAATAACGCGCGTGTATAGAAGATCTTGTTTTATGGAAGTCGATAAAATATAGTAGTCGATGAATTTCGAGGATATTATACTTTACATGCTTTACTGTTTATGACTTATTGAATATGTATTTCGATTTAGAAGCTCTTATGACAGGGATACTAAATTTTTGAAGAACGATAAATTATTTGTACAAAGTGTTCCACTTGTTGCCAGGATATAATAGAGAAAGAGTTAATTCTACATACAAGAAAAATGCTGCAAAAAATTTTATACATTATACACGTGAAGAATAAAAAAATGTAGAATCAAATTTTTTCAGGCTAGGAAAATCAAATTTGAAAATTCATCAAATGTACATAACTAATTTTTGATGGAATATATTCAAATTCAATTCTCTGAAAAAATGAGAATGTTAACGAAAAATTTCAGAACTTAGTTTTCTGTCCATTATTCACTTGTATTCAATGGAGAAATGACAGATTTTGTTTTTTTTTTTTTGGAAATCGTAGTTTTAAATGAAAATATTTTATTCTATATTTTTAAGTATATTAGAGTGGAATAAGATATTGAATTTTTTTGCTATTCATCTCTTTCAATAACAATAAAAATTTCATAATAATATATATAAATTAATAAATATAACAATAAATAAATTTTTATCCAAAAATTTATACATTTTCATTTTTAAGAAATCAAAAAACACAAAATTGTTGCGATTTCACAAAAATTATATTTTATCCAACCAAATTTCAATATCCTCCACTATTAAAAGATAATTATACAATTATAATTTTTTCATTCCACTCTAATATACTCTTTTCCAATATTTAGACGATGATCGAGATATCCCTTATAGTCTATTCGATTCAAAATTTATTTCAACAATTAAAGTATCCTTTCGATCATAACTCACCGGAATAGAAACTTCAACGCTTCAGATTTTATTTTACAAAGGAATCACGATATAAACGGTTGATTATATCGTCGCCAAGAAGCGAACCGTGGTATTTGTTTCGTGAACTAAACGAATCGTTGTACGGTGGAAATCTCACTGGTTATCGCTAAATCTAATTGCAACAGGGCAAATTGCATCCCTCTTCCCACCTGATATATCCTTTTCGGCTCTGTTATCTTATTATTTCTCGCGGGGATTGCGGTCGTCGAATGACTAACGCAAAGAAGATCCCTTGGTAACGATGTAAGTAAGGAAAACGAGTTTCTGACAGTAGTTTGCTTTTCGAATAAATGTCCGGCTCGTTGCGGATGCAATCAGTTTCGAGATACAAACATACACTAATTGGCAAGGAAAGTTCCAACGAGGTTATCCGATTTACTTGCTGATTTTCGAATTTTATTTGAGTTGAGCTTTGCTATTTCGTGCGTAATTTTCTTCATTACGCGGAAATTTGTGTTTTAATGAATATAAATGAAGAAAGGAAATGACTGAACTTGGTTAATGAAGGTTGGAGTAAATCGATACAGGAATAGATCGATATTGTAAATACGTGTTTTTAGAAATTTTGAATAAGAATTAAAGATTTTTCAGTCATCAAACTTAGAATAGTCTTCTTTTCCCAGTTTCGGAAAATTTCTAAATTAATTAATTCAAATTCCGTCCAGTTATCGAGTATTATTTATGTATCATTATTTTTTTATTCAATCTCAATTCATCGTGTCCGTTGGTTGATAATTTTTCATATATATATTTAACTCTATTATAAAAAAAAATGAAACGTCAACTCATAATTAACCGCGATTCTTCAAGAAAATTGCAAAATCGTCGATCGAGATCCATAATTCATTCGACAATTTTATAGAACAAGGCAAGCCGGATTATTGCTTTCTTCTTTTTTTTTTTTTTGGGCAATATTTTTTTTCCCTTTATCGAGTTATAAATCGTTTTTCCTCGATGTATCGTTCTCGATAGCATTACGGAGACTTCGGAGATTAAATACCCCGCGAGCAAGTATTATGGGTCTTCGTTCTGTATCTATCCCCGAAGCTATACTTTGCGGTATCGATCGGCCAACGTTTCATTCCCTCCCTCCTATCATATCGTTCTCTTTTTCCGCTCCTACGAATAAGGATATAAGCTTCTTCTCTATGGATTCCTCCTAGACAAGAGATCTCTGCCCGGTCGGTTCTTCCTTGATGCAGCACGTGGCGATATAATATTTCGCCCCGTATAAACGGTCCCGTGGATGATAAAGGGAGGCTATCATCTACTCGTGGAATTCGGGCTTTTTAAGTCTTCCGCCACTTGTTTCGTCCGATCCTTTGCGCGGATTATCGATCAAAGGAATCGAATCGAAAGGAAAGGAATCGAAATTTCGAAATTTTCGATGAATCTAAAGTGAGAAAAGGGGTTAAAGATTATAATTGGATTGTAAGAGAATTCTCGAGGAGATGTTCGATGGAAGATATTTATTCAAAGTTGCTGGAGATATTGTAGATTCCAGTCGAAAACAGATAGACGGATGTTATAGAAAGATATGTATATATAAAGAATCTAACGCGATATCCTCGAATTAATCATCTGGATAATTTATCATCTCGACTCACCGCACGAAAAAATTGTTGCATGTGCGCAGGATCGGTGTCGACGATCAACTTGTAGATCTCCTTGTGTCTCACTTCTCGAAGAACTTGCCTGTAAGAACCAGGTCCTGCCTGGCGAATATACATCTCGGTTCTCGCCGAAGGCGGTGATTTCACGAGATCTTGCAGTTTGAATAAACCTATCGAGAAATAAATGAAATTCAATGAAAAAGTAGTACAAATTGTTGCGCATATTTTTTAATATAAATGTAATGTGTGTATAAGATTATTAAATTCCAAGGATATGATAGAATTGGTTTTTCTTCATTGCTATTTCGTCTTTGAGAGAAAAAAAAAATATTCAGACTTTTCAAATTAAATTTAACTTCTTTTTCATCGCTCATATCACATTTCTTCGAAGATCATCGAATAATAGAACACGTATACTTCTTGTTCGAATTCTGGTTGTTTTATCTCTTGTTTTGGAAACAATTGAAGTTGTTGAAAAGTGAAAAGTGATCCGATTATCGTTTATACGAGAGGAAAAAGGAACTCAAGATTCATTTGAATCGAACAAACTCGACAGCAAAAATTCCATGTATGTCACCGAGAGACGAAATGAAATTGGCGAAAAATTACACGCGAGATTTGTGAAAATCCAAAGGCCAACTTTATTTAATCGAGTTTTATTGCCGGTCGATTTTCATTTTGACTCGATTTTGCCATCTCATCGCGATTTTTCCACAAGACACAAAATTCCATCACTGTGAAGACGTCTCTGTAGAAATTCTTTGCAATTCTATGCAAAATAGATTCTCCATTCTCGACAATATATTTGCATTTCCAATAGTGACAAGCATCCAGAATGAAATTCATCAAACGAAAATCCATCGAAAATCGTTAATCACAGCACCGCCCCTCTCTCTCTGTTCTAACAATTCGTCGAGGAAAAAAAAATCTCTTTCTCTCGCGTGCAATTTCTCAATAAGCCACACGCTGTGTTATTAAATTGCATGTACCGCCAACATTGTGCATTTTTAATATCTCGAACTGTGTGCCAACTTGAATTTTTGAAAAAACACTTCGTTTAATTAAATTTCCCTATTCCTCGTATCGCGCGATGTGAGTAATTTCAGTCATTTTTTATACGAAACGGCTATTCCCACGAATGAAAGAAACCTTTTTCTCCGCGTTTGAGAAAGGAAACGAAGGAAGGGAAAGGAGGGGGAGAGAGAAAGATAGAGAGAGAGAGAGAGAGAGAGAACACCTTCTAAGTAATGGGTTGGGTACGCTTCAAACGTAAAATTGAAAGATAACAAACCGCTTCTTAGACGTGGTTTTCAATTATCACGCCGCCGCCTTTTCGAGGGCAACGTGTACACGTCCGCCCGACCCTTTGTGCTCGTGTATACATTTGCAGGCAACAAGGGTTTGGTGGAGGACGAGCGAGTATAGGGGTGAGAGTCTGCTTTGCGAAACAACCCTCTGGTTACCACGACTTGGATAGTTCTCGTAGCTTGGTAATTTATGACGGTTTCGCACGATACAAAAAGCACGTTGGACCGAAGCAAGAATTTAGGAAAAGCCTCCCCCTTTTTTGATATATATATTTTTTTGATACCGCTTTTTTTAACTACGAGTTTATCGGCCTCGTTATTGTACACGACATCGTTTAGCGAGAATATTTCTGTTAACCAAATGGCAAAGAACGTATCATTCGAGATTAATTAAATAGTAATTTCCCATGCAATTTATCGTGGACGGGAGAAGAATCGAAACGAGACGAAAAGTAAATCAAATTCAAAGGACTGCTATTATTAAGGTTAATTTATTTCCTGCAAATATTCTTGATATCGAGGAATGAAATTCTTTAATCTTTAATTTCTTGCACGCTATCTCGATGCTCGATTCACTTATCAAAGCCTGGAAACGTGTCGAATGTGTCTAAAGAGCGGTTTAAAAAATTTCTCTTTCTAAATTTAACGAAAGTCAAATTTCAAGCGTCTAAGTCGAGAAAATCTTTTCGTCCCGGCTATCGAAAACGAAAATTCACCCTCTTAAAACCCGAAAAGTATCACACCAAAGTGTATAGTTTGAATAATACGAATATACGAATGCGCTGGTTGAAAAAATTGTTTCTCGAGCGTCGAACGAAAAACGTTAAAACGTTGAAAAGGACCATTCATCCCGCTCGCTATCCCGTCGCGATTTAATATTTTCGTATAAAGCCTCTGTTGCGCGAAAACGTTTATACAATGGCGGGCTTTGAGCATCCGGATTGGAGGCGCGCGTGCTATTCAATGCGAGCTTAACGGCATACCAGCCAAAGAGGCAAGTCACCCGAGTTCGAAGGCGAGGCGACGCTCGGGTAATTAATTCGTGGAAGAATAATTGGCGGAAGCGGCAGGCACAAAGCGCAGATGAACGGCGGAAACGTGGGCACCTTGTCGCTCAATTTGCATACGGGGCTGGTCTTCCGCGTATACGTGCATCGTAACGAAAACAACGGTATGGGAACGTGTGTGTGCACGAAATGCAACCGAGATATTAATAGAAAGCCTATATTGCATATCAGATTGGTGGGTTATAAGGTGAAAATATAAGAGGAAAATGTAGAATAGAATTTTTTTGCTTGTTGAGTAAAATTGATGGCTATTCTGATTTACAGATGCATTGTGTTTATTACTACAAATAGAGATTTGAAAAAAGGATGTATAAAACTGGTATTCTTTCTTCTTTCGTTCATAAATAAATCTTTGGTATTCTACTCTTTTGGCATTTTCTACGAGATTCCGATCATGCCTCGTAGAGTTTATACTGTTGAGTTTAACGTCAAAACAGGGTGGAATTTTGATTGGATTACATTTTAATCGAGTTTATTAAAGCCCGTAGGGCAGAACACGATGGAAAAGTTTAGGAAACAATTTTCTTTTTGTTGCAAAAGAGATGGAGGGGAGAAAGTTGAGTCATATTTAAACGATTGAGTCGCGAGAAAGCTTTGTCGTGTCGTGAAAAGCGAATTTTTTTTCGCATTTTCGATGAATAGACGCGTTGAAAAATATATTTCATCATATGGAATATATAGGAAATGCTCGGTGACATGCTTCACCAGGAAGAGGAATTTTTAGACGGATTTACCGCTGAGAAATTTATGGTTGCCGTGGAATTTAACGAAAAAAAAAAAAAGAAAAAAAGAATATCCTTCCAAAGATACTTTCTTTCATTTTTGCAACGAACGTTTCTTCTTCCTCTTTGTAAACAATTACGTCGTTTAATCAAGAGAAGTAAGCGAATAATCATCGTCTCTTCCATTCTTCTCCGAATAATTTATAAAATAAAAGCATCGAGTATAAACGGGGAATAAATTTATTTAAAAACTATGAAATTGTTCGAATTCAAGAAATGAAAAGATATTTGAAAAATTCATTTTTTTTATGCATGGAATTTTAACATAAAATATAGACGAAAGAGAGATAAAAAAAAGCTTTTCTCCCTGTATATAAAAATTGGATTTTTCAGTCAATTTCACACATGATCGATGTTCGATATAAAAAGCTTTTTATATAGTATGGATAAAACATTATTGGTGACATTTTGATGCAAAAAAAAAAAAAAAAAAAAAAAAAAAAGAATTCACGCACGTGAGAAACGTAGAATGAGAAACTTGCGTTTGATTGTTGACCAAGTTACTTCCTATTGTGTTCACCTTCCTGTCGTTCACGGGCAAAAAGCTCGAGGAGGTGGAAACTCGCAAGAACAAGAAACCGTTGACTTTAGAAGGTGTTAATTAAACGAGAGAAGCAAATTTGGCGCGGCAAGGCAAAGAAAAGCGCTTTGACCTAGGGAAATTCAAGGTTAACGAGACGAGCTGCAGCTGAAAATGAAGGTTCGGAGATCTCTGGTGTTGAAAGATTAATTTACGCGAGGGATTTGGAAGTCGATAATTATTTGACTTCGAAAGAACACGTTTCAATATTTCTTCAACTTCAAAGTTCGCGTATTTAAACTTAAAAAAAAAAAGAGAGAAAAAAACTAAAGCTCGAGGAAATTTACCAGAAGTGCAGTTCTCATCTCGAGAAGTTTATCTGCTAAAAGCCATAATATTGAAACTTGAAATTAAAGTAAGTTGCAACCTTTCGAACCTCTTGTGTGAAATTTCAATATTTCTAATCGATTCCGAAAACAAAGTGATAATCCACGATTATTTAATTTTTCTTTTGAATTAAATTATTCCTTGTATGGAATAGATCTTGCGAAATAAAATATTTTGAGATATCGAATTTTTCAAGTAATAAAATGCAAGAAGAAGAATCTAATTGGGATAAATTTTCCATTTTTCTCATAGAGAATAACTCGAAGAAAATCTGAAGATCTTGTTTCAACACTTTAATTCTATATCTTCTCTGAAAAATGACGAACCCATTATCCACGAATCTAAAAAAAAAAGCTCGTTTGATCTTTCGACGTTTCTCGAAATCGAACATTTCTCCCGAATGATTATCGAAAGAATTCATTAGAAACGAGATAGAGGAGAAAAACGAGAAGCGAGGATCAAAAGGATAATTACGAATCGTGTGATTTTGCACGCGGAACAGTTGGTTGCGTGTGCGTGCGGTTGACAGGGGCCGACATTTCAGCGTCGCGCCGGCATCCACTTCCGCTGGCTGACTCCGACGTCCCTATTTGCATAGGGATGCATCACGGCGACCGGCGCGGCGCTGTTAAAAAACGAGACAAAACGAGGGACGAAACAAGAAGAAAAAAGGAACAGCGTAATAACTAGCCTGTATGACACGTCACGGCTGGAATGTTCCGTGACTCCTTTGGAGAGGTGGCACTCGTACGCTTGCAAAATCCTCTGCCACCTGGAACGTTTGCTTCATTGTTTGCATCGCGTTATGCTTCTCTTCGTCGCGTTCTCTCTCTTTCTTTTTTTTTCTCATTTCACCATTTTTATATTTCCAACGCGAGGCTACGTGTTGTGCAATTACGTTACTTGTGCGTACGTTTTTGAATAAAATCGTGGTTTTCGTGGTATAACGGAAAGGGGAGATAGGTAGATGTAGATGTTTTTCTTCTGGTTCCAAGCGAGCGAATGCTTACCGTAATCCTCCTCGTAGATTATGGCCACTCTGGTCCAGTTTAAAAATGACATGAGATCTTTGAAGGCTTTGTTCAGATGGTCCTGAGATGGATAGAGATTTATACTGAACTCTTTGAACGTTGGCTCGAAGTCGACTCTGGCCTCGAGATGCGGGACGTCCAGAGCTTCACAAATGCTCTGGATATGGGCGCCTAGAAGAGGGTCGGATGGGCCGAAGATCCCTTGTACCGATCTCGACAGCTGCTTGCACGCTGAAATAGGAAAGATTATTGGTTTTTTCACAGTTGACAGTTAATCTTCGTCTATCAATTTTTCTATATATTTTTCTACAATTCTCTAATATTTTTCTAAAAATTGTATATACATATTGATACTTTTTCTAGCCTGATTGTCATATCATTGGTGTAACATTTGATAAGAATGCGAGATGATCACATATGTAATGAATCGCATATAACTTCGATTAATTTCATCGTTGATACATTAAAGGAGATGCACACATAAAATTATTTCTCGTCCAAATTTGGAAGAATTAAATAATCAGAAAGGATCATCCCTCTGAAATATTTCAGTATATATTTAATGCCAAAATAAACGAATGCTAACAGAAGTGTCACCGACCCACGCACAGGCTGAGAACCGTTCTCAACCCATTTAAATAGATTTGAATGAGAATGTAGTGGGTAAACAAGCAAAATGGCACGAAGAAGCGTGGAAATGGAAATACGAGAGGGTGGACTGGTGTTGACACTCCGATTTCATATTTCGAGACAAGACACGCTCGGGACTCCCTATATCAGGGGAGAAGTTGCGTGTATTTCCTACGCCATTTCACGGTAATCTTCCTCGTAAACTTTCATCGCGGGCCGGCGAATCGGCGACAAAAAGATTGACGCGAAACTTTGCCCCGCCTTTTTCTCTCGACTGTAAACAAGAATTGCACAGCTACTTGCCTTCCATTTAGTTTCGACTCGGTTTTTCGTGCGGTGGAATGAGCACGTTACGACGGACATTCTTACCCTAGCTACGAGCGCGTGTATGGAGTTGTGCAATCCCCGATACCGTCTCGTGGGATTACTCGTAAACCTTCGAAATACGGTTTGGAAAACGTTCTTTCCCGCGATAAACGCTCGGTTTTGGAATGGAAAATTTTGCGAGTTTTTTTTTTTTGTAAAGAAACGCAAGAGGAGTTGTGGTATGATGGGCGAATGTTTGATCGATGGATATTTCTTTTTCTTTTTTTTTTTTTGAAATAACATTTTTCTGATATTTTTAATGCGAAATAATTTGGCCATTCCATGTTGGATAGGATTTATCGAAAATGTTATTTTATTTGTTACTTTGTTATTTGTTATCTTGAATAATATTCAAGATAATATCTGATGGAAAACTAGAGTAAAGTTTTATACGTTTGTTACGGTGTATGAATGATGAGACGGATCTCCATTTCTACAATTGGGAATTTAGAAATGACTTTTATGCGTCGTTCAAAAAATGACAAAGATATATTTCCTTGAAGAAAATTGTCTAAGTGTTTGTGAACACATTGCTTCCAAGAATTTAGTTTGAAAATAAAATTATTCTGAAACGATTCTTAATGCAATAAAATATTCTTGAATCGTGTAGATCGAAATCGTAGATCAAAACGCGACAAAGGCGTGAATGAAAACGAATTTTCAGCCTCTAGTTTTCCATCGCAACATCTTGTCTCGTGTTATTTTTCCATCGACTCGGCCCATATTCGACTCACGGTTCACGTATTAATCGAACATTCATGGAAGCGACGTGATCGTATGATTTACGAGTACGATGTCTATGCATCTTCCGTGCACAAGGATCGCACGGAAAATGGACAGGAAATTGATACGTTATCAGACCGACGGCTTTCCTGATCCATTATTCGCGATATACTTTACGAACGTCTGTTCTGTTTTCGAAGAAAAGATCGTCCGACACGATCGCCGGATGAATGAGTTCGATTTCAAAAGTAGGATTTTCGTTCTGTTCGTTTCTCCGTTTTGCTAGCTAGAATTGTTCACGCGACTCTTTCTTCCTGCCCCTTTCGATAGGCAATCAGGCTAGACTGACTATCCTTTCATTCGTATTTACACTGCCGATTTCATTTAACGCGCGATCGAAAGTTCGTTAAGCATTGAAATTTGTTTTTCATTCTTCGAAAATAAAATATACAATGCATGGAAATGATATTGTTGAAGAAATAAAATATTTGTTTCATTTAACAATTACGATTATTAATAATGTTAAAAATAATTTAGGATAAATATTTTTTTTGTGAGAGAGGAAAATAATAATTATCTCTTGTTGATTTTGATAAATTTGTCTTCGAGAAGGTTAGGATAGGATGATTTTAACAATTGCTCTGTCCCTTTATCAGAGAATCACGTAAAATTCACCCAAGGAAGTCTGTGAGCTGATTTGGCAAAGAGCGTTTCATCGATCTTCTTGAAAGCTTCTTCAGCTTCGAGATCTATCAGTGTCTTGTCTTCGAGCAATCGTAATTCGATTTAACATCGTTGATGTCTGTATCGCGTAGAACTCGATGAAAATTCCTATTCGTTTGGCGAGAACAAGACAGCCAAGTCAACCTTACGACTGTTCATCGTCTCAACGACTCGAGATATCTCGTTCGCCGTCGTTATTCCCTTGATTAAGTCGTATTCTAGACGATGGTAAATAAGTCTCTTTACTTCGTTACCATGTTACTCTTCTTGTTAACGAACCGACACTAACGTCCTGAATTACTGACGTAGAAATGCTTGGAGTTGTCAGTCATCATTTTCCTCATTTCCATCAAGTACTTTAGACAGAGAATTAATAATTTGCCAATTAAACATTTTTCTTAAATTCGTTTTGATTAATAAATCACCAAATATTTGCTAGATATGTTTTTAATTTATTTATTTAATATCGATTCGTTTTTTAACGTCACGATTATATTTTTTAAAATCATCCTTAAATTTTCCGCCCACCGTGTTGTTCATATTTCAACAATTATTATTCCCAGAATTTTCCTGGAATTTTACAGAATTCATTTTACATCGAATCGTTGTTTCCTCGATATTTAATATGTATTTTAGAATTACTGCAACGCAAAGTGTATATAATTGAACAACCGATGCTCCATACACGGAATGTAATGTAACACTATCGACTAAGAGAAGCAAAATTAAACACGTATCGTTATTACAATCCGGAAAATTGTTAAAATCCGTTGTTCCCGTCGAATAATTAGTCAGAAATTATTACCAACAATAATTTCGTTCGGAAAACAAAACTTTTCGCTCCCCCTTCGTATATATCTCCCTCGTATTTTTAATCAAGCAACACGATCTCGAGCGCATCGACACGCAAAAATAGCTTCATCACTAATTTCACCTCTTACATTCCCTTTCTCCCTTCGCCATTTGTACACTCGATGAAGAAAAAAGATTGCGCAACAATGTGGCGTTAACGCGGTCACGGTGTTGGAGGAAAACGATGCCCCTGTTCCGCTTTCAAAATGGTAACGAGAGGAGGGAGGGGGGGATCGAAGGGAGGATTTTAAACGGAACCAACCCCTCCTTCTCTTGTCGAGGAAACGGAACTCGGGAATGGCTGAAACCGGTGGGAAAACAAAGCGATTAAACGCATCGGATCTCTCGAATCGCGTACCATTTTTACCATTTAGGATGAGAAAATGAAAAAATGTTTCCTTTTTTTCTTCTTCCTTTCCCTACGTTTCGTTTCTTTTTTCTCTCCTTTCTCGTTGGAATTACGAACGCAGATTTAATTGCGACGCGGAGTCGACTCGTTGAAAGTTCCTACGAAGCGGGAAACGAAACGCTGGCAATCTTGCGTTCCGGTTGACCTGAATTCCTCTCCTCCCGTCGGTGGAAACGGACCGGCCCCTCTATAGAGTCGGGGAACAAAGATATCAAGGTTTTGTTCGGAGGGCATAGGTATACCGAGACGAAATGGGAGCAAAAGAGTGTCCGACGGGGGAAGCAGTAAATTAAAAATACAACGGGTGCTCGCGTGTCGGCCCGGATTTTAAACGGTCTCGCTTACCTGTCTGCCGAAAAAAAAAATGGGGGAAGGGAGAGAGAGAGAGAGAGAGAGAGAAAAGAAGAAGAGGGTCCTCCATCATCAGCGCTTTCAAGCGCACTTGCACGTTTTAAACGAAATTACATCGGTCGCATCCGTGTCTTTTCTTCCCTCTTGACCTTCTAGGCGGGAAAATATGATCGTTAAGTGGGTGACATGGAGGATTCTATTTAATTATTAGCATGAGAGAACGATATTTCTCCTTTTCCAATCCAATGATGATTTTCTCATCATTCGAGAGATTTTGATAATTTGTAATTGATAAAGTTTCTTCGTGCATTCATTGGAAATGAATATCAGTTGAACGTGTTGTTTCTATTTTATATTTATTTTTAGAGAAATCGTCAACGATTTTCGATGCATTCTGTATGGTGTAGAAAGTTTTAAATCAGGTATAGTTAAAGTTGTAAATTAATTACGCAACAATTGTAGCCATTGATGTCGACGTGACAAAGTTTAGACACTAAAGCCTCGTTTAGATTAGTCAAGTTGCTCGAAACTTGCTTAAGTAATTCGATTTGAAACTCTTGTTCATATTAGTCAAATGTTACTTGAATACAAGCAATTTAACTTTGAAGAATCTTAAACGAGTGTCAGGTGTAGAATCTCGATAAAATGGGAAAAGTAGGAGTTTTCGTTGTAATAATAATAACAGAGGTTTTCATGCCTCTTGCATTGCATTATAAGAAATAAATTTTCCGAAAAATCAGCGAAGGGAGTCGAATCCTGGTCCGCAAAGAAGCGGTTGTCATATCTTTTGTTGGTAATAAATAAACGAAAACTTCCATTCCATTAAAATGTTCCGGCTCGAGAGATCAAAGGAGTGCAAGTTATTCAATAAATTTTGAGAATTCCCCCCCCCCCCACTTTTTCGTCTTCTTGCTCGTCGGTTTGAGCATAATTCACTGTAACTTCAAACGACTGGAAGTCGCGAGGATTCACCAAATATTGATAAAAGCATCGGCAAAGTTTCTTATTACGGTGAAACGGATATTATAAAATCTGTAGAAAGGAACTTTTATTATTAACAATCGGCATTATTACTTCTTATTGCGATAACAATCGACGTTTTTAAACACGTTTTCAAGGATATATTGCAACTGAATAGAAACGAGTGACAAATAATTGGTATTTATTCATCTCTATTGACTATAAATATTTACAGAAATTTCTGTAATTTGAATATTCTCGGAAATATTCATTAAAAATGAACATTATTGTCGATAATACAAATATAATCTCTCAATATTTTCATTGATGATTGATGTACAGCCAGTCACATAAGTTTTCATACACTTAAAAAGAAATTGACCCACGTTATAATCCATTATATTTAATACAATTTTCTAATTTACAATTGATAAACTTTTGCGACTGATACATACGTAAAAACGATACATCCTTCTATTCGTATAAATTGATAAAAATTCGCGTTATTCTTTATCGAAATCAGAAATAAAAGTAATAAACCGCTTAATTTTTTCCCGGATCCGAATTTCCTTGGAAAATCTAATTTTCCCCGTCGATCCATTTCCCTTTTCACTCGAGAACATGGATGTATGCGTCGTTTGTAATCCGAACAGCCAATTCTTAGAAATTCATCGAGTCCCATTCCCGAGTCGATTTCCCTCTACGCGAATTCAATTTTCCCCGCGGCTTTGTCTTCTCTTCTCGGTGGCATCCTACGAGGAAATCACGATTTTCCGGCGCGGGCGACAAATTTTTCTCCCCGATATCACAATGTGTCGATCGAATGGACGAGATTAAAAAAAGTGCAATTATTCTTGAAATATTAATAATCATGACAAAATATAATTTTCAATATTAAATTTTGATAAGAAAATCTACAATTATCTACAATTATCGTTTTTTCTTTTTTTCTTTTTTTGAAAATAAAATGTGTCATAGATATTTTTTTGAATTTGATTTTTATAAAAGTGAGTGTCAATATTAATAGGATCTTTAAAACTCGTGATTTACGGGATAATAATACGGAACGGTGTTAATTTTCCATTAGAATTTCCTCATCGAAATTATCGAAATTTTTAACGAGTGTCAAAGAGTTTGATCAAAAATTATTTTAATATATGCACGATGGATAAAAAGGCTTGATGACGAATTTTGGAAAAGGGACACGAATGAAACGAACCCGTTTTTTCGATATTTTCTCGTTTAGGATTCACGTTCGAGATCGTGAAAGGAAATGACAATCAGGGAATCGACGTTTAACGGTGAATAAATCTGATGAAATGCGAGGAGAATTTGTCGCGCGGATGATATCGTTCCGATGGCAAGCGAACATCGACGCCAATTAATTCGCGAAAATTATGTTTTCAAGCTTTTCATCGTCAGCTTCATTTTCACGTCTCTCTCTCTCTCTCTCTTCCCCTTTGCGTATTCGGTATTTTCGATTGCCGGTTTAATCGGGGTAAAGATGAACGGGATAAAAGAACGATTCATTTGTCCGCTGATTAAATCGTTCGACGAGGATCGAAAACGATTGTTACAATCGAATATTTTAATCTGCATACACGATTGTTATTTTGATACATACATTCAAATTGATGGTACGATAGAAATATATATCACGGTTTCATCCTATATTTTGTCTTTCTCTGTCTTTCTCGATTCTTTCTCGGTGAATGCAATCATTTTTAAACTTCAAATATTTAATCTTTCGGTAAAAAAAGAATCATAATTGTATATTCTTTATTCTCATGATAATTTTAAATATTTTTTGTACGAGTTACTATTATTATTATTGATCGACGAAAAGCATTTTTATTAATTTATGAACAGAAGAGGAATTAACATAGAAGAAATAAGTAAGAGAAAAAATAACGAAGAGAATATTAATTCTTTGGGTATATTTGATGAGTCAAGATCAAATTGAGACAATATTCAATAAATTTGAATTTGCATGTTTCTTTCTACACTTCAAGAATCAAGTGATAATAGTTTATTAATTTACCATATTGATGAATATAAAATACATAAAATTATGGAAGTTATTATTAATCAAATTCTCCACTGCTTCTCTACTTCCAAAATGAAAAGAGACATTGAGAGCATAATGAGAAAGAAGACTTCACTTCAAAAATAACTGAGAATCATCAAAATATAGTCTTCAATACTATTATCTTAGTTGCAAAATCACATCATCAATTTAAGAACTTTAATCATGTGTGGAAAATTAAAATCGATCGATCAAAAATTAACTTTAAAACATATTCGTTCAAAGAAAACAGTTCAGTTTCCACAAAGTTTAAGTTAGTCACCGTGCGACGTTAAGCCCACAATATGACACGAAGAGTTGAGAAAGGAAGAGAGGAAAAAAAAAAAAAGAAAGTACGACTCGCGATCCCTGGAGGATTTATCACGAGAAAAGGAGATCCAACTGGAATAGGGAAAGATGGAAGCCGAGGCTATTGAAAATGAGAAATCTTTTCAGACGAGGTTGAAATATATCTTTAAACGGGAACTAACGTGGATACGAAATGCCAGTCGCGAGAACTCAACCACCAAGAATATTTATGACGCGGATCGGCCTGGTAAAATTCCTGAGGGATGTTGGCCGCCGCACCATGGCCGAATAAATGCGATCTGTGCCGACCCTATTTCAACGAGTGGACAAGAGTAGATTTTGGGGCTAATTTACTAAGATTTCATTTGGTGGTAGATTACGTGGTGGTAGGGCTGCTGGTAGATTATGTATTATGATTGTTGCGCAATTATGACTTGATTGTTTTCCGAGTAGCATGTTTATTTCCTTGGTTGACGTTAATTAGGATACCGTTGTGGTTTACCTTGGTTCTGTGAAATATTTCGAACGGATGGGGGATGAAATATTTGAATCTCGCCTCTTTTAATTTTACGTTACAGCTAGTTCGTAGAATTAATCTTTTGTGGATTAAATCGCGTTATCATTGTTACTTTTATCTTTATTTTTAACTTGATATCAAAGGGGATGAATTTGAATTTAATATCCTTTGATCTTATAACACATCACTGTTTTTATTCAACGGAAATTTCAATTATTTATGATTTGAATAAATAAAACTCGACGTTCTTGTATATAATTTGTTTTGGCACTTAAAATTAATGTTTCAAAAGAACCGCGTGTATATCGCTAAAAATGTATTCATTAAAATCGCTTAAACAATATTTGAAGATACTTTTGCAACAAGGGGATAAATACGATTATAGAAGTCAGATTATTCTTCGTTCGTTGCTATAATAAAATTAAAAACTACTATTACTGCGTGCATACAATAAAGCTTTCCCCTTTGTACTCTTAAATATGTATGTCTGTGTAGTGTTAGCACAATTTTGTATCATCTTGGAAAAAATGCTTGTAAACTCTGGTCGCGGGTTCTAAACATGCATAGCTCGTGACAGAATTTTAAAACGGATGATAATAACAAAATATCAGAATTACACAAAGGATTAATGAAGACAATTTTTGTCGTGTACGTCGAGTTTCTTTCTAAATATAATTTATCGTAGATATGTAAAATATTCAGATTTTATTTCTCGTAAAAGATATATATTTCCAAACGGAATTTTATTCAAAACGAGAGCAAAAAAGAAAAAAATGCTTTGAAGATTGATTTCACTCACCAAACAAATTTTTCCTCCAAAACGGATTGTTCCACGAATAATTCAGTATATATGCTTTACACAAACTTTAATTAAAATAACAATTTTAATTTTATTCCTCGTACTTTCTTTTCTGAATATATTTCCAACAAGCTCTTCTTCAAATCTATCTTTCGATTTTGATTTTGATCGCTTATTAAATATTTAATATCATACCTCATTCGTATACACGAATAGATAATTCATAATTCAAACAATTTTTGTTTTTAACACGAATAGCTTCTAAAATTTAATTTACTATCGTTTAAAAGAGTCAAGGGTTGATCAATATGGAAATTGGAGCAAAAATAACTCGCGACGATTCGCGAGAATAATCCCTTTTCCGCGTATTTCCATCAATCGAGAGATGGAATTCGTCGAACACACGATTTTGAAAAATACGACATCCTATTATACTCAGTGATATAGATGATGTAGAGGAATCGCGAAAAGCGCGCGATGCACGGGAAATGAAGTGTCTTTGAGTCTCAATAATCCACGAAATAGATAGATAGAACGCCGGTGGATAGAACATTTTGTTGCAAATTTATCGACGTCCGCGCGGATTTACGGTTCGCAATTTACGATCTAGGCGGCCATCTACGATCGGTCCGCAAGAAACA
Organism: Apis mellifera; assembly: GCF_003254395.2. Taxonomy (NCBI): domain Eukaryota; kingdom Metazoa; phylum Arthropoda; class Insecta; order Hymenoptera; family Apidae; genus Apis; species Apis mellifera. The sequence continues at coordinate 4,319,328 of NC_037641.1, forward strand.
TTGTTATGGTTTCGCGGCGGGGTCAACCCTTGACTCCGGCCTGGAATTATTTTGCATAAATTTCACCTTATATGACTTCGCAAACCTTACTTCGGTCTGCTTTCGTGTTACGCTAGTTGAAATCAAATCTTTCGAGTAATAGGTTGCAAGTAAGTTGAATGATTCGTATCGGGGAGAAATATTGAAAAAAAATGTTGGATAGGTTAATTATAAGAACGTTTCAGATCTAGTTAATAACGATATTTGATTATTCGTATCTCAACATTATTCATAAATAATAAATATTTCAACTCTCTTGTGAAATTTAAGTTTGAAATTTTATGACACGTTGATTGAAACTCGTGCATAATTTTACATTGGTCTTGAGGGAACGTTTGAATAAAATTGCTTTGATCGTGTTAATTAATTCAAGTTAAAATAAAACTTTCGAAATAGTTTGGGTGGTTATATATTTTTGAATAGCTCTATAAATCGGCCTCGAACTTCGGGCAAACAATTTTCCGCAACAAGAAGTAATCGAAGTTGGCGAAATCCGTTCGAAGATTCAATGGTGCATCTCTATATCAAGCGAGATTAAACAAAGATCCTACCACGATTCTGTTCAATGTTCTACTTTCGGACTTTCCGGTTAATGCGACGATTTAATCCCTTCTCCAGAACTTGGCCTATGTATTGCCTACCATTTAGAAGAATTATCCTTTTGTGGTGCCAGGGCAATCGACTAATCCTTTCAAAAACATGATCTCCTTTTTTAAAAAAAAGATCTTAAAATCCCTCAAAGAACATGCAAGCACGAGATGAACAGAAGATAAAATGGAATAATATGGAATCATAGTTTGTTTTTCACAAACAATTTTCCGAAATCTAACGTTAATCGATGCAAATTTAAAATAATTTGAAAATTTAAAACAAAAAGTAATTATTTATTTATTATTTTAGGTTCCATTTTATTATCTTCTCCGTTATTATTGCCTCGAGAAACGATATCTTTTTCCTTTTACGAGTCATTATATATGCAGTGTAATCCTCGACTGGTATAAAAAATTTAGGGGGATTGGCTGAATGTGTATCGATGATGAAAATCGCTCTTGCAACGCGAACGGTGGATAAAAAGTCGAACAGAAATCGGAGGCACGCCTTTAACCTTCCACCAGTTTATTAAGTCTCGAAATAAAGAGACTCGAGAGGCTCTTATTTATCAGAAATCCGTGCCTTATCTTCGTTTTAATGTTTTCCGTGACGAGATATTCGAGGCATTAAATACGTTCCACTGTGAGCGAGTGTCGTTGTTGAGATTATACAGAGGGGAGAAGTAGAGGAAGTTTGGAAGAAGAAATAATTGATAGGTCCATTTTTTTAGGGTATCTACAGTGACGAGAATATCAAATAGTGGCTGTGAAACTTTTTAATTAATAGAATTAACGTTTCAGTATTCACTTTTGATAACACTTTCTTTTTTGTAGGTAAAAATACAGCTTCGATAAATTGGAAAAATAAAAAATTCAATCTTAATCGAGAAATTATTAAGTCGAGCTTATTATGTTTCTCTTCCCGTAGTCTTTGAACGTAAACGTGTAGTATTTCGAATGTAAAATATTTATACAATTCTTCGGAGAGAGATCGTGAAAAATATATATCTTGGCGGCGTACCTTTTTTCGACGTTCGGAAAGAATCGTCCTTAGGGACGTATTGAATATCGTAAACCAGCGTGGTGTTCGCCAACAGAGTTTTATCCTTGTTGATCTTATAGATGGCATACTTGAATGCCAATTCCGAAGGACTGTCTTTTTGATCCTCCGTGAAGATTGCACCTGCAACAAGAAAACCAAATCATTAATAATCGTGACGAATAGAATTCTTCGAGAAATTGATAAATAATTTTGTTTCAATTTGTAAGTTGATCGTTTATGCATAGATCGTTTACGCAAAAATAAATTCTAAATGGTTTAGACAAATTAGAGATCTTCTTCTTTAGAGAAATCAAATTGGAATGATTTCGAAAAAATGGCAAGATAGGAAATTATATTATATTATTTCTCGATTCAACCAAGTTGAAACCTTTCGATTCTACATTTTCAATAATTTTAATTTCGTTGTATCGATCAGACTTCGACAAGTTGAGCAGATTCAATTACAGACAGCTTCGCAATAGCAAAACGTTTATAATCGCGTCTCTTTCACGAGGTAATTGCACGCTCGAACCAACGATCGATAATTTAACATGTAATTTATTACTGTGCAATTATTCAACAGAGTTACGTGATCTATAGAACTTTGGAAATAAGGAGTTTGTTTTGAAATGAGGAAGAAAGGTGAAGTAGGAAGGAAGAGGAGAGGAAGAATCATTAAAGAACCATCATAAAATGGTTCACCAGATGGTTGGGAAAACTTTGAACAGATATTTAATCAATGGATATCATTTAAAGTTGCTATGATATTTGTTTCTTCGAAACAAATTTTAAAAATTTTATTTCTAATGATATTTAGATGTTTAAAGATATCATTTTAATGACAACGTGTATATAAATCAAAAAATATTATATTAAACAATTTTTAATTATAGATATATCGATGTTAGGATAATATTTCTTACATGAGAGGAAGAACCATTAAGGAATTTACAAAGAATTTTTTAATTATCTCAATTTCATTTTCGATTATTCGTTTGATCAATCATTCAAGTCTCTCTCTCTTTATTTTGATTAATAAATTTAAAATATTATCTTATTAAATTCAAAACAAGGGATAGATATGAATGAGACTTGAGACTTGAGCATGATTTCCGTTGATATAATTTTTTACATGTCGAAAGCTCTCAGCTTCCGCAACTTCGATGATCAATTTTATTCGTTATAGCATCCTTTGCATAAAGAAGACGAAACTTTTTTTCCCTAACATTTATCTTCTATTCTAATTTCGCCATTGTTAATTTATCGCATCTTTTTTTTTTCTATTTCTCTTCAAGCTCAGTTTGAGTTAAAAAGTTTATCAAAAACGATTCATCTTCGAACGGATCGATTTAATCTCTGTTTACCTTATCACGTTGTATGTTATTTTTTTCCTTCCATCAGTTTTGTGTTCTCTTTCCATCGAATCTTTTTTTTTTTTTCGAAACGTATTTCGAAAGGTATTGTTTATATTTCGAGAAAATATTTTGAACAATTGAAAGCATGGATGATGTTCGTTTTGTTAGTTAGCTTGAAGTCGGGTAAAATTCACGGGCATCAATTTTACGCGATAAAATTGTCCGTTGCGAGTTTAGTCGAATTTATCCATGTCAGGGGTGGAAATACCCTCGGTTGAAAACTTCTTTCATGAACCAATCGATCTCCATCGCTCTATCAAAACGACATAGACGAGAATTGATCAAGTTGAATTAATTGTTTCTAAACGATCCTTGAAGGAGACTACATTCTTGCCTGTCTAATTATCACCGTCGAGAAGATTAATTTTCCGTCCTGGGTTTAGGGATAATCTCTTCCTTCCATTTATCAGAACTTCTGTGACATTTTAAATATGTAAAGAGATTTATTGTTTTTCCAAGATAAGAAACAAAATGTGCGATCAATATTCGAGTCGATTTTATAATAATTCGTGATCAATTGAGTACATTTTTTGTTCGAAGAAAGAAAATTATGATAAGTATAATCAATATTTCAAACAAAAATTTATTTTATAACTAATTTCATAAATTGTTTTCTGTTAAGAGGAAAAAATATCTTTAGTATCTTATTTTACATTATTTTCCAATTATTGCATCATAATTGTAAATTTAAATTTTCAAAAATATCTCTTGTGTACTATTTATATAAAAGTATAAGAGTTACAGAGAACTTGTTTCAAAAAATATTCAAAATTATTCCAATTAGACCAAGAAAAAATAGAAACAGTACTCTTGGATAATAGTGGAAGTTAATGAGATTCTTCGTTTTGATAAAAGCTGTTTAACGATCGCAACAGTTATCAGAGTCTATTCTTCGCCCCACTGTTGTTTCTCTCCTATATCCCACTGGTTGTCGTTCAAAGTCGCATTAAGAAGTTTCAGGGTGGAGGAAATGTGTGTTGGATCCTGAAGTTCGAATTTCGTTGACTCGATAAAGATCCTGCAGATAGAAATTCATACAATTTCCCGTTTATAATATGTGCCAAGCGAATTTTGTAATCTATACCATTCGCCTCGAGTTCATATCGTGCCAGGATAACCACTCTGGTTTTCTATTAAATAGATTATTTCAGTCGATTTTATTTTGAAAATTATTTAGAAGAAAAACTCATTAATTATCGTGTCAAAAACGAAGGATCGATTGACGAAATTCTTAAAAATTAATACAATTAATCTTAATAATGATAATTTCACGTTTAATATAAATCGAAAAAAAAAGGTTTTCAATAAATAAACATTGTTTAATCTTAATTTATTGTTTAATCTTAACTTTATATCGAGAATGAATAATTTGTATTATTTAATCGAGGGATAAGAGAAATTTTATAGAAAGACGATAATATTAAAATTTAACGAAATTACGTCTAGAAGAAAATATGATCATCGTCGTCTTATATTACTCTCTTGGTGCGAATATCCCCTCAACTGTACTCTTAAGGGAGACATCGAAGGATCCGTGTTCGCTGGAAAGCTCCCAATCGCATGCTTTCTAAATCGTTCTGACTGACGTACGCAACGAGATGATTTTCTTGAAGAACTTTTATTGAAATTGAGTATATTGAGGCGAATATATGAGTATATGAGGTGCATATAAATCGCTATTTCCCCTTTGAAATTACTTTTTCGCTAATCCAGAGTTCGGAGACATGATCCGTTTTGATATACATGCAATTTTTTATAAATATAAAATCGAGAAACGTAGATTAAATTCATTTAGATTCATTTAAGTGGTTTTTTGAGAATAGTACAATCAATTGATCAGCTAAATATTAATATAATTAAGAGGGAGAAATTAGATATTAGTTTTTTAGATTACTATTCCAAATAGAGAACAATAATAGAGGAAAATTTTGCACTATTATTAACACTTTTATTATATATTATTATATTCTCTCTGGAATTTTGTAAAAAGACGAGGTGCTTTTTAAATATGAACGATGCTCGATAGAAGTGTAAATACAAAAAAATGTATGAAAAAGATTTAAATTAAAACAATTGAGAATTTATATATATTAGATATTAAAAAATAAAATATAATCAAAATTTTTTATTTTCTTTTATAGAGAAATAATTCGTTTAAAAAAGAGTATCCCAGTTTACAATTGTATATCGTTGTATATATTAAAAAAAGCAAAATTTTCCATTGTCATTTTTTTTTTTTAATTCCATATTTAATCCTACATTGTTGTCACAAAAAATTATTTTTTCGTATATCAAATATAAAAAAATAAAAATTTAGAGATATTTCATTGAGCATGCCAAGAGATTTTATAAATTAAATTTGCACAGATAACGAAATAATATTCAACGTTCTAAACGTTTATTAAATTTTCGATCGATTAATTGACGAATTATTCCATTATTGAATCGGTTTTTTGGAACGAATATACTTTTAAACGCACTGTACAGAAACGCTGGAGACATAGCCATCGAACGAACTCGATTGCGCGCGGAATATAAATATTTCGCGACGGAATTGCAAAGTGTGTTTCTTTTCCGTATTGTGCTCCCCTATCGGATAGGCTACTATATTGGCCGAGTTGCGATATATCGAGGTGATACATCGAGTTTCTGCGTTTGTTTGCGATTTGAATGTGACCCACGTTCGATTCGACGATTTCCCTTATAATATTTCACTCCGGTATCCTGGATTAAAAAAAAAAAAAAAATAAATAAATAAATAAATATAAAATAAAAATAAAAAAATGTGGAATATGGAAAAAATATAGAGGAAACGAGCCGCGTAATTCCTATGTGCGAGTCTCTCGTCGCGAAAACAGATTATCTTTTGAACATTTGACAAATGTGAATAATAATAACGAATAATCTTTCGGTTAGTTTTACGTTAAAATTTGGTTGTTTTCGGTGATTGGTTTTTATGGATCGTTTAATTTTTCAGGGGACGATGATATATGTATCGTGTAAATTGAGTATCGTGTTTATATTTTTAAAATGGGATAAAATATAAACTATTCGAGGTGTTTTATATTTTATGCATTTCAATGTAAAATCCATTTCCATTATATAGATAGAAGATTATTATTCGAATAACTTTTCCATCAAACTTTTTGCATCTAATTTTTCGTTAAATTTTGGTGGTTTTATTAGTGAAGATCGTAATATTGTTTTTCAATGTCAATCATGTAAATTATCGATTATAATACCGAATTATAATACTCTTTATATCGAAATGAAGAAATCTGAAATATCTCAAATAGTTTATGCAATTTAAATGACGTGATGCTATATTTCGGTATTATCATCGTCATGAATATTTTAAGCAAAATGTATTACTATGCTTGAATAAAAGCTAGGACTCTTAATGACTTAGCTGAGAAATCTTTTGAAGTTTTTACTCGCGAAGAGACAGTGCAATGCCGCCCCGGAGACAATTTAATTGATAAAATTGCTCTTTCACCGGATTATATAAAAGGCGTTATATTAAGGAAAGCTTTGTTTTATTAAGGAAATTCGTCAAGATTGCTGTATGAGAGATGGCCGGGCACTTTTTAATTAACTGTAGGCAAGTTCTCGCTTTTTACTCTCTGTTTTGCTACGCTGCTTTCCAACCAGTGTGAATAATTAATGAGATCTTTCGAACACTACCGCACGCGGTTAAAAAATAATTTTCACTTATTATCAAGTATAATACTCTTTCACAATCTTTTTCCTCTTCAAATGATCTTCAAAAATCGTAGGATAATAACGTGCATTTAGAAATTTTAAATATTCAAAAGACCCTGCTCTTTCTCTTTCAACATCTCTCTTTTCATTATCCATTCGTTTACAATTTAAAATACAACAAAAATTATCATCGATACATTTCAATATACGTTCGCACGTTTTATTTAATATTTCGCATAAAATATCCACGTATCATCAATGATTATTTGAAAACAATTCTTCCACGATCTTTCCTCGAACACGATGAAATGAAAAAGAAAAGAGAGAATTCTGAATCGTTTGTAATCGCGAAACAGACATAATCGTGGAAAGGAATCAGAATGCTTTTCGGGCCGTAATTCGTTTATGGTCTACCGAAATCGTGTCGAGTCGCGCGTTTCCCTCAAAGATGGGCGAAAAGGAGGCGAGCAAAAAAGGGAAGCGAGAGGAATTCGAGTCAAAAAACTTTGATGGGCCCGAGCAATGGAGGCTCTCGTGTTCTGTTTCTAGTGGAATTAAAAAGCTCCGTATAATTATTCTCGGCTCGGACGTTTTAAAACGCGAGGCCTCTCCCGTTTCATCTGGGGATCTGGGTTAAAAACTTCGGGAAGGGATGAAGGAAAATCGTGGCGGCCTCCTCGAGACAACGAGAAGAATCGAGCAATGGCCTATTGTCCGTTTATCCACAGTTAGCCGGCCTGGGGGCGAGTCTGGACCCGCGAACAATTCGATTTCCACGCTTCTGGAAGAAGAAAATCTTCGATGGAGGTTTATTCTTCCACCGAGCTCTCCTTTCTTTTTCCACGGCCATGTAAAATGTATAAGCATTTTCAGCCCTTTGCCCATTGAATTTTTCATTGAACATGCTCTCTACCTTTCTCTCTCTCTCTCTCTCTCTCTTTGAATACATCCCCTAGCCGCGAGTCTTCGACTGTCGATAGAAAGCGTCTCGTCTAGGTGCAAAAAAGAGAGAAGAAAATAAAAGAATGGAAAGAAAAAAATTTCTCGGCAATAATAAAGAGGCTTCTTAGTCCTCATTTATATTATTCAAATTTTTCAACCACCCGATTTCGAATTGCGATTTCTCGATGGGGATCTAGGGGACAACTGGACAACTGGAAGATGCTCGATAGAGGGAAAATCTTTATCTCATTGGGGTGAATAAGTCTGGGATTATCGAACGCGTTAAGATTCGTAAATGCCTCGAGAGAGATTCCATTCAATTCTCTCGTGAAAATCTTTCAGCTGTGAGCGATCTCGTTTGGAAACAGGAACATTGTCTCGCGCGAAGGAAGGATGAGAGAAAGAGAGAGAGAAGAAACGAAGAAGGGGAAAACGGTCTTAATCGTTGTCTGCCGGATAAATTTCTCGCGACGATCGTTAACTTCGCCTCGAGGATCTCGAGGCAGAGATCGATGGAGAAGAATGCAAACGAAGGGGATGAATTTTAAAGGATGCTGAAATATGAATTGCATAGCTAAAATTCGTGATGACAAATCGGATCCGTGACTTTTAAATACTTCGATGCATTTTTCCTTCTTTTTCATTCTCATCTCGAATCGTACTTATCGATAAATCGTATGGATTTACGTGCGCCAACTTGATCTCGTTACTTTTCTATTTCAATTCATTTCCTCTTGGATTCTCATTTTCCGTGTTTTGTTGAAATTTACACGCATAGTCGATCAAAAGATGATAATCGGAGACAAAATTTGCGTCGGTTCACCGTTATTAATGAACTATTAAGTAGCTCGAAGTTAGGAAGAAGAAGTAACTAAGTTGGTTCGCTAAACACAGTGGATGGGGCGTAATGATAAGAAGTTTCTTCGTCCAAATCTCGAAACTTGTTATTATGGTATCGCGGTGAGCCGCGTAATTACGATTCTCTCTCGGTTATGATTAAACCGACGGTGCATCTAGCCTTTGGGCTAATTATCCCCTCCCGCGTTAGTTTATTATAACGGGGCACGGTGATAACGCTTGGCTCGCGAGTTTTTCTTTTTTTTTTTTTTTTTAGTTTTATTCTCGAACGAAATCGCGAAAAGTATGCTTATTCGACGATCTCGCGTCTGACGAATGATACCATTTGCGCGGCCGATGTTACATTCGCGAGATTATTTCGGGAGAATTAATGTTTGAGATTTTAGAGAACAAGGAAAGATATATAAGAATATATAGGCTCTTTAAATTAGAGACAATTATAATTTTCTTTTCAGAAAATTTTATAGATGTATTCATATCATTTTGGATATACTAAAAAGATATCGACAAATTTTGTTTATGATGTATTTTAATACCGTGTATTAACACTAGAATTATTAATTACAATTAGAGTATTTAAATATATTATTTTATTAAAATAACTTGGTGAAAATTATGAAAATAATTACATATAATATATATGTGTAATTATTTTGCATTTTTAGTAATTGTTTTAGTGCTAATTATCACGGTTATTATTTTATAATAATCATGCTATTATTTCTGTTTAGTTTTATCCAAGAAAAATTTTGAGAGAATACGTTATTGAAATTTGCTCGAGATATACGTGTGATCGTAAAAGGATCTTTACATCTCTCAAATACTTCTATCAAGGATCCCATTCGATAATGTATTCTAAACAAATAATGAAATTATTCCTGAGAATAATTTCAAAGGGGATTAATGGATGTTAATTCGACAAAAGCGATCGAGCAATCGATCGTTAATCGAGCACGAAATTGCGTTACTCTCCCCAGCCGATCGTTCGTTCGTTCCGCGTCAAAGCTGTCTACGCGCGACTATCCCTCGATCTTTCACGCCATCCCGTGCGATGTCACGCCGTAATAACTTATTAATCCATGGGACAATAGCCGTTGTTGGATGATTCCGTGAAATTGTCCACGTGATCTCATCTCTGGATCCGAGGAGTACGCGGCATCGATCCCTAAACAAGCCTGGTATTTCCCTTGGGCTCTGGCCAATGATGATTCGACCACCAACCCGTCACAGAATTACTTCTATCGACGCGTCCAACTCGATTTTCGACGCTTAAGTCGTCGTTCCGCAAGATTACGGTCAGGATACGAGTGAGTGGTTCTTGCCCGGAAACTCGGTCAAGAAGCGATCCATTTCGACGAACTATCCTTTGGTACGTGCCTGTTTTCAAAATTGGCGAGTGTTTGTACGATTTTCACTTGGTCGAATTTATTTAATTAATCCTTTGTTTTTAGTTTCCATGAACGATAAGAAGATGTACAGAATATAAAATGGATAAATATGAAATTAAGTATTATGCATAATAGGATAAATGTATAAAATATAAAGAGATCATAGGATCATAGGAAAACATTATGCAGAGTTGCTGATGAATTGTTAATGAACAGTTTAGTGAAAGTTATTGTCGAATAATTATTCTAAACGCGGTGATTATTTGTGAAATATACTCTCATCAATTATGCAACAAATAGACAGAAATAATCTTATCTCGATGACATATACGTGTGTATATCTTATGTTTAAATTCTTTAAATTTAAAAATGAAACGAGACACTTTTCGAATTGAAGTTGTGTTGTAAAGTAGCAATGAAATGAGAATGAAAAGTTCCAAAGTGTTTCCAGAGTTGGTAACGAAGCATAGTCGCTCTTTTGAATGAAACAAACGGGCAATTCCGAAACGAAAAAAAAAAAAAGAAAGAAAAAAGAAAGAAGGTGCAATGGATATTTTCGAAGAAAAAAGTTTGGTGGCACCGATACAATCAAGAGCAGCCAAGCTTTTTCTCGACGAACTCGACGGACTAAAGAAACAAAAGTGAAGGGGAAGAAGGCCGGATTACGGACAATGATAAGTCCAACTCGTAATTAGCGGACTTGCTCTTGAGTTCTGTGCCAGTCTTGTGGAAACGACTGGCTGTTCGAGTTCTTACTTCTTCTTCTTCTTCTTCTTATTTTTCTTTCTCTTCTTTTTTCTCGATGATCATCTTAGAAACGCGAATTGAATTCTCAAATAATCGTAAATTTATTGGAAATTTTACTATTTATTAACGTCTTATTCGAATTAATTCTTCGTAAAATTATTCGGAATTAATATTTGACAACTAATTGATAAAGGATAGATTTCGTAATTGTGAAGAAAATTCTATCATCTGTTAATGAGAAGAATAAGTATTATTTCTTGGAATTAGATTTCACAATGGTTTATAGCATAGCTTAGCAGAATTGTGGATGAAAAATTTGATGGAGAATCGATGAAACGATTCTATTTTGTTACGTTATTTAATTCCAGAACAGAAATGCTCGTGCAAATAAATTACGCGCAATTCTCGTTGGCAAATTATTATGATGTTTCCCGTTTCGAGGGAGGGATTGGTCCAATTAAACGAGTTAAATCCCCGTAGAGGCCGATGACGAATTGCACCAGACAATCTGACACATCACTTGGTATTGGCCGGCGCCAGGCCAACTTTGTCTTTGACAAATTAAACAGAATACACCTTTGACAAACTTGACCATTATAGCCTTGTGAATAGGGTTCACGCGGGGAACTTGTCAATTTCAATCTTGTCGAATTTGCAGAATCTCGATATCGATGAAATCTGGCCACTACTCGAGCACGTGATCGAATTCCCCTTTGAGACGTTTGAACGAGATTAAACGTATTAGAAATTATATTGGCAATTATTAAATTTGTGTTCATTCGAATTTCAATTTATTCTTTCGGCATCCTTATAGTGAAATAAAATATTCATTAATGGCTTTTGTTTTTCATGTATTTTTATGCAATTTTTAAATAAAAATTGCAATTAATATTTATGAACTTTGAAAAATATTCTTTTTTTATCATTTCAAAATTAATATTAAAAAATTAGGTGTTATACCGTAAAAGTGAGGTGTTATACTTGAAAATTGTTTTTCTTTCTCTCTCTCTCTCTTTTATATAAAAGATAGAGGTAGCACAAAAAAGTACACAACACGATTTCTACGAAAACAGTCGTTGTTTGACATCGACAACCTATCTAAACGTTAATTGGAATTAAAATATTTTCATTCTCGTCCAAACGGTCTCTCGAGCTACGTTCCTCTCAATTCGTTTGCAATATCGATTCAATCCATTCGTCGATAAAGTTAGTATAGTATAGTGCTGTATTTCTCTTCCAAATTCACCTTTGTCTGATAATGCATTTTCAAGAAGAAAGATTGTTTCTCACAGATAATTTTGTTTAGTTACGTCTTCGATGTGACAATTTCTTCTTGAATTCAGAGTTTTATATAATTTACAGTTTTTCTTTCTCGTAGATAAAATAGTGTATACAAACTTTCCATTAATTACTTGTAGAAGCGGAGAAAAATATAATAATTCTAAAAATAATTCAAAATCTATATCATTATCGAAAATATCCTTTCACTAGATTGTAAGAGCTTATAGAAAATTTAAAAAATCTACGAAATGCACATTGCAAAAAAGAAAAAACATAAAATATTCACTACATATAGAATATAGTGAGATTATAAATTATATTCAATCACATTCTCGAGTTTTAAGAATAAAAAGAAACGAGAGAAAGAAAGATATTCTGACAGAGTGATTGCATCGAGGATTTTGAGTTTCTCTTGAAACAAGATTCATGTTTAGAAACTTCAAAGAATAGAAGCAAAAGTAAAAAAAAAAAAACTGGACGAATTGGTAAAATGAGCTTTCCAACACAAAAAGCTAGGCATCTGTTTACGATGAAAGTTTCTAGATCCGCAGAAATACATTGAAAGTTCCTTTTCCAACACTATGAATCAATGTGAAATAATCCATTGGCATAAATCATGCAAGTTTCACAGGCGAAAACTCGAATACAGACGGCAGCCATATTGATTCCGGTTATTCGTTAATATCGCAGAATTTCTCCTAGAGGGGAGGTGTGTAACGATATATCGATCAAAGAGCAACAGGGAAACCAACGATACTTCTTTTCATTATGTTCCTCTCGACTCATTAATCCGATGAGATAACGTATCATCGCACGAATAAAAAAAAAAAACATTTTTGTTGCTCCAAGGAGCCATTTTACCGTGCGGTGAAGTTTCTCCTTTTCACGGTGGAATGAATGTTTCGTTCATTTGTAATTTTAATTAATCATGTGATGTATTCCGGTATATACGATTACGGAAGAAATATAATTTCTTTTCAATTTGTAGTGTTTACGTGCATATTTGTGCATACACTTTCAAATAATCACCATTTCTTTTATGTTATCTGGTTATTACACGATGCACTTTGTTAGATTTATTATGTAGATTAATATGCGATTGGAAAGAGCATATGGAATAAATTTTGTAAGGAAATGTTTGTTTCATTGTGTGAACATGCTTATAAATATGCGAATGTTAATATACGTGGCCTTGTATTTTATTTTAGAATTTTATCTTTATGAAGGAAACGATTCGAAACGTGTATAAGATAAAAAAGTTTATTTGTAATAATCAAAAGAATAAATTAATTAAATTAATAAAATAATTAAAAGGAGAAATATATGTTTGTTAAATATACAGAGAGAATTAAATGGAGAAATTCTTATTTGTAAATCGATTGATTCTATTACTAAGTGTAAAAATTTCTTTATATAATATTAAAATATATTTTATATAAGATAAATACAGTTAAGGATTTTCTTCTGTTATTTAATGCTCGCTGTATTATATTCCTGATTTGCAGAGATAATTAAATTTCTAATTATTTTAATTATTTTTAATTTAATTAAATTATTTCATTAATCACGAATATTTTAATTGAAACAGAAAAATCTAAAAAACATTAATTAAATCCAGAAGAAATAGACAGGTATATACAAGGAATAAGAAATTAAATTTAATTTTATTATATATATTCATCGAAATATTTAACCATAATCCATCATCCATAAAGATTTATTTCTATATCTTATTACATATACTTTTCTTATTCCTTACAAACATTTTAATTCTCATCAACTATCCAAGAAATCTGGACTAGAAAGAAAATCTCTAAGAAAAATGTTCCTTTCCAAGAGCACCCCGCGCTTTCGAAACAATGGCACGTTTCCGTTTCGGGGATGTACGATGATGAATACTCTGGTTTCCGGTATTGGTATTGGTGTCGAAGTCACGGAACAATTCGTCGTGCACGTGAATTCCTTGCCCGGCCGGAAACTGCGAACCACCGCAATATTGGGTGCAGCAGTTACGCGAAAAACCGGTCAGCGGGATCCAGATTTATTCCTAAAATTGAGAATTTGCTCGAACGCGGCCGGTTAGTGGCGCATATTTCAACGGTGTTCAGACTTCGCGGCAACGAGCTACATGCTTCTTTTTCTCTCCCTTTCTTTCTCTCGTTCTTTTTCTCTTTTCCTCTTTTTTCGCCCCATCCGCCAGTTCGCGTTTCTACTCGTTCGAGAGCGGCTGACAGTCGAATGTTTCTCTCTCTCTTTCTCTCTCTCTCTCTCTCTCTCTGCTCGCGTTCGATCGAGACTTGGTCGAATTTTTCTTCGAATATGAAAATTTTCGATGAAAATGTAGGGATGGTGAAAAAAGATGATAGATTTATCAGATATTTTTTGAGAGGAGATTACGAAATATCGATTATTTGAATTTTTGATCGTTGAAATGACGGGCGATATCTGCACTTTTATGAAATTGAAGGAATAGAAATTTTCTGAATCCTGGTAATTTAAAAATATTAAAATTTCGATCCAACGTGATATACATAATAGAGATTTATAAAAATCGATTTATTATTAATACTTTTTTCATCGAATTATTTGATCCTTGTATTGTATTTGTACACATAAACAAATGCAAACAACAAAGGGAAAAAAAGTAAATTTCTATCGGAATTCACTTTCCATTTTCAATTTTACCAAAAAAAGATTAAAATTCCCCAAATTCAATGGTTCATATAGTAATTCTGCGTAAGTGCTATCTTCAATTTGAATTGAAACTCGGGGCAGGTAATCCAAGTACGTTCGCATTTCCAGAGAAGTTTTCCGCGACAACAATTTCTCTGTACGACTGTATATCGAGAAAGTTTCGAGCTCCCTTAACGATTTCCCCGCAGCTGAATCGAAAAGCAATTATATAGGGCAAGTTTATAGCCGATGTTGTCCATCGTTTGGACGTCGTCATATCCATTCTACTCGATGCTATTCTATCCCTTACTCGATATCCAAGTTATTTAAGTTTAGAATATCTACGTATTTCAATCGATTGGCCAAAATTGATTAGAAATTTATATTATTAACAACGATTAACATCTCGATTATTTGTCTATGTTAAAAAAGATAATCCTTCGACTATTTAATCTCGCGATTTATGTATAATACGATGGCGTCAGCAGCCTCTCCTCGTGAACAAAGAGAACAAAGAGGAAGTAGTCCCCGCGGACAGGCCTCAAACGCTGCAGTATCGCGAAATAGGGTTAAACTATACGGTTGCAATGTATCGTGGCGCTTCAAAAAGGCTCAATATAGGCAAAAAAATAGAATGAAATGGCGTGCAAAGACGCGTACGAGGCGCTTTATCGAGGGCTTCACTCGTTCCGTTCGCTACTTCTTTGGAATTCATACCTTTAGCCAGAGGGCTTTTTACCCTTTCCTTCCGTGCCAAACTCGAATTTCCGTTTTCTACGTTCACACCTCTTTCGTGGCGGCTTTGAACCGAAGGGGCGAATTTATTGGCACAGTCGCTTTAGATCTTGTTTCAATAAAACTATATATATATTTTTATATCCAAGATATATTAATGTATCTTTAAAAGATAGATTTTTAAATGTCAAAATAAATATAAAAGTTGATAGGTAAAAATGTCGATTGAGACTTATGGTTAAATTATAAGCAATTAAATGATTGGATATTTAGAAGAAATGTTGTAAAATTTCTACCATTCCATAATGGTAAAGAGAATATGTTATCAAAGTTCTTATTCCATTTCTTAATATTTTAAAAAGAAATATATTATTTCATTTTTGTATATTAATATTCGAGCTTCCTTTTTCTAAACACATTCAAATAAGCTTCATTCTTGTATATCTAATCAAAGTGCAAGTGTTTCATGAATATATTAACACGTTTATGAAATATTTAACAATAATTGAAAAATTTGGTTGGTGAGAACGGAGAGAAATGGAATAAGTTGTTCCAGGAAACGTTGAAAGGACACGATTGCCAACCTTCGAACACTTCGAAGCACGTAACATCGTTTTACAAATGTCGCTACAATCTATTACTCAGAGGCCCGAGGAACTGGCTTCGAGTTCCACTTTTAAAGCATCCCCGAACTCTGCTCTTCTTTTACAACCCTCTCTATAAAGGCAAAGAACTTTCAGCTTCGACGACGTTGTGGTATTAAGGGGGAGAAAAACCGCGACTGTTGAGATGTACCATTATTCTTAACGCCTAGCGATTCAGAGTCGACTTCTCCCTCTAACTTTTCCCTCGCCTCTCTCTTTCTCTCTCTCTCTCTCTCACTCTTCAATCTTTGCAGTTTCCTCACGAAATTCGCACTTGACACGGCCCAGAAAAGAATTCGAAACACGCAAAAGCTGGGCACGTTCTTCGCCCAATGAAAGATGTCGAGATTGTGCGATAAGGAAAAAGAAGAAAAAAACACTCCATTCGGAGAAGTTTCTTGATAACTATGGAACCACGGAAATGGAAGCGAATTTTCGATTCAGGAAATCAGCTTGATAAGCTAATCTGAATACTACTTACCGGAATTGACATTACTAATGCAGCTTCCAAACTCCTACCATCTAATCTTATCGGTTTTAAGCAAACATTCACGTAATCCGATTACCCGTTCTAGACGCATATCGATAAGCAGAAAACAAGATCCGCAAATGTCAATTTTGATGTAATATTGTCGCCATTCATATTTACGATTAATACGTGAATTGACACGACAGTCAATCGTTTCTCAATTTCCTTCGTATTCATCTCGGAATAAGAGAAATCGAGGAAGGAATTTTCTTCGCTTTTAAAACAATTTCTTTTCAAATTTAAAAAAAGCCATCTCTATCAGTGCGGGATCAAAATGGAAAAAAGATATGTTAGAAAAATGAGAAGGGAATTACTCCATCGAGACAAGTTAATACGTCCATCGACAAACTAGCGCCACCCCGACTTGTTAATGCAATCTCGGCTGCCATTTCGCAAGCGCTGGTATCATAGTCTATCCACGAGCCCTTTTTATGTCGCGGTAAATTACGTCCAGAGGTCGGTAAAGTCCGGCGCAGAGGCGGAAGATAAAGTGTCCCCGGTTCCATCGCAAACTAACGAAGAAGAAGAGCGAGGGATCTCCCTTGCTTTACGGGCACAAGGCCAAGAGACTTAAATCGCGACACGAGACACATCGTCCACGGGATTTCACGTAACTGCGTGTTTGTGTGAACGATTAGAAACTTGTTTCAGAAACTGTGCCCCTGGAAACACACCAGTAGTAGTTTCTAAATTTCTTCGCTGATACACCAGTGCCAGTTTTTCATTCGGAAACGAGACGTTTCGAGGAGAGATTTACGACTATATAAACCGAACGACAATATGAACCGTCGTGCGGAGGGGGGATTTGTTGATGAAAATACGCGACAGGAGAGAATAAACAATGACCAGAGGCAGACATTTGCGTGCATTTTTTATGCTGCGGATAAAGCTGGCGCCGGTGCCAAAGTGTTGGCTCTGGGCGAAAGGCGCCGCATTGAAAAACGTTGTTTGCGTTGGGAATAGCAGCTCGTAAATGCCTTCTACGGGCTCAGCTTTTTTAATCTTTTTTAATTGGAAATTGGTAAGGTGTAATTGTATCGGTGAAACTCTACCCTTTTTTCTTTTTGAAAATGTATATGGATGCTTCAGCTCGCGATGTGATAATTAATATAGCGAAATTGAAAAGAATAAACGATATAATGTTGGATTATGATATAATCGGTTAATAAATATCTTTTAGAAACACGAATATTAAAAAATGTTTATATTATGAAAAATTGAGTTCATAATATCTGGTAAATGTTTTATTCTGATTAATGTTTCTTTCACTTTTTAATAATTTTGTTAACGAAGGTAGAAGAATGATTAATAATCAATTCTTATAAATCTTAATGCGAAGCAAAATGCGAATTTATAAAAATACTTTCAAATTATTCAATATCTTGCAAATCGTTACTAAATGTGATTCATTCTTATTACTTATTAATATATTGAATATAAAAGCTTCGCATTTTCTCTTAAAAAAAATCCTTCCTTCTTAATAAATTATTTAATCTTAATAATTCCAAATACCTTCGTTAATTCTTAATTTACTCTCTAAACAAAGAACTAAATCTCTACTTACGAAGCAAAAAGCGTATCTCAGCAAATCTCACAAAAGGGATTATCATTCCAGTGATGAAATATGCATGATAATCCATGTACTCCTATATACTTATCTTCTGTCCCAGCTTTTTCCAAGGTTTTTCTCTACCTTTATCCATCGACTAAAACGATAAGAAACAACTGAAAGAGACCAAGAAGACGTTTGCTAATTGGCTGATTGCTCACGGTAAAGAGGGCGCCGCTTGTCTGCCGCCATTTTAATCGCAGCGAACTTAATCGGTTGCCCCTCGTAAAGGGGCGCCACCTTGAAGAAAATGAAATGGACAAAAAACACGAACGAGGTTCTACTCTTTTGGAAGGCGGTTAGTTTGCGGGACGAAACTCTCATTTTCAGAAAATTGCCCCGGGTCAAACTGGAAGCCAGATATTAGACTCTGAATTGCGCACGAGCACCCTCGTGCTACGAAAGAAACAAGGAGGAACTTTTTACCTAATAATGGCACCAACGGTTCACTTCAATTCCGTGGAGAGGCTTTCGTCCAGAAGCTGTCACAAGATTTAAACGTACAATTTCTCACGAATGCGCGGACCGCCTACAGGTGGCAGTTATTTTTAATTGGTAAAATTATCCTGAAATATCGGTATTTCTATAACGGGTGTCGATTGTGTTCATTGTTCTACGTTTATTATACGGTTATATTAAATGAAGTGCATCGACACGATAATGCAATTAAACGGAAGCCACTAATGGTTGGCTCGTTAATTATGCCGGATTATCGCTTCACGACAAGCCACCTATTAACGTCAATGTTAAAGTAGCCCCTTTTAATCAACAATGTGGACGGATTTGCTACAATAAACGTAAATACAACTACTACTACTCCGAGACATCTTTCTCTTGTTATTCCGCATACTCTTCTGCAACTCGTTAGTTTGCAAATGCATCGTGGCACGTGCCATTTCGATTACGATTCTTCCTTTCATTCCTTGTAATTTAGAGATTCAATAAGGGGGCAATTTTAGAAGCACACTGTTCCGCGAATGGTGGTGGAAAATGGCTCAAGTGGAAGTGCAATGTACCCTTGGGTCGAAATGCTTCGCCTTTACTGCAATATGATAACGTTATTATTGTGCAATTATTGTCAGATATTGAAACTAGCTTCCTGAAAATTCATTTACACGATTCACGCATCTACTTCTTCATACTTCGTTTCATATTTTTCTTTATTCTATCATCTTTCATGCATAAATAATTGATTGAATTGATTATTATTTGCATCAATCGAAAGCTCTAACTTTTTTCAATCAAATAGTTTACAAGAGAAGAGAATATATTCTTTTTCCTGTAAACCTTCCAACTGAAAATCGCAGACATATATTAATCTCGATCACGAGAGAAACAGAGTCTATTTTATCCAGCTACCAAATCTTCGTCGAGCTCGTCAATTCCATACTATTAAGAAATTCTCGTTGCGAACAGATCATAAAACTGCAACGGACGCGTAACCCATCCCTGGGACGTTTCTCATCCGAAATAGACTTGGTATAACGCGCGCTACTTTTCTCAACGACTTTCCTTTGGCAACGCTCGTTGCCAAGTGTCTTCGAAACTTAACCGCGCAACGTGCTTCGTGTTTGGTTCTTTTTAAACATGGCCCTTTTTCCAAACATCGCATGGATTTGATTGAAAATCGTTCGTTGGATCGTATTGGGTTGGTATTACGAATCGAAATTGAATATGGATATTTCGAAAGATCGGAGATAGAAATAATCTTTGTGTCGTGCAAATTGTTAGAATTCGAATTCCAAATCTTCTTATAAAATAGAATTATATATTAGATTTTATATAAGAAAGATAGAAATCGAGCATAACGATTTGAGTTTGGAAATATGTTACATTTTTGTGTAATTGTTTGATCACAGTTTCGATTTATAACAAGTAATATTAATGAAAATTTAAGAGTGAAGTTTTCTGCTTCGATAATTAAATTATTATAGTTATTGAAATATAATAGTTCAGTGTGATGAATAATTTTATTTATTTTCTAAAAATATATAAGATTCTTCCACTGTTGAAATTATCGCATAGATTTTGATATAAATTTCACGATAAGTCAGAATATTTTTTTCCTCGATATTTCGTTTAGGAAAGAGTCTCGAGGAAAGTAAGTTAAGATGTTGCATTTTGCGAAGGCGCGACGACAGTCGACTGGAGGCGGAAACGCGAATGCTCTTAACCGTTATCCGCCCATTTCTGTCCCCGTGGTGGCTTTATGTCGTAAGAGATACGATATCCCAAAAACTTGGTATAATTCTGGAAATACTGGTTCGCATCGTTTCTTCTTTTTCTTCTTATTCCTCTCTCTTTTCTTTTCTCTTTCTTCTTCTTCTTCTTTTTCTTCCTTTCTTTTTTTAACGATTATATCTGTGCTTCCTGTTCCTTCCTCGTTTGTAGAATTGCGTTCTGTAGCGTGCAATAAAAAGCTACTTGAGGGAAAGAATTTTCCAGTTAAGAAGACACCCTAAGGCTTTTAGTAAAGTTTAATACGTGACCTACACCTCTGAGAAAAAAATCGACCGAAATACGGAGGGATAAGACGACGTTTCGAGAAATTTCTAACTTTTTCCTTTCAAAGCTTCGAATTAACTATTTTCGATATTCGCGAATTACAATGGAGAATATTAATCTACGGATTGCAGTGTAGATATAGAAATGACGAAACTGTTTCTCAAAGATTGAAAGGAAGCATTGTGCATTAAATAAGCAGAAAATCAAAGAATCTTTTATCATTCGAGTATATTTCTATACGAGTTTCGGGAAGAATTGTGACAATGAAAGAGTCATTTAGTTTTGCAGAGAATAATACTCGTTCTTTTTGAATAGGGAAAAATAATAGTATATTAAATAGAAATAAATTTAACTTCTTCTTTTTTTTTTTTTTATGAAAGGCTAACGATCGATAATCAAATCTATATTTCAATCGAACAATGGATTGTACAATTCCATTAATATATTCATCGGAGCGATTGTTCGTGATTTACAGAATTCCAGGATATCGCGTAACGATCTGATATATTTTGCACGATGAATTCGCGCGTTTTGTTGTCGACCACAAAAATATTTCGAATGTCGGGGGAAGGGGAAAAAAAAATTAATTTCATTTTGGCATAGGGAAGGCAGGATTGGCGGAAATAACGTAGTCATCGGTTGAAACGCGGAAATTCGTAGTCAAGGGCGCCCGTTCGAATTTGTCATTCGATTATCTCGGTAATTTGATCGTCTCGCCTGTTGTCACTGGTGCAATTTCGTACGGCAAAATCGGGCGACCGCAAAAATATTGCTCGGCCAACGAATTACGAACCCTGTAGTTCTCCGACCAGGCATTAACAAACGATCTCGTTGCCTGAAAATCGTCTATGAATGGCCGTTTTATCGAATGGTGAATTTATCTCTTTTTGATTCTTCTACAACATCGATTCCTTTCCCTTCTTTCTCTATTTTTACCATAATATGTAATACCATTATTTGATAAAATAATTTTTATCATTTGCTTCGTTGCTTCTTTTATGCATTATTATGATGACACGTGGCTGTTGACGGAAGTCGAGGAAGAATAATTAATTTTCGAAGTACAACTTTAATTTTTTATATTTCTTTTATATTTCATATATGATTATAAATAATCGTGTTAATATTAATTTGTTAAAACGTTCAAATCATTTCAAGAAACGTTGAGACATAAATGATGGCAAATGTCGATAAATACGTCGTGGTCACATGAAATGGCGTGCATCTTGCAATGCGAATCATAGACGAGAACGAAGCCGAGGAAGCCCTTCGCTGCACGATTAGTTAAGTCGACGTCCACCTATATAAAGTGTACGTACAGGGTGTTCCATTAAAAGAGAGAAAATATTTGATAAATTTAAAAAAAACTATCGATAATTTCAACGAGGCATCCAAACGTAACAGAGATGAAATTTCTTAAGATATTTTGCGTGGAATATTGTCGAGAGAAAAAATAATATACGAAAGGAATATTGAAATTTGGCGAAAATGGAAAGGAAGATTGGAAAAATTATTTGACAAAGTGTTCGGGGAAATAGGACGCTTGAGGGAATAAAAGCATGGTCAGAGCCGCTGGTATATTTCTAAAATAGAATAATTTCCACTCAATTTATTCAAATAGAATTCATGCGGCGAAGATAGACCTTAGATCTATTCTTGACACTTGCGAGCATTCGATATTTCTCACCAATCTTACTCGGCCAGCCTCTAGAACACGTCATTTTCAATCTTCGAATTCGATATCTGGCGTGCACAGAGAGATTGTCGAATCGTCGAATCCAACCTCGCTTAAAATCTGTCCATATCGTTTCCAAACGCGACCACTGTTGATCACTAGAATATCCTCTCGAATCAAATTTCTCGAATTACAACATGAGGTTTTTTTAAAGAGAGCGAATTTTTCAGCTCTTCGATCCGATATAACGTCGAAATTCCCAATAAACAACACCGCATATCTACGATAAAGTGTTTTTATTTTATTTCCCTTCGGTTCGTCGGACCACGCCATCGGCCCTTTGCGATTGTTGTTGATCGAAGTCCTCCAAATCGAGCTTGCCGCGCACAAAGTATTGGATTTTATTAAACCGGCAATGAAACGGTGCTCGATTTTCCGTACTCGAAGTTTTTTCAACCGACCTTTTCGTTGACAGAATTGAAAAATAAAGAGAGAGGGGGAGCGGGGGAAAAAGGGAAGGAAGAAAAAGATTGGAGCGTCTATAAACTTTTTAAGAACACTCGGAGAAACTCGCGTTCGGTTTATTTCAATCCTGATAAGAGGTTGGTTTATTTCGATCCTGCGATAAGAGGTTTTGCACCGTGTGAGTGTAAACGATGGATTCGTTCCCGCGAACTTTGGGGAAATTTATGATTTTTGTTGATTCGTTCTTTGTGCTCAGCCTTGCAATCTTGAGAACCGTTTATTGGAAATGTACCACTTTCATTTTGACAGGGGAAAGGGGAATTTTATATATATACCCTTTACATTGTTCTTCTGCAGAAACTGAACGGAAAACTTCATTTCTCGTAACTGCAGCGATAATTTTCCAAAACAATTTCTTCAATTCCTTTGTTACTGTTAATAACAATCCATTTTCATCTCGAACTTCTTATCTCGAATTGGAAATATAAATAACGCGAAACGAAGGGATCGAGATAAAATATCTCGTAATCGTAAAAATTATCCCGCTTCCGTTTTCATTGGGGGAGAAAAGAAGAAACGTAAACAAACGAATTTCGCAAGTATATAGGTTGGATATATAAGTGGGACCGCGGCTGATCGAGATTGCCGTTCGAGATGTCAGCCAACGGTTTATGGAGCAAATGCCACGTATGCGTGGAATAATTCATGAGGTGGAAACCGCTGGTCGACTGTTATCGCCGTCATGAAGCTCCGGGAGGGATTCTCGCGGTGGAAAATGCGCGCGGCCTCCAGTCACAGACGCAGCCAGACGAGACTGATTCTCGCCCCGGCCGTTATTTACGTCACCCTTACCCAGCTGCGGAGAGATACATTCCCTCTATCGTGTATATACCTTTGTGGTTATTAATTCTTCTTTCTTTTCTCTCCCATTCTTTTTTTCTTTTCTCTTTCGATGAAATACAACGAAGTGGAAACGCTACATGCATAATAAAATGCGGAGAGAAAAACATGACGGGTTCGAGGAATAATTTTGTTTACCCCTGTAATGGTTCTCGAAGTTGATGGAAATTTCGCTTGTTCGAAATTCTGTTTACGGGAAGAATTTTGGTCGACCGGTGGTTTTCAAGAGGTTTATGATTCCGTGACGTTGAAAAATGAGAAACTCGAGCTGTTTCGATGGATTCATTAGTGGCGCCAGGATCACAGGATCTTGGAATAATGAAAATAGTCGGCGATCTAACGGATGGAGGCTTGAAATTGAAATTCCTCTATCTCGATGTATAAAAGAGATCGGGATTGGAATTTGAAACTACGTTGAGCAATTAAAACTCGTCCAATATACAAATCTCATTCATCTTATCCAACGAGAGTGGAATAAATACGAGTCAAAGGGTTCTCTCGTCGACCACCTTTACGAATTCCACTTTGTAAATCGCCCCTAATAAAGATTAGTACATGGAATAATCACGCATACGAAGAACGTGAAATCCTCCCCTTGTCTTTACTTCTTCTACAATTTCTAAGCCACGAAAAGGAGAAGAGTCTATCGTAAGAGGAATATATCTGTTGTGTCGAACACGAGTGAACACTTTCTTGCGAGCGAGGTTTCCTTTGAAAAATAACAAGTGTGTACAGATAAGGACGCAGATCGACGTGTGTGCAACCTGAGTCGAGTTCGGAAGTATCGGCGCGTGTAATTCAAGTAACTGTCTATCGTTGTCTTCCTCGCCTCGAGAGAATGCGGTTTGCAAGTTTGCGGCTTCGCTCATCTTGTCAGCGATACAAAATATCACGGGCTCGAGCTGGCGAGATACTGATGGATATCGAATTGAATACAGCGATGGACGAAGTCACGCGCCAGCCCGGAAATCATTCGATTACGCGCCCGTAACCGATTTCGTTCCATTCTCTCTTTCTCTCTCACTTTCTTCCCGAGTTTCTTTCTTCCATGAATCAGCTTTTTACCGTGGACGATGGTCGTTTATCTTTCCAGGGAGTCGAGGTCGTTTATCCAAGTCTCCTTGGTCTTTCATAATCACTTAACGTTTTCCTAGAGAGACGTTTTTGATGTCGTGTTATTTATCTGTCTCATCCTGAGGATATCGCTCAGTTTGTCCGACAATATTGCTACCTGCTTTTGTGGAAACTTCATTTTTCTCTTTTGCGGAAACGTGTTGTTTTTTTTTCCCTGGCATTGTGATGCGGAGAAAAGGATTGTGCACATTCGATACGAATTATTGTTCTGGGAACAATTGTTATATCACGGTGACGAATGTTATTTAATAATTAACATTCGTTTGGAAGGCATTGATCATTTGATTTTTTGCTGCACGATCCATTGATCTGGGATAATCGTTTCTCTGTGGAGATAAATGTCGATTCATGTGCTCCTTATATCATTTCGCAGCTAGAGAAATGTTTCTTTTTGTGATTGATTAGATATTTGATTGATTTATCGATTGCTCATTTAAATTAGGTTATTAATTATTAATTAAATTAAATTTGAATTAATTATATTAGAGAGAAAGAGAGAGAGAGAGATAAGTGGAATAATACACAAGTTGTAATGGATGATTAACAAAATAAGTCTGATAAATGAAGAAGAATTGGAATAAGAATTATAATTTTCACAAACTTGATCGATTCTTTCCTTTAACGATCCAAGATAATTAATCAATAGAATTTGACGTATTATATTGACAATATTTACTGTCAAATTTCCTGATCAATTTTTTAGAGAATCTTGCGAAAAAAGGAAAGAAAGTTTTTCAAGCGTTATTTAAAAAAGAAGAAACTCGTAAGAAATCACTTAACAGAGTCTCATAGAATAGAAAACAGGTTGAATGATTTAATCAAGAGGTTGCTTTTTGAACGAGAGAACACAGCACGTTGGTTGAATGTAATTTGGTTCGTTCATCAAGGGCGATAAGCCGGTTGCGTTCCGGTTCCCAGCGAGGCAAGGCATTTCCTCGTGAAGCAGAAGATCGACTTCCGGAAATCGAGAATGGAGTTTAAACCAGCTGGCTCGCTTCTCGCGAACGAACTGTCAGCGCAAACAAATTTCAAGCTAAGATACGTGGAAATTTTCCAAATTGAATCCGCATGGATTATCCTACCGACAATCTGGCGGAACGTATTACGGCCACGATGAAAAATCGTGTCAAGTTATTCCTCGAGCATATCGGCTGTGTCGAGACTTATTGGAAAAACCGAATTTTATTTCGACGTTCGATGCGGAAGAGATGGGGAAGAGAAGTAAAGAATTAATGTAAGAAAAAATGAATAGCGTTTTTCAATTTTCAACGAGGAGGATCAATTTATTATTCAAGATAAGTCGAATACAAAAATTTATTTTAAAAAGGACAACTCTTCGCCGTATAAAAGCAGTGTTAATATTAACTCTCTTCGAAAAGTAAATTTGACTACTTTTTTTTTCCATCAAGCATAAGCGAATTATTCAGAAAGTTTGTTTAAAACATTCAACTCTGTACAATAAATCCAAGATGCTTCGATATCGATTATTCTTTTCAATAAATCCTGACAGAAGAGCAAAAAAGAAGATGAATTTCCCTCAAATCGTACGAGAATTTCGATAAAAATATTGCCTGTAAAAATATTATTTCCCATTTCTTGTCGTCCTCTACTTCAAACACTTTAAGCAGCGCCAATATGGTTTGGTCAAGATACGAGCCATCTCTGAAGAACGGTTGACCGTTCGAAAATCGACGATCGGCGAGCCATGAGCTGATCGCGAATCGGGACCTCGATAAAAGTACCACGTCCCCGGTATTAGTCATGATCCATGGATGAATAATGCATACAACGAGGCGTGCACGAACGACGAAGCAAAGAGCCCACGTTATGGAGAGTTCGATGCGCAAAGTTGCCTCTTGATCTCCGAGGTGTCGACGTTTCGATACATAAAATGCATGAGAGCGTGACATTTGACATACGATTTAAACGGCATCAGTTATTTAAACATCGGTTTCCTATTTGATACCGAATACTTCAACCGTTTGAAACATCGAACGGAATTCACTGTGAGAATATTCTAATGAACAAACGAATTTCTTCCCATGGAACGTGAGATGTCGAGAAACTCGATATCATTTTAACAGGGAGAGCTTTTTTTTATTCGAGATAGCTGAAATTGAAGTCTATTTAAATTACTTACTTTTTTTATTTATCATTTCCTGTTTCTTGTGTATAATTCTAGACACGTTTCGCATCCATTCCGTTGTTAGAGAGAGAACAATTCCATAATTAGAATCGAAAATTACTTGTTTTTTGGTTTTGAAGTTCTTGTGATAATTTAAAATGGAAGATAACGAATTTAAGCTTGATTTCCACTTCGACATCTCTAGAGACGTTTGATTCCAGGATAATTATTTTGTTCGTGAACAATGAAAAGCAAAATGTAAGTTCATACGAACGTATTCAAGATGTACGACATTTACAAGAGAAATTCATTTCCGTTGCTACGCGATAATTATTAATTTATTATCGATAAACACGGTGGAAGCGGCATTAATTTTTAGTCTTACATAATGTTGGAAGATTGCACCTGCTTCCTCCAAGTAAAGGGATTTCTCCTGAGAACGATGAATCTCGTAGTGCAAAAAGCTCGCCCTCAATCTTTCAAAGTATGCATCATGAATTTTACATCCACTCTGTTTTGCTCGATGATTATTCGGCGTTCGGTTATTCCAGTAGAATCCTCGATATCGTCGCGGGAGGGACAGAAAATTTTTCGTCAAATCGTGCCAGAATCTGAAAGATTTTTAAAGATTCTATGAAAATTCGAATATGAGAGAAGAAATCGTCGATGTTTAAAAAGATTTAATTACGCGTGAAATTTGTTGGAGAGTAACAAGAAGTTGTACAAGGACTTTGACTGCCGCCAAGTTTCTCGTTAACTACGGTGTAAAAGGCCAGGAGTTTACGACTTGTTCAAGAGGCGAGTTACTGCGGACATCTTTCAATTTCTTGAAAAGCTGGAAACCGGGTCGTGGCTACGATTCAAGATTCGAACAAGACAATTTACCAAGAGTACACACGCTATTAGTTAAAAGAAATTTCCCTCGACGTGGCTCGACGAGTGCTTGTCTTGATTCCAGTTAGCGACCTTCATTTGATATCTCGGCAACATGTCCGTTCTTCTCGGTTTTTTTCGGAATTTCGCCATGGCGAAACTCGAGCCGAAGAGAAAAAGAGGAGGATGAGTTGAAATTTCTTTCTTTTTTCCCTGAAGAACGACGTTCCTTCGTCGAGCTCAATTAATGCGATTAATCTTGTTAACAAGAAGGAACTTTCTTCCAACCGTAGTCCATCGTAATTAATTTCAAGAAATATATCATCTTCTTTCTCAGAGGTTATTCCTTATCCATGCTCGCGTTATACTTTAAGCTTCCTAAACCTAGAACACACTGTATTTCGCGCTCGTGGAATAACTTTGGTTCGAACTTTGCTTATCTCGAGACTGGTGTATATATATATATATATACACGAGGGTACAAGTTCGATGAAATTGTGCTCCAGAAACACTGTGATATTATTGGAATCGAAAGTTTTTAACAGATAACCGGCAAGATGCTCGATCTTACCTATATTTCGCGAAGACTATACAGACTAGACTAATCGGCGAGGAGGAGTCTTGCAATTTAATTAACGAAACGGTATAAATTTTAGCGCAGGATAAATTTCATCACGTGTGCCCCAAATAGAGCAGCCTTGGGAGGGTTGGCTCGTCACTCGCCTACTTCGGTTGTCCGACCAATTAGTCGCGTGATTTGCATTTTCTCCTTGCTATATCTACTGGTTAAAGCTTAGAGAATATGTCGAGAGTCTCTCTCCTCGATATCCTCCGTTGTTCCGTTGTCCCTGGAGCGCAATAATGAACTAACCTCGGTCACTAAACAACAGCTAATACAGCAAGCAGACACAATAGCTGCTATGCTGCGCTGTTGCTGTCTCTGCGCCTACTAAGTAAGCACATTCCTCTTTATCTCTCTCTCTCTCTAGTCCTTGCTGAACGTGTATAATTACGTAGTTAGCGCGCACTCGGTTCATTGGTGACGCTGATTGATGCAGTTACGCTTGCGACAATTGTAATTGTGCTAGTTGCTGGTGATGAATAATCGTGAGCTGAACCCTATTGACACGTAGATTTATTGGAAATTAGCTCGAATAGTGATCGTCGACGTGTCTTGTGTTGTAATCGATCCTGGTGTTTGGTAATTTTCGAGTTTCCAGTTAATATGGATTGATTTCTATTATTAGTAATTCGAATATTTATAATATATTGATTGGATTTTTTCTTTTGAGAATTTTTCTTTGATATTTAAATAATTTTTTTGAAATATTTAAAGGAATATTTTGTTTTTTAAAACTAATTTTGAATATTCAAAATTCACATTTTAAATATTTACATATCTTCATCGAACTTATTGGACATCGATTTATAAATGAAATTTTCAATTCTTTTAATTTGGTTTAAACGAGCTATTGTTAGTGAATGTGTTTTTTTCATCAATTGATATAATTCAAAAATGAAATTTTCTTATGAAAAAACTTATTTTTAAATTTTTCAGATTCGAACCCAGGATTATTAAATTATACGTCAAGTGCTCTTATGCACCGAGCTATCGCGTATTCGGTACTAATCTAATTCCCTTATTCCTATTTATAGTACAAAGGTGTGATCATTTACGACAAATAGTGGCACTAAGAAGCGAAACAAATTACTTCCTCGTGCAACTCGCCGCTATTTACTCTTTTTAACGCTTCCCAGGTGAAGATACGATTCTGTTCTTTGTCTACTCGTATCCAAAGGCAAGCATCTTCGAAAATGAGACAAATACCTCGAACAGCCTTGGCTAGACCCGTGTACGTGTTATCTTAGCACCCACCTTGCCCTCCACGTTATTTTACAACTTTTCCCTCAACTGCGTCAATTCCTCGTCGAGGAAACTTCTTTTCCTCGCAATTTTCTCCTCATGTCTTTTTTTTCTTTTTTCTTCTTCGTTCTTCATTCCTCCTTCTCAATTTTCTTTCTTATTATCTTCCAGACGAGTTCGTTCCGTCTTGTCCATTAATTATCCCCATTTAGTCGACGTAAATAATTTTTCCTATCATTTCACGAATTTTCCTGAGTGCATCGCGCAGCGAGGACTTGTTCGAACGATTTCAATCAAACGGTAACTTTGCTCTTTCCCAATGCTTGACTCAATTGCAAATATTGAATTCATCTTTGTGCTTTGACAAGTTGAACTATTAAATGCTTTGAATACCGTGCAAGTTCCTTGGCCAGAAGTTCTCAAGCTAGATTTCCTAGCCAGTGGTTGCTTTGAGAACTCGTGCACGGAATACATTTCCTCTTAACTCGTAATTCCATCTGTACTATCCTGTATCTGACATGATCATCACCGTTTATTTGATATTCTCTAAGCTAAATTCTGCACCACGAATTCTTATCCTTTAAAAAAATAGTCAAGAACGAGAGAGCATTTCTTCACGTATAATATTATATATTATCACGAAACAGAGAAAATAAATAGATAAATGAAGCGTTTATCATAAAAATGATGGACTGAAATTGAATAATATTTTAAAAAACAAATATTAGAAACAAAATTTAATTTAAAATAGATTTTCTCAATATTTTTGAATCAGTAGAAATACAATCACCGATAAATCAAACATTTTCATCCAAATATTATATTTCTTCGATCCTCACTTTCCACTCATCCAGTTCCATCTCAAATCTTCCACGTAGCATTTTTATATCTTCTCGAATTTTGCGGAGAACTGGCTCCATACCAAGCAGCTCTGCACGATTCTCGCAACATGGCGGTTATCGCTTGCAAAATGACTTACGATAGTAGTTCCTGCGTGAACGTGAACCCGTCCCGTGGCTCTGGACCAGACTGAAAGATCGTCGACCCGCGATAGCTCGAGCGCCAGTTCGAGATACACGCAGCCACTCATGCCCTCCCTTTGCTAGGGATGAAAAATAGGACGGTGGCTTCCGGCCCGTACGAATTACGGTCAAAGATAGGAAAATATATGCTATGATGA
Source organism: Apis mellifera (assembly GCF_003254395.2). Classification (NCBI taxonomy): domain Eukaryota; kingdom Metazoa; phylum Arthropoda; class Insecta; order Hymenoptera; family Apidae; genus Apis; species Apis mellifera. The sequence continues at coordinate 4,350,243 of NC_037641.1, forward strand.
TCGTTAGTCTCGCAAATTTTTCCCCGTGTATGTGTATATGTGTGTTCCTCTTACGTCAATCTACGTATTTCTTTCGTTGGAATGACGTAAATAGGAATTGGAGCAGTTTTACATTGTAATTGGAAAAAATCTGATTTCTTTTTCATTCCTTGATTTCATTATTGTTTCTTTTTTTTTAATCCATCGCTTTTATTAGTCATATTGTTGTACATTTTATTTGTTATTATTATTATTAATTTTTTTGTAAAGTTTATTTTTTTCTTGATATTTTAAAGATATTATTTTTCTAATTCTTCCAATAGTATTCAATTTTCGAAGTTAATCTTGATATTAATTCAAAATTACAATGCTGCGAAAAATGGATAATAATAATTTTGTTTTCTTCAATAAATTTTTACTTCAACAATGTGACAATTCAAATTTAAGAGTTCTATGTAACATTAGTAGTAACTTCAAACAGTTGGTGGGTATACTATTACCAAATTTGTACGACTACTCCCAAGGACTCTATTTCAACTCCTTTTCTCCTGTTTTCTCTTGTCAGAAGACTAAGAGCTTCTAAATGGCTGCAATCACTGATGTGTCACGTTACAACAGACCGATCAAAGATATGCTACGAATCCTTCTATCTCCCCTTTCTTCGACCCTTATTACACGTAAACCCTTCTCTCGTGTATCTGACGCTGCTCAAGAGAATAATTCATCTAATCGATAGACGATAGTACGTTTCATATCTATCGATACCATTTCTAACGCGCAGAAATATCGGGGAAGGGAAAATCACGGATAAAGGCGAAACAGTGAAATCGATAAAGTGAAATCTTGCGAGAGAAAAAAACGACACGATGGTTGTTCGACCATCGAGAAAAAAGAAGGAAACGGTCCATTACATCATCGATACAGAGTCCTCGATCTTTCACGGTCCGGAAGCTCTTCTTTCATCCGAGTCAATCGTGGCCACATACCGTTCCATTTATTGCCAATCCCACGGAATGGAAGTTTTAGCGTTTAGAAGTTTTTAACGCGAGCACGATGGTGTCGTCGCGCGGAACAGTCATCGGCTCGATGAACCGTCGCGAAACCGGATTTCTGCCAGTGACGTTGATCAATGATTTCCCGGTGCCTCTCGGATCAACGCTCAACGCTCTCTATTCGATAAGGTGATCACGGATATGTCTGGCAAGATATTTGACGAGCGTTTGAGGGATCGCTTATCAAACAGTAATAGTAATCGAGTTCAATCTTGGAATGGAGGATCGAATTTCGTGGGCCAGTGATCTTTTTGTTAGATTTGAATTCGATCGACAACGTTTAGAAAATTTATTCTCATTGAATTCATTTTAATTTAATTTTTGTTTTTAGAGGGATGTCGATGTTTCTCGTGGTGTGAGAATAATTTTGGACGAAAGAAATTCGTAGATTTGATTTTTTTAATTTCTAAAAAATAAATCTCCTGCTGAAGGAATATATAAATAATAGAAACAGTTAACAGAACTTGGAGCGAGTTAAAATTTGTATCGCTAACAGAGCGATAAAAGCAAGCTAACGACTATTTAAAGGAGTTAGAGCCTTGGAATTAGAGAGCTCGATTCTGGTTGTGATTGACGTCGAACAGGTTGCTCAAAGGGTACAAGTTATTAATCTGAAACGCTTACAGCCTAGTGGATATTTAATTTACTTGTAATTAATTCTGTTAGGAAACCAGGATAGAGTGTGCTATCTCGTGGACGACGAATAAATAATTTAGCCTGACAGAATTATTTAACCGTGAACGAATAATTGGAAGCGGATTTAACGTGATTACAGATGAGATTAATCACAGCATAACAAGTGTTTCAACAAGAATTTCAGGATTAACGAGATGGAATTCTATCCTCGTACTTTCAAAGATTCTTCCGAGACGTTTATTCCTGATAAACTCGTTAAATCGGATTCGCGAGAAACAGGCGAAGAAGAGAGCCATAAGAAACTCGAGATTCGATCTTTTATTCACCCGTGGTTCATCGATTTGCTGGAAGCATCGTCTGGATTTAATCAGGAGCAACGAATTGTCAGGATGAGGTCGAATTGCACGAGAAGCTGGAAATTAGTTTACGCTGTTCGAGGTGGCATCCAGGTAAGAAAATTCGTCCCTTGTTTGTCTCTCTGGTTTGTCTGGTTCTGGGGAATTCCTTGAAAGGTAAATTTCATTCGTATTTTAAATTTGTATTTTGAATTTAGCCGAATAAGAAAAAGGAAGAGTTTTAAATAGAGCGAATCAGTTTAATGCTCGATCGATTTCTTCTTTTTTTTTTTTTAATGCGATTCCTCTCCACGTTCTGGGAATTCCTTTCGTAGTTTCTAGAGTCTATTTTCTTCCTCCCTCGCTACTAGAGTCATCATGTGTGAACCATGAACGGATTTCTAGAATTACACATCTCACGTAAATTTACACTTTGATACACTTGAGAATTTTTAAGGAAGTTTCTTGGGCTTTGAATATTTTCTATTTTTTATATACTCGACCAAGTTTTAAAAACAACGAAATTTCCAATATTTTTATTTATTTATTTTCTTTCTAATAGACGTGAAAAATCATTTAATAATAATTTCAAATTTTATTTTTCTAAAAATTCCCAAGTATCCCAATAAATAATGAATCACTTTTTACTCTTTGTAGTTCTAGCATTAATTCCCACCTTTGATTTCGAAATCTCGTTCACAAAGACGGTGGCTCACGAGATAAAAATCAAACGATTTGATTATTGTCGAACAATCACGATACACCCTTTCCTATATATTTCGTATTCGATCCAGTTGTCTAAAAAAGAATCAGAAATTTCTTTCTTATTCGCGTTAGCCGGAGTATCTGTATCCTCGTCAGAGGGTGACAATGCAGGCGAGAAAGGGGCAAGAATACAGGGCAGATATTAAGCACACCGCTGAAGTAAGTTTAATCCGCGCCCATCTCTTCACTCGGTTCCCAATAGCGGCGTGTGAAAAGATCCCGAGTTTCGACCGAGCTCGCGTGAATCCCTTTCATCATCGTAATGTGCACCCGCCCCCGTTTTCTTCTCCTTTTCCTCCCCCTCCTCCTCCTCCTCCTTTCTTTTTTTCTTCTTCTTCTTCTTCTTCTTCTTCTTTCTTCTCTGCACGTGCATCTTTGTGCATCACGCGGAGACACAAAGGGCTGCTCGATGTGCAGCGCCTGTTTCTTCGTCTTGCGTAAGCAACGAGCTGCTCGAAAGTGGATAGAATTACAAGAGGAATGTTGGGAACAGGTAACTTATTCTCTTAATCTCTCGTTCGTCGTGCGATTAATTTTGGAATCTGTTCTTGTTATAGAGATTGAAAAGATTTGCTTTAATAGATTTTGTTTGTTGTTTGGTTATTATATTAGAAGCTGAAGTTAGAAGTGAAGATTGTGTTCTTTTTGTTCCAATTTTTATTTGTGTTATATAACACGATAGTATATATATTTTTTTTTTGAGAAGAAAAATAAAATTTGTGATGTATCGTGCCGTCCATTTTTTCGTTGAAACTTTAAAACTTTAAAAAATAAATCTCGCGTCAAAAAGTTAGTGGATTGACGATTCAAATTCTTGGAGTCGACAAAATCGAGCAGTCTAATTTCGTAACTTGGAAGGGTATCCATTTGAGAGAGGTGATATAAGAGAGTTTGTTTGATATTCAAACCAGAAAGCGCAAAGTACTCGAGAACTTCATAACACGGTTCGTGACACGGCCATTCGCAATACCATTCTTGATATCCCGCGGGATTCACCTTATCGATTTCGCTGAATCTAATGAAATTTGTGAATCAGTCTACGTTTCTACGTGGCATTCGTTCAATTCAATCCGCCTCCGTATCCCGAAAGGAGGCGATCCTCGGCCAACTTCTCGATAAAATAATGTTCAAAATAACAAAGTCTGTTCAAATCTGTCCATTTACGCGTTGGAGTACAATTTTCCTCGCTCGACTATGTGTTTAAGTTTTCTCAGATAGTTTAACAGATAGTTCGAATATTTAGAAATCTGAAGAGATGAAGATCCATTTATGGATTAATGAAGACGTTACACGTCTTATGAAACTTTAAACAATTTACTCGTGATATATCGAGGCAATTTATTTATTAACAATGTTCAGTACTTGATACAAAAATGTGATTTTATTCACAGAAGAGAAAAATCCGTGAATTTTTCCAAAAGACTTTGAAGAACTCCGAGAAAAGTCGATTTATTACCGCGATGACAGCATTTTTCACAGTCTTCGATTCAAATCCACCCGCATCCATTCGACAGACGTCTATTATACCGCCTCTCTATAGATCCATGATCCGCTTATCAAAGGTTAGTGTCTTTCGATCGTGATAAATAAATCGATAGAATAATTAGTAGAATTTATTAATTTCAGAAATTATCCTGATTCGCGGATAATCCATGATAATTGCACGGCGTTTCGAATTCATGCAGATCTTTCACACGATTCTGGATCTTCGTTAAAGATTTTGTTGCTCGTGAAAAGGCATTCGATACACCTATTCATCCTTTATATACCGCCACTCCCTCGCGACAAGTAAAACGAGTCGATCTTTCAATTTTCAGGAGAAATTTGATTTCACATTGAAATCGCGTTGTATTCTACAATTTCTCTCTGGTTGGTTCCATTTCTGGAACTGTTTGGTGAAGTGAAAATCGAACGATGGAAGCTTGATTAAATGCGGTAAATGCGGTAAATTATTACTTGTGGAGCGATGAAAGAAGCGCGAGAAGATCGTTTTGGAGACGTAATCTTGAACCGATCTTTAATAGAATGATGATATCTGATGATAGAATTTATCACGGGAGAGAGGTGGGAGATTGAGCGGAGGTAAATCCAGGGTCGTAAGAAGGCAGTAAATTAAAGATCTGCCTTGGGAGAGAGGTACTTCCTCCTCGAATAAAGCCAAGGTCAATTTTTACGACTCGTCTTAAATTCCGCGGGTGATCCTCGAGCAGCAGTTTTACGTCCACTTTTTCCCCTCGCTATTTATATGATAACGAATATGCGTCATTACAGAATTATGAATCCACATTTTACGTATCTAACACGATCTTTCTAGATTTATACTCGCATAGTTTGAGTCTTTCATTCGTTTCGATCCTCTTTGATTTGTCAACATGGATTTTTATTCGAAAGTAAGAATTTTCAACAAGGAGATAGAACAATTCATATATATAGTCACGTATATTTTCTAGAAAAGAAATAATGAAATAATATTTTCATATGATATACACTTATGGATATATCCCAGTTTTATTTCTTTTCAAATCCTTTCCAATTCTAGATAGCACTTGTTGACTTTTTATTTAACCCATCACCAATCCCACGATATTCGCTTTCCATAAAATTCTCTTCGAGGATCATGGATTGTAATAGTTGAAAAATTCCCTGGACCCGAAAATTCTTCCGGAAAACGGATAAAATCCGTTCCCAATGATGTAACTCCGCTGCCACAGGTGTTCACTCGCCGCAAAGTGGCGGATAAATGGCGACCATGGCTGTTGGAACATCTTCCCTATGACCAGCTCTCCTCCTATTTATTATTTAAAACGACGGAAACACGCTCCTAATGCTTGTTACCGGCCAGGCCAGGGAGAAACCACTGGCAAAACTGGTGAACCGGCGCCATTGATCAACGGACACGTAATTCCGGGGAGTTCTAACGGAGCCTGAATGCGGGTTACCTTATTTTCCGGGCAGTTAAATTTAAGTTTCCCCAGTTTCAATTTCAACTTGAGCGAAGGAAGATGCGCGAGGAAGATAATACGTGTTTATTCTCGAGTTTAACGAGAACAGTTTTCGAAAGTTGGTTCGGAATTAACACACCGCCTGTACTCGCGATAATTCGAAAGAATTTAATCGATATTGAGCGAGATTGAATCGAGTCAGATTCGTCGAAGTCATCCAGTACAAGTAGAAAATAATCGGTATGTACGTGAAAAAAATTAAAATCATCTAGTCGCTTAAATTTCCGCAATTCTTCAAATTCGAGACATTCCTATTATTATTTTTTGTTTTTCCTTTCCTTCTTCGAGACAATTTCAATATTTGAGGGAAAGGAGATACATTAAAGATACATTGTGAATTGTATGAGTATGGAAGAAGAAAATATTAAATATCCCAGAACGAACGAGAGAGGGAAAGATTGAAATGAAAAATTGAAATTGGACCACGTTCCATCGTTGCAAACGTCAGCTGGGTGCAATCTACTGATTCGAACTCAGCATTAATCGTGAAATATAGATATATGTGCCGTGATATGCGTTTATTTAGACCATTTTATATTGATATTTTCATAAACAATGACACAACACGGTCAGTGATTACAATGATGCTTGGTTGATTTTTCTCGTTGTCCGAATTTCAATCATTGTTCATTTCTGGAATCGACCACTCGTGATTATCCGAATATTATTACACTCTGTTAATCCGTTGATTGATTATTGGAAATGAGAATTTTAGAATAGAAAGTTTAATTTTTACAATTTTTAGAATCAAAAAATTATATCCCAAGATTTAGAACTATGTTATAAAATCTTATTCTTGGAAATGTATCAGAAAATTGAATGGATGAATATATATTTTAAATAATTTAAATTAAACTAAGGAAGGCGCATTAGCTTTCTACGATTCGTATGATTTTGTGATCGAAATCAAGCAATTGCTACGCCATTGCACACCTCAACTTCAATAATTTTTCCAAACAACAATCCTCCCAGTAATCGACATCGCAAGAAACGGAAACAGGAAACAATAATCGTGCACTCTATTTCTTTGGAATTAAGCAAGAATAATAGGAGAGGCAAGAAGCTGATTCTTTTCTGTTTCTTTGCAGAAATAGAAAATACGTGGTATCATTGTTGTTCTCGCGGCTTCCGCCAAAAAGTAAATTGCGTAACGGGGCGACGAGGAAGATGGAAACGAGCAATTTTTCCGGAGTAACGGATCACGAGGAAGAAAAAGGCTACCCTCCTATGAAAACATACGTTAGCAAGGAAGCTGTGCAAGAAATACCAGCGTTCCAGAAGAGGGAGAGGGAGCCAGAAAACACGTGGCCATCGTAATACATCAGTTGCCTTGGACAACAATAATTGCACACCGGTAAGAAACATCGTCGTCCGTTTGCTCGCGAATCTAAGCTCTTACGGATTGTCTGGGTAAATACGAAGGCAAAATTGCACACTGACTCAAGAAAGTCAACAGAATGAGATTGAACAAACAATGGTTGGATTATTTGTCGCTAACGTTCCAATCGATTTTGAACGTTGACATTGCGATAAGATCGAGAGGGTTGAATGTAAATGAAAAGAGAGAGGAGAGAGAAGTTGAAGATGCTATGTTGTTAATGTCAACCTCGGTTCAAAGGGGAAACCTTCTGGAATTAATTCAAATGATTTTAATCCTTGCTATTGTCTTAGTTAACGAATAGGAAAATATGTTAATCGAAAGCTAAAAAGAAAAGAGAGAAGGAATTTGAATTGGGAGAAGAAGTATCATATTTTTAGAGTAAAAAACTTTGCGAATATTAATGAAGGGATAATTTGGACTATTTATTCTGGCTCTAATTAAATCACCAGACACTCAACTGATAATTCCATTCCACGCTCCTTTCTCTTCTTGGCAAATAACTTTCTTGTGTTCTCCAGGCGAGAAGAAGAAACGCCATTACAACGATTAAAAAGATAACAGTATCCTTATTGTCACGAAAATATAACGGATGCTTCGTTAACGATACATTTATCCATTCAAGATAAATTTTTGGAGAAAATATTTAACCATCTTAAATCTATCTGCTAATTATTTTCCATTTTTTAAAATTAAAAAAGAACTTGAAAAATGCTAACTTCGTAATAAGAATATTCAAAAAAACAAACAAACAAATTCAAGAAATATATTTACGAATAAATCATAAATCCTCGAATTCGTGCAGTGAGCTTCTCCATTCCAACGAATTTCTGGCGCAACGAGGGGAAGTAGGAAAACAGGAAAATTTCCCGAAATTCCATTTCCAACGTCGGGAATAGTTAGGTTAGAATTTCGCGAGACTCGGATGCGCGCAAGATCCCAAATTAAGAGAGACGTCAGTACGAATCAATGGCTGTTGGAAATCGGTGGTAATTACACGACTGAGGGAGCAGAGGGAACGAAGCTGTCTGACCGATGGAAAGATGTCCTCTCCTGTAATCATCATCGCACGTTTTTCCCCGCGTAATACGACTCGTCTCTGGCCTGTTCTCTGGTTTCTTTCTCATCTCTCTCTCTCTCTCTCTCTCTCTCGTCTTTTGTAGAAAACGCGCGGAAAACAACCGTCGAGGAAACAACACGGTCGGGGCCTGACTAATCGATTATGCTCGTTCGTTTATTATATACTTTCACCGGTTGCGTCACGCGAGATCTGGGCTGGAAACGAGGAAAGCGTGGGACCTGACATTAATACGTAATACGAGCAGTTATTACGCGGTTGGTTATTCGCCATGGAACGGATACCAGTTGGAAACCACTGTCCTTAAGCGGACTGTTCCGTTACTTCACGTCACGCGTTTAATAACGGGCCCACGTTTCAATTGCATTTCCCCGTGGAATTAGTTTACCTGCGAACTTTGTGCTCTTTCTTCCTTTCTTTTTCTTTTTTTCACGTACCGGAAGAGGAAATAAATATTTTATCTCGTGACTCGTTGGACGTGGAGTTTTCAATAAACTGTACGTTTGGAATTGATAGGAATTAGAAAATCTGTGTCGATGCATTTGTGGAACGTATTTAAAGGAAAGTTGAGATAATTTATTCGATAAATCGAGTGAAGTTTGTGTAACGTAATATTATAATATTCAAGTATGTATAAATATTTGAACGAAATTGTGGAAGTAATGAATGAGACGTTAAGTGATTTACGGAAGAAGTATAGTATAGTTTTATGTTTAACCGAGAGTTTAATATTTAATATATACATTTGTCAGATTTAATATACGTTGCGTGATGTAAGAAGGAAGGGTGCGACGATTAAGGCGATTACACGGCAGGCATCTATAAATCTGAGATAAAATGGTACATCCTATGTGTCTTAATCCAATTCGGATTATAATACCATGGTCGTGAAATCTCTCTCCCCCGTTGAACAGTAATCGGCTCGAATCGGGCTAACGAGAATCGTGATTTACGCTCACGGGCTTAGTTGTAGTTTTCGCCTCCTCGAGAGGGAATCGAGCACGTTGATCTCGCGCATTATCTCGCCCCTCGTTCCAACCTAATTTTACGCTTTTGATAACCACGTTTGTCACGCGATCGAGCCAAACTTCTGTCGCAGCTCTCACCAATTGATCCAACACACATTGATGAAAATTGTGTTAATCGATCCATCATATCCGAGGAAAAGAAAGGATAAAAGGACAATTTTCATACGAAACGAAGAAGAGAGTAAATCGAGAGAGAGAGAAAAAAGGAGAAGTTTGCACGAGGAAGATAGATTGTGCGCGACGTCGAAAAGTTTCTTCAATCGAAAATGAAAAACTTGTCAATGTCAATATGGTGGCTCAGAGGAAATATCCTTTGTTACGAAGCAAACGATCGATTCAACCGATTTAAGTCAATGACTCGTGCAACGATGATCCAGCGTCGTATGGGCCATTGAGTCGATGGATGTATCGCAATGTGTTTCAGTATTTGTAGATCCCTTGAACACACGTGTCATGAGAATTTTCTCTACTCTAGATAGTATCTGTGTGTGTATGTGTCATTTATTCTAGTGTCGTTCTCTTTCAAGAAATATGAAAGAGAGTGTTTCAGATACCAGGCTTTTCTTTCTTTCTTTTTTTCTTTCTTTGTTATCGTCGTATACGCGGCCATTACGGATTTCGAGAATTTTTCGTGCGCTTTTCTATTGTACATATATACAAGAAAATATCGATATCCATTGGCAAAGATCTCTATCGATATTGAATCGCGTTAAGACATAAAGTGCAGTAAAAGTAGAAATATTCTTATCACTTCTTCGACTTTTTCTCATATTTCGATAACAATGACCAAAAGAATATTTCGTGCGAGATCATTTCTATTCCTCAGTGCTCTTACAAACATCTTGATTAATTATCTTTCAGAAATAAGAGGAAGAAACGAAGAACGAATCGTTGACTTATTCGTTAATTCTCTTTCAATCCGTGTCCTTTGTCTTCTCCTTTGATCGATCTTTAATTAATTTAAGGTATTTTCATAAACTTGTAGTAATTAAACTTAATAAATCAATATATTTCTAAATTCATCAACAAATTAGCGAGAAATATGACTGAATGTTTCATTTTCATGCCGCGCCATCTAATTTTCATACGTCTCTCATAATTTCATGTCGTTTCGCACGCGTTACGCGCAGTTAGATAAGGGTTATGCGTTTTAATTATGGAATGGTGAGTCGCAACGGTGAATTCATTTTTTTTTCTTTTTTTTTTTGGACTTATGTATTATTTAACATAATAGAGGGGACAAAAAAATCCTCGGGCGGAGACCACGTCGTGGCTTTATTTTTAATGCAACAAAGTGCCGCTTTGTTATTTGCTCGCTCGTGATTCTTTTCACCGGGTGGGGATGAGTATAAAACGCGACCGCCATGAAGCTGTTAAAGTACAGACATGTTAATGTCGTAGGAGGAGCGAAATTAAGTGATCTAGTCGATGGGAATTGCGAAATAATCCATGAATCTCTTCGTGGATTAATCTTGTATTTATGATTATGCGAATAACTAAATGAAAATGAAATATGGATAGAATTATGATATATATATACAATATGGGATTGTGAAATGTATTAAACGTATCAAATATCAACGAAGGTTTGCAGATATAATATTTGCATTCGAAGGTGAGTTTTTGTATTTGAAACAATTCGCCGCTCTGAATTAATGAATACAAAATTAAGAGAAATATTTAAATTAATAATACCTTGATATTTGAATAGTGAACAATTTGAAATCATTTATATGCTAATCATCCATCAATATTAATTCCTTTTTATTAACCCTATTTTGAGAGAGGAATGTGCTTTGAAAGATTAATGTTCTTAGAAATTTTTAAAAAAGTAAATAATATTATTGATATTCAACGTTACGAAGTTAATTAATAAAAAATTCAATATACACAGCTATCGCAAAACAAATTTTTCACGAAAAATGCGAGCAATATATTTTGTTATTTATTAATTTGATAAATTGCTCACAATATTCACCCAGGGGAGGGTATAAAGCGTATTCTGGAATTTTCAATGAATCAAACACGAAACATCTCAAGCAATCATTTGCAGAACTATTCGAAGCATTCGTTGAAGTACCACGATTTGTCTGATTAATATCACTCTCTACTACTCGAATATTTCAAATAACGTTTCACTCGTCGTGACAGAAGATTAGAACATTGCCAAATCAAATTCAAATATTTCGTATTTCGAGAAAAGTAGAAATTTTTAAATAGATTTAACTAATTTAATTTAATTTGTATTTGAAGATATATCTATATCATTTAATGGATTACTTTTTATAAAAATACTTTGATTCATTTTGACACTTACAACGCATTCAAGAGTCGATTCTCGAAATTTGAAGGATATTCCAAATATCCTGAATCAACTGAGGATCAAATATTATATCTCACTCGAAACATTCAAATCCTACATTTGGAAATGAATCTTGCATTTGATTTATAATCGTACATTTTGATCCCATTGCCACATCTACTTATTGACTCTGTTTGTAACATGAGAATGAATCATCCAACGATTTCATTATTGTCCCTCCACAATGACCAATGGCGAGTTGAAAATCCCTTTAACATTAGCTATTATTAAACGTCGTTCTTCCCGCCTTTCACAACGCTCTAATGACCCAGTGGAATAGCCATATCGGGATTAATCAAGATTGATTTAGTCGAACAATCGGATTAACCAGTGGCAGATTCATGCTGGGTAATATTCCCCCCCTCGTCCCAATATTCCCAAGGACATGGAACAGCGCTTCGAAAGAGCGGTTCCCCAGGGATTTTCCAAGGGACTCCTCCCCCCTTTTAGCATCTGGAGATCTGGACTCGATGATAAAACAACCCAACATTGAATATGGATTCTGGTTTATTCATATCGCGTGAATCGAAATTGAATTTGTTTGAGACGTGGCGGAAAGAATCGTCACAACAAGGTGTTGTTTCGATTTAACGAACGGATAAAATATTCCCTCTGTTTATCGAGTCATTGTTGTTGTTATGGATTCTTGGCTGGCAAACAATTTGTGGCGAGATAACGAGGGGCATTAAATCTCTGTATCGTTCCTCCGTAAGACGGGGATTTCAATGATCCGATTTGCCTTATCTCTGTTCTCGAAGACTCCTCTGGAATATCGGATGATTATCGGGTTAACCCATTAATTGATCTTGAATCGTTAATTATCGGTTTTCCTTCTTGCTTAATGTAGGGACGATGTTCTTGTTATAGACAGTTAGTCAGGAAGAATTCATTTAACAAATTGAGAATTATTTAGGGAATGGAATATAATAGATTGATTATATCAACTTTACATTCTTTTTTTTAAAAGTGAATTTGTATGATGGAGTTAAAACTTTAATCAAATGAAATATCACAACGATCTTACTTTAGATAGTTTCGACATATCTAAATTTCTCATAAAGCGCACTCTTCCTGTTCATTATTTTCCCCCTCGTATAGGCAAACTTTCATTGAAAAAATCGGAATTTTCGAGATTTCCTTATAATATTTTTACAACCGACAGTATTTAATTTACTCGTTTCGGGGAGGGAGTTGTGGAGTTGTTCCACAATACGGAATCATTAACGAGCGAGAATGTATAATAAAATCCTCGTTTCCGTGGCGAGAAACTTGTCGAATAATAGTGGATAAACCAAAAGGAATGAAAGCGCACGATAACGTGTAACAAAGTAATTCTTTCTAACCCGAAACCTTCTCAACGTACTGTAACGACGTAAAAGGAGAGAGAAAGAGAGAGAGAGAGAGAGAATCCATTGAATCCATTTTGAAAAGACAAAATTCCGTGAGGCAATAGAAATAATCGCAAGGAAAGTTTGAAAGGAAAAAGGAAAGGGTGAAACATTTTATTCGCCAATTTCACGATGTAAAAATCGTTGCCGATCGACCCGATTGCGTATAATTTCATTCAACCAATCCTCCGTTACCCACGAAATTAAATCGAAAACTTGAGGAAGGATAGGTGGCAGATAAATTCTTTCCAACTATATCAGAATGGATTAGCGAGTTTCAATCAAAACCGATTGTAAGTCCTACTTGTGCTCTATGAAAATTCATTCTTGCAAGCCTCTTGGAGGCCTGAGCCTAGTCTGTCTGTTAGCCCCTGTTAAATTGTTAATTAAACCGCAGAGGTGGTGGAGTCTTATCGCGCCTAGAAATTTCTCGTCCGACGATTTACATTTAATTTCGTGTCGGAAGTTTACAACCTCGTATCTCTTCGTGATTTAAATTCGTTGATGGTTATGGTATTGTGCGTGGTTTAGCTAGTTAGCGAGCAAATATTAACGCATCTCGATTTTTTTTTTTTTTTATCGTTTGTGCAAAGCAATTCCTTTTACACGGTAATCGAATTTTCCTCCCTGATGGATCACAAATCTCGATCTTTAATTTATTTAAATTCCGACGAATGTATCTCTTTTATAAAAATATAAAGAATTTCTTTCACTTTTACATTTCGATCACGTACATACGTTTTTGCTTAATTAACACAGCAAAGATCGTTTAATGGGAGAATCGGTTTGAAAAAATCTGTTGCGATCGTTCAGCCGACCGTGCAACGTTTTAACGAGAAAAAACTTTTCACCCTGATCCTTATCCCTTCGCTCGAAATTCGGGACAGTTTTACGTCTGAATAAACGATCGAATTAACGATACAGGAAAACGAATCGTCGAATCGAAATAGGATGGATCGATTAATCGTTCGATGATAATTAATTGCCGGTTGAGCCGCTTTCGACCGGATTTTCAACTTGGACGTGACAGGTTGAAAGGAGGGCGAGCGGAAGATCCCTCTTTCACAAGGGGATGGTCAGACAGGCCACTTTTTTTTTTTTTTTATCACCAGACGGTTCTTCACTCCGCGGCTCTTTCATCTCGCCGACGCTCGGCGATGGAACGCTGCCAAATGTAAGAATCTGTGCCCCCTTTCGTCGTGTGCGTACGACAGAATACCCTTTGTAACATCCTTGGAACATTCACTCTTTTGTCTCGTTTTTTTCTCTTTTCTTCATTTTTCTTTCCTTTTTCTTTTTTTTTTTTTATTTTTTATTTTCCTTCTTTGTGCACGATCCGAGCGAAGAAATAATTGATTTCACCCTTTTTTTTTCAGAAGGGATATGTTATGGATTTTGTACAAAGAGTTAGAGGCGAGATAAAATTAACGGAGAGTTGTATTTTCGTAAGTAGATTGAGGATATGCAAATTTTCATTCGTGATCGAAACAGAAAATTCCAGACGTTCAATTGAAAGTTTGAATTATTAGAAAGAGTTAGAAAGAGAGTTTAGTTTAAATGTTTTATATATTTTCGTGTATTATGTGTGTGGATTTTTTTTTTGGATTTACGTATTTAAATTTCTCGTGTATGCACAAATATTCCCAACTTTAAACTCAACTAAATTTCATTAATACTTGCGATAAGCGTACTTTTATCGTTGATATATAATATATAGTTTGACAAACTGGCTTGGAGTTAACTAATATTGGAGTTATCAAGGATACAGCTACGTCCAATCCAGCTATCAAACTCGAACTTCGTCACCTTTTCCACGGAGTTGTTAATTTTCCAAAATATATTCGATCAATTGTTGGAACAGTTGCTCATTTCTCTAATTTGTTAAAAATTTTACAAAGAATAGTTTCTTATTCTTTTAAAAAAATTACCTTATATGATATCGTATTTATTGTTCATTCAATGTACGAGTTCAAACGTTCGAATAAATCAATGAATCAAAGGAACAAAGAGATGATCCAGGAGAACAATGTTTCAAACGTTCAATACAATATTGTATCGTAACTTTGTTCGATAAATGGTGAAAGATTCTCGATATTCGTGCAATTTAGTCGCGCGAAAAAATTATTTCATCCCACCGTGCACGCGCGGTGACGATAATTCTTGATTTAAAATTGACGTCCATTTAACGTGGTGTGCGAGGGGAAAAAAAAAAAAACGCGATATTTTTACTCGTGTAAAGTATTTCGGGATTAAAGCGAAATTATTTTCTCTTGTGTTTTCCGCATTAATAAACCAACAGCATTAATAACGATGAGGACGTACTCGTCGTTTTTTATCTCCAATCCTCGCGTTTGTCACCGTTAATAAATGATCCCTCTCTCTCTCCCCTCTCTTGGCAACATTAATATTAAAAAAAAAAAAATTTTAATATACCGTTATGTCGTAAAATTCATATTAAAAGCCAGTCTTTCGTTACTCGAACTTCCTTCCTTCCAACGAAATATTAAAACGAAACTCGAAGAAAAAGCAGATAAGAACATTGCAGCTTTTCAAGGAATATCAACATCGGTGAAAATTTTTTCGAAATATATGTATCAAGATTCGAGATTACGATTTACTGCTCTTTTTAGAGAAGATTTAAGAATAGGAAAAAGAGAAGATTTAAGAATACGTCAAAGTTAAAGAGAGCAAAGAACCAATAAGAGAACGAAATAGAGTCTTGTCACGAGGATGATGGAAGTCCATTAGTTGGAAGCCATTTTCTTAGAATAAAATCTGTTCTAAAAGACAGATATAAGTTTTCTTCTCTCTTTTTTTTTTCTTTTTTTCTTTTTTCCCATCATCGACCAACTGATGGAAGAGCTGGAGTTGGACCGAAAAGGCCGAGGCGAAACTTATGCAAATTCGCAATTTCATTTGTAAGTAATGTTTTCGTCAGTCCTTGCTGGACTGGCACGAATTAGTCCATTCCCTTTCATCCCTCTTCCTTTTTCAAATGCAAATCATTTGACGTGGATATTTCATATTTTTATCCATTGGGTAAAATGTTTCGCTTACAAGGTGTATCTTTGATGTTCCATCGATTTAAACGATTCTCTTTGATCCTTGGCTTCTTCGATCCTTTGTCGTTGACTCGTACTACTTTCAGCGATATTAGCTCCGCAATTTGCGGAGATCTATCATTGGCGATAGATTAGTTCTTCTTTAGTTTCTCTCTGATTGTGATCACAAAATTTTGGTGTAAAAAAGAACCACGTTTTTATATAGGATTTTATTGAATGATCGAAACAAGAGCTGTGATTTTTTTCAGATTTTTCTGTTGATATTCTGTCTCGTTCGTTTTTTTTCCTGATTCACTTGTTAGTTTATTTGCTTTTTAATGTTATTTTTTATATTTTCTTATGGAGTTTTCGCTCTGCTGTAGTGGATTGTAAAATGAAAGATTTTTTTTAACTATTGAAGTTAAAAATAAAATCAAATATATTCGAAAATTGATAGAGCGAATTCGAATCTTTTATAAATATTTTAAATATTATTACATGGAAGAAATATATTTTTGAATTCGTTTCAAAAATTGAATGAAATATATATCTTTCTGACTTTCATCTGAAGAATCAAATACTTCATTTAAACCAATAGCATTCGAACGAAACGAATCTTTTATCTCGATCTTCCATCACTAATATTTGAAGGATAATATGATACAAATTTGATGTCCAAGTAATAAACAAAATTATTTACGATCCACCAATCCAAACGAATCGATCAAGACCCACGCAAGATGCGTACAATTATATTCATCCCACGTATTCCATATATCTCGAAAGTAGTATCACGCGCGTTTCCCGAATTTCTCGAATAAAGATTTTCATCTTTTTATTGCATACTTGCCCGTCGAATGGCAAACATTCCAAACTAAAACGCGTGAATCGCGCCAAGCATAAAAAAGAAAAAAAAGAATACAATTTTATAGCATCACGGAGAAAACGCGAGGAATATCTCCGGCGTTTCCATATCTCCCGGAAAAAAAGGGAAGAAAAAAAGAAAAAGAAAAAAAGAGAAATGCTATCATCGAGAAACAAAGAGTTTGTGCAGATAGGTCTCTTTCATCCCCCTTCCGCGATCGTATCGATTCTCGCTAATCTTTGCGAGCCGTTAAAAGCATTCCACAAGGCGATTTTATTTTTCGATCCGCAGTCGAGGATTACCCGCGATCTGCAGGAAAAAACACGATGGTGGAATCAAGGATATATATATAACGGAAATACGTATTTATACGTAGAGAGAGAAAAGGATTTTCACGATCTTCACGTTGAAACAATTTTACGAAGGATCACCGACAAGGGGGAGAGGGGAAAATCGTGTGAAATCACGGAAAGGCGAAAAGACGGCGCGTCCAATGGCGGCGATAAGGTGTGAATTATGAAGCCACTTGTACGTGGGCGCGAACCAGAGATAAGGGCGTCATTAACGCGCCCCCGTTCATTATTGGATTCTTCTGAATTTCGTGGATTCTCGGTGGAACCTTTGACGGCGTGTATAGAATTCTGGAAAAATGAATGAGAGAAGGGAGAAGGGAGGGTGAGAATTATTTTTTGTGGAGATATGAACAACGTGTCGGGAATTTAGTTATTATTTCTTCACACGATGTGTCTATGGGTATAGAATTTTGGAAATGAAGGAATAGAGAGAGTTATTTCTTTGCAAATTCGATGAAAATATGAAATTGTTTTGTGTATACATTCCTAATGCAGGTCAACAATCATCCATTCTTTTCGTAATTATTGTGTCGTGATGAAAATACTTCCTCACGAATTTATTCTGTCTGATAATGAAACTGAAGAAGAGAAGAAAAAGAGTTTAACCCTTTTAAAATATTTGCAATGATATATACGGGATGAATGAGGAACGAAGATCGCATTAATTTTTCAAATTGCGCTATTCTTGCATTCGAACAACCATTGCAAATCCGATTGGTAAATCTTGGAGGGATATTAATGCTCAAAACGTCTGAAAATACAGTATGTTTATTGCTACAATAAATATCTTTTAATACGTCCAATTCTATGATTCCGCCAGCCAACTCGCACGTTTAAAATTCTAGTACGTTAACAAAATTGTGCGAAATAACTCTTATTTCTTGCAACTTTGGTAATATTATCGTCGTTTATTCTTAATATCGCCGATTATATCCATCGTCGCATTTTGGAAGACGTTCATTTACATATCTCGTGCTCGTTTTCAACCCGAATCGTTTAGAGAATTCGAATATATTTGATATTTCACTTTGCTAATCAATAGAAATATCAAAATTCATTTTTAAATTTTAAAATTTCATTGGAAAAATTCATTCTCCTCCATTAATAATTATATTCTTCTTATGCAAACTTATGAAATTGTGTCTAACCCTATGAAATGTTGATCAACTACTGAGATAGAGAATTACTTCCACCAACTATCAACTAATAATAATTCAATATCCCAATATCACTTTATCATTCTCTTAATATCCTTAATACCCAATGAAATTGGATATAATTCCTATTGGATTCGGATTAGATATCCCGAAACTTGAAGTTCTAGGAACCATATATATATAAATTCAAATCTGATCACTTGGAGAACAACGATTCGTCGATTCCAATGAAGTCTATTAATCGCAAAGAAAAATAGATGGATCAGAGATGGAAATCAATCGGAGAATAATTAAGAAAGCGAGTTTTTCCACCCCCTTAAATTCCATCGCGTACGATCCATCGTGCACCGTTTCGGGCACCCCATCTTTTCGGAAGTTCGCGGATAATTTCTCCTTCCCTTGGACAATCGGTGCCGCAACCAAGGGGTGTAAATTTAATAAAGCTCCGCCTTTATCTAAATGACCGCGATCCCTCGCGATATGATCGCGCACGCGCCAGCAAATACGCCTCGTTTAAGAGCTGAAGGGTGGGTAGAAGTCGCCTCTTCTTTATCTCCATCGACGATTTCCGAGTTCCGGGCGAGAATTCTTTCCGATGTAATCCGTTCAAAGGAGAATGCAACCCACCCAGTTATCCTCGCGAGCGATCGAACGTCCTAGATTCTCGTTTGAATCGAAAACTTTTCGGTTAACTCGTTTGCAAAGAGATTGATTGGATTTTCGATGCGTTCGAATGAAATTAAATCTAAAAAAAAGAAAGAAAAAAGAGAAAACAAAATGATCGTAACATGGAAAACTGTTATTGCGATGGATTCGACATGCTCTATTATTGAATCGGAGTGTTTATTTGTAAAGCAAGAAAGAAATCTCGATTGTATCACATTCTCGAAAAGGAATTAAAAATCGTCAACAAAAGGAGAAAAAAAATGTATTTGGCAAGGTTTCGAGACGATTCGAGAAGTGTAGAGCTGCCAACTACGGAAGGATCTCTTATTGGATCCAAAATAACTTCAACCTGCTTCCTAGACGGCCTTAGAACGCTTCTTCCACGATCGTTAAACTCTTAGACACGAAACAGTACTCCTTCGCTATTCTATAAAATGGACTCGCCACCGATTCTCGCACGAACTTTCTTTGATATTTCTTTATATATCACCTGCCAGTCAGGGACAGGTTTGAGGACTCTCGTCTTTAAACTTTCTTCGTCCATCAAATGCAATTTTTTTCTCTTTTACAGATATACGCTAAGAATATATTATGCATTATTTGAAATGAAGGATCTTTTTCACATAGCTACGTATACAAATTTAATAGGACTTTTCAATGAATCAAAATGATGAAATACGATTATTCATCATATTTATATTCCTTGCGTAAAAAAGAAGTCTATTTTAGTCTATTTTATTATATTATTATTTTATTATAGTCTATTATTTTAGTCTAGTTTTATCGCGTAATGGATGATGAATAAAGAATATATTTATATATATATTCGATTCATCTTTTCTATAAATATCTAAATATCGAAAAGTTGGCGCCACAAAGTCGGACGCAAGACTATTTACAACACTTAAGGGAGGAAGAAGAACGTTCGAAATAAATGACGAAACTTTGATATTAAATATCTGAGCAAACTGTCCACTGTACCTTTCCGGGAAAACTGGGAAACACGTACAAGTCGAGACGAAGTCCAATATTTTCCCTCGTCTTCGGGAACAAACCGTATTCCAAGTCTCATTTCCATTCGATTGTACATCATCACGAAGAAGAAGCATCATCTCTGGCGAGCAATCATCCTGAAAGCTACATTGTCCAGATTCCCTTTCATCGGGTCATAAATATCCTATCCTTCAAAAAAAAAGGATCAAGTTGGAGGAAGATCCAAAAGGAAAGGAGCATTTATGCGATTAAACTTTCCCTCTCTTCCCCATCTCTTCCAAAGAAATTCACGAGGCCGTGGAGCGAGGGATGGCGAGATAAGGAAATGGCCGCTTGAAACGATGACTCAGAAGATTACCAGGTGACTAATTAGAAGGCCTTTTTTGGTTGTGCATACTGGAGCAGAAGAGCGCATTCAAGACACGTTCACCGGTGCGAAATCTTTGCTGCCCTCGTTAACGCAGTCTGTTTCGAGCACCGGGGGGGAAAAAAAGCACCATTTGCACGCTCGATGAGGATTCTTGAAAGCGGTTTGTCAAGCGGATGTATCAAGTCGGGAAACGAGCTCTCCTCGTTATTTACTTTGGGTAATTCTTCCTCTTTTCAGTCCCTCTTCCCCTAGTGTTTCGATGTTTAAAAATTGTAGAGAAATGTCAGAGGAAGCTAATTTGATGAGTACAAAAAGACTTTTATACACACAGTGATTGTCGAATTTTTTTCCTTGGCTAATTTCAAGATTTAGATTAATTATTTCAAGATTTTGCAACTATTAATTAATAAACGTGACCTGATCCAAGAAGATAGGAACGAATTCGAAAAAGGAAAAGAAAGTGCGAGGAGAAACAATAATGAATATGAATGATTGAATAATTAATGGATGAATAAATCAATGGGCGAACGAAAATCTTTTCATATTTTTCAACCATTCTTTTGGTAAGGAAATTTAAATCAAGATAATCTTGCTAGTTCATCCGATGAACAAACTTTGAACTTCGTTTAAATGGATAGATTTGGGAAACGTACTTCGCACATAATAGACGATTTTTACGAAAGGATACGTTGAATAATTAACGATTGGAAAAATCTGAAAGGGATCGCAGAGAGAGACAAGTGTCACTCGTCTGAAAAACGAAAAAGAGGATCGAAACTTTTTCGTCTTTCTTTTTTAAGCAATCACAGTTGAAAATGAAGACGGATGGGAATCTTGCTCGCTGGGACGCGAACCTGAGAAAGTAATTACGGTTCCATAAGATGATGAAGTTCAGAAATCGTAGAGAAGCGGAAATGTCACGAGGAAACCATAGTAGGTAACCTTGGATCGTTGAAGAAGACGACCAAGATTAATGAACTTTTTACGTCGTTACGATTAAGAGAAAGAAATTCAATCTCTTTTGCCTCAATTCCCGTTTAAGCATCGTGAAAAACCTAAACTCCTCCTTTTTTCTTTTCTTTGCCCTTTGCTTCGTTCTTAAAAAAAAAAAGAGAGACTTTTCTTTTTAATCGATTCTAAATCCCGTGAAAGGAAGACGTTTAAATAAAAGGAAATCAGAATTTCCATCGTCAATTCCACTATCCTTTTTTTTCGAATTCTTCTTTCAGATCTTAAATAACGGTAGCCACGTAACCGAGTATAAACTATGTAAAATTTCACGAACGATCTCTTCCACAAAGATTTCATTATCCCTCGGGATTCCTCCAAGCTTCTCGAAACGCTTCAAAGTACTGTTTTCCGTTTACGATCCGCCGTTTTATTATTCCCTTAACCGCGGTTCTCAGTGAAATATTCAACGCCACGATTTCGCCTTTTTCCGTGGTATACAAAGGCGCGCAACGAACACCTTATGCACGTTGGAACAGTTGAAAAACGCTCGTTTAACAACGATCTCGGTCGCGCTTTGTCGAGCCATCACAGACTCTTCGAAAACTCGCGATCGTTATATCTGTTTGACGTCGATAATGACAGAAAGAAGAGAATCAAAGCCTTTTTTTTCTTCTTCTTCTTCTTCTTTTTTAAATCGTTCAAAAGCTCCAATATCCTTATCGAGACATCGAGATGATTTTGTGGAATGTAATCGAAAAAAAACTTTGAATGGACGAATTCAGACATAAGATTATTCGAGATCTGAGATTATAACGTAAATTTGAATATCGGAAAATTAGATAGGGTTAATGAGAAACGAGCTGATAAATTATTATATAAATTATTTGATGTCGTTTTAGATTCTTTAATTTTTGTTCTTCAACAAAGTTATTATAATTTTGATAATGATTATCAATGAAGAAGATTAGAATCAGGCGAAATTTTGCTTCTTAAAATTTCTTTTCATTGTATCACGAATAAACTTCCAATTTCCAGGATATTGTTCTATGAAGAAAATTTTTAATCATCATTTGCATAACTCGATTACGATCCTGTTAAAATTAACTTTGAACTATTGTAACTCTGAAGAGAAAGATTAGAAGTTCGAATACTTTTTACCTACATAAAATTCACAATTTTTAAAAAAGAAATAGAACCAATTTATTTTTCGTATAGAAGAAATAATTTCTTTATCCTTAGCCTTCAATTTTACATTGAAAAATAATTTTCTCAAAAATTGCAAAGTAAATCTTTAAAAATCTTTAAAGAGAATCGGTGATTTGAAACGGTATATACGATAATGAGAACGTAATTAAATGAGAAATACGTGTAATTTCCAGCATTCACGAGGCGAATTACGGGAACGTTTCTTTTAATTTACATTTAATTCCTATGGTAAATACAGTTTATACATATTTTAACGAGTTTCATCGAATATTAACGATCACAAGCGACGCGCTAATAAATATTTATCGCGGCCATTAGATCATGCATAAACATACGCGGTCGAAGAATACGTGCTTTGTCAAATGCACCGCTTATCACCGCATTTTCCACGACACATTTATGCAAATATTTCCCCACGAATTCGCGTCTGTTCGCGGCTATATATTTTCACGAAATTTCGGCGTAAAACACGCCGATACTCTTCCTCCATTTTCCTGGAAATGATTAATATCAATTTCTACGAACAACGTTATACAACATCGGAATCGTAATATATTTATTTTAAATATTTTACTCTACGACTGTTCAAACGTGAACATTCACGCGTGAATCATACAAGAATGATTATTTATATATCGAAATCATCTATGAACGCTCATAAATTCATAGTAATTATAATAATTCATGGCATTTAACAAACTCTCCACCGCGGTAACGTAATTAATTCCTGCCAACATGCCAGCCAGTAATATGTATATAACGTATGAATATTTATAAACTCGGTTGATCTTGCATTAACCAAAAACATATGAAATTTTGATTCATATTCACCGGGTTACGATCAATGAATAATGGCCTAAAATTCTTCTTTTGAAACCTTTCATTTTCATCTCCAACTTTTCAATTCCTCAAGAAATCGTCCCTTTCAGATTTTATATCGTGCGATAAAATTGACCAGCGTTCGATCCATTTTCCTCTTTCGAATCGATCTTTGATTATCGATTATTTAACTCGGCCAAGGATTCCGTGAGAACGAAACGTGAACCGCAGACACGATTCAACACGTTTTGCTAACGAACTGTCACCAGTGGTGACAATTGCGAACGAACTGCTTACACCGTGCTTGCATCGTTGCGATATCCCGTTTCCTTCACCGGTTATTATTTTGCATCGCCGCGGGTAACGAGCCGCGAAACACTATTATCCCGTTGCCGAACAAATTCCAATTTCGCAATGAAATTTCCCGAAGAAACTCTTTGTTTTTATCATTGAGAAAATCGTAGGGGATTAAAAGGATCGTCGTACGATTTTCGAGATTCTTTCGATAATTAAATATGAAAATATCCGAGAATTAATTAACGTAAGAATATAAGTTTAAACTTTTATTTTTAATATTAATATATATCGATATTTTCATATAGTGTGTTCTATAAAATTTGATCGTATTTCACGAGATAAATATACATTTAATGATTCTCATTCTCTCTGATCCAAATCCAAAAATCGTAGGAGAATAATAAATCAGCCAGTGAAGTGTAACCAAGCAAGAAGCAAGCGATGCACTAGCAGACTAAATAACTGACAAACTGCCAGCTCTCACGCGCGATTTGAAACGCAAACCAGGCAAGTAGAAGACGCAACAACGGTCCAATTCGAAGATGCGCACAAAGGGGCGAAGTTTGCGACTGACAACGTCGTTTCCGGAACACGGAGCGAAACACTCGGCTTATCGCGGCGCCGGTCGAACGAGCCGGAGCTCCCGGACTCCTCTAATTGACTTCTAATCTCGCATAATTACGACGCAGTGGTGGTGTGTCGAGAGAGAGAGAGAATCCATCCATGAAAACTCGTTCTTGCGGTGACGGTGAGAATTGTTTCGAAGCGGAGAGATAATCGCGATCGGCGCGCGACCATTGTTTCAGTCGGTTTTGCGATCTCGAAAGGAAATCGGGGGCCGAGAGAGAGAGACCCCCGTAACTCGAGAGAGGATGGTTAATCGTGTGGAAGGAGCGACTATCTCTCTGAGTGACACGGAAGAGGAGGGGAGGAGAGCATTGTTTCGGATAAACTTTAACAATTTCCAGAATCTATCTTCTTTCTGAATTAGACTCTGCAATAATTGCGAGTGGTTCGTTAACCTTTCCACTTGCAATGTTTAATTGTTTTAGACAAATTCGTTCGTGGAACAATCGTTTTATTATTTATACTTGGACGTCTTCTTTTATTGCTTCCTTTTCTTTTCTTCTTTTTCAATAGCAATATTAATCTTGTGGAAATTTCAGAAAGAGAGAAAAGATCGTAGATTATATCAGAAAGAAGGGGAAATTTGCAAAATTATCACACGATTTTATTTAATTTTTCGAAGAAGAGGTTGGATAAATTTTGATAAATTTTTATCGGGAAAAGTGACATTTTCTTTCACGCGAACGCTCGACGAATTATAAAACGTGTTCAAGAGGAAAAGAAGTTTCCGCGATAATCCAACGTCCTGCCTCCCACCCTACACGCGTTTGTTAAGGGATTTAACAAAGTCTGTTATGTATTATGGATAAAAAGAGCCGCACAGAGTGGGAACACGGTTGGGAAAAGGATTCTCGGACGCTCGGGCAAATGAAACACGGCGCAGGGTTCGACAGGCTGATCTCATCGCCGAAATGACTTACTTGTTCCACACCCCGCCCGACAATATCAGCCTGCTAACCCTGCCCCTCACTTCGAAAATCCCAGCTTCCGTTCTTTTCGATCTTATCGTCCGCGTTTCTCGATATTTACGTAGCCGATGATCGTTCATAGAAATGGAGACCAGCTTGTCGACAACTTTGCAACCATTTTTCATGCGCCAAGGATGGGATGACACTTTTCTTTTCAGGGATAGGAATTCAGATTTCTTGAAGCTTCTGTGCTAGCTTCGAGCAGACTTCTGAACACGATATTCGAATATTTTTAATCCAGAAGTGAAGGGAATAGTCGTAATTTGGATTAAATATTAGAACTGTGGAAATTCTTTTGAGAAAGAGGAATGTATGTATAATTAAATATTCGAATTTTATAATGTGAATTATTTACGTTGATCTAATTGATTCCATTCTAATTGGATGTTTAGTAACATTTCGATAAAATTAATTTCTACTCTTTACTCGGTTGAAATAAATTTTAATTGCGCTGAAGAAACTTTAATAAAATTCGTTCATTTCGGAGTGGGGAATTAAAATCGTCCAATTGCATCGAGTTTTTCAATTTTACACGGATCGTATCGAATGGGAAATTCGATCTGCCTTTCCTCTATCTCGATCGTCACGAGAATTTCCGCCTCTATTAATAATTTTTCATCAAATTGGTGAAATTGAACGATCGATAGATGATCGTGGTACGATTGCAGCGCGCCACGAGTAGTAATTCACGGAAACCGGAATAGTCCAGTTAAAGCGGTTGCAATGTCGATATGTCCGCTTTAAAGTAGCGTTACATACTCGGCGAAATTTATTCACCCTTGTTTGCCACGCTCTTGTGCATCTCTTTCCCTGTAAATCAGCATGCACGAATCGAATTTCGAGGGATCCGTTGCTTCGTTCGATCCGTGCTCGAGATTTGCATTGCACAGGTTAAACAGGGAAACTTACACGACAAGGAAGATTTACGGATGCGTGCACGATTCGAGATAGAAATTGCGTTTACTTATTCGAGACTGTGGGAATGAGGTTTATCGTAATGAGGAACATTATCGATAAATAATTGCATTAACTGTTTGCCAGTCCATTGATTTTCACCACGAGAATATCTATCCTCTCGTAAGAAGATTTCTAATGGAATTCTAATTTCCAATGATTGGAATGAAATTTATATTTTCGAAAATCTTTGAACAGTTGTTTAAAATAAAGATTTATCCATGATCTTTGAGAAAAAAGTAATCATTATTCGAAATCAAACTTCTACTTTCTACTCTCATCCCATTCTTCAAAGATAAAATAATTATCACCATCGTCCGAATCTTTCGAAATAAACTCTTCCTATCTCATCCTTCCAAGAATAAGATAATCGTTGTTGCATTTCGAAACGAAATTCTAATTTCTTTTTTTTCACAATTTGCATTATACAATACCGAGCATCAAATCATGGAAACGATTTACGTCACTTGCACGATATTCCTCAATCACTTTCGTCAATGGAATGGCGGAATTCTCTCTCTCTCTCTCTCTCTCTCTCTCTCTCCCACGCGAGATATCTCGTTTGTCTCGCAGAAGGATTATGTTCACCCGCATCAAGATAAGCAGATGGTTGGCTCGGATTCCCGGCCTCGATATTTTATCCCACGGCACATTTTCAATCGTTCCTCCGCCATTAATAGCTTCCGTAGCTCGATCGACCGAACTACTTCCGCCCACGCACACGCGTGTAATGGATGAAAGAAGGCCAGAAATCGATCGATCAGAAATCTCGGCGTATCGTCGCGAGAAAATATCGCTCGACGTCAATGGACAAATATTTGTCGACTGGGCGATCGTGTTTCCATCTCGAAGCCCCCCCTTTTTACGTTGGAATCAAACATGCACGAATTCCTACGAAAAATCTCCCAATTGGACGCGGAAGATATTGCGATGATAAAGCGGTAAAGTCTTCTTTTCTTCTTTTTTCTGTAGAAAGATTCTGAGATCTTCGCGGAAGATTATGGAGTGGAATTATGAGAAAGTTTTTATCGTTTCGATCATTTGAATACGTATATGGATAAACGAAACGGTGTGATGAATATGTTGGAATATTGAAAATAAAAATAAAATATCCGTATCTTGAAAGATCTGATTTTGATAAAAATTTGCGGAATCGATTTTTAAATTTTTACCAGTTTTTTCGCGTTTTAATTCTCGTTTGAAAATATTTTTTATAACAAGGTAAAATATGTAAAATACTATGAAGCAGTATGAAACGTGAATATTTCAAATATTTTTCCTGTATTTCGTACGATTTGAAAAAAAAAAGAGAGAGAGAGACCAGAAAAATAATATCGAAACTTGGAGAATTGATTTCGCCCTCTCGAAGTGATATTCCATAAAAATTCCATAATAGAGATAAAAGAAATAAATCAACAGACATTAAAAACACGGGACAATGTATCGCGGATTTTCCACTGGGATATATATTATCGCTATTTGTACAGGAAAAAATATACATATACATATATATATATATTGTCCCCATCCGTTTTCGCATAGTCTTCTCCAAATATTTCCTTACCTTAATTTCGCACGATTTCCATCCCTGGGGTTGCTTAAAATTTATTCCACTGGAACGAGAGAAAAAGGATCGGGTGAATAAATTTAAGGCAAATTTAATTAACCCTCCTCCCGGAATAATACCGTGATACCATCTCGTTTACACCAGTACGACTCGTCTCAGGATTTCTCATAGAGCATGGAACCATCCTTAGAACCGAACTCCAAACAAGAAAATATTACTTCCACCGTCCTCTTTTTCTCTGACGAGACAAAGAAAGAGAGAGAGAGAGAGAGAGAGAGTGTACACTCTGATAATCCTCGTCCTTATTATCTCGGCTAACGAACAGAGGTTATACAGAGGAACGCGAGAGTACCGAAATTCCTCGCATGAAGCGCATAACAGAATGTTCAATTCGAAAAATTCTCACCATCCTTCCAGTATTCACGTCGATATGAGAATTCTTCGCCGAGTTCCGCGCTTCCATTCTTAGCTACGACTTTGCGCGAATAATCCAGAGTTCCTCCGGGGATCGCGATCGAGTTGCAGATCGAACGACAAGGATCGTTATCGTTTTGGGCTACGACGTTTCGAGTACCGAGATTCGGTTAAAAAAAAAAGAAAAGAAGGGAGAGAAATGAGAAATAAAAGTTTATTAATTTTTATGGAAAAAAGGGAATTCTAATATTCGAGTGGAAAGTAAGTGGATTAAAATCGTTTCCCAGGGAATCTGAACATCTGGTACGATAATAGAACCTCGATTAACTGGTTTAATTACTTTTCTTTGTTTCTCCATGGACATTTTTTTGTTCTTTTGCGTGAAATTGTATGATTTTTATTAATTATGAATTCATTCTTTTTTCTTTTCACATACTTTTTTGGTCATTGTTTCATGATTAATATTTCGCGTGTATTATAGTATTTCAATATTAATTATTCAATAAATAGTAAATACATTTTTTTAGATCTCGTTGAAATGATTTCATCTTGAGATTAATAATCGGTAAACTCGTTCGTTGGGATTAAGAAAATATTATATGGAAAGTTATGTGGCATTTAATTTCATAGATAAATTATAAAACGTACAATAACGATGATGATGAAATTCTGATATCGCAAAGAGTATAACGTATAATATTACGTATAAATTACGTATCGAAGAGCGATATTTCTTTCTTTTTCATCGTGTAACTCATCGATCCTTATCGATGCACCGCCACTGTCGACTTGCAATTATTATGCGACAGCGCTTCAATAATGTGCAACGTGTTAATCCTGCTGTCGATCAAGACTAATGAAGTTGCAATGGAACCTGACTTGGACCCCCTTTGTTCAAAATAACTTGACGTAACAGACACGTAATAATCCACCGATATTTCCCGCTCCCGATGTATGATAATTTATAATTTTAATTTTATTATCTTAATAATTCTTTTACAAAATGATCTGTCATCGGTCGCGATCCAAAATCCAAACGCGATCAAAATGTTTTCGAAATGATGGAAACAACGATATTCCTGAACGAAACAAGTATTGGCGTTAGAAATTTTCAATTTTCGAATTTCATTTAGGATAGGGATATTTATTATGCCAAGCGTTATCTAACTCGCACATGCTCGGTCAAACAAATTTGTATGTAAATAGAAGTGGCAACCGGCCCGATAAATTGCTACATTGTCTATACGGCTGCACGGCATAACATGCGTTATTTACAGAGACGCATACATCCAGGTAGCTCGGAATACGTACACGGGAATATTTTTCCGCCAAATAAATCGCCATGACGATTTTTATACGCGAGTTATATACGAATCCTGTTTGTTGATAAACGAACTTCCTCTTTCCTCGTTGGAAACTGGCACTTTTTTTTTCTTTTTTTTTGCTCTACTCTCTTCGTCGTCCGTGGGAAAATTTGTACATATTTGCTTTGACAATTTAACCAAGGATCACTTCTACTGGCTTGTAACTTATTGTTACATGTATATTGGGATGGGGAGACAAAGAAAATGAAATTGTATTCCACGGATTGAAGAATTAAGAGAGAGAGAGAAATGGCCTTCCGCGAATTAATTAAATCTGTAAGCTTTCGTTTCATTTTTCCTTTTCTTTTTTTTTTCCCCGCTTGTTAAGAGATTATATTTTTAATACGAAATTAAGAGATTAATTTGGTCGAGGATTATGGTCCGAAAAGTATCTATTATTTGCGTTATGAAAATAATTAAAGGAATGGAATTTATTAAAATATGTAATTTTATTGGAAGAATGTTCGTTTCGAGAAAGATTAGTTTTGCTATTTTATAGATGAAGTTTCGATCGAATTTTTTAATAGAAAGTATTTTTTCATCAGCAACAAATTGAATTTCATTCAAAATTTGATCCGTCATAATAATCTTCATTTAATTATTAAATTTACATGTATCAATCTCACTAACAAAAAGCTATCTTTCTCAGGAATATCTCAATCTCTCCAATCGATCTAAAGATGCCCACATTGCTCGTGAAAACAATAGAATATTAATACACCCGTGGGAGCAAAATGAATAATTCACGTATATCTCGTGGGAAACATTTTAAACGAGAAAAAATCTTCAAAATTACTTAATAAAGTCAACAAACCAACAACCGATATCTCTAGAAATTCACCCTAAACAAATTCTCGCTATCCAAAAAACGCTCACGCAACCCTATCCGCTTATTCAAGCCGAAACAAAACGCATTCATCAAAGGAGAGTGCACGGGAGAAGCGCTAAGATGGCGAGACGCGGAAAAGCGTGTGTGTATATATATTGGAAGACGCTTGGTCGTCGAATAGGAAGGCTCTCGAAAAATACGAGGCGCCCGTTTGAAAAGCCGCCTCGACACAATCTCCTCTCCCCTTTTTCCCCCCCTTCTTCCCCAATCGAGTCGCCGATACACGATTGTGCGCGCAATCTGGATCAAGGCCCGTCGTGTCGATGCTTACCTACTAGGAATTCCGATATTGCAACTCAGCGTTTCGCGCTCACCCTGTTCACCCAACGCGCGCCCTTCCCTCCCCACCATCGTTGGACGTACGTGTGTGTGTGTGCTCGATGCAACGGCCGGGTGCATGTGTCCCCGATGCGAATGCATGTGCACCGGCGAAAGCGAGAGCGGGGCGTAAACACCGAGTGGACACTCGCGAGCGAGCACGAGGTTTGATGGACGACCGATTCTGCGTGTGAAGGGAGAGGGGAGGGTAGAGAGGGAGGGAGAATGGGGGGGTCTGCGGCATTTGCATGAAAGGTATCGCGTTCGATTAACGGATTCTGGGTTAAAAATTGAATTATTCATTTATCGCGGAGTGGGTGTTTAGCCGCCGCGGGGAGAACTTGCGGATGGATTAAAGCGGAGAGGATTGTTTCGGTTAAACGTTATAAAACTCTTCCCCAGGAATAGTTGGAAACTTGATGATTTTTATTATAGAGAATCCTTTTTTTTTCTTTTTCTTTTCTTTAAGAAGATTCTATATTTAGGAAGATTATATGTTGTTCGTGAAAAAGGAAATTGTAAATATTTTTAGGAAATATCAATTGGTAAAAAATTCCTTCCAAATTATGTAATAAAGTACTACAAAAACGGTATTTTAAAATTAATCTTAGAAAGTATTAGCGATGAGAAATTTGTTTGCCCATGTTCCGTTTCTTTCTAATGAACAAACGGATTAAATATACAAAACTGATTGGCCGGAAAGAGTAGATCGAGCCCCGCGTTCTTCCGTAATCTCGATAACGGTTAAACGATCGAATTAACCGTAACCATAGCCCGAAACCTCATCGTGGGTTTCTCATTTCCGGCGAAAAACACGAAACCAATCAGCTATTCGTGCCCACCTCCGTTCGGTCAATACGTTCCCACCCTCCCTTTGTCGACGGGTAGATTGTCTGCATTTTCGCGCAGAAACAAACAAACAATCCGAAATTGCCCGATTCGATCGATCCACGCGTCCACCTTTTCCCTCCCCTTTTTCCAAATAAAATAAAATCGGTTTGAAAAGGACAAGCATCTCATCGACCGATCATTTTTTCCTGCGAGGGTATGGCGCGTTTCTTGGACGATTTGTCTTGGAGGGTGGAAAAACACGGTGACGTGGAGCGATTTAGAAGAGCGTTCTCGAAACAACGAGGACGTTTCGCCTCGATCCCTCCTCTTGATAAAAGGCCTAAGGGAGGAGGGAGATGCCTCCACGTTTTCTTGGCAGACGTCTTTAACGATCTTCGTCGTTCGCGTAAATGGACGGCAAAATAAAAGCCGGTTGGCCGGTTGAAAAGTTTTGACGGTTGCGACGCGAACGTCGAAAGTGGGACGCGTAAATTTTCACGGGGAGGGAAACGACCACCGCTCTCGCAATTATGGACATTTGGATGGGAGCGGCGGGTTCGAACCCGTCCAATCGCAATCCCGGCTGGATGAATTATCTCCGGTTGGCGAGATCGTTCTTTGGGATGCCAGACAAGTGACGACGCATTGTCTCGAGCATTCGCACAGGAGAATGAAGTGGTTTCACGGAGCTGCGAGTGGTTGTTTATCGCGTGCCCGTTTCACCGTGTCACGTGGAGGTAAAAAGGACGACAGTGCATTTCTCTAGTGTCGATTGTTTGGCATCGTTTTTAACATCTCGAGTTTTAATATCTCAAGTGGAAGAATTTCGATATGAAATACGTAATACGTAATATGCATTTTTCCCTTTAAATATAAACTGAAAGATGGAGGAGCATATTCTATTATTTTCATTAAAATCAGAATTTTCTAATATTAAATACTTATCAGATGTACAAAGAAAAATTGATATCGATGTAATAATGCATACATCTGAAAAGTAAGCAACGAATGATTAATTTTGAAATTTTTATCTTTGTTTCAGAAATTTTAAAAAAGATTCAAAGAGTTTTTGTTTCGCAGATATTTCTGTTGTACAATCGAGTTACAGAATCGGTTTTCTGCATATTTATAGAGTTATTCACACAAGTCGAGATAAGAATCATTTGAAAACGAATAATGAACCGATCGTTTTCCAAGCCTGTGAGTTTTCCCGTGACATTTATTATTATTTCTTTCATGCTGGATCGCCTCTCTGGTATTCGACGACTGTCAAGAAAATAAGATATCGTTAAGGTTCGAGCCGTTGCGTTGCAAGTGCCAGTGAAAGGTGTTATTACGAATAATTTCCCCCGCTCGGAAAGTGCACGCAACGCGTTTCCAATTCGAACGCATGCAACAAATTGATTTTATCTAACTCTCCAACGTCATCTATTTCGTTGTTGAACGAATAGATAATATTTTGTGAGATTAAATTTGCGAAAAAGTGCGTAAATTTAATATTTGGCTAAAATCAGAAAAAGAATTTGTTTGGAATTTTTAAAGTTAAATTAAATTCAAAGAGATTCCTATAATCAAGATGAATTAGTTAATTATCTTCTTGAATGGTTGCTTCAATTCTGCAACAAATACTTATTTATATTCATGTATAGTTTTATATTTTTATATTTCAAAGGTAAAAGTATATTTAATTAATAATTATATAAGTATTTCACTTTTTTACATTTGAATTGCGCGTGAAAATTTCTCGTGGATGATTTCATTTTTTTGTAAAATGTCAAAACAATCGTATATACGTTTTATTAAGTTTTTCCACGCGATAAATTAATTTAGTTTTCAATATTTTACCACAAGTAAAAAGTTTATATTTTTTTACATTAATAAATGTTGATAAAAAAATATAAATGTTTAAAAAGAATGAAAATATCTTTAAAATATTGTTACGAGAATCGACAATAATATAATAGAATATTACAGCGAACGTAAATCGCGGCACGTAAACGACGATATCGGTTGTCATTGATATCCAAAATATTGATTGTACGCAATCGTTTTCCATACACCGAGCAGAACGGACGTGTTTCTCTCTACGCCGCGTAAGAATATTATATTATTTAATAAATTAATCGATTTCGTTATTTTATTTATTATTTTTCAAGTAAATAAATTAATTAATTATTGCTATTATTGTGAAAATTATAATTAAAAACCCATTATGATAAAATGAATAGGACGCATAAAAAACGACGTATTAAAATAATTATATTATATTTTCTTTTCAAAATTTATTTACGAAATTATAATTATAAAATACGATATATAAGAATAACTTTAAAACTATACACGATTTTTAATATTTTATTCGAGAAGATTATATCGACGCGATATTTCTCATCGTTATTAAAAGACGATTTATTCATCGAGACGAATCAGTTTTCTCTGATTCTGTTGAAAAATATCCGTGAACTTTTTTTAAAGTCATTTTTTAAATTCCAAATTTGAACTTCAATTGCCAAAGATCAATCGGATTTCGCTGGAAACGGTTAATAAAAGATACATAATTGAGAAAAATGTATCATCAACGTAAATTCTCGTCCAATCGAATATACACAATCACGAAAATCGGTACGAATATTCATGAACAGCATCAATTCAATATGTATTGCGCGATTATCGAGAATGGGATGGATAATGTAAGATAAATCTAAAGGAGAATACGATAGGACTAAGTTTCCGCGAGAAAACTTCTTAATTGGACAATAAAATCTAAGTACTCTCATTCCAGAGTAATTTTCGCGAAACTTTAATAGAGGCGTCTTGCCGCATAAAGATGCATCATTCGCGTAATCATTGAACACTTCTTCACACGAATTAACAGATTTCCAAACGTCTCTAAATTTAACTCTCTAAATTAAAAAATCCATCCCATTATCATCGAAGCAAATAATTCTACGTTCTTTCAAAATTTCATCGAATCATACTGTGAAACATTAAATCGTGAAACGCGTTCACATTCACTTTCGTCCTCTATCGAGGCTATCGAATTTATCTCTTATCCCCGCGAGACAAATCACCAGTTAGTTCGCTATAAATATGATAAAGACACGTCGAACCCCGGCTTCTTCACTGACACTGGACGACCACACCTTCATAGAGCTTCTAAGCACATTATAATTCCCCGTGGCGAGGTAGTCGAGTTATAAATCTTTAATACTGTTAGCACCATGGCTATTCGCCCCCGTTCCGGACTTCATTAACGTTTATTCCGACGACGAGGAATATTCAACAAGAGGGAGAAGAGGGCGCGGATTTAACGATGGAATAATTTTTCGATATCGGCCCAACCCTCGCCTCTCCCGAAAGAATCTCTCCATCACTGTCCGGGGAGAGGAGGTTGACACGAGTCTTGGCCGTTAGTGAAAGCGAAATGGCGGAGCTAATGCCGGCTGCTCGAGGGATCCAAGGAGTAATTAAAGTCGCAGAAGTGGCTGCCGGAAATTCGCCAACTTATATTTGCGGAACGTGCCTCGGGGGTGAAAGACGCACCACTCTTTCGTTCTACGTGACACCGTTCCAACACGTGGCAACACGATCTCTCTTCCACTCTCTTATTGTATATAGTTTGAAATAATAAATAGTTGGAAACTGTCGTAAACAATCTTGAAAATTTCGTAATAACTTTTCCTTCGTTTAGGATTGATTGTTTGAAAGATAGTTTGTTAGATTGAGAGAATTTCTTTTTCTTTTTTATTAATCGTTGAAGATTGTTAACAAATTTCGTAGAAATATTTTTTAACATAATATGATATATTATATTACAGATATATACACCATGGACCAAGCTCTGAACAATGAATCAAGTTTTTGTCGAATTAGAAAATATTAAAATCAAGCAGGACCAGTATTCGCGAAAGTTGAATAAGAGATGAACTATTCACACGATCCGTACGAGCTTTTTTTCGAGCGCGATACCCTTTCTTTGTTGAGATGTTGAGTGAAATTCGCTTCCAGCTCGAGGACCAAGGATCAGTTGGGAAATAGAATTCTCAAGATTGATGTACAAATAACAATGCATCAAAAGATTGATATTGTTCCCTCCAAAAGGAACTATTTTTCTCGAGATCGTGTATCGGCGCGTTGATCTGATTACCGTAGTCAAATAAGGCGAAAATCCAATATATACGATAGGATTCTTCTTCTTGGAAAACAAGATTTATTTATCTTCTACAAACACTATTACAGTCCAATTCCGTTTATTTTGAATATTTATCTTGTCGATGTTTACTCGTCGTGGAAGATTTAATCTTTATTTTCCATTGATATCGTATGTATAGAAGATAATAATAAAGAGGATAAAATAAAAAAAAGGAGAGTAAAGAGTGAAACGAAGGGAAAGATTTAAATAATCGAGGAAACGAGATAATTATTTCGATTGTATTTCATTCTTTAATTTAAAAATTTCACAAATTGAAATTATTCGTACGATGAAGAGATCGTGATAAGATAATTTTTTCTTCGTTATCAAATAAGACGTTAACGGATTTAATCCTGTTAACATCGATCGGAAATGGAAAGAAGTTGATTCGCCTTGGTGAATCGTAAAGGGATCCCGAAGGAAGTGAGGCGAGGAAAAATCGACGATGATTGTCGCTATCCTCCCCTGAGGAACATTTGTTATTTGTAACGGCAAAACCAAGGGATATTGGATCTAGTGCAATCCTCTGTGTAAAATCAAGGAGATTGCCACAATACCGTCCAGTTGCAATTAGCTTCCAGTTTCAATTATCGTGCTCTATTAATTGGAATTATATTATACATCGAATCGATAACAATGGAAGTATAGTTGCACGAGTTAGTTGCAAGGGTCATATTGTTCCCACAACACGTAACACAAATTTACATTGAATGACAGGTGTATTGCACCACGTCTGAGACCCACCGTGTTGATCGGATAATAAAGTACTTGATCTTAATCAAACTTGTAACAAAGTTTCTTTTATCTTAACTATATATAGGCGAAATGATATTAATAATTAATATTTCGCATCATCGTGTTTTATCAAATTTTATATTCTTAACAATTGCAAAGGCAAATATGGAATACTGGAATATCGAAAGTTATTATTGTCATTATTGCATCACAATTTTGAATATAAATAATCTCAAAAAACTTGCGTTCCTTTTTCTATTTCAATATTGCGTAACATTATTCCGGTATTCATATTTATTATGTCGCGATATTCGATCATCATACGTGTTTCAAAAACGATCCGTAGCAAAGATTGAAGAAAAGTGACGGGTCGTTAGAATTTCATCTCAATTAAATTAAAGCAAATCACAATTTGCCTAAAATTCTATTCACTCCCTCTCTCTTCCGACCAGGGAGGAAACTACTTCGCCACATTTCTCGACGCCTCCTTAATCACGGACCGGCCTTTCGTCAACAGCAAGGTTCAAATTGCGGCCAAGTTTCCCTGCTGGCGGTTCACCGCCGTTGAAATTCCGTGTAATTACGCCGGACGGAAAGTTTCCATCGCGTGGCCGGGGCTCGTTGATGGCCACGAAAGAGGGCCATATTCCTCGAGAAATGACATTTTCGAATACGTCCACACCACGCGGTTGGCAAATTATACGACGAGAATCGACGGTAACAAGTCCTTTCCAATATTTCCTCTGCTTAGCGACGAATAGCCGAGTACGGTCACGTAGGGAGGAGGGAAAGCTTTAATAATAAATAATTTTTCAGTATCCTGTTTCGGGGAAGTTGCCTCCTCCATTATGGAGTGCGCGCCTCTTAACGTCAGGGACCACGACTTAAGGTCCTGGTTTAAGGGATGAGGGTGCAGGGTGCAGGAGAATCGTTTGCTGGCCAACCGCTTTGTATGCGTTCTACAACTCGGCCTCTCGAGTAAGCTTTGCAACGATACGTGTCCAAACTGACTAACTGATGTTGACATTAATTGACAGATGGGTGTTATTATGCAGCCAGTGAGAATGAAGTCTCGGGCTTCGTTATAAAATAGACGTATACTTCGCTTGTATCTTTCGACTCTGATGATGAAGAGAAAGAATGGAAACGTTTTATTTTGAAGATAAAAAATTACAATTATTATCATAAATCACTGTTGAAAGAAAAAAAGAAGAACGACTGCAATTAATTAATTCAATTTATATCGCCTAAATCCATCTTATTATGGGTAGTATGCAAAGAAAATTAATCTTCGTTGAAATAAATATTTTGAAATCACGTTAATAAGCTATTAATTTAATTTTCGTAAAAAGAAAAATTTAAATGTCGATCCAGGATCGAATTTGACACACTTTCGAAGTGAGGAGATGCTAAAAGGGCTAATTAGACCGTGGAATTCAATATGTCAGGGCACGAAGATACGCACGTTTATCGATTTCAAGGGGAGAGAGAATTTTGTGTATCGAGGGAGAGCGAAAGGCGAGGTAAGACTTTGGCGTTAATTAGTCGTAGAAGTAATTAAAACTCGGTTACTTCCAATCCGTCTATCAAAGATTAACTTCGACCCATTCAATAAATGTTCCGTGCAAAACATTCTTCCTCCATCTCGCTCTCTCTCTCTCTCTTTCATTTCTTTTTTCTTTCCTCGTTCTTTTTTTTCCCTCTCTCTCTCTTCTCTCTTTCTCCCCTACACGTTCGTTTTAACGAACGAGAAGCCACCGTGAAAAAAGCCGTCTCGAGATAAATTTAATTACTCGGCCGAACATTCTTATTCGCGTAATCGCGCGGAATATGCGGGTAATCGTATAAAATTCGTTCCAATTTCCCCGGTTGATCGACGAGGATACACATCGCGCGCAAATTATATTTCTCTCGCTCGTCGATCCACGAAATTTCTCAGCATCCGTTGCTGTTTTAATTAACAGATTTATCTTTTCGTTTATGTTTCACGAGCTTCAAAAGCTTGGATATTAATTTGCCAATTTTCGGTTTAATAAACCGTCCACGACACGAAGACATTTACGGGAAGGTATAACGCAATTTTCAATCCATTCAATACGTATTTCCGATTCGAAACGAAAGTTTCCGCGCGTGTGAATCATAATGGATCATATGGATTATATTTCTTTCGGTGGAAAATTTTTTTCCAACGGATCAAATTATCCGAATTTAAAAGTTTCTCGCAATTTTTTCCCCCCCATGCTTTTATAATATAATTTTTTCTTTTCTTTTTCTAATGAAATTTGTTTATTATTTCGTGCATTTCGTCCAAAGGTTTTCCCTACCTCGTGCAATTATAAATTCAAATTTTGGAAAAAAGGAAGATAAGCATTAAAATTTATTAATATTGCTACATATTCATAAAGTTTCGTTAGAAGCAACATCTTCATTGGTTTCGATAGCACAACTTGTCGATTCGATTTGTACAAGATGCAAGAAAATATTTTGCTTATGTATCAGTAATGAAAAAGTAATATTGTTACAGCCTATTTCTTATTTGAATAATATTAAAATTATAGATTCTAATTTAACTCGTGATTGGATATAATCGTTACGACTTACCGATTCTGATGACCGGCGGCAGCGACATGGCAGTGGTGACCAGGATGACAATAATGGCGAACAACAGTGCCATTGTGCCCGAAGTGAACTCGACTCGCACCTGACTATGACATCGTTCTTGCGTATTCCTTTGCTGGGCAGAATGCGACACAGGTAGCCGAGAGGATCGTACGAATAACGAGGAACCCGTTCACGAACACTTTAACACGGAATTGCACATTGTCGGAGTTTTCACTTGCACGTCAATGCAAATCCTCGGAGAGCCTTCATTGTCCGCACCTGAAACGATGCAAGATATCTCTTTGAAAAACGGAACGTTCCCGATTGAAACACTATTTTAACCAATCGTTATCTTCTTGGGCTAATATCATTTCCTGAGTTAATTTTCGAAAATTTTTCAGAAGCGAAATTGGCGAAAGAATTTTAAGCAGATTATTAAATCTAATGATATTAGAAGAAGATACGAATCGAAACAAGAAAACGTTAGCCCGATTTATCCATTAATCATCGAGAAGAAAGAAATTTCTTTAGAGGAGAGAGTTTTTTGAGTATTCTTTCGGATCTTTTATTAGATTACACACAAAGAAACGAGAGGATGGACCGGTTATCATCGTCTGTATAATTTTCAGAAAAGAATTTTACGTTCATCTTCTGGGTGTGTACAAGTTGTGAGATGTAATGGAGGTCATCAGTTTAAGTGGAAAGCCTTCGACCACGCGTGTTCCAACTCATAAATCACTGATTGATATTTTCGATCGAATTCGGACGGAAAAACGTGTTGTTCGTTGTTCGGCACAATACGAGTTTCCAAAATTGAGGATTCGCAAAAAGAAGATCGTTCTTGTTTCAATGGGACGGTGCTTCCTTTGTATACGACCGAGCAATACCCTCGCTACGATTGAATTTCTTCCGGAAATTCCTTTTTCTCGTCCGTATTCGAAAACGTATCTCACGGCTCAGCGGATACGTTTCCAGAAAGAAAGGATTATCTAATTCAAGGAGGAGAGTTTAGAATCTCTCGTGATCGATAAATGGGAATCATCGAAGGAATCCGTGAATTATTGTAATTTTTATTTGCGATTGGATCATAATTTTCACGAATATTTTTTAATGCGCTTCTTTCTTCATTAGAAATAAAAGAGAACAATTTAAAAAATATTACAACGTAGAAAACACTGTCGATTATCAGATATAGATCGAAGATTAATTGAATATTGCATTTGCATTCTCGCAAAGAATCATACTTTAATGAAAGAAAGGCAAACGAGAAGGTGTGTGTACCATTTACGAATAAGCCGTTTCTTCCTGTTTAACTTGCAAACGACTTCTCCCAGCTGCACGAATTAACACGTTCACGCGTTAATCACAATTGTGCGCGGAGGGGAAAAAAATCGGAAGCGGAACGAGTGCGGAACGCTGGGCGTTGAAGTCTCGCCGTGTACAAATTCATTTGCATGCGGATCAAGCGAAACATTAACGCGATTACGCGTGCAATTTGCGAACGCGCGACACGTGAAGCAAAGGATTTATCGATGAGAATGGCGTGGCTATGCGACCAATACGCGCCGATTAACAATTATATTCGCGCTCGCTTGTGTATAAATTGGCGTCTAATGGAGAACGTGCAGGACATCGAGAGATTGTTGGCTCTTGGCCCTAACGTGATTGAAAGTACCGCAATTACTATAAGGTTAATTGTTGTTACATCGTGGCGAGGATAATGGGAGAGTTTATCGTTTGTTCAATCATCCGGATCTCGTCGGTGGCATCTTGCTGTTGGCGCTACGCAAACTCTCGACAAGCATTTAATTACGATTAACAATTACGATCCGTCTCGATCATCTCCAAGGATGCAACGCTCGAGGAGAAGATTGCTTCTCCTCGTGAGAAGATTTCCAAGTGATTCCAAGTATTTAATATACAACATTTGAGAACAATTGTCAGATTTTTCAGTGAATATTGAAAGTTTCGTGATTGACGTGGTTGTTTATGAAGTAAAATCCTCCGTTTTTCGGAATAATTATTTTATTATACGTGTGTGCGTTGTGCGTAAACTCTCTGTTATCGATACACGTCTATTTCAACATTTTCGATTAAAGTCTTTATGCAGATTGCGAATCCATTTTAATTAAATTTGTTGCGGGATAAACAACTCGTAATAGGTTTATTCATTGATTCTTTCCAATTAGTAATTATTTTTCGTTCGAATAACGGAGAGTTTATTTTTAACACGTATCATTTTTTGTATATCATAAAATTAAAAGTGGTTAATTTAACTCGAGGTTTCCATCGCGAATCTTGTTAACATCTTTTTGTATCACGTTAAAATTCGTTCTTCTTACGTTACGATCTATCGAAAAATTGATGAATAATTGGGGAATAATTTAATTATACGAATAAATGAATTATGAACTTGAGAAATTTATAACAGTTTAAATCGATGAAAATCTAAATTTATCGATTGATAAATTGAAAAAGTTTCTCTCTAAAAATCTAGAGAGATTCTTACAGTGAAATACTTTTGTTTTACCAACAATTAATAATTTCTATCTCTCCCAGTTCGATTTTCTAATCGGTCTCGAATTACATCTTTGCAGGCCTCCTCGATCGTGGAAAGTTATCGTGCATACAGATACGCAAGACCGTTCCTCGCCAACAATCCGGCAGCTGTTCGATCGTTGATCGATAGAAACCTAGCGGGCGTACGAAAGGGTAGAGAGGGGTTCTCGGTGTCGTTGCCACATGCAGCTCACGCTTCCGCTATTAGAGTTAACGTAAACGGATTTAAGCTAACCCAATTTAGCGATGGGTAACTTTGCCCCCAGCCGTGTTTGTTTGCCATTTCTCGGGCCTTAAGCGCGCCGCTTGATTGCGTACGTGTGTCCGAATCGTCCTTGTTTTCCTATCCCGCCTCACCCTTGAACCTTCCCTCCACCTACGACGGATTCCTACATTCGAGATTTTTACTACTGGCCACCAGTTTTACGATTCCACGAGAATCCATCGATGCAAATTATTTCTTTTATCACGGTACGAGGATTCGTGATTCCTTGGCTTGGATCGTGAACGTCGAAGACAAAAACTGTCGTCGATTATTTATCCCTGTTTTATCTTTATTATTATTCGATCGTTCGGAATTTTCGTTAGGATTTTCGTGGATAATAAAATTCATTCTGTCGAACGTTCTTCTGGTGATTGGCCAGTGAGCAATTTTTGATATTTATTTTTTTGTGTTATTATAGTTATATTATTCCATTCCATCGACGAATATTTTTATAAACGATGTTATTATTTCTCTCGATTGTGAAATTGAAGGATACATTGTATCGATAAAATATATTAAATATTACGGTTCACAAAGTTGTTGAAATGTTGTTGGAAACGTAATATTTTTGATATTAACGATTATTATTTTATATAAAGAAAAATCGGTGGATGGAATGGCTCAAAAAATAAATAAATAAATAAAATTTGTTTAGAGGTATTTATAAGAAAGGTGATTATTTCGATAAAGCAGAAATTTGATTGGGAAGTATATTGATGGAATATAATTCACAAAATTTCATCGTTTCATCCCGACCCGTTGAAATATTTATTGGATCAATTCCTTCCGGATGGGCGAATGTCTTAGTACGATCATTGGAATTCATCGAAGGGGATGAATGGCGGTTGATCGTCGTGGACGAGAAAACTGAGTCGGTTTGATTGCTGGGGGTTTCGTTCGTTATTATCGTGGCGAATATAGATTGCAAGAATTTCATCAAACGCGAAGGATTGTTCAATTTTCGTGAAAGGGCGGATGGAATGAGAAAAAATTGAATTCTTTTCTCGAATTCATGAGAAACCGTATCGCTCTTATCGTTTTTATTTATAAAGGAATTCGCTATTCGTAACGCGCAACGTCCATTTGAAATGAGAAAAATATCGTACATGTTGCGTTGTAATTTTAACAGACATCAATATTTTACTTCCTCGAAATGGAAATAATTCTTTGATCTCCAGTTTAAATTCACTTCTGCAACATTTCTCGTCGAAATATTAAAAAAAAGAAAACAAGAATTCTTCTTGTAAGACTCGAAGAAATATTGGTTTTTGATTTATGGAAATGGGGAGACATGAAATATAAGCTTCTCATCAAAAAAAATTAATTAATCCGTTCATTAATCTTTCGAGTTCATATGTTTTATTTCGAACTTCTCACAACTTCGAATCTTGCAAACTTGCACCATGATTTCCCGCCATTTTCACTCTTCCAGCCTGACTTCCTGATTTCGATCAATAACTTGATTATCTTTTTTCCAGTAACAGTAAACTCTGCGTGCCTTGAGAATTTCGAAATTTCTGAGAGAGATATTCATGAAACATGAGCATCGAAAATTTATTTCATAATAATCGTTTGTCGGCGACATTTAAGAAAGAAAAGGAGAACCCTCTCAACATCAACGCACAGAATTTCCACGAAATTTTATATTCTTGACCGTCTCTCACGTTCATCCCTCTTCTTCGTGATACTCGGGATAAGTTTGGAATTTTAATTATTGTCAACTGTCACGGATTCGAAGACATTGAAAAGGAAGGAGAGCGAGAAGAAACGGGCAGTGGATCGTGCATACAATGCATAAAATTTATAACGGGATATGAAGTCAGATTTGCAGGCAGGGGCGATATTTCAGTGACATCAATTATACCCTTAATTGTACGGGCTAATAGCTTTTGTCATTAATTTATGGACACATGGTGAATTAGTAGATACCAGACTGTAAATTACATGCGTATTTCCTTGTTGACAATGCAGCTACCAATTATCGATACCAATTATCATTAATTTTGATATATATATCGTGTGAAATCAGATTTAATTCATTAAAAATTAAACTCCATAATTGTATATGAAAATTTTGGATTGTGCCTATACTTATATCTTATCATCATAATCTTTCTTGAACGAAGAATATCTTGAATATATTTATGACGAAAGTAAAGGCACTCGATTTTTATTCCAATTATTTCAACTATTATTCAATTTATGGTTCACACTTTCTACATCATTAAACATTTAATTGGCGTAACCAATTATCCCATTTAATGTTAAATCAACTCTAAAGCGGACTAATATCACTTTCTCATTTTAAGAAAATATTATGAAAATTGTTCAATAACAAGATCCACGAGCCATTCAACGATAAACGAAAGAGAGAGATGTTTCAAAGCATTCGGTAAAATTCACCTGTACTCCGTTCGAAAAATATTCCCCGTTAAAAGGTGGAATAGAGTCGTGGTTGGCAAGGATCGTGACCAAAAATCCAGTCGGCGAGAGGTTGCAAAACGTCGTTGCATCGTAATTGTCGTTATTCTTCGGGAGTGTCTAGTCCCCGGCGAAACCCACTTTGCTCGCGTGGAAGCCCGA
Organism: Apis mellifera; assembly: GCF_003254395.2. NCBI lineage: Eukaryota > Metazoa > Arthropoda > Insecta > Hymenoptera > Apidae > Apis > Apis mellifera. The sequence continues at coordinate 4,394,831 of NC_037641.1, forward strand.
GAAATCGTGGACGAGGAGGGCTCGAGAGAGAGGGAGACAAAGGGATCGAAAGTGGATAAAGGGAGAAGGAAGCGAGCGCGTTAAAAAGACTACGCGTTGCCCGATACAAATCGAAATACCAGCGAATGGATTCTCACCCCTTGGCCGTGTGTTCCGTGAGTTCGTTCGTTCCAGCTTTTCTGCAAGACCATTCTGCAAATTTACCGCGATTAATTCGATTTCCGCTCCCCCAACTCGCTGCGGATGGAGTTTAATAACGTAATTTCGTAATTTCGGAGTGAACAGGGTTGAAGAAGAGGCGGAGGGGTGGTGGTTTCTCGCGCGATTGCAAAACTAATTCTCCAACGCGAGGGGGGGAGAACGACCGAAAATTTGCGAGAGATTTATATTGACGATGTTGGACGGAATGGATGCTCGATAAATAGATACCGTTGAACAATAGGTTAAGCGTTTCAGGCATTCGTTTGGTTTATTAATTAAATTAGACGAAACGTGGTTAGAGGAAAACGTAAACCTTTGACCTGAAATCGAATCGAGAACGATTCTAGATTCGTAAATAATAGTTAATAGAAATTGAAAGAAGAAGAAAGAAAATGTGGAAAAATTCTATTGTCTTCTCCAATTAATCTTTCAATTTATTCGTATATCACAGATCGTGAAGCAATGATTATTTCGTCTTAAATTATTAACGATACGAGCAAATGAGAATCGAGATGTCAAATTTATCGTAACTGCTATTATTTTCTTCTTTGTTTAAATATAATAATAATTCGACGACCATCGATCCGAGAACCTTTGATTGAAAAATCGCTCGAGGCAAAATCGACACGCACAAAGCAAAGTTTACACCGAAATTTCATCGAGCTCATTTCCTCGCTATAAACTTTCTCCCTTCTAATGATCGAGCTCGTCTCTCTGCCTGGATCTCATTAAGCTCTTTGCCAAAGGAAACTCGTGTCCGCATAAAAATGGATTATGGGCGAAGGAAGAATAGAGAAGGAGGATTGTGATGAGAGATCGGTTCATTGATCGGTTAATCGCCAACCGGTCGGAAATTATTGGAAATTCACACGTTTCTAAACACAATACACGGTTCAGTCAAGTGAAAAACTAGAGATAATCGGTGATGGCCAATGCATATTCGTCGATCACCTTAACATCTAGTATCTTGAGATCGAGAAATGAATATTCGCAAGAATAATTAATAGATCGCGTTTGGAGGAGGGCCAAAGTCAAAAGGGAAGGTTGATAAATCCTCGTCGAACTGTGTTCTCGAAAAATATTAAAACTCTCGTTCGCCTCGAAAAATTTACATGCACATACTCACATTTCCACCAAGTTAAACATTCATCTGGAACGAAAGTCACCACCTCACTCGTCTATCTTCTAGCTCGAATCACCGGACACTTGCGACGTTCACAGCACGAGACTTGTCCTTCGTAGCATATTTTTTTTCTCACTCGAAACTAAATCCTCGAGATGTAGAGCGGAGCACAAGAAGCACAGGACGAACAAATCGAAAACAACGGGAAGCGAGGAAGAGAGAGAGAGAGAGAGAGACGAGATTTTTATCAGGGTATTCTAACCAGTCCCTTTTGGCGGACACGACGATGATCCCATCGAATCCGATTCAATCCGATATGACGAGGCCAATTACAACCGATCGTTATTGCTCTCGTCGAGCGTGATCACAGGAAATATCCATCCTGATAACCATAGCGGCGCATTATCCCGGCCGAGTTCTCGTTATCCTGCGGGTCGTCATAGTTGAGATGAGGGAGAAGGGACGGATATATTCTTACGTTACAGCAATTTTCACCGGACCAGAAAAAAAAAGAAAAGAAAAGAAAAATCAACACACCTGGGATACGAAATTTCCGACACGCATCGTTAAACAATTCTTTATTCCTTTATTCTTATTCAAACACTTTACTCAACATCTCGAGTGTGCCACTCTCTCTTCTTCGTACTCTCATGATCACACCATGATCACACCCTCATGATTAACCCCATCCAAATTAAACAGAAGAACGAAGGATTGTTTTTATCGCGAGTTATTCCAATAATACACGGGATACCAGCTATCTCTTATCTCATTATCATACGATATCCTCTTCAACCCGCTCGATTTTGCCCGATCACCACGAAACGATCAACACAACAACAACCTTTTAAAAACAAACACAAGTGATTTTCGTTCAATTTCTACGAATTATTCGAACCGAGTCACGCGCACCCTCGGTGCACCCCCGAGGGTTGAGGACACGCGAGAACACGTTCCCGTTTTCGGTACGCGCGGTCCGACGATCGCGAAAGACGCGCGGGCACTGGCTGCGCCAGGACGATCCGCCACCCCCGGACGAGTGCGCGGACCGAGGAGGAGGTGGTGGATGGCTTTCGAGGGGTGGTCGCGCGAGAAGGAGAGACAACGGGGTGGATACGGCGAGTGAAAGGGGTGAATGGTGGCGCGCACGCAACGCACGGAATCTTCAACGTCTCTCTTGTGCTCCGTGGGGGGCGAAGACACGGTGAACAGTCAAAGTCGACTTGTTATCTGGGTTACTGGACTCTCTCTCCCTCTCTGTCTCTCTCTCTCGACGCCGACCCTGACCAAGCCACGAATTAAACGGTTCGGGGGTGTTTCGGCCTTGCCTCAGGATGTCGACCCTGTGGAGTGATGGGGCAAGGTAATTGGATTCGAGGGAAATGGGGAGATTGGGCACAGCGACTCAGAAACGTACGAAGGAAAAGTAGTCGAGGAACAGGGAAGGTTCCCTCTTATTCGTGCTCCAAGCTTTTATGCGCCAAGTTTGGATGGATAATCTTAATTAGAATATTTTTGAAATTGTCGATTAATGGTAAAAGAAGAATAAAGTATCTTCTTGATAGAAGAAATTGAACAATGTGAAATTTAATGTAAATAAAAGAATCATTCTTTCTTCATCAATTTGAATCATGAGTCTATTCTCTTTGAATAGAAAATTTTACAAAGTTACATTACATATCATATTGTTTCAATATAGAAGATATCGAATTATAATCTCGTGTGTTTCTAAGATTTATCAATTACAATTGATAAATCTTAACGAATTCAAGTTCTTCTTAAAAATCGCATTTGATCTTGGACGGTTTCAAGCGTAAGGATCAAAGAAGAAAAAGAAGAAGAAGATTCTCTTAAGTGGTAAAGGACTCTCTAAACTGAACTCGAGGACTTCTCGTATTCAAAGTATACTAGACGTTATTGAGCCATGTTTCATCCGACGTACTCAACTTATTCAACCATATTGCATATTTATCGACGAGCGAGAATCCCGCAGATAAAAACAGGATTCTTATTCCTTTCCATCAGAAACACGGCCAAAGATCCATTAAAGATACTTGAATAATAAGAATCTTCTTTTTCCAAAGGAGGAAATCTTTACGTGAAACATTATTTAAACAAATATAAAATTATATATCGTATATCACGCAATATAATAATCGAAACATTTAAAAACACCGCGTGAAAAAGAAGACAAGATGGCGAAGAGAACGTTTCAGAATTAATGGAGGAGCAAGGAAATACAGAGTTCGATCGCAACCTAGTTATAGAAGCCGAGCAAAAGAGAGGAGTGGTAGGGCGCCGTGGAGGAAAGAAAGCTGTGAAAAAGAGGGGAGGAGACCGCGAGAGGAAATGAGGGAACAGAGAGAAGAGGGACGAGTCGTCGCCTCCTTCCTCGACACCCCCTGAGGAAGAGAGCCGGGAATATATCGTATAGAGAAGCGAAATCGCTTTATCTGGGTTAGTGGACGTCGACCCTGACCACTTCCTACGCAAAGAGGATTGAAATAAACTCGCATTTATCAAGCGTTTCGCTGCTGGCGTTACGTAACATTGGCCAGGCATCGGTCACAGTGCAAAGTTCTGCCAAGAGATCTCCAAGAGAGATGGAAACTGTGGACCAGCTCATTTTATGGAACGTCACCTTGCCGACTAGGGGACATACATTTCATCGTTGGGAGGGAGGAAACTTCAACAAAGGGGGCCCAGTCTCTTTTGGAAGCTTAAATCCCACTGAATTTATCGTTCGAGTGTCCTCAGTTTCACAAAGTGGATTCTTGATTATTCGCACTTTATTTGTGAGTAAAAGCCTTGGATAGATATGAAATTTCTATTGTTCAAACTCGATATATGTCTCTCTCTCGATTATTTCAAAGAGAATTATCTTAGGTGTTGTTATCTTAGCTTGGATCTTTAATTTGAAGAAACACAGTTTTATTTCGTTCTTTGATTCTACATCTTTATTTAATGAATTGTATAAGTTATAATATGTAATAATATAGATGTCAGTTATATATTTTATAAAATTACGTGAATGGTTTCTTTCTCGATTTCGTTTGTTCGATCAAACATTTCAATTATTCGATCTATAGTTTGTCCTCCAATTCGTTCGAATAATGAATGAGATAAATGAAATTGTCTCTTTCTGTTTTCTGTTTTAAGATATCAGAATCGAATCTAGGGACGGTGTTAATTAAATTGAACAAGGTATTGTTTCGGTAAAAAATAAGGTGAAAATTATACTCTACGCAAGGCTCCGTTCTTTCTTTTCCCCACTGATCCTGAAATTGTCCTCGCAAGTTTCTTCTTTGGATGAAACCACTTTCTTTTCGTAAGTGTCTACTTTTTCTTTGAAACCGGAACGGTTGGAAGGTAACGAAGATAAAACTTTGATGAGGGAAAACATGTACAGAAAAAGTATAGAAAAAAATGAGCTCTTTGTCTTTAAAGAGGAAAGAATCTAATGTAATTGCAATTATTACACAATTCTCGCTTATTCGTCAGATTTTTAATTAATCCTCTCTTCTTTTTCAATTAAATTATTAATAGTCAATCATATATCGTGTTGCTTTCTCAATAGATTTGTCGCTATTAGTGATAGGATCAAGTTGAATGTGTGCTTGTAAATCAAATTCAACAATCAAAAATAAATTTTATTCGATTATATCCTCGTAACTAAATCGGTTAATCGAATAAGTGAACAAATTTCATCGATAGATGTACATTTACAAAGAATTCGAGTTTCTGTCGATGTTCAAATGTGCTCGCGATTCGTTTAGTCCCATCGCTATTACTCCACTAGGAAATACGAAGCATAACAAGGAAATAGGAATCGATCAGAGTGATTCAACTCTCGGAGAACGTGCGAAATACTTGGAACCGACTTTTGCTCCTCCACAAATATCGTCCTTAAATCAATCCCTTGAAATCCCAGTGCGAACAATTTCCTCGAATCTCTAAAATAAACTACACCCACCGCTTCAAACATTCTGCTTCTTCGTTTTCACAGTTTCACAAGTGATTCCCTCTTCTCGAGATCTAATCCCGCGGTTTTTAAATCGACTTATCCAAGAATCGAAAACGAAAACTTCTTCCTGAAACGCAAGAAATTCAATTCTTTCCCGATCATTTCAACTCGTGATTGTCCACGATTCTTGCACAAGTACGAGACGTCCATTCACGCTTGTTTCGCGCCGCGTTTCGAGAAATGTCTTTGATGGATTTTACACGCTTGTCACCGCGACGTCTTCCTTCTTCGCGAAAAGATAAACATCTTGGCCGAAGATCAGGAAAATTGCTGACACGTTTCCATGGATAATGTAACACGCGGTTTGCATGGAATCCTCGCTAACGGGATAGCAAATTGATGTGCCAGAGCGCAAGAGAAACGCCGTGGAAATGAATATTACTTTGTCTGACATTCGTGTTATTATCGATTTTAAATTTTATTTTTTTGAATAGATGTACGATATTTGATCGAGTCTCTCTATGAATTTTTCCTTGATAGAGTGAATAAATAAGATCTGGATAATTAATTTGATCGTGGAATAGATATTGTTTTGGCACAGTGTTTAAAAATTATTTAATTTTCTTTTTTGCATGATGCAGTTCTTTTACTAGGTATCGTGTACATTTTTTTACAACACGACAAAGTTAATATGATTATTAATATTAACAAATCTCGTACGTCTAAAGAGCATCAGTATCCAGAAATCTCATTAACAAATCCTATAAAGGAAATTAATAACTTTATTATTATTGTAACGTTATCTTCTTTTTTTTTTTTGCATATAATACGAACGTGATATCACGTGAATGTAATATGAATTTAATGGCTATCATCTGTCATTCTTGCATTTTATCACGTATTATTTGTATTACGATGCTTTTTGATCCATTAAAACAAATAAATATAATAATTTAATAAATGAATAATTTTAAAAATTAATTTATTGGTTGGAAAATAATCTAAAAATGTTACGTTTATGCTTTCGACATCTTCTGACTGAAAAATTCTTCGAAAAATTTCACAAATATTCGTATAATAGGATAAAATAAATAATCGTGATTTTCTTTCTCTCTCTCTCTCGCTCTCTCTAATCGATAACGAAATGCAACGAAATGTACAACTTAATCGACACGATCTTAAATCTAGTTCGCCCCGACGTATATATATATATATTTTTTTTTTCAAAATAAAGAAAATAACGAGCAACCAGCTTGTTAATTTCATTTCACATATTTGTTGTACGTGAGGGGAAACTGTTTTTATTATTTGAAATGATCCCAGAGGTGATGGTTGGACGGAAAGTTTACAGAATGATGGTGTAACACATTGCAAATATATATTGTTTGACGATTCGTGTTTACACGATTGAGAAATTTTGCGTTCACCCGTGGGATGCAAAGCATAAAAAAAACAATAGCGCACAACTCTCGTTTCGATATTGTATCAATACCATTCCGAATGAAATGTTCTTTCTCGAAATCAATTTGAAATTCATTTTACATTACCCGGGAAAAAAATATTTATTAAATTTTTCTCCTACGTGAAACGCTTCCGTATCCAAGGAAAATATGGTGTAGAACAGATGATATCGAGGCGATATTAGCGCATTAAGAAGAATGAAGAATGAAAATTGTCAGAAAATATTTCGAGATATAAAAATGGAATAATTTCTTATCGTACACGTTGCACATTTTCTTTGTGTTATCCCGTTGCCTTTAAATTGTACGCGGTACATTAAAATAATTTATACCGCCTGTTAATTATGTGGCACAACCTTTGACTTGAGAAATAAAAACAATAGAGAAATGGAACAAAATAGGAAAATAAGAATTTATAATGAATGCAAATTGGCGCGAATAACGAATAAACAAATAATCAGAGAAACCGTGAGAGAAGATATTATAAATGGCCGAAGAAGCTGACCACAAACTTACTGGAGTAACGAGAAATATATCATTGCATTGTCTTCTGCAATTCAGATTTAAATTTATTTATATTTCGCAAGTTAAATATTATTATTAATTATTAATAATAATTCAGCTTGCATCGTTAAATAATATCACGTAATAACATTGGATGATATTTCCAAATAAAACACAAATTTATTATTATACATATAAGAGATGCAAATTGCAAAAAGGACAAAACTGAAAATAATACTCGTTCATTGAATTATCTTGTTATAAACGAAATTGGATTCAAAATGTGAATACAATTATCATTATTAATCGATCTTTATTTTACAGGAGAGGAAAGAACTGAGATAAATTTCTGACTGAGGGAAGTAGACTCTAACTCTCAGCGAGAAGTAAACGAGAGATGCAAGAATAAAACCGACATACGATCTCATAGATTCATACACGTCGTTTCAACAGTTCGAGTAACACCGATTTCAAAACCATCTTCGATTTCGAACCATTCGTCGCGATTGCATAAAGCGTCGAAACAAAACAACAAAACAACAAAACAACGAAACGGAAACGTATCGTGCACGTAAAAGGCGATATCGCGTCGAGTGACGAAGATTGCTCCTTTCTCGGAGGAATGAGCGTCCCATAAATCACGATTCGACGAGGAGGAGAGATGCTGGGAAACGCGAAAGAGCATCGTCGACCTGCCGCCTGGTTGAAAAAAGACGAGAAACGGGAAATCGGCTCGTATCTTCCGTTTTTCCACGCAATCAAACCACTCCGGACTCAACGGCACAGGTTTCGTTTCTTTTGCGGCTCTGCTGTGTCGAGCAATTGCTCCCTTTTTGCGCGAAAAAATATTCCCATCTGTCACGTGTTTCGTCACCAGTCGCTCGTATCAGCGAGAGGGAAAGAGTATTCGTGGAAAATATTTGCGTGGCGAGATATTAATATTGTAGTAATGGAAGGATGCAGAGAATGATGAAAAATCTGATTCTAATGGCAAGAAACGTACGATCTGTTGTGATAGAGAAGGTGTATAAGAGTGTATGGAACATTGCATCGTTAAAGAATTACAATCAAGATGGTGTCAGAATCAATTGATTTAAAAGGAAGAAACAGTTTATTGATCATGGAATAAGTTTTTCGAACACATTTTGCAAAAATGCAAGAAATATTGTTTCTTGAAATAAGAAAATCTTTTGTACTCAAATTATTCCTTAATTTGATTTAATTCGAATCACACTTTAATATCGGATCTGTAGTTTTAATCGGATTTTTTGTGATTCGAAAAATTTTCGAGGAATGGAAGAATGTTTAAGAATGTGTAATAATGTGAAAAGTTCTTTTTATTTTTATATCTACTTACATTCTACGATATAATAATTTTGTTCCGTACAACCGTGGATGTTTTCTGATATTTGAGAAGGAATGGATGGAAAATCGATACGTATTTTACATTAATGACCGTGTAATGCGCAATATAACTGCGATTTTTAGATACGAAAATTATCGCGATTGTGATTTATTTGATACGATTTATTTCTGGGCATCATTTGCAAGATAAAAAAGGAGTGGTTCGAATGTTGGAAATATTTCGTTCCGTCGAGTATCGGTCTTTCATAAATACCAGCATTATCTGCTCACCATTATTTGTCATGGTCGATTTTGAATCAAGCTGAACTGTTCATTTCGCGAAATCGTTTTTGCATACGCGATAAAAGTACCTCTGACCGTCCTGCCGACTCGCCATAGACGAACGAGCTTTATCGGTAATATTTTGGCGTGAAATTAGAAGAAAAAAAAAAAAAGTCGAACGAACTAAATTGACTTTGACGAAAGAAAAAAGTTAAAAAAAAAGCACGAATGAATAAAACGTGGATATGATATATAAGAAGAGGATATTTAAATATCGGTTATATATATTGAACAAAATGTAAAGCAATTAATTACAAATTCTAGAGTTTAGCATCGAAGTTGTATACACGAATATAAATAGAGTTTCGTTTCAACGATGTAAATATTTTCCAACTCTCTCGCGTTTGTTTTGAAATGTTTCTTGCTGCGAATTATATATTAATAGTTCAGTTGACGAACAGACTTCCAAGCGATTCGTATCTCGTCGCTCGCGCCATTCAAATCCTTTTTCGACGGAGGCTAATGATCGAAAGATCGGTGAATTATCGAGTGAAAACGGTCGACAATGGTGAAACAACTACTTCATTAGCAGAATCGTTGGGTATGTATATCCCTTCTCCCTCGTTGCGCATAAATTAAACACGGCCAGACTCGATGAACCGGCTGGTATCGAGAAACTCACTTATTCGTGCCTATATTCCAACTTATTGTTCGTGAAATCTCGCGTGCTCGATTCTCGGTTCCTTGGATCGACGCCAAATCGTTCGATTCGTTCATCGTGCTACGATTTTCACCCTCTTCTTCCTCGGGTGATGAATGCCGCTGCGACGATTACTTCTTCGTTCACGGTGTACAATTGATTGAAGTCCTTGCAAGAACGGTACGGATCTATCTCTGGTAACTTTTTCAGTAAAAATTTCATAACGTAATACGTATTTTAATTCGCATATCGTACGGAAAAAAAAAATAGAATTTAAACTTTTCGAAAAATTGATGATACATTTTTGAAGAGAAATTCAAATAAAATTTTCCACCTGATATTTTTGTGGTTGAAAATCGTATGGAGGAAAACATATGGAAAAAGGAATATATATTTTATATTTTCGCAGGTATTACGTTCGTGAAACTACGCATTCTACGCAGAGCTATTGAATGTTTACGATGTCTTACGGTTTACGACGAAACGCGAGAAACACAAGCATGGTGAAATGTTAAATTCCAGGTAAATCATTTTCCTCTTCCCCAAGTAAAAATTTATCGTATTAAAAAGAAATTTGGTGCTTGTATATTATTTAATCCACGTTACGTTTTCATCCCTGAAAAGACGTTGGAAAACAAGTATTCCTTTATATTTCGCCGCACCTGGCTCGATGCGGTTTCACGTTGCAGATTTACGTATAGAAGAACCGGTGCTTCCTTCTTATTCCACCATTAGCAGGATCGTTAATTAAGTTGGCTGAAAACGAGAAACGACGGTGGTTGCGAGAGCCATCGAAAGAAGAAACGAACAGCAACGGTATTAAGCCAGAAATTCGCAGCTTATCGCTCCCTTTCTTTCTAATTTTCATTCTCATTCTTCAATCTCTGATCCAAAGATATTATCACTCAGGAATAGAGAACCTCGTCCTTCCTTTTTCCAAGAAATGATCATCCGTTTTTATACTCAACGAATGAACACATAATACTCTCATCAAAACACAATAATATTCGATTCAAAATATTGGATCTACAATATTCAGATTATTCTTGAGGAAAATTTGGTGTAAAAGGAAAATGGAAAAAAATCTGTGAGCAGAGCGGAAGATCGGTATCGCGGAGGATAAATCACGGAATCTGGAAACGGTCAACAAAGCCAGACAATATTACCTCGACGAGGCCGTGATTCATAGGGTAAACGGTCTCAGGCTACAATTACCGGGTATCAGAATGAATTTTCGATCTTATCATCCCCCTTGTCATCGAGGAACAGCGGAGAGAAACGGTTCGCTGTCGGCTCGTTAAATCCGTGCGAGGCCATGCATTATCATCCCCTGCAACTTAACTGGGTTAACACGAGTTCGTACGAAGTTGCGCACCGCAAACGAGCCTCTTTCCCTCCAAACTATTGTTGAGCTACAGTTTTATCAAAGATCCATCGCTTTGTACACGCCCTTGGTGTTAATCTTTGAACGAGAGTGAACGATTAATAGATAAGATACTCTCTTTCCAAAGAAAGATATTCCTTTTCCCGCTTGATTGATTCTAGATCGAACAGTTTTACGATTTCTTAAGCATTAAAGCGTGAACGATTCGTTACGACGAGGGAAGTTGGAGGGAAGAAAGACGGACACATTTTAAATGCAAGAGCGTGGTACAATAAGATAATGAGAATGGCGGGGCCAGGAATCGACTACGCCTTTCTTGATCGCGATTATTCGATAAGCTACTGCGTCGTAGGTGGAAATCGATATTGCTGCGGTCAGTTTCGAGTTTCACGGAAGTCAAGTTGAATTTCGACGGGCCATGAAATCGTTGAACCGTTTCCGATACAGGAGACAGATAGAAATTTCTCTTTCTTGTCGAGGAAAAATGTTATCTTGAAAAGATGATGGCGGGGGGAGGACGATACGATTTAGTAGAGAGGATTTGTAGGATTTTTGGATCGAGTTTCAGGAATCGCTTGCTTCAAGGAATCGAGCGCAACGATCGTCCGGTTTCTCTTCTAAGCAGGAAGAAAGTGAAAGCGAGCAATAAGCCTTGTTCCTTCGTTATTGCGGACCAATTAGGATCAATTTGTATGATGTATCACCACCGAGATGGAAACCGATGCAACGCTCGATAAGTCGCAGCACGAGTCCAAGATCAAGTTTCGCGGAAGAGTTATGGTTTCTGGTCCAGTCGTGAAATCGTATCGCCGGCATCCAGATCCGTGGTTTGATTACATAATCGATATATAGGTTTCTCAATGATTCGAAGAGGGGTATAATTAATCCATCGGTTGTTATCTTCGATTAAATTGAATAATAAGATAAATTTTTATTTCCGTTGAAATAATTGGAGCGATTTCAGAAAGTGGAAAATTCTTTTTCGATGTTGTTGATACAACATCGTGAAGATGATCGAAGAGGATTAATGAAACTTGTTCGCGTAACAGTAATATTGCAAAAAAATAAATCTGAAAAGAATGAAAATTGAAGGAGAAATCTCGAGAGATTCCAAGTTACGAGATTCGATTACGTGCATCGACAATTTTTAGATCTCGATTATTATTCGCAGCTGTTTGTAAAACAGCATGGCAAGTTTTGTAAATGATTTTTTTATTATATTTTATAACAAGAAGAACGACAGAACTTTCTCGGTTACGAAACACACTTTGCATGTTATAAAATAAATGTGCACTGATATAATTAATGTCATAGAAAGTTGAATTGAATAAATATCACGATTTCATGCAAAAGTCTGGATTCTTTCACCAAATTTCTTCGTGTATGTTTCCACGTTGTCCACCAACACTTGTGCAGATCTGCTCATTCTTCTTGATGACACGTTGTCAGCCACGGTCGTAATATATATGGATAAGTGCATTTGAATGAGACGGATATGTATGCATGGAAATTGTGCCTGAAAACGCGAAGGAATTTCATCGACTGTTACTTTTCCAGAATTAAAAAAGGAAGAAGAGAAGAATTCGTATGAAAAAAATAACGAGAAGCGTAACGAGAAACGGGGGGCCTGTGAAGTGAAATAAAAATGAAAGAAAGAAATGAAGAAAGGGAAGAAAAAAATATTCCTTGAAAACGCGAAAAAAACTGAACAACTATTTTTTACACTCACTGACGAACGACATTGTTCCTCGTCGAAACGAGAATTTTAAAAGATTCAACAGTTTTTGCAAAAAAAAAACAAAACAAAAAAAGCCTGAAAAAAAGCAACAGTTTGGAATTGTCTTCGTTAATTTTTGAAATCGATATTGTCCTCGATAAAATAAAGGAAAATTGGACTTTTCGTCGATATTGATCGACGTAAAGTTTACCCTCGAACATTTTTGAAATTTTATTTCCGATACTCGTGAAAATCGAAACGTTCAAAATTGATACCTCACTCTCTCTCTCTCTCTCTCCCTCTCTGGAGAAAACTCGTTTCGCGCTGTGCCGGAGAAATGGATCATTACGACGTTACGTAACCAAACATCTACGCGTTCTTGCTATATGTTGCTAATGCCGTTCGTGGCCCGAACAGTCGATGGATCAATGTTCAACCGGACTCGATGAGAATTCTGAATTCCCTGAGTTGAATAAAATTTTTTTTATCTTGCAGCATATTCAATTCCATTTTCATCTCTGTTTCTCTCCATTGTTTCTTCTAGTGGCTAGAAAAAATACCATAACCATAATTATACAACTATTGAATTAAAATCCAAGGGCATTATATTTCGTGTCATTTAAAATTAAAAAATATTTCAGACGAATTTGCAACTTCGTTACAATTATGCACGTATTAATATATTACAGAATCGTCTTCCAATCTAATATTTGATTACGTTGTAGATCGTGGCAAGTTTGAATATTACCCTCGGGGAAAAAGAGATGAGAACGTAATCTGAATAGCTCAATCGATTTCAGTTTTTTTTTTTCCCCCCATTGAATGGAAAACTCGATAATCCATTCGACGAAATTTCATGGATTACAATATTGCGCTTTCCAAATCGTGGATAAAGATTTCATCTGAATTTCACCGCCGTGGATGGACCATCGTCATCCAGGAACTAACTTCATTAACATACGCGAAATTCCCATAAATTTCGCTTACAGTCCCTTTCATATCCTATTCCCTGTTCATTAATCCTCAATGAGCAAAGATCCATCATGTTTCATCATGTATATTTTATATTTCTTTTTCTCTTTATCTTATATTTAAATTTTTATCTTATATAATTATATTTCGTCTCTTGAGTAAAGCTAGATCTATCCATCTTGCACGTTATATTTTATCTTCAAAATTTTTGCCACGTTTTCAAAAAAATTGAAATTGTATTTCCTCTTCAATTTCCAACTTCCACTCATTTCTTTTTTTAAACTATTTAGTTTTAAATCAATAGTTATATGGAGTTTTTGATTTTATTTTCAATTTTCCATATCGATTCTCTATAATATTTTATTTTTTAAAACAAATAATTTTTAAGACGAGTTTTAAACATCTATCTATGAAAAAAAGTAATTGTATCGTATTACTTCCTTCATCAAAACCATTTAACTTTTCAATCAATCTCATCGAGAGAATTATCAAAGATGTTTCGTATTAAAAATATCAAAATGTATGGATATTTGATCGTTTTCAATTGTTCCTTCAAAACTCACCCCAATTGCGCAACCGGCCACGACTAAAAACTGGCATACTAGCAATAATGGAAAAGGCACGAGGTCGAAAAATTGTTCGTAGCGCGGTGTTTTTCTGATCCAGAATACGGTTTCCACGGAACGCGACCGGTTCCGCTTCTTATTAAGACATTTCGAAATTCATAGGTCGTAATCACGGTGGAAGCGTGTCGTTCGGACGAACTAGAAACGAGGAAGGAATTGGAACGTTTCGGCGGCATACGCGAAACGATCTCTCCGCGTCGCGAGTGCAAAGTGAGAAAGAGGTGGAGGTTTACGGGGAAAGAGAGAGAAGGATTTCGACAGTGTTAGACGGACTTTAAACTAAAAGGCAGTGAAAGTGTTCCTGTGGAGCATGACGGGAGTAATGACACTAACACAGAGTCGGCCGCCGATGCATTTCTACCGGCCAGCTGATGTACGTGTGAGGCCAACTGCAGCCAACTCCCTACCCGTCCAATCGTTATCGACGACGATGAAAAATCTGAGAAAAAAATCGGGCCTCGAATAATTTTTTTCACCCGAGATGGAAGCGAACGGACGGATCGATCACGAGAAGATGTCATCGACGATTCTTGAAAAAGAGAATCGATTTGGAAAAAGGATCAAGTAAAACTTGTTGATTGAATATAAATTTATTTAAATGAGAACATGTCGAATGTTAAGAATGGTTGATGTTTTTAAATATCAGATAGTGAATAATTTTGACCATTAAACGTTAAATACTTAAACTAAAACGAATGAAACTTTTCAAAAATTGGAAATAAACTTTAAATCTTATTTTTCGTTTCATTCGATTAATGATTACTCGTTGCTTTTATCCCAAGCGAAAAGGATACAATTTAATTACCGTCTGATTGAATTCCCTTACGTTCAAACTTTCCCATTATTGAAGCGAAAAAGTCGCAGTTAACGGTGGCCTCTGTCACATTATTCCACGACGAGAACGAATTAGAACGCGATATCCTTTTCTTGAAACGACCACGCTTTGCATTAACGAGACGTGGTAATTGCGTCGGCGATTTCTCGCGCGTGGCCACTTTCCACTTGGTGTTCCTCGATCTCGGCATTCGGCCAGGATCCTTGCACACGATCCGAGTTTTCAGTTTGCAGCGGTCGGAAAACTTGGATCGATCGGTGGTTGCGATCCGCGAAATAAATCCGGGAAATGAGCACGTTTGTAAACCGTGTGATCTAATTTTCGCGATCGGCGTTTCCTCTCTCGCACGGAGGAGGAATCGAAACAAGGCTCGGCGAACGCGGAAAAAGGCGTGTACGCAAGAGATCCGGTTCGCTTTGCGGGAACTTGGCGCGATAGGCGGCCCACACGCGCGAGCGGATAGGTGTGGGTTTATGTGGCACGATGCACGTAGCACGAGCACGCCACGTGATTAACATCCGATACAGAAATTCTCGATTAAATTCCTCCAAGTTTCCACTTGTGCGACTGGAGAGGAGGGCTGCGATCTTAGGTTCGAAAGATCTTGCTATCCCTAATTTTTTATCCTGTTTTTATTCACGACGTATTATTAAGTTTGTAATTGTGTGAATATCTTTGGTTATTTGATTCAATATAATTTATTAAATTGTTGGAATCGAAGATTATTATTTTTTTATGGAGTTGAAAATTTGCATTTCAACATGTTTCATGTTTCATTTTTCCAATATCGAATTTATTAGTCGTATGAATTACTAAGTGGTATGAAATATAATGTATTTGAATTATATAAGATACCAGTTAATGGTCGCGTGGCGCTAGTATCGCTATTGATATTTAGAGATAATAATATATTATTATATAGTAAAATATTTCTATTCTAGGCTATTATATTTATTGTAGAATTTACGTACCGGTTTATCATCAAATTTAATCATATTTCATTATACACAGACGTAATAAATTATGAGATAAAATCATTTCAAGATTAAAATATATTCTGTCAAGCATTCGTTCGAAAGTTTTGATCAGTTTATTACACTTTTATTTTCCGCGAAAAGAATTAAACTAAACGCTGGAAAATAATGAAATAACAAAGTGGATATTAAATTGGCAATATTTAATATCGATATAAAGTTTGTAAGATCGTATGAAAGAATATTCGATATTTGCTCAAGCTGTGGAATAACGATAATATTGAAAACCGTTGTACGTTTGATATTTGTGCAAACAGATACGACAAATTGTACATAATTGCGAAACCGTTTTAAACGCCGTTTTCTCTTATTATTATTATGTTCATTTCATCGTCATGACATACGAGAAACAAACGGATACGACTTCAACTCGATCGTTAAAAATTGATACAATAAATATATATATATATTATGCAATGAATGAAAAAAGTATTCCTACATCTAATTTCTTTTCGATAATTTTATACAAACGAGTGATGCACAAATAAAAATAAAACACGATGTATTATTTATATGTGCTATAAAATCATAAGTTCAGAAATAGCTTCTGTTATATCAAACTCCTCGATATTTCTATCTCTTATTTTTAATTATCCACGTTATCTCTTAACAATCTTATCTGTATATTTCTTACACGTATAAAATTATCGAGAAATTAAATACATGAATACTTTTTCTTTCCTAGTAAAAAAAAAAAAAAAGGAAAATATCAAGTTGTTGCCAATTTAACTTCGAACCATCGATCACCTTTTCCTTTCTACATAATCACGGAAGAAATGCGGATCCAAGAATACGCAATTTTTTTTTTTCATTAACGTAACGTAGAAAAATAACGTATACAAATAAATCATTATTTCAAACGTCCAATTAACAATTTTACGCAACAATATCAAATTGAACAATGTATATACACTATATAGTTGGAACAGTTTATTTTAACGTGCATATTTATTTTCCAGAAGTTCGTTTCCACCATCCCCTCTTCGCTTTCACCATCTCTTCATCTTCAACATCTTCCTCTGTATTCCTTTTCTCGATGACGCGAAGTCGTTCGACGTTTGAAGGCACATGGAAAAAGTGGAAAGGGACGAAAGGACGAGTTGGGAATTATTAGAACGAATTATTCAAACGGCGGCGTGGAACAGGTGGAGCTTATTGCCGGAACACGGCCACATGGCGTCTCGTTACGATGCGTTTGTGGGATCGACGGCCTCACCTGGAGCCACGCACAGGAGGAGAGAACAAGCGTGGGCTAACGAGGGATGGAAAATCTGCGGGGGGTGCGGTGGATGTAACAACGAAAAGAAAAATTACATGGCGTAATTTTCTCGCACTGCTACACTGGAAATTGAAATGACGCCGATTCACTCGGGCGAAAAAGTTTTCTAAGTGATTCTGGTCCTCGGTTCATGCGCGTCGACAATTCGGTATTCATTCGAGCGAATGTTTAAAGTGGACGGAATCAAGAAAACCACTCGATGTAAATTGTGATGCGCATGAACGCTATTCTAGATACTCAAAGTGACTTATATATATATATACATATTTCATTGTTGAATATTTTTTATTATTATATCAACAATGATTTTTTATAAGTTGCCAAGAGAATGAATTGATACAAGAATGGAACATTTTATTTCTATTATCTCTATTATAGGTAATGCATTAATAATTTTTTGTTACGAGTCGATATATAAGAATCAAAGGACTTCAATGTGTAATCAAAAATATCTGCGACACGATGAAAATAAATCCGTTTCGTGGATTAAAAAATTGGTGAGAAGGAAACCTCATCGAAATCCTACAATAGATGGTACCAGCTTTCGCAATAGAGCAACTCTTTTTCCAGAAACTCGAAAATCCAACGTGAAACCAATCAAACGTTACGTGACCAGGAACCCGCGAAACGCACGACTCTCGAACATGGTCTCGAGTGGCACTGTCTCGTCACGAGTTTCGAGGAAGCAAGCGGGGATAAGGAGGGGGCGAGACATTTTGAGCGTACTCCCCTAGGAGCCTCGAGTCGTTTCATCCGGAATACCATTCTCTCTCTCTCGTTGAAAGAGAAGACGAGACGAGAGATAATTAATTGTTTCGAGGCAGAAAGTAAAATTCCTTAAATCATCGAGCCAAAAAAATTATCCATTATTCCTTTAAGTCCTTTGTGATAGATCTAGCTCTGTGTCTTGCTTCCTCCGTTGATTTCGATTCTCGTGTCCCAACACTCTCTGCCATCTCGACTTATCCCTCTACGAACTTTCGAGAGGAACGTGACGAACCTGTCATTTTCGACGTTGAACTCTTCACGGGGAAACGTGTAAGATGATCCTCGACTCGACGAGGGGGAACAACGAATATATATATACGGAAAAACGAAGCGTTGTTAATTGGAATACGATACCGTCGAAAGGAAATCGAACGGGGGAGATGAGAAATGAAAGGAATCGATCAAGGTTAACAGGATTGGAGAATGGCGGACAAGGAGAGCGAACAGCGCGATCTAATCTTGGGATAAGTATGAACGTGCAAATGTACACGTACGTATTGTTACGAGAAATCGATCCGGCAACATAACGCTGAAACATTCTGTCGGAAGCGAGATTCTATTCTGGAATACGGCACGGTTAATATTAGGAGGCTTCGTATCGAGCCTCGATATGTCCTTATTCGCCGCGAGGGAGGAGGAGGGGGTGACGAGTCGCAATTGGGGATGAAAATCGGGGATTACGGATTACGTTTGTCGTAGAAATCGATAAGTGGCAAAACAGGCACTGCATAGGAGTAAGCAATTTTGCGAGAGAATCGTATTATTCCGAGACTACCACTGTCGGATATCTCGTCGATAATAAACTAATATTATTGGAAGCAGATCGGTAATACGGTAGTTTAGCCTCGATAACGAAATTACGATGGTTAAAATGCCTCGTACAATGTGCGCGCGTCGATCATCAAGCGAGGTTAATATCGTTAATATGAAATCGATAAAATCTCGTGAACGATCACATCGTGGAAACGAATTCTTTCGCGGCGATATAGATGCATAACTATTATGAGAGAAATAATATCGGGGATATGGCGAGAGATAAAAGTCTTTATACGTTTTTATGCAAGCTTAATTAACGAACAGTTTTATGAAAATATTGTTGGATTTCTTTCAATGAATTTTTCGAAATATATATTGCCAATCCTTAATTTTCTAATAGAATTCAAAAGAGAATGATATATATATATATAGAAATTTTAAAGTTTTAAGATTTAATAACGAATCTCATCTAAATGCATATCAAACAAGATATGTTATGATTCAAACTCAATAAAAATGTTCAGGCTTTATCGAAATCAGAATTTTATTTTGGTTAATTTAAATTTGTAAGCATACTTTTATCTCTCGTTGTACTTTCGTAAAACATTTCTGCTGTTTTTTCATTCACAACTTTGGAGAAACTCGAAAAATCGTAACGATCATGTCGATTATCTCGAGAATCTTCTGTATTTTTTTCAAGACCTAGACCGACGTTACGAAATCGTAACAATTCCCCATCCTTGACAAAAAATCGTAAATTTTTTCCTAATGAACGATCTCTTAATTCAATTCAGATCCGTGATAACTCGATTGTGAGATGTAATCGTAACAATCGGTTCGATCTAGTAGCTCGCTTTCGCCGTGGAAATAGTTTCCTTTTCCTTTTTTCTTTTTTTTTTTTTGTCCCTGATCGCCATCTCGTTCAAGGGAAATCGTTCTTGCGGTCGTGAACGGGAGCAAAACTATCTCGTCACGTCTTTCTTTGCGAAACGAAAGCAAGGACGCGGCGATTTTACTTGCGATCAAGTTCAAAAACGAGTCGATTCTCAGTTCCATTGAGAAATTCCATTGCAACAGGAATATCCGTGGACAAATCTTATCTAAAATATTTTATTCAATGATTATAAATAAATAATTTCGATAAATTATTTCCCTTAGACTCGTGATTAATTTTAATCGTAATGAAGAAGAGGTGAATTACGAGAGTTCATTTTTTCCAAGATGGAGATGAGCCAGACTAGATGGAAAAGAGGATATTAAATTTGCATAGCGACAAGAAGAACACAAACTGATAATTCTTGTACAAACGAAGGAAGATGGATTGCATCGATTATTTAAAAAATCATTCAAAGATATTTATATTGAAAACGAGCTAGTCGTCGTTGAATCAATTGCAATTAATATCACGCGCAAAGAAACAGATAAATAACATTAAATTGTTGTGCGGGAAAATTAGATTACATTTTAATCTTTCATTTAATGCATAAAGAATCAGCTCCATCTCAGCATAAAATTCGACAAGGGTAAGGTAGACGTGTTCATCCCTCGGAACAATTCTACGAAACTCGTTCTACGAATGCTCTCAACTTCAAATTAGACTGGAAATATGCACCGTGAGTTCTTCCATTAAGAGAAAGTTTTTTTCCTCCCCCTCCCTTGCGAAAAAATCCCATACGAAAATTCTCCTATGGGCGTTCCTCCCCTTCCTTCTTGAAAAGGAAGAAAAAAGAAAGAGAGAGAGAAAGAGAGAGAAAAGAAAGGAACGTAGAATTTGCAACATTCATTTCCTCGTAGTGGTCTTCTGAATGAAGCTCGGCAGACAACGCGGCCGGATTCAAGGCGAACGAGGAGACAGGCTTTTCTTCGAGACGAGAAGAACCCCATTAGGACGCGAAATGAGTTGCAAGGCGAGCTGATGCACTAGACTCGAGAAAAAAATCTCGAGAAAAGGAGAAAGAGAATAATACCGAGCTGTAAACAACAACGCCCCTGAATATCGAATCACGGTATAATTTTTTTTTATGTTGACCGATGTATTAAAGCATTTCATCTTGTTTTGCAAGATTATCAATACGTGATTCTGATTCGAGGATTGAGATTATATTGGCAATAACAATGGATCGTTTAAAATAAGAGTAGATTTATTGCCAATCAACGTCGAGAGAAGAAATTTGTTTATTATTTATACAATTGTTAAGGAAAGAATCATATTTTATTGCGTATAATCTCATGGAAGGATTATTTTAAATAACCACTTTGGATATTTTCCACTTTAACGCTAGAGATGTCCGTAAACTTTATGCAAGACTTGGAAATTTCAAGATCATTTCCATTTTTTTAAATGGCGTGTTAAATAGTTTTTCTTTTTTTTTTAAAGAAATGGCAATAATTTTTACTGAAGCTTTTTATATATTTTTTCAAAAATAACGAAGATGATTATTCAATCATTTTGTACGTACAAGTATATACAAAAAATAATTTTACAATTATCCTCGACCAAGAATTCTCCGTTTATCCGATTGATCGACGCTTCATCTCATTATTAATCAAGTAACAAAGTGTTATTATATCACACTTTGTACGAGAGAAAATCTGAAACAAAGCGATTTCACGATGATATCGTTTTATGATCAGCGATACATCTATCTTTTACAAGTTTCGACGCTAAATAAAGAAAAAAATATGCGTGTTTTCATGCGTTTTCTTCCTGAATATAAACCGACGAAAATAAAACAAGTTAGAAAAGAGGAAATATCCATGTCGTTCCGATCACGCAAAAAAAGAGAGACGAATAAAAACCTTCCCGATTTTATTTATACTACGAAAAATTTAAACCGGAATCTTCAATCTTTCCCCTCTTGCCCGAAGAGATGTTGGAAAATAAAGGTTGGTTTTCAAGGTTTCCCTCTCTTCTCTTCGAGACACGTTCCACAGTTGGCGACAGTTTTAACATAATTTTACTTGGAATTAATTTTTATCTCGTCCCTGGAAACCCTTTGACAAAGGTAAAGAGAACTATTAACAACGCGTCGAGGGCAAAACTCGTGGCAATTAAGCGTACAGTTAACAAACGTACGGACGAATTTGTAAGTTTGAAGTCTGCTGAATCGAAATATCTTTGAATATCGTGAAAACGCGCAAGTGCTGCCCGAGTTGCATTCTCGATACGATAATTTCACCTCTGGTTTTATCACAACCGACTGCGCAATTATGCGATTATCCCCCGGTTACACTCTCGTTGATTGCACTTTCCATCGCACTTGTTCCTGTTATCCCGTTAATTAATACACCCTTAAAAACCGAGTGAGTAACACGCGTGAAATTGCACGTGTGTGTGTGCGTGTAAAAAGGAAATATTTATCTGGTTGCATTTCTATGGGAGATTCTTGTGGAGATTTTCTTTCAATTTATCCGTTATTTCTTTCCATTAAATGTGTAGGAATGTTCGTTCTTTTGGATATTTAAATGTGTACATGGTATATTTGAAAAAATAAAAGTGAAATTTATTATGATAAAATAATTAGTCGAATTAGAGTTAGAAATATACTTTTCTCTATTTATCCTTGCTGTAGGATTTAATAAATTATTAGAATTGAAAACAGGTGATAATTTATCATATCAGATTTTCATCTCCATAGTAATTTAATTTAATTTGATTTAATTATAAAAGAAGGCAAATGATAGTTTTAGTATTAAAATTTTTTCAGAAGATTTTTAATTCGTGAGCATATTGTTTCTCAAAATATTTTTTCCATATATGGAAAAATTTTATCCTTCGTGAAGATCAAATGTTTCTCGTATGTTTTTTTTCTGACAAGCACAATTTGTCGAAGAATCGCTCCCCTTTAACTCATGTTTGTATCGTTACGTCAGATATGTCGACGAGTTTACATTGGGGGATGATTATCGACGCGTTTGACATGGAATTTTCACGGTTGACCAGCTACGTTTTCATTTAAATTATGACAAACACGATCTTTGATTCCTTCCCTTTTCATGCATCCTCTTCTTTACATTTAAAATCCATCATTTAAGATTCAAAATTCTCTGAAAATTCTTTATTTCCTTGTTGTACGATAAAATTTTAATACAATTTTCATTACAAATTTTTCATTACAAATTGATATAATAAGAATACTTCGCAATTACAATTATTCAAACGTTAATAATTGATTTCCTAACAAGAATTGTTCGCATAAATGTTTAAATTTACACGACAGAGGATGATTAATTAGAGCTCACTGAATTACTTCCGTTCACAATATTAAACGGCGTTTCTCATCTTAGATCTTAATCGTCAGCCATTATATAAGAATCATTAATACGTTAAAAATCACGAGGCTAGGCTTGTTTCCTTTCTGTTTTGCTTTTCCTCTCTCCTCCCCTCCTTTTTTTTTTTAAACATTAATTAATCAACCTACCATTAAGCACTCTGTTCCGCTTCTACGCAACAGATTCGCTTTATTATTTCATGGATCTCGTTTGCACACTCGACTCTAGACACACGATCCTCGTTCAAGCTTTTTAACGTTTAACGAATCGTTTGCATGTTCAATGAGCGGACCTTGATGGAACAACCGCGATGGATCAAAGACGGAACAACAAATGTTCTCCCCCGTGCTTTTTCACGAGCGAATGATTCTTTTAAGTTCATTCGCATCTTCGCGGAGGGGGGATTTGTCGCGTAATGCGCTTTTCACGACGCTTTCAACGGGAAACACGGAATTTTAGTTTAGTGGAAAACGAAAGATTGAAATCGAAGAAGGGGAGGATCGATGGGGAGATGCAATTTCGTTTCGCAGAAAAATATTAACTATTTCCTTGATTATATCTGCGATTCGATATGAAAAAGTTCGGTGGTGTATCGTTGCATACACGACTTCACTATTTCAGGAATGAATATTCCTCTATTTCGTTCGAAAGCAATTTCAAGGGATGAAGTTTCAGGTCGATGTTTTATCTAATGAATTGAATCCAACGTGATGAAAGAAAGAAACTGTGCAGCGGGATAATTGATAAACGTATATAGATTGTTGATATATTCCTTCGTGGATCTTAGAGTTCAAAATAAAAATATATTTTGGTTGAAATTTATTTATCGAGTTATGAGATAGAATCGATTTTTAAAATATGTCTCATAAATATATTAACACGTATATTTCTCTAGAGAAATATACGTGTATCCCTGGTCATGAATATTAGATATACCTGTTGGTTTTGTATAAAAATTGTAATAAATGGCCCAAATGGAAAAAGGAATTATTTATTATTTTATTTTATTAAGAAACATTATACGAGATATTCGCGAAAAGAATATTCGCGCTAGTTTCATAATTATCAAGAATTAACAAAATATATTTTTATTCTACTTATATAAGAGTATAATAAATTAATTAGATGCTATTAGTTAATAGTCATGTGGCGCTAGTGTCGCGTCCAGTCAACCATCTTTGTCATTACACGTACAATAAATATACAAACTTCAATTTAAATTATCCCTGGATTCTTTCATGGAAACGAGCGAAATATTTCCAAAGTTCCGTCACAATTTTTGTTATCTCGAATTTATTTCTCATATAAATATCCTAATATTTATGAACTACGATATATTTACATCGGCCGGAAATTCAGATTGAAATTTTCCCCTCAGGCGTATATCGAGCGCGTATATCGAACTTGCATAACACGGCCGTCTTTTATTCCGGGACGCTTGCTCGAATTTGTAATTATATTCCGCATTTCCTTATCGACCTTTCAAATCGGTTTACCACGCTCGCGAGCATTCAGTCAATGCATGATAATTGCAAAACGGGCGGCGCGATCGCTCGCGTTCCTATACGATACAGGCGGGTTGCATTTGCAAAATTAATCGCGAAATTGTCGCAATAGTGGGCGGTTTCCTACGATTCTGCCTACGATTTTACAGGGACTATCGCGTTCTACGATCGTATTCCTTCCGCTTTCGATCGAACAGTTGAGCCGTTGGCCGCAAGAGGCGGTTCAAGTGCAACGCGAAACGAGTTGATGTTCGCTTTCGAAAACGAATATTGCGAGGAAAATACTGCGAATTGCGCGGCTATTTTCAACACTATCGTTGCCCAATATCGGTCTTTATTTAATTATTATTGATGATCGCGCTTCGAGATAAGATTTGCAACTTGTTTTAACATATAATTGTGAAGTCGAGAAGTTTTCTATTCGCGAAACGGTGTGGGATAGGAAGTAACGATTATTTTTATTGAAAAATTCGAAGTGTTTTCTTGTTATTGCGTTATTATACATAGTGTTATACGATTTTAATTTTATTGGAAAAATTAGAAGATTTATAAATAGGCGGATTTGTGTACATTCTTTTTTCGCTTCTATTTTTATTTTTCAAAAATAAAAGAGAATAGAATTGATCGTATAATATTAATACAATTTATCGAGAATAATTCTGCAACTTCATTGATAAATTATAAAGAAATACACGATTGAAATTTTAATTTTAGATATTAAAGTGTGTAGGTTCCCTATTTTGCTTTCCACTTTCAATTTTTTTCATTTTTCAAGAAGAAAGATATTCAAATTGGTTATATTCCTACGTTATTTGATATTGCAGGATTTCGAGTTCAACCAATATGATTCCATTGAAAATTCAACGATATAGAAATGCACGGTTGCATGCCCGATTCTAACGTTATGTAACTCATTCATTGGATTCGATCGTAGAATTTCTAAATGCATAATGCATTCTGTATTCTGTTTCGAAAATTTGTCTTCTATCTATCTTCATCTTAATAATAATTGAGAAGAAACATCAGGGAGAATATTCAAAATTAAATCGTTATTCAAAATCATTAAATTCGTTCCTTTATTTATTTCAATATTTACAGAGGCATTACAAAATCAATGAAAAAATCAATTCTCGAAATGTTTTTTCTCAACAATTATTTGCAATTTCAGCCTTGACTTCATCTCGAGAAAAAAAAACAGATCAATTAATGCTCCACCATTTTCCCTTATTCTTTCATTAATTGCTCCTACGTGCGGACAATAGATGGAAGTTTGCCGATAGAATTGCGACAAGTTAGCCCGTAATTGGAATCTTTATCATCGTTGTATGAAGAACAGAAGGTTTTTTTGTCGGAGGTGTAAAAAAATAAAAAGAGCGCAATACATTTGGCGGAAGGAATTAATTGATATTATGCGTGGTAAATGGAAGCAATTAAGGGATGATATTTCATTAAAAACATTGTGCATTTACGAGAGAAAATGGCACGAATTACGAGAAAATTTAAAGATTAAACATTGACCGCGAATTATTGAATTTGAATATGTGTAATTTTCTTCTCTTTGAAATTTGATGGATCAAATAGATA
This sequence comes from Apis mellifera, assembly GCF_003254395.2. Lineage (NCBI taxonomy): Eukaryota > Metazoa > Arthropoda > Insecta > Hymenoptera > Apidae > Apis > Apis mellifera. The sequence goes on from NC_037641.1 coordinate 4,421,141, forward strand.
AAAATTATTAAATTCTAATTTATATCGAAAATCTAATCTAAAGTTTGTTTTATTAATAGATGAAACTAGATGATACATTTCATTTTTGAAAATGAATAAATATTTTTTAAAAATTCTTTACTTTCTTATCAACTAATCATTTTTCTCCTAAATATTCATTACTTATATGTAGGAAATTATAATAATTTTTAACTCGTTGGAAATTATAATAAAAATTATAATGAGCTAGAAATAGAATAATATTTAACAAAATTAATTTTTTTTTTTTTATTTCCTTTTGACTTCTCGACTGTAACAATCGCAAAAGGGATTGTACATCGTGCAAATTCATATAAGCATGCAAAGCATGACGTGTTTACATCGTCCAATCCAATTTTTTATGACACCAGCGCAAGAGTTTTTAATGAAAATTAATAAAATAAATATTTAAACTCTTTCGAGACGGATTTTTCTTTCGTGGCAATCAACGCAAAATACAATAATACCATGAAATATAATAAATTGATTGAAAATAAGTTTATATTTTTAACTTTCAAGAATAGAATCTCAATAATCTCGTTTCTAATATGGGATATTACGTCATGATAAATATCTAATCAGTAACAAAAAATTTTTAACTTTCTTTTTCCGCAATAAATACAATAATTACTCAACGTCGAAAGTGAAAATATTATAAATACCTGAAATAACATCGTTCTTTTTTATTTTTCAGAAGTGTCCAGCAGATTCATGGCCAGATCGTCCTCGAAACATTGTAAATACTATATGTAACTACGAAAATATTATAAATATTCAAAATAACATCATTCTTTTCCATTTTTCAGAGATAGATTCATGGCCAGGTTGTCCTCGAAACATTTAAAATTCAGAAAAAGAAAAAAAAGAAAAAAAGAAGGAGATCAGAAAATAGTCAAAGACGCACTTGTGAAAGGTGTTGGATTGCGCAACCAGTGGCGTTGAGAAAAGCGGCAATTCCCCTCTTTTTTTTTTTTTTTTTCTTCACTGACAAACGGAATTACGCATAATAAACGTAAACGAAGGTTTCACGGTGAACGTTTTTCGAACGACAGAACTTGGGGGAGCAGCTAATTACCGATTAGCCAGACGAAGCCTGGCTTTTCCTTAGCCACGGATCTATCGCACGTTTGAAAAAGAATCTCGTCCAAATTTTATTTCCTCCGACTCGTGATTGCGTAATCGAACGATTTTGCCTCGCGTCGCCTTTCACTTATTCACGCAAAAACTTAACGACGAAACAGGAATACGTATATTTTCTCTCTTTCCCCTCGTCTCTTTCTCTTTCTCTATCGTCGATATCTTCCAAATTGGAAGAACGGGGTCGAGGTGGGATCCCGAAGTAGGTCCATTTTGTCGAGCTGGTAAATCTGTGACGAGTGGAAGGGTCATGAAATAATGGAATTATGTTATACATATTTTTGCTCACGGTATTAGCGACACGATTGAGTTTCGTGCTTGTGTTATGTAACCACCGTGTTCCCTTTTCGATGTAATTTGATTTAAATTGTGGACTTGGAAGCGGTAATCTACGATGTATGGTTTATTGAGGATAAAAGGCGATACGTTTTTAAGGTAATTTTCAAACTTGGATTTTCATATGTTGATTGTATTAATTTATTTCTGTTAATTTTTTAGGCTGCAAAAATGAATGGTAAGAAAAATCGAAAGGTCGGAGTGGAAAAGGGAGAAGAAAGTTTCAGAAGCGAGAAATTATATTTGCAACTTTTGCGGAGATTCTTTCTTACTCGGACTTCGTTCTAAATAAGAATCATATATTTCAAAAATCTCATTTTCTTAAAAATTTCATATCAAGTTAATCTTAAAAACAGCGAAAAAACAAGATTTATAAGATTATGGATTTTCAGAAAATGTTTTGAGAACATGGAAGAATTAATTTTAATTTGTTCCTTTTCTCTTCTGTTGGGTGTGAATTTCTCGAAAAAATTATCGAGTTATTGTAACACGATTTTACTTTTCAAAGAGTCGCAAAAGCGAAAGATGGAAGCGGAAATATTCGAGAAGAGTTTTACCTATTAAACGTTTTCTGTAATTTTTAAAACACATCTACCTTTGAAACAGCAAAGATATCTTCGCCAATTATCGAGAAAATCCGATAATTAAACGAGCAGGCTTGTTTATCGGAACACGAGGTGGAAAATGAAGGGAATCGTCGCTGGAATTCGAAACGAGCCACTGCACCCTTGGGACGCGTCGGTTTTTCACTCTGTAATAGCTTCCACTAATGCCACACAAATTCAACATAATGATAGGAAATTGAAAAGACGACCAAATGGGATTTATTCAGAGTAACTCGACGGAATTGCAATGAACGTATTTTTCTCTGTTGACAATTTTGCGATTTAGCAAAGGTTTTATTTAACGAGGAAGAGAATTGTTTGTACTTTTTAATCTTTACTTGATAAAATGATAAAATATGGAAATCGTACGACAACAGTGGAACAGAATTGGAACATTTTGGAAATAAATCCTCGTACAATAATTCTCAAATTTGATTTTCTAGAAAAAAATCTCTCTTATTTCTGAGGAATCAAATGAAAAATGTCAAGATCAATGACGAAGGAATGATATCCTTTTGTAACTTCATATCAAAGTTTAAATTAAACTAAACTATAATAATTAATTCGGCCATTCTTCGAACGCGTTTCTTTCTCCACAAAACGCTGCTCAGAATTCAAAGAATTTTCTTGCAACATTAAACACACTTCGAATTGCAAGAATGTTGCCTGCGATGCATGGAGTTTCTGAAGTCGCTTAATCCGAAACAGGAATTATTCCGTTTGGAGAAAAAGTTGGAAAGAAAGTAGGAGACCGACGTTAATGAGATCCTTTGTTGGCTTGTGATTACAATTTGTAATCGTTGCACGAGTATTAATCATTGCCATATTGATTTATTTTAAATGATTAATGTATGAATAATAAGATAATGATCGATCATAGGAGATCATAAATTGAGAATTGGTGTGGAACGATGATTATAATCGAATCGAGGCAGTAACATTTGACCAGATGCTTTGAAAAATTAATAAATACGTACGTATGCAATACATTTTGATAATCAGAAATCATTTTAAAGCAGAATATCATTATTCACAAAAATAAACGAGTTCCATGACACGAAATTGATTGATTTATTTATGAATATTAATAAACCAAAAAAAAATTGAATCGAATTCAGAGAAAATCTCAACGCAATCGCTACTTTAATCCCTACTTTAATCACTTTCCTAACACTTTCTGCATTGCATTTGATCGTCGTAATTAACAAATGGAGAAATACTCCTAATCATTATTCACTGAGAAATAATCAATGCTCGACCACATGCCACGACACATTCAAAGTTTCAACCGTACGATCCAACGATATATTACAAAATCGAACCGATTAAATTGTATCTAAAACATTATTTAAACGGGTATAAATACAAAACAAAATTCTTCGATCTCATCAGCTGGTTTCAGGAATTCGAACGATTCGAAAACAACGGACTGCAACTTTATGCGCAAAACTTATAATTAACGTACGATTTACGTAATAACGACACACACACACATATATATATATATATATATATATATATTTTTTCTTTTCAATCAAACAACCTTTCACGAGTCAAAGATCATTCGTCTCGAAGGAAGTGGCTTGCTGAAATCCACCAGATCTAAGCAGATGTTAATTAATCGATTTAGATCCCAGCATGTCGGCAAGATCACTGCCTGTGATCGTGATAATTGCCGCGTCACGCAACAGCCTTAGAAATCCGCGCTCGTTTTATTTCCCTTTATTATAGGTGCACGCGGCTTGGCTAGCTGTTGCGCAATCGATTTCTCGCCGCATTATCGCGCCACCGAGTCCACAGACAGAGAGAAAGAGAGAGATCTTTTTCGACTTTTTCTTTCGCGGTTGGACACCGTCTAATCCGTTCGAACGATCTCTTAATGAAATTAGACCCATCTCGAGAAGCATCATTTAATCTCTGGTGATTGAATGATTGATACGTTACACGCCGTTCCAGGGAAAAGGGAAAATTAAATGGATGGATTTATATATGTGTTATATGTGTTCGGCTTAATCGGCCGTACAACACAGTGGATGAAACTGTGTTCATTGAAATAGCCGGTACTCGAGGAAACTTTAGGGAGTTGCTCCTAGGATAATTCGTTGAGAAACTTTGCTCTGAAAATGAGCAGAAGAGGAGGGGAAAAAAAAAGGAAAAGATGTATTTGAGATATGAGCTGAAAGTTTCATGCAATTTTTGAGTCGGGCTAAAAGTATTCTTTAGATGCGTTTCGAGAAATAATAAAAAGAACGAAGGATTAATTTTCGATTACAATCAACGAGAGATAAATAATAATAGTAATTAAAAGGGGAGAGAAAATATGTAAGTATGAAATCAGGTTCTTTTTTTTTTGCGTGCAAAAAGGATTCACAAACTATGCCGTTATATTGCAGCGCCCCCTTCGTTTCTTTTCGTTGGTGGAAATGTACAAGCGTGGCTGTAATTTACGCCACTTTTGCCTCGATTTACCGCGAACAAGACCAGTAATCTAATTAAAATCGGCAAAGTAAAGAAGGAGAAGGATCTTAGCTTAGCGGAGGTTTGACACTCCGCGCTTAGCTCCTTTCATTTCCCGGATTCCTTTCTTTGTTCCCTCGACCTCGCGGACTTAATCGAGCGCGGAAAGCCCGTGACTTTTTCGCGATCACGTTGCCTGATTTGTACACTCTTGGCCACATAAATAAATTGGCTGGCTTTAAAACAAGTAAGTTCGATTAAATTTCTAACTTGATAAATCCAAGTCAATGGTATTATTCTAATTATTTCTCTTCAAACTCATTTTTCTAAATAGAGTACGCAGTAAAAAACAAAGTCGCGTATTTGTTTAAGATTATAGGATACGATATAAATGAAACGAAATCAATATCGACACGAATATCAAGGAACGTGTCGATGAACGAACGACGTCGTTGTAATTAATGTCGATCGAATAATTGTCGGTGAGCATAAATTCACCTCTTCGTCTCGTCGAACAAAGAAACGTAACTTTTTTAACTTCTCCTCTTTTTTTTTCACGTTCACAAAGAAGGCTGCGAGAAAGAAAGGAGAAAAAGAAGATAGCCAGAGACAAGAGGTGGCTAGGCAGGAAGCCGCGACTCCGCAACCTTGCCATTGAATTAGAATTTCCAAGTCGTTAATTTCAACTGGCTTCTCCTCTCGTGTCTCCTCCTTTTCCTCCTCCGGCAAGAAAAGGATAAAGGAAACGCCTCTCTCAAAGCGACGGGGATGGGAGAGAAGAATCTTAGCAATCGGCCGCGTTTTTTTTCCTCTCTTTTCTTTTCTTTTTTTTTTTTTTTTAATTCGTGGCCAAGTCCATTAATCCGGTGGATAATTTCTTCAGGTATTTCCATCCAGTTTCATCCACGCTCGATTAACTCCTCTTTGGCCGGCCGAGTCCAGTCGAGACCTTGGCGCATTCAGTCGGCGTTCGCGATTGCATAAGGCAACGCCTACGCTCCTCTGTTCTCTATCAACGCGAGTGAATCGCGTCTGTTCTCCTCGCGTGTGTTTTTCATTACCGCGAGTAATTCTTTGTACTTGTTAGTTACGGGAATTCTATTCTCGTCAGTCTTTTTTCCGCGCTTGTTAAGGATGAAGAACGAGCGCGGTCCGTTGAATGGAGGAGATAGACACCTGGATGCCTTCCTGATGCAAGAATAATTTTATACCTTTCGTCACTCTGTTGTTTATAATATTAGGATTTTTTTTCTTCTTAGTTTTCTTCTTTCTCGGGCGTCTTTTATTTGAATTTTCGGGACGATAGTTCAATTTTCAGACAGTTTTAATATCTTGTTCGTAATTTTACAAAGTTGTTGAATTTATCGAGGTTGTTTCTTGTGTTCCTTTTTCAAAATTAAAGAAAGAAAGAGATGTGGATAATGTGATCCGCTAGTTTCATTACACGTATTCCTTTTTTTCAGTTTATAATTTAAATTGCTGTAATTTTTCCCGTACTCTGGTGCTTCTTTGTTTCTTGCCAGTAGAGTGAATGCTTCGTTGTAAATATGTAAATCGAAGACGAAGAAACGAGTCACGATACGCTTCTCCTCTGAATCAAAAAGTATTTTGAAACGATCAAGAGAAATCCTTATTGTTTCTTTCTATTTTTGAATTAATATTATCGTAATTCTAAGGGAATTGAAATACGCTTCAAAGTAAATTTAACAATAGATTCGTTCTATTTGGAAATCCTGGAAATGACGTATCGCGTGTATACGCTTGTCTTCAACAAATCAGTGCTAAGAAAGTGCTTCTTGTGCGATCCTCGATACGCATCTTGTGGAACTTAAAAGGTCAGAGGAACAATGACTTCGTTTGCAAATGGTATTAATCATCGTTAATATTTCCACATTAAATGGTGGGAAATGAACTTCGTGCATCGTGGAAGAACAAATTAAAAAGTGTCTGAACATTTAACTTTTCCAACCACTTTCCCAATCTATTGATCAACGTGCCATTCCACACACACGTGTATATGATGGAATACACGGCGTGAAACTTTCGAACGAGAGAGAGAAGAGGAGCAAAAATCGGGCGAACAAACAAAAAAAAAAAAAAAGAAAAAAAAAGAACTCGATTTGAACTCGTCAGAGTCGATGATCCACTGTTGTCCCGTATCGACTTCCGTCCAATTGCACGAAATAACGAAAAAGTGTGAAAATAAAAATTTCACGCAAAAAGGAAGAAGTTATCGCAAACGATATCATTACAATTACAATTGTTTCGAACGAGTTACACGAATTCAGACAATTTAACTTTGGTCATCGATAATAAAGAATATAATTTTTCAATGATCTCGATGAGATCGCAATTGAATCGAATTAAAGATACAAAGAATCGATGGAAATCAATCCACGAATTAAATCTTCGAAGTTGGATCATTTTCGATGTGATAAATTTCGAAATAATCGTATATTCGATGCATTTTAAATAGATTGAAAATTTAAAAATGCACAGATTCTGGAAAATACTTTGCCACAATCATATGCACGATTATTCCTTGCAAAATTCTCCATTTTCAAAGAGAGCTCCATAAACACGAATACAATATTAAAAAAAATCATCACTCATGATTTTTTATACTGTACATACGCGTTCATACGTCAATTACAATTCAATTATAAATCTTTAATAACAAAAAGTATCCAACGATCGATCTCCTTGACCAGACGAGGATTCAGAAATAAATTTCAAGGAATAAAAAAAAAATTAAAAGACGAGAAAAGGAGTAAAGGCTTCATCGAAGGCTTATCAAGATGTTGGGATGAAAATCACGCGACAGTAAGATCTGTTGGAGCGAGGAGCGAGTTTCGAACGAGGCGGAATTACGACACAGGCGGGTTTTATCGGGGCGGAAGTGACGCGTGCGGAATTCACGTGGCTGAAACGCGATCGGGGTCGGTAGATGTGTTTGCACGAAAATAAAAAGACGCGAGATTTCACTCGCGCGGCCGTGCAACTTCCTAGCTTTCCCCGCGAAATGTTTACACGCTCTCATGGCGATTCGAGGATCGGGAGACGAGCCTCTGTGCGCGCATAACAAGTACCGACGATATCGAATCCTCCTCGTTTGCGATCTGGAATAAAAAAAAATTTGATCCTCGTGGCGAAAGACAATATGAAATATGCGTGTGTAAATACGTTCGTGAAGAGAGAACGAGTGAAACAAATTTTCGTTTGATGAAATTTTCGCTTGATGCAATTTTTTGGGAAGGGAGAATGAATTTTATTACGATTGATTGTATGCAGAAAAATATTTAATTTTGCACGACGTAGTAGTAATCTGTTACGTGTTTGAATTAATTTCAACAGTTTGTTTCCACCTGTTTGTTTTGTAAATTTTCTTTTTCAAGATAAAGAAAGTGAATTAATTCTTTGTTAGATAATAAAAATTTATCGAGACAATCATTAAAGAAACTTTCCAGAAATAAAACGTGATTTTCAAGTTAATCTAAATTTAACATTCTGGAACACGATGATGATGGACGTAAGTAAAAAAGAATCTAGGGATTTTACATTTCAACGAAAATGAAATTAAGAAAGAAGGAGGGGAGAAAAAAGGAATGGAAATAAAATCACCTAAATAAACGCAAACAACAAAGAGCAAATATATACACGTATCGTTGGCCGACAGGAAGGGGACATTTACGGAAAATTGAACGTACAAAGCGACGCGTTTCCATACGCAAGGTGGTCGAGCGTTATGTAAAGCAGAGGTGACGCGTGTCGATCACGAGTGAAATCGAATCAAATGGTGAAGTGGAGATTCAAGGTTCAATAGCTCTGTTATTCGCGGTGCTAATGGCCGGGCTAATGGTGGCCGAGCCATTATTGCACAAGTGCTCTCCCCGAGAACGACAACTTGATCCGTTCGCGAGCGGCTCGAGTCTTTCGCTCCGACCTCGCAGCGATCGAATTCTGATAACGTTGTTAGCATGACGTTGCGGCCGGTGAGAGGCGAACAAATCCACCGTGTGTGCGTTTCGTAGGTAATGGAGAATCGTGGGTAAAGATTTGAAAAATAAATCAAAAATTAATCAAAGTGATCGGATATATTAAATATATATAGCGAGGGGGGAAAAAGAGATTGACAACAGGGATTTATTTATTTATCTATCTATCTATTTTTTTTTTTTTTAAACACAGATTTCGCACGGAACGATCCGACATTCGATGGCATATATATATATCCGGAGAAACACTCGACTCGATTTCATCAGCGTCGAAACGGAAAATGCATTCGCGTCGAGTTGACGGAAGGGGGCCAGTGGCCGCGACTAATCGGGCACCGTGGCCAATCAACTATGGTTTTTCAGCCGGCGTTGCATCGACACGGTCCAATTATGCGACTCGCTCTAATAGCGCTTAATTTTCCAAACCCTCGGCTTAATTAAGACTCCTGGGAGGCCTATCGAAATTGTCCCTTCCTTTCTTGCGCCAGGCTTCGATTTTCGATAAGCCTAGGAATTCGGTTAGAGTCATTCATCATCGTACGTTTCACGATTAAAGGGGAGGAATCGTTCGCGATAATGAATTTCGTCCGCTGGATCATTATTCGGTTTAATTAATTTCAACGTTGGCGAGGTTGGGATGAGACGGGCGATCTGTTTCGCTGAAATATATCTCGTTTTCGTTATTTCGACGTGTTAGGTAATGTATTATTTTTCGTTTCCAGTTGTACGAACGGAAGAAAGTAGAAGATTTTTAATCGAAATAGATATTGAGATTGATCGATAATATGGGAAAGGTGAATCCTTAAATAAAATAACTGATTTTAAAAATATCTTAAGGGATAAATAGTTATTAATTTAAAGTTTTCAATAATAATTTGATACTCGTAGAATATTCGCAAAACAAATTCAATGGAATAATTATATAAAGTTATAAACCTCACGAAAGTAGCAGTTTAGATTGTACAATTTAATATAGTGGCATAAGAAGTGGCATAATTTTATAATTCTCTCGAATTGTGCATTATTATCTTTTTTTTTTTTTTTAGATTCTGAGACGAGAAATCGAGCACAATTCGATTTAGCACGCGGTTGAAATCGTGGCTTGGTCAAGGTGAACGATTATTTCGAGTCACCGTCGCTTAAACACGGACTATCGATAGCTCGACACGCCTGGCGAACCATTGGCTAAAAACTGGACGGATTGCGGATAAAACTTTGAGCTGAAAAAGACAATCGTCCATTTAAATATGATATTCATTTCATATATTCGATTTGAAACCACAATTTACTTCGAAATTGGATCCACTTTGAATGATAATTTTAATTTAAAAAAAGAAAAAATTAGATAACATAGACAACGGTATCGAGATTACGAAATGAAGAAACTGGAATGAAATTTAATTGACGCATCATAAATAATTTTCACTTTTAAAATCATGTCCTTACATTTTATACGTATCAATTACTTTCAAAAATTACATAAACAATATCGAACTAATATATAAATATAAAAAGATAAGATTAAAGAAACAGAAATGAAATTGGAACGAAAACTTTCTTTAAATATTCTAATTTCCAATTCGTTTTCCAATATTGTATCACATACATTTACAAAGATAAAGATAAGTAAGAAAATACAAAGAGATCAAATACAATCGTCAAAATCTATCATAAAGGAAGTTTGAAAATTTGCGATGGCGAATAATTTTGGAGAAGATCGGTCGCCATTTCGCATTCACACGGGCGCCAAACTTTTCAAACTTTCGAAATTCACGCGAGCGCATCCTCGTTGCAAAGCGTTGATTATCGATCCATTGGATAATTTTTCCAACGGTTGGAACGAAAAGGGTCAGAGAGGTGTGTGTCCGGATCGGTCCGGATCGCGGCGATCGGCCGGTCGGTGCACCGACCAGCTCCGACTTAGGCGTGGTTCTTGCGTAATGCAAAAGCGAACGAGTTGCCGGCTCGTTTAATACACGTATGCATTCTACGTGCACCGCGACCTATGCGCCGTGGCTCGTAACACCGCGATAACGCGCAGAAATTCATATTCGCACGCGAGATCGCGGACCCCGAGGATTGTTAGCGGCCGGTTTAATAGAAAGTAGAAAGCATTCTATTCACGATGGTGGATTGGTGGAGGAGTACAGTGTAAGCGTAATGGTTTAGATTGTGCGGTTTAAAAAAAATTGGGAGAGATAAAGTTGCGAGTTTGGAAAGAATTTATCGATAATCGGGGAGAAGGGAAATGCCTGTACGATTTTCGGTTCGATAGGGGATTGGTTTTTTTTTTTTTTCGTTGGAGTAGTTTATTTTTGCAGGCAGTTAGTTTGCAGGAGAAATATTCAGGAAGCTTTTTATTTACAGCAAAAAGAAGTCAGTCGAATGAAATTTGTCACTTGAAAATATTTATGCGTCACAGAATATTACGAGAATATAAATCAATTTCTTCGAAATTTATTATTTAAGTAAACGTTTTTACTTATTTATATCCGAAACATTTTCAAGTATCAATTATCTCGGCTTTCGTATTTTAAGATTTTTTTCTTTATTGGCTGGATTTCTCCAACTTTCCACCGCATATTTTCTCGATAATATTCAAATCTGAAAATTGTTACAACGTAACTGTTAATTTTATTTTATCGTATTTCTATATTTAGATTTTTATATCTAAAAATTCCATAAGGTATAAAGGTATAACTGTCGATTTTTCTTCGCGAATTCTTGTTGTAATGCTTTAGATTTTTTACTTTGAATACGGTTCGAATAAACCCTCTCTGATTAATCGTTTCTTCAATAATTTAACAGTAAGTGAATTTATAGTTACTTCGATAGATATCCCATCATTTATGAACGAGAGAGTATCTGTGCATGCATAATTTACAAATGACCTTCGCGATAACGATTCTCACGTTACCAGTTTCACCGGTGTGCAATAAAATTCAATCTTTGAAGCTAATTGCATCCGAGGGATCGAACGAAATAGAAAGTAATTGTCGTAATTGAAAAGCTGGTTCAGAAGAAAAGTTCAAGGAAAGAATATAGGTCATTCTGTGTGCTGGGAATTGGGAACACGCCCACAAGCCCTCGTAATTGGGGAAATGGAGCGTGGAATTTAAAAAACGTTTCTCAATTTTCGATCACGTATAGGAAATTCTTCGTCGACACTTTCGCGTGTAATAATTGAACGATTAATTTATTATAATTCCACGATGATAAAATTGAAATAAAAATTTTATTCTGACCAAAAATCCCTTTCAACGAATAATCAGAACAAACTGACATTTATAAAATGATTTCGTATCACGTGTTAAATATATTAAAGTCTATAATCGCAGAAAATTTCATTTCCATTGGAGGAAAGAAAGGAAACATCCTCATCTCAGGAATTCGTTGATGTATGATGAACTTTCGACACTCGACTAATCGGCCCTGTTTCATCAGATATCCAAGGAAACGGCTCGCTCATTAAAGTTAAGCCGACAGACAATTTCCTTATCAATCGTCGCGTTTAATTTATTCTTCAGCTAAAGTCGAAATGGCAACGTATGTAAATCCTTGCAAATCTTCCTCAACACGACCGATATATCTTCTTTGTCATTCTTGCCTCGCAGAATGTGTGTGCATCGCGAAGGATAGAGGGATAACATCGTCGTGGACCTGTTTTTGCCGCGGCCGTTGCCCAATTGCAAATTCCACGGACGAGACAAAGTTTGGATTGTACACTGTATAGTTTCCATAAATGGTAAACTTTTAATGTCGGCTTGGTTGTTAGACTTAAGTTTCTTGCCAGTCAGGGATCAACCGGTACACACGCTCGGTGCAAATAACAGGTTGCACAGTTTACTTACGTTCCCTACCGCTGTTATTTACCTTGCCACGATTAATTAGCCGGGTAAGAGCCGCGATATAAGTGTAACTGACAATTGGAACATCTCGCGAGAGAGAGAGAGAGAGAGACGCGAGTTTCGTTTGCACAATGTGGAATAACGATGCATTATACGTAAGTGATGGGATCGAGCGTGGCGCAGTTCGATCAATTTCGAATTATATATTTTGAAAGAGTAAAGAATTTGAAAAGGAATACATCAGATACTATTCTGACGATGAATCTCGAAACTACGAGGTGTGTCAAATATAGAAATACACTGCTCGAATACGAAAACGAGCATCATTCTATCTGATAGAATGAACTGTACTCGATGGAATGAATATTTTGATTTTACAAACACTCGTAAAACTCGATCCCATCGCTATTCGCGAGTATTTAACTCGTAGATTAAACGATAGAAGGTAAAACGACGAATACGAGGAATCTAATAGGCTTTTATATAATAACGCTCGACTGAAATCGATTCAATCTGTTGTATCACTCGTTCGTTATTATTATATTGTCATTACGCGGATCGTTTTCAATGGGAAATGATTAAGAAGTCGATCGAAGGTTGCACTCGGGCTAATTGTATCAGAGAAAATCGTTCACGAAACCCGTTAATTAAACGCCGTCGACTCGATGTGCTCTCGGGTTGGATTTGCGTTCTATGCGTAAAAGGATCGAATATCTTCTTTATGTCGGGGAGGAGAAACGTCAATTGGCCACGGATTGACTAATCAACTCGCTGATCAATTGTGTGTGCAGTTTCTTTCGAGATTTCTCTTGGCTCGCATTTATTACTCGATCCATTAGCGCCGATCGACTGCAATTTTCGAACGGACACGCGAGAAATATCTTCATCGATTCGACCATTCGACTGAATCGTACAAGTGGAAGATAAGTGAAGTTTCAAAAGGGAAGTCCGTTCTCGAATCAGATTACAGACATCGAGATATTATCGAAGCTCGGCTGTTAATAAAATTACGAAGAGAAATTTCTACATTCTTCTTCTAATATCCTATTGAACAAAGACGTCGATCAAAAGATAAAGATCAATTTTTACAAATTTCATCTCTAAATTTTCCCGTCCCCTCACCAACCTGTCGCCCAGCCAACCTTCAAATATTTTACAAGGATCAAGAGCAAATTACTATTTTAATTGTTTTCGAAAACAACGTTCCCCGACTCGCCGTTAATTAATCCCCGAATAACCAAGTAACGAGAATAAAAAACGACTTTCTTTCCGCGGAAAAGAACCTCTTTTATCCCAGATAATGGACCTACCTCATGAAATCTACCTAGTTTAATTTCCAGCGAAACAAGTACGTACGTGCCCTGCACGTAATTAGAGCGTTCACGACATTTTCGTTCTTAGCGAGGAACGATGGAAACAACGTGTCTGCCCGGCTGGCAGTGCAAGTTGCGCAATGAAAAGCGATCGAGCTCGCTTACATGCACACGTCGCGGTCTCGTTTTATAACGAGACGAGACCGGTTGCCGCGATTCACCTGATTGGTGACTATGATACGGAGCTTTTGGTCGCGAGTTTCCTTCTTCTCGAAAATTCTCGCCTTCCGTCCTGCCATTCTTCCTTTCCACGTCGCTTTCCTCCTCCTCCTCCTTTTCCTCCCGTTTTTATGCAACCTGGATTTTAAACCGCAGGCGTCGAGGATCGAGTAATATTTGCCATCGGGGGGGGATATTATCGATTACCGATTATCGCGAGGCGTCGATGGGGAAATTGGATAACGATAAGATTGATTACGGCGGGGAAGAAGGGTATGCGAGGGATTTTACGGCCAACGTGGATTAAAAAATTATGGGAATTTTATTGGGCATGCGTCCTTGATGATGGATGGATCGCTCGGCCGAGTGGCAGTACGGGCTCAATGAGAAGAAATTAATTAATGATTTCGAGGAATATGGAATATTATTATTAAAAATTTTTCATTGCAAATTAAAAGTAGTTTGTCCCTCAAGATTCGAGAATTTGAAACAAACAGATTACGAACAGTTGTTACATTCATTTTATTTTCTCGAATTAAAGGAAAAATATAATTCTCATAATAACGTTCTCATAATAAATCTCCGATGTTATTTAATACAACTACAAAAGTTTTCACGCTGTGAAAATTAAATTCCACCCGATGAAGATAAAGTATCGTCGTTTAATTCGGGAATAATTGAATCTGACAATCTCTCGGATACCAAGAGTGTTACACGGCTTGTAACTTGCTCGAATTTATCTCTGCAAAGGTAACTCTCATCCCTAGCAGGGAGTCCTGTTCAAAGGTAACTTACGCGCGAACGATGCGTTTAATTATCATCAACGAGGCAACAGGACGAGGCCACGAGAGAATGGAAGTAGCCACGAGAGACCAACGACAGATCCACGGTGTCTCGGTTCAATCCCGTAGAAGCCCCGGCGACGTTAATTTCCAGTATACGTACGATATATACGTACGTTACACCTTGCACGCAACCATTCCACTCGTAATTCACGCGATTCCACCGGATTTACGATCTGCAATTCAAACGAATCTGCCATCGTTTCAAAGAAATTGAACCGTGTTAACGATTTACGGCGTGTTTCGATCGAAAATGTTACGTGCATTTCAAAAAAAAGAAAACATGGAGAACATCAATAGATAGATATTGTTAAATTTATTTATTCTCGATCGAAAAAGTCTCGAATCTCTTCAACTCGATGGAATAAAAATCCACCACGATCGATCCAAAAAGTCTGGAATCTCATCCTGAATCTTCGATCGAATAAAAATCCACCACGATCGATCGAAAAAGTCTGGAATCTCATCTTGAATCTTCGATCTTCGAAAAATGCAGCACGATCGATCATCGGCGTTGACAGAGCGATCGCCGCCTCTATCCCACGTAGTAAGGCTTCCGGCCGCCAGGTCGGGGAATAAAGTCGAGCGTCCCTGCGGAGACACGACAGCTAGTTATAAGCGCGGTAACGCCTTCGGCCTGGATTCTAGAGCATGAACTTATCGGGAGCGAGCCGGCCTGCTCTATGATTGCGCAACCCCACGACTCACAATGCTTTCGGTCCGAGCAAAAAGTGCCCGCGCGAGCGAACTGGCTGCCTGTGCTCGACCGATCGAACTATCGTTGGGATTGGCTCGCCTAACCGAGCTAATACGTGCACGGCAATCGGCCACCGTTCGAAAGGGAAATCGGTTTCTTTGTCGCGGGCGAGAATATCGCGCTCTATTCTCCCTTCGATCGTGGTCCGATTTTATATATTTGGTATAAAGGAAAAGCTGTTTTTTAACGAACGGCTGAAATGAAATAGAATTTAAATCGCGATACTGGCCGGCTCTCGAAAGTGTCTCTGATCGGTAAAATAAAATGGATCATAGTGGATGGAATTATCTAACGTAAACGATTATTATAACTCGTTATCAATTGTCGATCTCTTCGATTAGATTTCCATTCTTTCGTTTCTCTTCTCGTTTTGTTTTTAAATAAATCGGTTATAGAATTGGAAAAACAGATTCTTTTAATTTCGAAATGTGAAATCGTTAGTTCGCTCAATGTAATTCGTCCGTGCAAGCATTTTTTTCCTCGATAAACCGTGAATATTTCATCGCGTTTCGGGGAGGAGAAAAAAAAAAGAAAAAAGGAATAATCTCCGCCGCGAGTCGCGAGGGTAATTCGATCGATCGAATCACAAGCGGCGCGCGGAGCGTTACAACGCAAATATCGTTTACAACGAACGTCGATCCTCCCTATCCGTGGAAAATCGGCTTTCCGTGTCGACGATTCATGGCCAGATCCCGGAATTTTGCTCCTAGTTTTCCTATCAATATTGACGCATCAGCTTTGCGACAACCCTTTTCATCTTAAATTTTCCATAAAAACTTCTGAACAGGGCGGAGGCCGTTCTTGGAAACGATTCGAATCACAATCGCGGAACAAATCTTCCTTTCGAGATCCTCTTGCAAGCGAAAAAAACTTCTTAAAGTCGTTCCTCTTTTCCTTTTCTTAATTTAGAAAGAAAGAATGGCGTGTCTCTGTCGAAACTTGTCGAAATTTTCAAATTTTCAAATTTCATTTATCCACTTCTTCTTTGAGAAAATTTTTCCATACACAACATTTGCATTCTCCAAATCCAAGAGACTCATATACAACCATTTCTCTTCTATATGCATCCATATTTGCAAATGTACGTAGATTCTGTTATTAATTCAAAAACTACTCTACGAGAGTAGTTTTCCTCCTCTTTGAATCCTATGAATCGTCGAGAAAACGATTAAAATTATATCATACGCGTTTACCAAAGTGTACCAAATTTGTTATATCTTTGTCAAGAGAAGCCATACCATACTTTGTCTTCGTTTATCCTGGAGAGAGAGAAAGGGAGAAAAGAAAACACTTCAAGAAGAAAGTGTTTGCTCGGAAAACGAAGTTTATATCTCCGGTGGAATTCGAGCGGAAGTGGAATGAATCACTGAAATTGTCGGAGTCACGTGACGTAATGACACGGTCGGTTTCGAGGCGGGTATCATTATCCGGTAGCGGATGCTGTGCGCTACCAGAACTGAATCTTGGACGACTAAACAGAGTGGAGTGGAATCGACACCGGCGGGTATTTCGTAATTTCTTCTCCTCTTGTGCGGGTCGTTCCACGTTCCCCCTCGGGCCTGGATGAAAATCACGAGGCGCGCGGTTTCCGGCGAGAAGAGCAGGGAGAGGCAGGCATTGTTCCGACGATTAACGAGCGGTTGGCACGCGTGCACGAGGCGCACAAATCTTCTCGTCTCTGCGTGTCACTCGCGCGTCACTTGGAGAACTAGCCTCGCTCCATTACGCGGCTTACGCGCGTGTTACGCAAGACGTATGCGGCGTCCTGTTACATTGCATCCACCTTTGACAATTTAATTGGTCGCGATTTCACTTGGAAATCGTGCGTGTTATATCTCGCATGATAGATAGATGAACAATATTCGAGTTGAGGGGATCTAAGCTAATTTGGTTTATTCTCTTTAAAATAATTGTAATTGATAATCGTCTATGGCTAGATTCGAAGTTGATTACAATGATGTAGGAATAGGTGGAAGATCGATAGAACTGCGATGGGGAACGGTGTTTTAAAATGCAGTTTCGAGGGAAATTGGTATTTGATCCACGAAAATTAGGTGCAATTTTTTCTTCCTTTTTTTTTCACGAGTCTTGTCGATTCGATCGGGTAAACAAGAAATCGATGATGGAACGAAGTTTTTTGCTATGGCAAAATAGATAGAGGGAAGGGAGAGAAACGATAATTATTTTCCCGTTTGCTAATACATTCTATCGTTGATAGATGTTGAAATTATTCGAAAGCAAAGTTTTTAAAGGAAAACTTGTTATTTAATTTCGAATCTTCTGTTTTATCCGTACGATTTTCATTTAGAAAGAAATATTCTCGACGTGTAATTTCAATTCAATTTTCTTCCCGAGAAATTCTATAAAATCGATCAATTTATTAAACCTTCGATATTTTCGATACATTTCTACTCTTCCCTGCTCCTTTAAAAAAGTCTCTCTGAAATCAATTAAACTCTTAACCCCTCTTCTACCTCCTATGTGCTATTTCAATCCTTTTCTATCGACCTCTACAAAAATCAATTAAATTAATCTAATAATTCGCCATACGTGTATTAAACCATCGATCATTCATACACACTCCTATTTTCCTTGAAATCTCAACTCCAAATTTCTTTCCTTAACAATATTCAGAGCAAATCGACTCAACTCCCCCGTTCTTAATAAATCTCCATTAAACAACGCTCAATTCTCAACCTCCCCTTTATTACACACACAATTCCAATCCATTCTTCCACCTTCGAACTAGTCCAAAAACTATATGTAACCTCCTCTCTTAATCACCATGAACGATGGAACAACTATTCTACTCGATGCAAGAGATGTCTACACCTTTACAAAAATGAAATGAAAAACCTTTACAAATGCAACTTGGAGGATCATCTCCATCGAAGAAAAAAGACCAAGTCCAAAAACTCTATAACCTCCTCTCTTAATTACTATGAATGATCGAACAACTATTCTACTCGATGCAAGAGATGTCTACACCTTTACAAAAATGAAATGAAAAACCTTTACAAATGCAACTTGGAGGATCATCTCCATCGAAGAAAAAAGACCAAGTCCAAAAACTCTATAACCTCCTCTCTTAATTACTATGAATGATCGAACAACTATTCTACTCGATGCAAGAGATGTCTACACCTTTACAAAAATGACAATTGACATTTTCAAAATATATACGCAATTTGGAGGATCATCTTCATCGAAGAAAAAAGACCAAGTCCAAAAACTCTATATGTAACCTCTTCTCTTAATCACCATGAACGATCGAACAACTATTCTACTCGATGCAAGAGATGTCTACACCTTTACAAAAATGGAGGAAAAACCTTTACAAATGCAACTTGGAGGATCATCTCCATCGAAGAAAAAGAATCAAGTCCAAAAACTCTATAACCTCCTCTCTTAATCACTATGAACGATCAAACAACTATTCTATCAATGAAGAAAGGATGTCTACACCTTTACAAAAATGACAATTGACATTTTCAAAATGTTAATACGCAACTTGGAGGATCGTCTCGAGAAAGGATCAATCAACGATTGAATATAATTAATATCGTATCGATCTCGACACTCGGCGGAGAAGATTTTTCACCGCGTCTTCGATCGATCGATCGATCCATCGCCGCTGCGAATCCAACGATCGATAGACACCGGTGCGTTTCGCCCTGCTGTTAATATATGGATCGGGCGCGTACGTGTATCTGCGCAGAAGGAGGCGAAGCGTGCGCGAGGGGGGCCCGGTTTTCGAGCGGAATGCAGTTATTATTCAACGTTGGCGCGACACGCTCGCCTGGCCGCGCGCGCTTACCCGCCATGCTGAAGCCTGGGCTTACAGTCATTAATATGCGGTTAGAGGTATGCAAAAGAATTGTACCGTGGCTGGCTGCCGATCGCTGATCCGGAAAAAAAATACCGATATGGTGAACGGGAGCGCTTACCTCCTCCTCCTCCTCCTCCTTGTATCACGGTTTTCCGCCTTGCTGCTCCTCGTCCTTGCGTTTTCTGTATTTTTTCCCCTTCCTTTTTTTGTTTCGCTTTAACCCGTTTTCTATTTTTCCTTTTTTTTTTTCTCCCTTTTTCTTCGACTTCCACGGTTTCGATTCGAAACGATTCGAATTTCGGGATATTTGTGATCCGAGAAGATTATTATTAACGGGGGAATTAATTTCGCGTGCGGGTTTGAAACGGTTTTAATTAACGGATGATGCGCGGAACGATAAGTGGATTTTTTAGTCGGTTAACTTGTATTTAACAGTTGGTTCGGCCTTTTACGAGTCATTAGTTCGGAGGGAATAATTTTTGGAAGAGGATCGAGCGCGTGTAATTTTATTTAATCGGCTTTTTAGTCTGAGAGCTTGTTAATTCGTTAATTTTGTAACGAAAAGTCGAGGAACGGGGGAGGAAAGTTAATAAATCGTGATAGATATATCGCATTCTTTGATTTAATTAATTTTCGATGATAACAATTTGTACAGAAAATTCAAGAAAGAATTAAATTTCATGAAATACCTTTTCTAAATGTTATTATCAAGGAATTTTATATTATAAACACGCGAGGCTTGTTTTTACTTCTTATCTGAATCCTACTTCTAGAATTGTAAACAAAGGTTTAAACGAGATAATCCTCCTCACTGTTGTCATTTCTTTTGTGCTTGAACGAGTAAATCTCGTTCCAGGAAACAGAAGGAAGCAAACACGTCGCACATAACGTGTTTCCAAATATATCATTTTAAAAGTTTCATCCGTCCAAGCAACACGCAAAATCGCCAGTCTAAAATCGTAATGGCCGCTACGAATATCCAATCGTTACGTATCTGTTACACGATCGTTGTTAGCGGATCAATGGGTTTCCATTTCCATTGTTAACCTGACCACCTTTTCGGTTCCAGGGATGCGAGGAGGGAGAGGAGACGAGAAAAAGAAAGAGACGGAGCAAGAAGGTGTTGTTCCTGCTGAAATTTCATTAAAACTTTCTGTTAACAAGAACAGACGGTTATCTGAGCGAGAAGCGGTTCGGCGTGCGAGGAGAGTCGTGTTTAAATTTCACCGGTTGCCGGAAACGCGAGAGCACCACCGACACGTTGTGCTACGACGTTTTTAATATCGTTGCAACGATTTCCCCTCCCTTCCCCTCGATTTCTTTTTTATTATCGAACACGGTCGTCGTTCGTCGAATATGCTCGAATATGGTAATTTACATCTATACACCACAAACTCTACCCGGTTCCTCAGTATGATCGTCCATTTGAGCGGAAAATAGATGGAACACGTCGGGCGGAAATGTTGCAAAGCTTGGCCAGCTGAGAGGAATTGGCTTCCCATTCGGATCTGCTTAATTCCGGTTAGAATCCTCTCGGGAAAGAGGAAAATTTGAAATCGAATTTGAATCCCGTGTGCTCTCACGAGAAACCTCGTGATCATTTGCCGAATAATTTGATATATCAAGTTATTCGTGAACGATTAATTTGTTTAACGTGATTAATTTGATCTCGATTCATTAATATTAAGTATAATCAATTTCAATTATTTTTTTTTTAACGAGAAATGTTCAGAGAATTAAACCGTGCAGCTTGTCCCAAATTATCCCAAATTATCCCACGACGTAATAATCGTTATTATTATTTTACAGAGATGATGGCGCTTGCAAAGCAAGGAGGAGGGTGGAGTTTGGCGTAAAATATCACGCTTTCTTTCGCGTGCAAATCTTTCCCCAAGTCGGGATACGCTCTCCTCGTTTTTGTTCAGTTACTCGAGATAATGATTCCTCCTCCTTCGTCTTATTATGCCTCGCAAACGAAGTTAGACAGACGGTGGGCCGGTAATTTGGCACGGTTAATCCGCCTCGTGGAGCCGTGGTAATTGAATGTAACGTCCAACGCCACGACTCTCGTTCCCTCGTTGTCGATGTTAATTTGCCCCTCCGTGCCGATCCGTGTTTACCAGATTATTCTTCAGATTGAAAGGCGCTTGAAATCTAGTCCCTGCAACTGACTGCCAAGTGATCCTCTTCCAAGCCTTTGATCCTTGAGTGCCAAATCGTATTAAATCAAGCGTTATCGCATTCCTATGGAATCCATAGCGCACTTTATTCCTTTTTCGAAAGATTAACTATTAACACGAATTAATTTTTTCCTCTTTTTCAGATAGAAGAGAAAGAAATGTATATAAGAATTAAGCTTCGATTCTAAATCTACATCAATCAACCAATGAAGGATCACAGTGAAACAAAGTGCCAATAAAACGGTCCTAAAGCAATTCCTAAACCTTTGATTAACCGCCAATAATTGACCAATGAATCATCCGGTATTAAAGAATCCATCGTTAATTCGATTTAGTGCCGATTTCTACGAGATTGCACCAGCCAATTCGTGCACCAATTGATTGTGCAAGCTTCTTCCTTGGTGTAGACAAGGGTAGATAACGAGACCAATAAGCTTGTATCTCTTCTTTATTTTTCTTTTTTCCATTCTTTCTTCACGTTCTTCTTTCCTTCTCTCCTCTAGGGAGAGGACACGCCTATAGCTTTATATGTGGAGATAGGCGCGCTTTGGAAATGGCAGCGCTTCGAGTCCAGTCGAGTCCAGTGTTAACGAAAGTTAACGAGTTTCCACGCGAGCTCGTTAAAACACGATTTTTCGCGTTGCGCGCGCGCTTACACGCCGATCGATCGGAGATCGATCGATCGATCGAGGGGGGAGGCGAGGAGTGCAGAGACGAAGAGTGAAGCAACCGGGATCGTTCAAGCTCGATGATCTGGCTCCTACGGTTTTACGCTCGGCTGTTTAACGGTTGGCCAACTTCGAGTGGACTTTTAGTTTCGAGGAGACGTAACGCTGCTATTTATGGGCCATTGTGTCCCTGTCATCGCTAGCTTTCGAGAAAATGGGGGATGCACGGGCTTTACGAGATTCCTCAAGTTTCGATGAAAGAAAAAATTCGAATCGTACAAACGAAATCTCGATTGAAAGAAACGAGAACTGCCTCTCTATTTTCGATCAAATTCGAATATAATCAAAATTTAATCAAAATTAAATATTTATCAAATTATTCGATATTCTTCGTTATTCTTGAATTTAAGAAAGAAACACACTGGAAATTTGAAATTCTAAGAGCTACAATTCGATCCTCTTTCGAATACTTTCAATCTTTATTTTCGTTCTACAAATCACAGCCTCCAATTAAAAAAATTTATCTCGATCCTCGTCTGATGAAGCTTGGACACGAATCTACGTTCGAATCGAGCTCTAATTTGGCTTCATCACCCCAAGCAATAGATATAATTATATACACGCACAGTCGACTGATCTTATATTGGTACGATCTTGGTACCAGTTGGCGCACCGAGTAATTGTCACTAGGAAATCTGGAGCTCGTGGGTGGAAATAGACGAGTATACCTCGAGTTTACCTTCGTAAAATCGGATAATAAAACCTCGTAAGAAACGTTTCCTTTACGTTCTCGAATCCGAGGCAACGATCGATATACAAGACGCGGAAATCGTTCCTCGTTCTTCTTGCAATGGGAAAAAAATTAAAGGGACAGATGAGATGGATGGATGGGAACAAGGTTGCAAATCACTGGCCGATTTCGAAAGCGAACGGGTTTGGTTGGAGCTCGTTACATGCCGGCAGGGCGGATTTTTACACCAGGCAGAATATCTTCTCGCCGAGCTATTTAAAATTCCAACAGGCGAGCGCTAATCGATACAGGGAGAGACGGGTCCACCAACCAACGGCTCTGTACAATGGATATTTAAAATTCTAATCGGACCATTTGGTCGGTCGCTTCGGATCGCGGCGGGAATTCCGAAACGGGGGGGAGGGAGGGTGGTCAGATTACGGATCGAAACTGTTCCTAAGGGAGACGAAAGGTGAAAGGTGAGAGGAGATGAGTGGAGCTGGATACGAGTTGAATTAAAAAGGATCGTGTTTGTAATTATATTAACGCAACTATTCCCGAGAAGCTGAAGAAATCTGTCGAGAGAGGACTTTTTCGTGGCAACTTTATTGAATTTGAATTAAATAAGGGATGGAAAAGGATATTTCATCGATTAAGGCAAGCCTTCCATATATTCTTTAAATACAATTAAGAATTATAGTAATATATTTGGATAGATAAAGGCCTTAAATATTTTTGTGAGCCACGTTGAAAAAAATAAACGAAAGAACGGATGTCGCTTCGAAAAATTCATTCGTCTTTGTAAAACGAATTTGAAAAATCGAGAGATTTACGAGCGATAATTTTTAATCAACGAGATTTTAAATTTGCTGCTGTCGAGAGAAAAAAAAGGGAGTAGAAGAAATAAAAGACATTTGAAGGCGTAGGAAGGTGGGTGGGCGCTCAATGTTTCGCGTGCGTTGCGGTGAACGTGGCCGGTTTAACAATCGAAAACAGCTCGATTCTTATCGTCATTATCGGTGTGTTAATTATTGTCCGGTCGGGCTCGCCTGTACACGGGTAATTCTAGTTCAGTGGCACCAATGGACACGATCGTGTCACGAGTGGAAAAGGCAACGGGGACAGAAAAGGTTGACAGACTTGTTCGCGCAAGCGAGAACTGATATTGCGGCAGGGAAAAGAAAAAAAAAAATAGGAAAAAAATAATTCTGTCGTGGAAAATTCTACGCTTGCAACGTTACACGTGTGGATAAACGTACGGACGCCACGTACGGACCAGTGTTCTCTATTTAATCGATTTTATTCGTACAAGTATCACGAAGGTTGGTGTATTGGAATATTAAAATTATTATAAGCGAAATATTTATAAATCATGTAAAGAAAATTGTGCAAGCTTTAAATGCGTGAAATCAGCGCAACGAGAGTTTATAAAACTTATCAATTCATTAATATTGTTGATTAAGGAGTAATCGTGCAAGAGGAGTCGGGAAACATTGAAAATAATGCTAATGTAAAAAGTTACGTTAAAATGGTATTCGTAGACAATATTTAATAATATTGAATAAATAACAATGTGCTAATATTAATTTAAGATTGTACCTTTTTCAGACGAACGTGTGGTTGTTAATCGACGAGAATATTTTGTTCAACGATAAGAATCCCCTCTTTCCTCCCTGTCACGATTTTATTCGATTAAAAATTTTCGATCCACTGGAAAACATTTCCCTGAATAAATTTGATTTAATCAAAGGATACCCAGGCTTCAATCCGGCGATATTACCAATAACGGTGAGCCAGTAATCACGATAAAATTGTTTAGTTGTTTGTCCATCCGTTTGTTGAGCGAGAAGTAACGTAACAACGCGTCGTCGAATAATGGAAAAAATGAAACCGACGTGCAAAACGACGCAACGTCGAGTTGGAAGGGCGGAATTTTCTCCCTGTCCTGTTTTCAACGAATCATTTCTTTCCTTTCTCCATCGTGGAATAATTTTTCCATCGGGGTAAAAATGTAATACTTCAAAAACCACGCAAGGGTAACGAGCACCGTCGAAATTGCTCGCGCAATTCCATTAACACCTTTTAACGTGGTGATCAGCGATATATCTCGTTTCAGGGGCAAAACAAGCAATCGAATCCATTATCCTTGTCTTTCGATTTTCCCTAGACATGGAATTCCCTAGAAATTGAGATGAGGCAGGTACGAAGACGGTATCACGACGGAGCCAGAGGTATAATTTAACGAGATTACGATGGAATATGAGTCACGAGGCGAAACTCTATTTCATCGTGCATTGTGCTTTAGATGGATTACACGAGATTTCAGGCTGTCGCTTTCGATATCGAAGATCTGTGAAAAAAGGAGATTAATTGTTACGGTGAAATGTCAATCCCGAAGATGTGAATTTTCTTGCCTCAATGACACATCTTCACATCTTCTCTTCTAATTGTATCTTTTTGCTCGAGGTGATATGAGAGAAGCTGGCCATTTTCTGCTTGGAAGCACGAAAATTACACGTTCGTTTTTACAATAAACGTTATTATAGACGAAAGATATTGCCTCGATGTGGACGATTTTATTCGAAGAGACGAGTGAAATTCTTGTTGAACCAAATTTGAATTATCGAAGATCTTTTTTCCTAAAAAAAAAAAAAGAAAACTAAAATTAAATATACGCTCGAAATTCGATCATCAATTTCATCAGAAAAGAAATTATCCAATTTCTCCAAGTTGATCGAACCGCAATCATCGAGGGTGAAAGGGTTAAATTAATAAGTTTCGATGATCGAGATATTGGCGATATTTTCCACTTCGACGATGCAATGGTGAGGGAAGGAGCGAAAATTTCGTGCGAGGAGGGAGGGGAAGGCAACGATGCGGACAATGCAGTGGATTGTCGTTGGCAAATGCGGCAGAGGCGAGCAGAACACGGAAATGATGGGCAGAGCTCTGGACGGCGGCGGTAGCCCACACTATCTCGCTTCGTCTACATTGCGTAAGATACTTTCGAGTCTAGTTGCCGAAGCGAACCGCGGCACGCCGCGAGCGGAGGCGAGGCAGCGTGTATTCGTCGCTACTTGTGCTCGATTTTCCTTCCTCTCCCCCTGACATCGTAACAACCGGCTCTATTCATCGACCTATATCTTTCCTCGCAGGATCTTGGCAACCTCGAAGATACGAGTATTGGAGGAATAATTTTGAACAGATGAGAAATGATATTTCTATCATTTTCTCGGGAGAGAAAATGAATCGAATCTGGTCTTGGAATAAGTTTTGGAAAAAGCTCGTATATCGTTCTTATTTTATCTAAAAGTTAAAGGAAGTTATGTAAATATATCTAGAAGAATTATAATAGATAAGATATTTTAAATAAGGAAGTAATATAAGAAAATATGGTGGACAGTCAGAAGTTAGATTTGCAAGCAATAGTAAAAAGATTATTTTTTTCTCTTTTTTGAATTGATCATTCTTCGAGAGAAACTATCGAATCAACTTTTACTTAATATTTCAACTTCGTTCTATGAAATTAAATGTATATTCGCGTCTTGGTTATTTTTCTAGCGATAAATAATTTATTAATTCGAGATATTTTAATTTCAGGAACAATTCCAATCGGCTGATGCATCGACCTTCATACCTTCCTCTACGATTTCACCTAGAAAAAAATCATTTGCTCGTAAATTACATGATTCACGCTCAAATACGATCCACTCGAAACGTTTTCTTTTCTTTTTTTTTTAATAAAAAGAATTTAAATTACTCCGAAAATATCCGAGAGGAGAAGGAAAGAAAAAACATTTCGAAACACGGAATATTCGACATTCCATCCGTTGGAAGGATGAACACATAAGTTGCAGGCCAAGTGCATGCTATCGAGTTTCTTCTTTTTACCAACGGGGAAAGTGCACGCGCGAACCGTTAGCAAGAATGTTGCTCGATTTTCAATGATAAAACGATAGAAAGCGACCTGCCTGGTTGCGTAACGACAATTATGCACTTTTGGCGATCCTCTCGCTCGCAGCTGTGGTCAACGTGACTCCGTTTCCACGCTGCGTGTCCACGTATTCGAGAATATGTATATTCGTTCGGAACGGGCAAATCTTCCAAATTATTGCGCGGCTCGAATTTACTAATTTAAAATTTCTCGCCAATTTGCGGCGCAGTTGCGAAATCGTCGCGCGAATTTCGCGCTTCCGACGTGTCTTCGATCGATTCCGCGGTCTACCATTTTCCTGGGTCCAATCCATAGTTGGCACGAATTACATAAAAGGGTGAAACTTGTCGCTAATAAATCTACGCGTTGATGCGTGTTCGAGTTAAACGAGCAACCATTTCGGTTCACATTATCGAGACGCCATTATTGGCCGATTACCATTCCATCGAACGGAATGAATTTCACGAGTGATGAATCGGTCGATTGTTGTGATAATTGTGACGGAGAATTGAGTCAGCTTTTTAACCAGCTTCGAAATTCTCGAATGGAAGATTGATTCTAATTCTTTTTTTTTTTTTTTGGAGAGTAAATGGAAATTTTGTACGAAAATTTTACAAAATTTCTCTTTGTAATATTAATTTATTGTTAACGTTGATATCCTGTACCTTAACCTCGAACGGTAACACGTCAAACTTTTCCGTTTCACCTTGTGAAAGGACGTGGTACCACGTCACACATTCTTATGAACTTTCGATTTCTAAATATCCTTTACTCTCCAATCTTCTAAAAATAATAATAATTCGCAATTTCGATTATCAGAACACGTTCAATTCTAAAATTCCGATCTAAGAATTAAAAATACCATCAATTTTAATCTCAATTTCCTCTTCAAAAAAAAAAAATTGGAAACTTTACTTTACTCGAGGAACATTTTCTTCAATCTTCTCTCGCAATTTCTAAAAATATTACCACCAATTTTAATTTCGCTCTCCGATCGTAAAAAAAAAAAAAAAAAGTTGGCTCCATTCTCCCTCCTCCCCGAAAAATTGGAAATATCGATCGTCCCGCGTGGAATAAATTTGTATTTTCGCACGATCGTCTGGCGAAATGTTTCCACCGGTTGTTGGATCGATGGTACGGGAGAGAATGCATCGGTTTTACGAGGAGAGTTGAACTCGGATGAACCGAGAGCGAACTGGGGCGAATTGGAACGAGAAAGAGGCGACGAGCACGTGCGTCGAGAGACGCGGTCTCGGCGCATTAGCCCGAGTCAGACATCTCGTAGTCGTAGACTTGCATTCGTTGTCGTCACGACTCGCGTGGAACGACTACGCTTTTCCCACGGATTACCCGCTTCGCCGTGAAAATTTCTCCGGTTTCACATCCTCGTGTTACATAAAAATCCCCGAGCAGACTCGAGGCCGGGCGCGCATCGCGGCAAGTCGCGGCGCGCGTCATTGTCCGCGCGTGTCGCCGCCTTATCGAGGAGGAGTTTCTCCCGGCGAGGATCTTTTCGAGCGAGGACGAGGATCCGTTTTCCCTCCTTCCCGACCCGGAATTTCCTTATTAATCCTTTGCAGCTATCGCGCAACGTCGTAATTAAATTGCGGATCTTTATGGAAATTATTATTATTATTATTATTATTATTATTATTATCATCTTAATTGAAGAATATGGAAATTTGATTGAAGAAATGATGTTGTAACGAGTATTTTTAATACTTTATGCATGCGTTTAAATTTACACGTTAAATTTAAACGTTGCTCGGTTAATAAATATCGTATATATTAATAATTAAAGAACAGTGAATGGAGACTCGTTTCATTCATCCGATTGTTGAAAATGATCATTTTATTTTTGGTGTTTTATCATTATTATTGTTGTTATTACTGTTATTCGTTTAAATTTCTCGTAAACGTGTATATAAACATTCTTGGTTTAATTAGTAGTAATCGTAGATTGTAATATCAGATTTGTATGAATGAAATTTTTTGATAGTATCTGATTATCTGAATTAATAAACTACATAAGAAATTTTATAATACCGCTATGTTGCCGCAAAAGTTTACACGAGTTGGAATGGGTTAGGCATGCGATTACATTACATAAATTGATTCGTATCCTATCAGATTAATAATTAGAAATATATTTGATAGAAGATATAATAAGGAATTAATTGAATAATTGTTGCGCTTGTACAACTTTTTACAAATTTGAAACAAATTCGACACATCGTTACGTAACACTAACGAGAATATTTTGTGAAATATCCTTTCTCATTGTACTCATTGAATTTATTATTTACTCGACAACAATTCAAATAATCAAAAATTTCAAATTCATATGAAACTAATGAAAAAAGTAGCTCGCAATATCAGTCATCGAAAATAACAGTAACAACTTCACGATTCACGCAATACTTGATTGGTCTCTAAAGAAAAATAATAAATTCCAACCTTTTTTTCTTTCTTTTTATACAGCTCGCCTTTCCAACCTCGTCGCCAAGGTCGCAATTCCAATCCCTATCCCTCAAGGGTGAGCTGTACAACGAGCCCACCTCGTTAAGGTCCAGCTGAACAACTCAGAGAAAGGGACACGCTCCTCCGATTGGTGGCGATCGATGCACGAGAACGCATATACCGATTTTGCCCCCGTATTCGCACCAAACTTCATCGTACGCGGGAACCAATCTCGATTAGAGACGTCTTCTTTCACAAACTTTGTTCCTTGAACATTGCTCTTTTTTTTTTCTCTCCATCTAATCCAATCCTCGGCCACGAATTTAACACGATGCATCATCGTGAAGCCAATTTACCCGCGAAAAGCTTCGATATTCCGGGCGAAAATTGTGACCCTATTAATCGGGGATCGGATTGGAATGGGCATTCGTCCTATTGGAGAGAGAGAGAGACATTGCAGTATATAGATAGATGCATATATTTGTTCGATACGGTAGTTGGAGGAACGCGAGTTTAGTTTAGTTTCGATTCGATTGCACGGGCCACGAGAAAGTGGTTTTATCAGGGGAGGGGGGCGTAGGCGCGTGTGGTATCGATCGAATCGATCCTGTCCAAATGGATATCGATACGAAACGGAAAAAAAAAAAAAGACAGCGAGGGAAACGAGGTCAGAAAACGTAGGAAACGTGTCTTTCTATCGATGGCGTTCGACGGAACGTAAAGTTTCCAATAAAACGGACAATATTAATAGGGCCGTTATTGGTCAACCGTGACACCGTGGGGAACCGAAAGAAAGAAACGATCGATTGCACAATTGCTTGTTCGCCGTTCGTTGAATAATCTATCGCGCCATATTTTTTCTTTTTCTCCGCGCACCTGCCTTTCTTCCTTTATCCTTCTAATGGAATTCTAATGCGTTTCTCCCTGCCGGACGCGCAACTTTCCTTCCATTCCATCGTCGAGAAAAGGAAAGACGATCCTTTGGAATCACCGATCGGGTTACGATGAAACGATAAAGGAAACGATCCGTATTTCTCGTAAGAGAGACGCGTGTCTAATTGGCGATCGATCGATCCAAGTTTCGAGGGTGGCCAAGAGCGAAAAGAGGCGAGTAGAGCCGCCGCTACGGCTTTTATATATATATATTCGAAACCGGTCAGGGCTAGCGAGAAAAGATACGGTGCGCGGGCGACTTTCGCGAATAGATCGGCGAATTTTTCGCGTACGCCAAATAATATAATGGCTTTCACTTTGCACACGAGGCGGAAAACTAGCCGGCTGTGTTATACGCTCACGTATGAGGAGTCATTTCGGAAGCGTGGTTTAATTAAAAAGTATGATTTAATCGTGTCTCTCTCTTCCTCTCGTATTCCTCCTCTCTCTCTTTCTTCCCTTCTTCCGCTTCTCCACTTCCATCTCCCTTTCTCACGCCTGATATCTCCCGTTGCCCTTAATCAGACGCCTCGGTTAGCGTGGAATAATCACGATAAGGGAAGATAATGGCGCGCGATACAACAAAAGCCGCTTATCGAAGCGTACCGCTTAAGACCGTTTTATCAACAGCCGAGGGATAGAACGGAGGGATTTTTCTTTGGTAAACAGCGGGTGGATCGGTGATCAACGGTTGCACAATTATGTAGATCGAGCTCGGCTCGGCTCGCGAGAAGAAGAAGAAGAAGAAGAAGAAGAAGAAGAACCGGTATAATGTTATCTTTGTAAATATATCGCGAAGAATTTCTAGATGGAGGAGGAGGTAGCAAATCTTCTCTTTGTTCGGCAACTGCGAACATGGGATCGATGCCGCCGGTTGATCTAGACGAGCATTACGTCGGATTACGTCGTTAGAGGATGGATGAAAAACGTGGGCTCCGGTAATGGGCCAATTTTGCAAACTGAATTTCTCCTAATAATTAACCGCGTGTCCTTGTTCCCTATACGTAACACGCGTTCCTACGCTTCCAACCTGTCCACGTTCTCTCGTTGCAACGAGAGAGACATCGTTCGTCAGGAATAATCGAGTTCGATTAAAAGAAAAAGAAACGTGAATATTGAAATCTGACGAATTGGCGTAATTCGTAATCGAGGGGCAACCCCTTTCTCTCGATCCTGTTTCCAAGTTGCAGCCGGTTGTACACCATGCCAATGGGAATTAGTAGGTTGAGGTAATAAGTAACAAGCGGCGGCAGCCAATCTATTTAGAAAAGAATTCAGGTTTCTTAAGGCCATTCAATGGCCCGTAATTCCTAACTCTTTTAGAAAAGCGTTCCACGCTCCTTCTCGACGCGAGGTTTCCAGGTAATGACCTGGGTCATAATCTGGTCCAAGCGCTTCACCATTCTTAGATTTGCCGTCATTTCCTCTCGCTCTTTCTCTCTCTTTCTTTCTCGCACACTCTCCTCTTTATTATCCTTTCTCGGCGAGCTAAGAGATGGAGCTGGTTTAATGGGATCTCGAATCGAGATCTACGAGGTCATCCTTGCTCTTGTCGTCTTCGCGAAATTTCAATTAGAGTTTTGCACGGTTAATTCCGCACTTTTACTTCTTTACGAGAGATCGTGAGAAATTGCACGCTTTTCAGGGCTAAATCTCACGCTGTTGCAATCGAAACTTCCTGCGACTGTGTTAACAGGAATGCCTGCTGCCTGTTTCCACTTTTGTTTTTTAATGTCTCTCGTTTCTTATGTCATTATTGGCTTGAAGAGCTAAAAAAAAAAAAAAAGAAAAGAAAATTGAACGTGCAATCGCGGATCAGCTGATCGATCCTCGTTTCCTTGGCACACACGATTGCGTCATTAAACACCATAAATATTTCCTTTTATATTTCAGATACAAATATTTTTAATCGGGAAGGATAGAATATGAATAATCGAAAGGGTCGTATCTCCATCCTTTCGACAATCTTTCTTTCTTTCTTTAGATAAAAACACGTACTTTTCTCCGATTCCTGGATTGCACGTCGAGAGTGAAAGCTACTCCTCTCTGGAGAAGAATATTCTCTGCGAGTAAAATAAATTCAAAGAGTTTCGAAAAAGAGGGAAAAAGAAAAACACACCCTCGATCTCGATCGATGCCATCCTCACACAGAGTGCACCTGTGCGGGAAAGAGGAAGAGGTCAGGGAATCGGGCGGATTACGACTCCTAAGCACCGGTGTCGTGCAACCGTTGCACGCCTCGTGCACCACGCCTGGACACGAGAGAGTTGGGTATCGTGGTGACCAGGTAACCCGGGTGGTGCCTGGCGTTGCACTTGGTGTGTAGGCCAAGATGGTGGGGCGGGTGGAGTAGGAGGCTGCACTACTCCCTGCCGTGGACGAAGCCGTGGAATACCCGCGAACAAGCTCACAACCTATGGGCAAAAGCGAGGGGAGGGAGGGGTCCCCTCTTTCGCCCCCTAAACCAAGCTGGTGGGACTAGGTATGGCTCTGCGCCGGCCGCTGGTACGGCGTGGATT
Organism: Apis mellifera; assembly: GCF_003254395.2. Taxonomy (NCBI): domain Eukaryota; kingdom Metazoa; phylum Arthropoda; class Insecta; order Hymenoptera; family Apidae; genus Apis; species Apis mellifera. The sequence continues at coordinate 4,453,921 of NC_037641.1, forward strand.
ATAGTTTTTCTGGGGGGAGGGTGGTGGAGCGCCTTGCTTTCGAAAGGATGGTGATTGTGGAGCGTAGCCAGAGTAGAGTTAGGCGTATATAAGGCCCGCCGGCCCGGCCCAAGTCAGTCAATCACCGGACTACCAGCCCACCATACACACACCAAACATGAAGGCCTTTGTGAGTATCCACCACGGGGTTGGTGATTATTTCGTGGGGTGTAACGAAACGAAACGTATTCGCGCTTTTTCCTCACCTTCCATCGTCAGCCTTCCATATATCGCTCTCTTGAACCGCGATATTCCATCCATCTTTTTCGCAATGCAATTTTCGGACTTTTTGCATAGAGTGCGTAGTTTTCCATCGACTTTTCCCCTTTGGGAATCGTTTCTCCGGGATACGCGAGTAACTCAGAGCTTCTATTCTTCGAGAATAACGCGGCGGTGACGGTATATCTTTTCGCGAAGTATAGAGTCGCTAAAAGCTGGAGGAAAATCGAAAGCCGATCGGATTCTGATGTCAGTTCTATCGACGTTCAATGTCACTGTCCTTTTCTTCTCTTTTCTTTTCTTTTCTTTTCTTTTTCCTCGAGCCAACCAATGGTTCGTAGAGAAGGAACGTCGAATCGGCTTTGCCCTTCTTACGCGCTCCATTCATGCGGCAAGAAGTCTCGTTACACGGTACACTGACCGCGGAACCGGTTGTAATAGTATCATCGTCATTCAGCCGCTGAACCCACGACCGGTTCTATTCTTGGCGCATCTTCATTCACGAGTAACTCTTCCCTCTCTTCGATTCATTCCTTCCTGAAAATCCAAGGAGGATCCAAATTAGCACGATCGATTCACTTTGTTACAATTCTTAGGAAAAAAGAAAAAAGAAAAATATTCGTTTCTTCGAGTCATGTATCTGTAACGAGCGAGTGTTATCTCTTGGAGTGTTGAATCGAGAGAACGTAACGAAGTGGTTCAACACGATTTCATAAATCGCGAAACGAAGGGCGTATGCAAAAGGCGCGTTTCGAAACGGCACAATCGCAGTTTTCCGATCGTTGGATCGCGAGAGAACGCGTCGGTCGGCCACGTCACACGGATCGCCCGGGTTCCACGTAAACCGGGATGTGAAAGTTTCGCCAGAGAGTTAGATATGCATAATACCGGGTAGTGTGCTCGTTTCTAAGCGCTGCTGCGGCTCGAGAGAGTTGGGCGTGACAACGCTCCTCCTTGGAAGAGCAGTTCCCTTTTCGACAAGACGAGAATCGATCGAAGCCAGTTCGACCTCTTTCCACCGCTCGTTTCACCGATTTTCTCCTCGATTCGCGATCGATTCGCGGTAAGCCGGCCGAGAGAACCGGTCGTTTCCACCAATATAGGAAGGTGGAAATCGTCGAGATCGAAATTCTTTTCTCCGAAGGAAAATAAACACCGAGTATTTTCAAACCGATAATTATCGCTGGTCGTCGATTAATTATGAATCGAGAATCTGATTAGATACGCGATTGCGTGAAACGCGAGCCAATTTTCTCTTTTTTCTCTTCTTCCTTTTTCGCGAGATAACAAAATTTTTCGAAAAATAATTTCTCTCCTTCCTTATATACGCGTCGATCGAAAGGATAAGTATAAGTCTCGATACCTAGGCGTGAATTCTTTCCACGGAGTTGCGAAAACGTTACGAAATTCTCGTTCGAGTTTTCCGTAGTAAACGTTGCGAAATTTCACGCTCGACTTCCATCCGGTGATCGCGGACTTTGATATTAAAGGAGGCAACAACCTGATCGCATCGTTGCTTTCACGGTTTAAAAGGCTGGAGGGACGACGATTTCCCTCCCCCCAGGTGGCGGGAATCGTTTCTCGATGGCGTGGAACGTGGATCCGCAACCGTGTAACGGGTATCGAAAGTGAAAGCCGTGGTTATGTTACACTCGAGGCTCGGTGGTAATCGGTGCCAAGTCAATGGGAGGCTGAATTAGGCGGCGGTTAGGTCGGGTTGGTAATCGCTTCCGTGGAATCGGGAAGGATAGTAGTAGCTCGTCTTCGTTTTCCTCCACCGATTTCACTTCGAGTTATACGAGCCTTTCACGAGCCGAAACAACTATCCAATTGGCTATCACGAGGACGTAGAGACGATGAGAGTTGACCCGTGACGACCGGTCCGCAGGTTGTGTTCGCCTGTCTGGCAGTGGCGACGGCGCGCGCCGGAATCGCGCACGGACCCGGCTATGCCCTGGCCGGAGGTCATGGCGGTTACGGAGGCGTTGGCCTCGCTGGAGTCGGCCTGGTCGGCGGAGGTGCTAGTCTCTCTGGTGGTCTGGCAGCTGGTGCCGGCAGCGCGAGATCTCTCCAAGAGGGTGCCTCCAGCTTGGGATCCTCCGCTCTTGGTGCCAGCTACGCCGCTGGATCCGCGGCGGCGGCTGGAGCTGCTGGTGTTCAACAGATTGTCTCTGGTGGTGCGTAAACAAAGATCAATCGTTTAAGAAAAGAGAGAGAGAGAGAGAGACGTTGGTGACGGAATACCTTTGGTTCTGTCGAGCAGGAGTGATCGGTGGCAGGGCTGACATTGGACCTGCCGAAGGACCCAAGGCTAACGTTGGACCCCAGAGCGGACCATCTGACAGCGTTGGACCCCAAGAAGGTGCCAAGAACGTAGGTGGACCACGTACCGGCCCAGCTGGACTCGTAGGACCAGCCACCGGCCCATTCACCTCCGTGGGTGCATCCGCTGGTACCTCCACCCTCGTTGGACCATCCCAGGGTGCCGCTAACTTGGTAGGACCATCCGTGGGAGTTGTATCTTTCTATGCCGGAAGTGGAAACATCAACGGTGACGACGGAAGCTCTGGATCCGCTGCAGCTGCCGCGCCTGGCGGTCTCGCCGGTCCAGCTCTCGGCCTCGGTGGTGCTGGTCTGTATTTCCTTCCATTCGACGAAAAATATTCCGCGAGAAAATTACGAGAAGAATGAATAAAGGCGAGAAAGAAAGAGGAGAGGAATACTTGTCGATGTTTGTTTTCGACGTTGTTGGATCTCTGTTTACAGGTGCCATCGCTGTTGTGGGTGGTGGTGCCGCCGGATACGGCGCTGGCCTTGGCGGACACGACGGTGGTGTTGCCGTGATCAACGGACCGTCTGGCGCCATCCACGCTGGACTCGGCTCTCACGGAGCTATCATCCCCGGGGCACTCGGCAAGTACTAGACGTTCTAAGGCCCCAGCGATCTCGGCTCGGCGACGGCGGCAAACCCACCACAGTCACTTACCGGTCTCAAACGATCCTCAAACGCGCTCAACGTCTTCTTCCCAAAGCTTCGTCCAACCTAGGAACATGGTTATAGCGCCGGCGTTAGTGGTGTAGTCGGTATATTAGTCGGAATATTCTAATCACAAGTAATCCAGTCGGTATATATCGAGACAAGGTGTGAAAGGCGCGTGTTGATTGCCGAGCAACGAATACGGCTCCTCTTTCGACGACCTGCCATCCACGATCACGGGCTCAGATCTCGGCAAAAGTGTTGCACACCAGTGGCCCCAGGCCATTCGTGATCCGCGGCTCTCGCGTCCCGCCTCCTCGTCGAGTAGACTCCGCGACTCGTCCCCCCTCGATCGCAAGACGAGGGCACGGATTAAATTTAGTCAATTTCTTTATATTTCATCATCGTCGTGTCGCGATCGCGACGCGGAGGAAGACGTGGCGAAGCCGTGATTGGCCCGGCCACCGGGTGTCGCGACGGCGGAAACGCGACGCGCGGGCATCTTGGATCGTCGCGATCTTGGAGCGCAAACGACGGGCCCGAGTCGATCGGACGAATCGGCAACCCAACCCGCAGGTTTTTCCATATCAAAGGACCTGGAAACCACCGCGCCAGTTTACCCAGAAATCAACGCAAGCACGTTGAACCCGGCTGCTCCGTCCATGGACCCGGCAAGTGGACAAGCTTTGGCGCTTCGTCGTTGGACCAACTGGGTTCTGTTCTGTTTTCTGAACACCCACCGTTGCTCCGGCAGTATTCTCTATTTTTTTTATTTTTTTATTTTTTTTTCTCCCCCCACCCTCTCTCTCTCGCGCTCTCTCTCCCTTACGTCCTCCACCATCCGCGTAAGGCCGCCGATATATACTCTTCACACGTTTTTTTTATGTCTACCGCTCTTTTTTTTTTTTTTCTTTTTCTCTCCCCCTCTCTCTCTTCCGATGAGCCGGGCGACGATCATCGATCGCTTCGCATCGGTCTCACAAGTTGTTATACTCACTGCCGCACTCAAGCATACATATTATTATTACATTACTCGTCCATGCGCATATATGTTTTCTCTTTATATATATATACATGTATACATACTATTACTACTACTTCCTTCGCGTATATATATATATGAACACATTGCCACACGCGCGCACACACACTATTGCTATATGTGTATTCGTATATATACACACACTACACATATATTATATAATCGTGTTATATGTTAGTGAAAGAGAGAGACCGGTAGATTATGGTAGGTCAGCCCTTCCCGTGAGTGAATCAATGTAAATAGATGGCGCGCCGCTGCCGGCCCCCGACCCCGCCCGCCCTCGTCATACCCTTTCTTTGCGATCACGACTAGCACCCCACCACCACCATAGATAGATACCACATATTTATAGCGTTTATACATTTATACAATACTTTATATAAAATAAAGCATCAGTATTTAAAACTCATCATCTTGATTATTTCTCGTCCTCGATCGAGACTCAACCCTAATTAAGACTCATTCGTTCCATCCTTTCCACGAATAATTTAATGTAATATTCGATTTCATTTCGAAATGATCCATCGATCATTTTTGTTGTAGAATTTTAATCATAGTTTTCTATACAAAACGATTCTTCCTTCCTTCCTTCGGATAAAATAATCAGTTCAATTCAATTAATATCATCAATAATTAAAAAACGGTTTAATTCAATCGTTTCGACTAAATAAATTTAATTAATTATACAAGACAATGATGTCGGATCGAATGAAAAATTATTAATGAATTTCAATCGATAAAAGCATCGATTGATCTTCCAATTTCCAAAATAATTCGATAATCTGTTTCTTCAAGATTGATTCACTTAGTTCTCAAAGCTAATCTGTACCAACTAATTTTTCAGACAATTCCCCTCCCTCACGTTTCTCTCTGAAACGTTTAAGGAAGCAGCCTCTAACGAAACACTTAAATTCCGAATCGACCGCCTGTTGCTCGGTTTTCCTAACGACTAAGAAGCGGTCTCTCCACTCGTTAGAAAGTTTCGAGTCCGAGTCGAAATTGCCGGTTAACGACGAAAGGTCCCTCGAAATTCGCAAGATGTACGGCGCCATCACGCCGAACACAAAATGCATGTGCACGAAAATATGCGGCCGTCCGTTGATGGCGGTTAAATTGATTCGCGTGGAACAAACGATTTCACCGATTTGACGTGACGTAAGGACGTTGGCAGTGTCAACGATGCGTAATGGACGTTTAATAACCCGACGACAATCACGTGAATAATGGACCTCGCTCGGGGAAGAAATTTTATAGTGCTAATCCTCGTTTCATGTCTTCGCCTCGGGTTACTGGATCTGCGTGGGACTCGGCACCCGTTACCGAAACTTGGAACTTCTTGAATTAGGGAAGATATTTGCGTGGCCTGGTCGAAGAGATTGAGTCTTTTTTTTTTTTTCTTAATAATAGAAAGGAACGAAACGTGAAATTAATTTTTCCAATCTTACTTGTTCTTCCTAGTAATGATTTTGTTTTAGAAATTAATATTATTATTGAAAAGAAAAATTGAATTATTTAACCAATAATTTTAACCATTATTATTACTCTCAACTGACAATTTCTGTCGTGTGTGTTTCAGGCGAGTCGCTGATCGAAGAACAACGTTTCAACATTCTGCGAGCCTGAGATGGGAATCTCGAAGACTCGAAGGGGGCAGAATTACCAGAATCGATGTACCGGAAGTGAAACGGTTGATTGAAAGCCTTCCCTCCTCCCCCTCCTCTTCCCCGTTAACATCGACGTCAGAAAGGTAATCTTAAGCCGCGATGATCGTCTTTCGAGTGGCACGATGGTTGACAAACGGTAATTGGTTGGTCGATGATTACAGAGAGAATTGGTTATACCACTCGCCATGCGAGGATCGTTTGATGACATCAAAAGGGCGAGGCTCGCTTTGTAAAATAATATCCGCCCCTATCCGAGTAAGCAGTACATTTACGAGGAGAAAAAAAGGAAGGGTAAGACTCGGGGTAAATCGATCGTCGAATTAACGTCAAGTTTGATGTAGAATGATGAAGAGTGTGTTCGGGGAAAAGTTTGAAATTAATCGAAAACTCGGTCAACTTTTAATTATACGGATTGGAAGTTTTTCAGTATGACAGTATATGACAGATAACGTTAAAGAAAGAGATGGATTTTTTCTTTTTTCTTTTAATTAAATATGGATACAGTGGTAAGCAAATAGAGAAATTTTTACTTTTAATTCGATTGGATGTCTCAAGCATCAAATAGTTTCATTTTTATTTCTTTAATATCATGGTATGTAATCGTGAATTGGTATCCATTCATATTTTAGTTTTTATTAATTGGAAAAAATGAAATTGGAGGAAAAAGATAAATGGTTCGAAATTGAAATGAATAGTGCAAAATGTATTTTTTCAAAATATCCCGTGTTAATAGTTTTTTGACTGATAGCTTTTTTTTTTAAATGATAAAAAGATTCGATATATGAAAAAGAAAAAAAAAAAGATTGTATTTAAAAAGAGAAAAAGAATGCAAATGCACATTCATTGTGAATATGCGGTTCACTTCGAACGATTTCTAACATATTTCTCTCTCTTCAACCGGAAAAAGAAAGATGGTGTTACTTTTTACACTCGTGTCTTGTATATGTAAATATATTTATGTTATTAACTTTCTCTATTTATATTCTTACCACTGTATACGATGAATAAATGAATGGAGAAACGACTTGTTGGACACAAGTCTTTTTAACTAGAAATATTCCTTTAAAGTAACAGACAATGCCAAATTTTTACTTCTCTGGCATTAAAATTTCTTAAAAAAAAAAAATATTAAAGAGATTTAATTACACACAGTGATGAGCATATTATAAATTCTATGTAAGATCTTTCTATGTGACAAGAATATTACATTACATCTAATTCAAAATTTTATTTTTAGTACTTTATGCAATATAAAATTATAATAAAAATCGCGTACGTATCCAAAATATAAGGATCCTTATTATCTTTCGTTCAACTTAAGAACTATTTATATTCTCGTCACATAGATGCATCATCAAGAATAAAAAAGGAATATAAAAATAATAAATCCTTAATACAATCCTTAATAAAATCCTTAATACAAAAGGATTTCATTAAATTTAAATATTCCATTTCGAGTAAAAACTTTTCTCTTCCAGAGAAATTGTACCACATCTAAAAAAAAAAAAAAAATTCAATTCTTCTTTCTTCGCAGTCACGTCCATCTGTATCGAACTTTCTCTCCTTTTCATCGAGATTAGAGTACGTATACCAGGGGACAGAATTTAAGGAAGGTGCACAGGCGAAGCAGTTCATGCGAATGAAAAAGAGAGACTTGGAGATCCTCGAGGCGAGATCAAGGGTCGATCTAGATCAAGCATTCAAGCTGATCGACCGTTACAGCTGACCCATCATATTTTCGGTGAAGTGGTTCGAAAGTTTTCAGGTCGATTTGGCCACAAATACGGTTTTAACCGGGGTTAAAAAGGATTTTAAATCTGCCCCAGCCTCGAAAACGGCACGAGTCTCGATGGACCTCGGGCCTCCGGTTGGTCTGCAGTTGACCGTGAATAAAATAAAAGCCATCGGATGCGTGTTAACTCTCCCTCCCCTCTCCCTCTGGAATCCAGAGGGCTGTGATAGGAGGAGGGTGGAATCGTTGGACGAAGATGGCGAGAAAGGTAAAAAACGAGGAGATATTCCACGATCTTTTCTACTTGTAGTTTTTCTAGTCTTTCTTTCTAGGGAAGAAGATATCTTTTCGTCGATGATCCATAACTGTCTTATACACGAGGACAATTTAAGGAAGGAAAGGGAAATAAGATTTTCAGAAGAGAAGATTTTACTGTTGAAATTATATATTAATTGGTTTTTTTGGAAGAGAGATATCGCCAATTTTCTTGACTTTGGTGACAACAATTGAAATCGAGTTTGTTGATCGCTATCACGAAATGTGCGACATGACAGTTGAATTCTCTCTCAGTTGAATCATCCCTCAGAGATGAGGCATCTGGATAAGGTGTAAACAGGCCCTACTGCGTCTTCTCTCTATTCATGTATTTGCCACGGTTCATAGTACATACGGTAATGAATCTCTGTCAGAGATTTCAGTTTCCACGTGGAAATCGTGGCATTGTCTGTATATATATTTTAAACAAATTGTATTTATATATATATACATGAAACAGATATTTCGACTATTATCGATATAAGTAGATATAATTTTTTATCTGATGATACAATTTTGAAGAAATTTAAAGTGATATATATTTATAAATTGCTTTCAACTTTTTTATATATAATTCTATTTTTTTTATTGTTGCAAAAAGAAGTATCTTTTAAATTTGTATCATCTATAATATATTATTCAGCATATTGTTTCAGAAATGGATTCATCACATCGAGACAAATTGTTTTCGAGTTTAAATATTGAATTAAATTGTTTCCAAATTAGAATTAATTTATATATTCAACATATTAGAAGCAGCGTCGATAAAAGAATCATATTTGTCATTTTGCAACATCAGAACAGAATAAAAAAACAGAAAAAATAAAAGGAATTAAAGAAACTTTAGAGTATTTATTAAAACAAGAGTACGAAGTGATTCCAGAATGAAATTGATAAAACAACTTTTTTATCTTCTTCCAAACGAGTCAAGATTATTTATTCAAAGTTTTTGGTAAACTTTGCTTCCACTTTCTCCCAGGAAACCCTTAAATCCAGGATCCTTATTTAATGAATCGCCCATTAAGAATTTCTTTCACAAATCAGAATCAAATCACCGAGTTTCATGATAGAATGTCTAAATATACAGGATAAACCAGCAAATATTTTTATTCCGAGAAGGAGAAATTATGAAATAGGATTCGGTGAATGTGAGATTCATTTTGCATTTTCATCGTTCAAATTACAGAGAACAGCGTTGAATCACAGGGAATCGTTTCGTAATTCCCGCCAACGGGATAAAAGATATAAAAGGTATAGCACCGATCAGGCGTGGTCCTTTCACTCTCGGGGGTGTGCGATTCTTACACGAGTTCCCAGAAGAAGAATCTCTGCTTGCACTCGGGTTTTGCGGCCAAGGTCGTTGAGTCAGTGATGCTTGAGATCTCGAAATCGAACTCAAAAAATTAAGACAAGAGAACAAAAGCTCCTGATGTCGTCGATTAACACTTTGAGATCTTAGATTCACAATTTACAGGAATAAATAATACAGGATTTGAGAATAAACTGAAAATTCTGATATCTTGAAGACATGCTATGTTTTACAATTAATAATAAACGATTCTTGCTTCTCAATCGTATAAAAGTACTCGTGAAAATAAAAATCTTCTCGTTGAAATTTTCTTATCCTTCTACTCTTGCTTTCACGTCGAGTCAATTTTCCAAGAGTATACGATCCAGCCACGAAAATTATGACAAGAAATAAAACAAGATGCGAGAGAGTCCCGCACGATAACCTTTCGTCTCTGATCTTTCGCTTAATTTCACACGGAACGATCTTAAATTGGAAGCGATTCGGACAGCGTATCGAGTTGGAACGGAACAGTAGGCTGCTCTGCTCTCATAAGAATCCCGATGCATTGCTCCCGGCGCAGACAATGACTGCAAATGTCAGTCCCACCATTAGCATTGATCAATCCCATTCCTTCATTCTATCCACAGCGAGGATACAAATTTCAAGAAGCACGAATTGAAATCGAAATCTGCCAATCTTGGGATTGATACAGTTTCTACAATGCATAAGTTGATACTGAAGATCGTTATCATGTTCTGATAACATTATTCTCGATAGTAAATTAATTATATATTTAATTGATAAGGAAGTTTTGATGTAGAAGAAGAAGAAGGAAAAAATAGAAAATACGCGGAATGAATTCACGTTAATATTCGGATTGCAGCTTTTTTATTTTTCGATTGAATTTTTTAATTAAAAAGTGTTAAAGTTAGTAGAGAATAGGAACAAATTTTAGTTATTTAATAATTTTTCGCGTATATATAACTCATTAATTAATAGCGAAATTTGCATGGTAAAAATTTCCAAGCGATAAACAAGTTACGTAAATTTTATATTTGCGTTTACGAGTATTGCACGCAAGTGACAGAATAAATTGAATACAATAGCTTACACAACACGGGTATTTTTGTAATATTAAATTTCATTATTTATCGCTTATCGTGAGAAAAATGCATTAAATAAATCTGCGAACGTATAAAATGTATATTTCTACTGAGCTTGTTTTATATATATTGAAATTAATAAATTCAACAATTTAACCAACAAAAACTACAATATTCATTTCAAATATATTAATATATCGAAACGATCCTATATACACCGACGATTTAACACCATTCGAATAATTAATTAAAAAAGAATTAATAACTCGAAGAATTTTCAATTTCATTTAAAATGCTCGAACAAAGAAAGTATTCCTTAACAAGTTTACAAACAAAAAAGAGGAGGGGGAACAATTAGCATCGATACGTGAGCCTAGATTAGCCAATCTTGACAACAATAAACAGAAGCGTCGATACAGTTTCACACGGTTCTCCGCGGAAACCTGTACGATAATAGAACGCAGTTAATCGAAGATTCGAACGTGAATCGAACGGAAGCATCGAGGATGGACGCAATTCTTAACGTGAATCGTGTATCGATCCGCCATTGCGATAATTGGAGCAACGTGAAGATCTTTTTCCTCGGCCACCATCCAATAAAGGTCACGTTCGCGACTCGACACGCTCTCGTCCCGTTATACAGCGAAGGAAAAACCGTATTAATCCCTGAGAACGTGACTCTTTCTCACCCATAATGTTGCCAGCCTCGACTTGTTGCCAATCGATTGCCTCACCGAGGATGACGCCGTTATCCACCCACGATTTTTCGACGGACGAGAACGAATACAGTTTTGTGCCCTCGATTTTAATTGTACGAGTGACGTGAAAAAAAGATATATTCGTTCATTCTTCTGATTCGTCGGATCCATGAGAAATTAAGAAAAGTAATTGGAATATTCGTTCGATAAAATTCGAATATGCAAATGCGAATACGAAGAACGGTGTAATTAAGGTGGAAGAGATTTAAGCATCGATTGCGGATGAATTATTAAGAGTTATTCGAAGAATTTGAAGAGGCGATAGTAAGTTTGATAGATGCGACATAGGTGTTTCGCAAAATCTCGTTATTCCTTAATTTATAGATTGCGTTGGTGCGGGGCAAAGGGGAGTGCAAAGGACTAATTGACGCAATAAGTCGATAATTACGGAGGAACAACGTTGGAAACGCTTGAAACATTCAGGCCAATTATACCGTAGGTTGAAGATCACGCCTGTGCCGGTTACCTGTTATTCGTCCCCTTTATCGCCGGAGAAATCGAAAATTACGCTAATTACGCCGCTTTTACGCCCGTCTAATCGATTCCTTTGTTCCGTACGCAAGGCGGTATCAACCACTGCCATTTATCTTCACCGAGGAGAATACGTTTTTTTCTCTTTTTTTTCCCTTTCGTGCGATCCTCGAATATATACAGTGAGAAAAGTATTTGAATTACTCGAAATTGTAATGATTTATTCCAAGCTATCATTACATACTTTGTGCTTTTTATAAATAAATTTTTCGCAATATGATTCAATTGGAAATTAACATATCATTACTCTATTCACTCTCTTCCAACAGATTCGAAATTCTGAAATGATAAGAAATTTTATATTTGCTTCGTAATTAATACACTGTATAAATTCCAAACCAAAATTAAATTTCTTATAGCTTGGATTTTTATGAACACACAACTTTGTGTGTAATTATATTTCTTCCTTAACTCCGTTTCTCTCTCGGTGACGTTTAATGAAAATCGATCGAATGTTTTGCGAGCGTGGAAGCTGCGAATCGCAACGATTTCGAGATTACCGGGGACGAAAACGTTCCCATGAATAGCCAGGAGAAACGCCCGATCCCATTATGCCGCGCAACGAAACGATCGAACTTTGCCCGTTCGGCACAAAGCGGGACTCGAGGCGAATACCGAAAGTTCCATTTGACGAAAGACGGCCTTTCTGCATAACTTTACCGAGTTCCGCCCTGTAAAAAGAGATCGATGACGGCCGGTACACGATAAATCTATTCCATCAACAACGTTAAACGTAGCGGGGACGGACGTTTTGTCGTCGATCGATCGATCCATGAAATCAATCTTCGTCCGTTTATTACTTGATCGCTTCAAAGGATACAATTTTTCTTTCTTTTTTTTTTCTTTTATCTATTTTTTGTGCCTTGGGAACGTTCCACTTTGGTTGAAGATTTGGAAAATAAAAATTTACGAATGGAAAGGAAAAAAGAATCGAAGCGAAATTATGGATTATTTTATTCTTCCACTGTCATAACGGTTTCATTTCACGGTCCCTATTCAACGAAATTTTTCTCCAAAACATTCGTGAAATGGCACAACTTTACAAGAGTAACATTTATTTCCGTGAATCCGTAAAAATTTTCGAATAAAATACATTTTCGAACTTTATTCTTCGAATTCCATCAGAAGATAAAACAAGAAAGGAGCATCGATGAAGGGAAAACGGTGATAAATGGGACAAATTCCGAATGAGAGTTTCGCAATATTCTGGTTGAAGGTCAGCCAAGGGGCCCCGTGTCCCAAGGGTGGGTGTGCCGGATGCTGACCTTCTTGCACAATGGCTGAGGCTGCACCATCAGCGGATATGATTTGAAGGGATCAATCGGAGGCGCGGTCGGGCATCCTAGAACGGTATATAAAGTCGGATCAAATGGTTCGTGGGCACACTCAGCAATCGGTCGATGAGGAAGATGAAGGCCCTCGTAAGTATTCCGTGATCCCCGCGGAATAGTGATTTTCCCGCCACGAAACAACTTCTTTTTTCACTCTCATCGTTTAAAAGTAATCAGATTTTAATCAGAGATTAATATCCCGTCGATAGAAATTTTCTCGCGAAATTGGTTGAAGTGGTTTGGACACCGGAAGTAACGAAGAAAAACCGGCACTGATGTGAACCTCTTACATCAGTTCTCGTTTCAAAAATCAAGCACAGACTCGATAAAAATTGACTCCTTTTTATTGACATTTATTTACGTTTCGAGATTTATAAAAATTTATTTTTATATCCCTCCCAACTTATGCAATTTATAAATTGATTAATCTCGAGAAATTCAAACTTGTGCAATATATTAAATTTAATTTATTTCTATATCCCTCCCAACTTGTGTTGCCTCTCTTACGCAATTTATAAATTGATTAATCTCGAAGAATTCAAAGTTGTGTAATATATTAACGATTTAATGATCAGTTTGATCTTCTTGAAACGACAAATAAATTTGATTTTGACACTTACTTTCTTCCAGGTGATCCTGCTAGCTTTTCTCGTCTTGGTCGCAGCTGCGCCCCGTCAGCGTCGCGATGCTATTTGGAGTGGATATCACGGTGGCTACGGTGGTCACCTTGGATACGCTCACGGCGTGGCGGTCGCTGGTCCAGCCTTGGGACCGGCCAGCGTAGCCGGTCCTCACATCGGATCCACCATGGTGGCAGCGCCGTCCATAGGACCGGCTAAGCTGTCCGGATCAGTTGCTGGGCCGGTGCACGTTTCCGGTGCTGTGGCCGGCTCTGCCGTTGTCACTGCTTCCGTTGCCGGACCCGCTCACGTTGAGGGCTACGATGCTGGTCCCTACGATGGAGGAGTCGGTGAGCGAATTTACATTTAATTAAAAAGAAATGTCCATTTCAAATAATTCATTCCTTTGAAATTTCTATCAACGATTCAATGTATAATATAAAATAAACATCATCTTTCTCCGTCTATCCACTCCTTCTCTCTTACTAAATAAAATTAAATAAACATTTTGGAAGCTAAAGTTACAGATACATATTCTTTTATTTGTAATAAATATATTTCTTCGAATCTAATGGTAAATATTGCTCATATATTGAAATAACAGGTGATGAGCGAGGTTCTACAGCGAAATTCTCGGAAATTTACAGTGCTTGCGAATATTTACCTTATTTCTGACGAAGGAGCGTGTGTTGCAGGTGTCGGATACGCGGGCCCGGCCTACAGTTACGCGGGATACCCGACATTCGCGGGAGTTGGCAGCCACGGAGCGGTGATAGCGGGTCCAGCGTCTCACGGTGCGATTCTCGCGGGGCCGGCGTCCCATGGTGCCGTGCTCTCCGGACCTCATTCGGGAACCGCGGCGGTATCCGGTCCCCACGCTGGATCGGTGGTGATCGCCGGCCCCTCCGGCAAAATCACTGCCCACGGGACAGGTTACGGAGCGATCCACTCTGGCCACTCTGGCCATTGGTAACGAGTCCTGTTGGATGAGACAGAAGGAAAGGAAGAAAATCAGGAGAATAAAATCTCGTCGATCGAAGCGTCCAGTCAAGGTATCGATGTGTTGTCCGATCCGTTGTTTAGATTTGTTTCGCGACGATCCCTCTTTTAACGAATATCACGATTTTTGTATGCATGGTCGGTTTTTATACGGTTATATTTTATTATTATTGTTATTATTATTTTCTAAAAAAAGGAATAGATAATAAATAGTTTGTAACGTACATTTTCATAGATATAATATACATATATATATTCGTATAGCGTAACTTTAATTCTGATCTCGTATAATAATACACGCGATTTAGTTACACACGTTTAATCGCGTTGTTAACTCTTCCACGCTTCTATAGTTTAATCGAGTTTTATATATATACACGGCTTAAACCTTTAGTTCGCTTTAAATTCGTTACTCGTCCCGTTTTAACGAGCTGTAAAATAATTGATGCACGTTTTAAGAGTAAAGAGAGGAGAAAGATCGTATCCCGTGAATTTTGAATCTATTTCTATTTTGAATATCGATTACGGGTATTTTTTCATCGACTAAAAAGGAAAGGGAAAAATTAAAAACTTTCTCGAATAGGAGATTTAATATATATATATAGATCATGCTACTATACAGGCAGATCACGAAAACGTTTTACGTTTTATCGGTTCTCGATCCTTATCGCCGTGTCGGTTCCGCTGTGTTTCACCGTGGAAATTTGACACTTACAAGAAGCGACGATTAAGGGTAGATTGAGAAAGAGAGAGATAATACAAAGTGCTGAAGATCTCGAAGTGTCAGCAAACGATACGAACGATAGTGGATACAAATAAAAATCCAAACTACTCTTCAGCCTCGAATTCTTCTTTTTAACTCAACGAGTATATCCTCTTTATATTGTCAAAATTTTCGTATATACAGAGGATTGTTTTCTCATTATTGTCAACTTAAATTCTGATTAATTCTGATCAAGAACGTTGTCGAATTAAATTTCAAAGTTCTACCTGTATAAATCGCTGGTGCAACGAGCCGGGTTCACTCAGCCTCTTAGCGTATTGCGCGTAACATATCATTGGCCGTAGTAAAGGGTAAGGTCGCTAGACGTGTGGCTCGCGACACGGTCTGGCAATCGTGAAACAAACAACGAGTCGGATTTTCGCGACATTGTCCGGGGAAAAATCGATCTGTAGATCGATCCGCGGGCACACAGGTGTGCGGGGGCGCGGTCGATTTGAATAAGGTCGAGCTAACGAACCGCGAGACCATAATTCACAGAAGGTCGTACACGAGAATTGCGTTATCTACGGCGGTTGTTCGACTGCGCTGGCTCTATCGCGTTGAATCTATACACGACAATTACCGTATGCTTTTTTCTTTTCCTTTCTATTTTTTCCCCCTTTTTTTTTTTTTTTTTTTCAAAGGCCGATCTTCGCCACAGATCGCGCGACCATGGGAGGGAATATTTTTCGCCTAGCCAAGCCGTTTCATTACGTTTTTACGACGAAACAATGGCCATTCAAGTTGTTTGCTTCGAGGCTACCAGGCTCTGTGGAACGCACGGAGGCATTTACGTTATATAAACGATCGTTTGAAATCCCGGTGAAATTCACCCGATGGATCCATTTGATAATTCGTGTTTGAAAGTTTAATCCACGAAGAGGGAGGAAAGATTAGGAGTAACGTTTGATCGCAATTTACATTTCTACATTTTAAGAGGGAAGGATACGATGATAAAATATTACGAGTCGATGATTTTGATTAAATTGATCGATCAAAATCACGATAGATTAGAAGGAACAGAATACAGAAGCACGCCATCGTGATTCTTAACGTAAAGAAACTCGATGTAAACCAGATCTGACGACGGATGGAAGATTTATTCGCGAGAGTAGATTCACGAGAGAACAATCGTGAGAACGAGACCGATTTAACTACTAGCCAGCCTTCATCTTCTATTCCTTTGAGAAGATTTATTATCGGAATCTCGAGGCATTTCGCGATGGCTAGGACGAATATCGAACGACTTGGCCTTCTTTATGGGAAAATCGTTGTGCCGCGTCACAATCAATTTCGTCATCGATCAACAGTCGCATCGAATTCTCGAAAAGGTCATTTCGATTTCAATTTAACCAGGTTAAATGGTTAGCACGCAACAACGATTTACAATATTCAACCGATTTGTTTTTTTTTTTTTTTAATGGATCAAATAAAAATGAAGCTCTCGGCTATCCATCACGTTGATTCACGATCGAGTAGTCGTTGCTCCTCGGCTCATGGAAAAATAGATCCAGGTCGTGAATCGTGGAATTGTAATCTTTGAAAGAGAGAGAGAGAGAGAGGATTTTACGAATCGAACGTGAATTATTTTCCACCCCCTCCACTCGGTTTCTTTTTCCCTCCTTTTAATTTTTAACGATGGTAAATACGAATGAAACGAATGAAAGTGCGGCGGGGTTGATATTAAATATTTTATTTTCTCGCGGTTCTCGTTTAACTATTGTACGCGATGAATTTCCCCCTCCGAGATGTGTAAATTGAAAATGATGCTCACAAAGAGAATAATTTTTTTTTTTCTTCTTCCTTTTCATTTTGCACCGGGATCACTTCATCGCATCAAAACGCGTGTATGTATGTGAGTGTGTGTTTAAATTACGCAGGAAAATGGATTATTTATCGCAAATTTCACATTTCTCTCTCGCACAATGCCAGTGGAATTAAAGAAGTGGGTAAGCGATGTGCCCTAATTTTAAACTTCGATACGAGCAACGTTAGCAGTTATTCATTGCCCCCCCATACTTCACGTTAAAATCGTAAAACGTTGAATTACGAATGGGAGAAATATGGGCGAAGACGATGTTCATTTTACGACTTCAATAAATTATTATTGCGCTTGAACGTAATCTATTTTAAAACGTCGTGCCTTGCATTTCTCGCCGTATAAAATCCGCGCCGTCGAATTCTTGGGGGAGGAGGGGCAAAGCAAAATTTCTAACTTCGTTTCTTTTTTTGCTCGATCGAAATAATAAATATATCGCTTTAAAGGAGTGGATAGTTTGTTACGATAAACTCGGTATTCGTTCAGTTTTTGAAATTATATTTATCTAGAAAAGATCCTAATAAAGGGAATGGAACAACGACCCACAATATCCCCAATTTCTTTCTATATTTTGTAGAATCAAATGCCGCAATACGAAACGTCACGTCGTCTCATAAATAATTCTGGTCAGATATCTAAGAAGGTTTTCAACGGGAATTGAATCTAAAACAATAGGGCACGTAACGATGGGGATTTTATGGAGGAGAGAAATTGAACACCGAACATGAAAACGGGAATAAGTGCCATGATAAATCTAAGAATAGACTTCCCCCTCCCTCTCCCTCTTTCCTCTTCTTATTTTTATTATTAGATCGATCGGAAAAGTTTTCCCTACTAACGAGAATTTTCGCCATAATGGAACAATATAAAAATCTTCTCCCTTCTTCGATGATGAAAGAATCATTTATTATAAAAAAACTTTATACATACAACGATCCTCTCTATATGATAAAATATACATTATTGCTTAATGACTGAATGAATAGAAAATTTCACTTTACATGATAATTTTTAACCAATAACGTTATATTATAAATAAAATTAAAACAAATTTTTAAAATCCTTTCCCAATCCCACTCTCTCTCTCTCTCTCTTTCTTTCTCGTCATTCCTCAACGATCGGCTAGATGGCGATAAATCATATACTTTGTCACGAATTGCAAGCCGGCCACATATCTATGATCCATGCTACGAGGTAACCGAACCTTAACGAGAGATCCGGATTGTTTTCGCGAGGTGTCGCGTCGTCAAGGGACGAAGAGAAAGAAGGTGTGGCCGATAACGAGGTAGATACGGTTGTCTGTTTATAACGGGTTGGCGGAGATCGAGGAAGGCCGATCGATGAATCCTTCGACGCGCTGCTCCTTCCACATCCATTGAATCGCCTATGGAATACAAAAATCATAGCAAGTGGCCAAGGAGAGGAGAGAAGAAATGTTCGTTAGAGGAAAGAAAAGAAAGAAAGAAAGAAAGAAATCGACGTCTTTGTATGAACGACGCGTAGACACGCAGGGATCACGACGTGATCGTAGATCCTTGTTTAAACATCTAGCTCGAGACACGATCTCGCGGTGGATCGTTGGTCGAGAGGGCGGGGAAATAACCGGTTATTTTTCAACGAAGCCTTATTTATAAGGTTTTGGTAACGTAACGCCGCGTTCGCAGATCAGAAAATCGGTCCAGGAACGGGAGGATAAATCTTGCGCGCATGCCGCGTCCTCTCTCTCTCTATCTCTCTCTCTCCTCTTGCCTCGATCGTTATTCACACCCCGATCCGCTCGACCGATGCACCACCGTCGTGGAAATTGAGAAACGTGGCCGTTTTGTACGCGTCACAGTCTAATTCTTTCGTTTGAAACGAATGGAAGGAGAGAGGGAGGAAAGAAGGAAGAGACATTCTCGGATCTCTCCGACAACTTGTTCCAAAGTTGCGCATGATAAATATTAGGGAATTGTGGGGGAGAAAAACTTGGAAAATTCCGGATAATATTTAGGATATTATACGTAAGAATTTGGAAAATCTTGGGATCTTCAATTTTATCAAAAACTCACTCGTTCTCAACTCGCTATAAATATTCGACAAAAGTTGGGGAATTCGCGATTCGAGTTGTTGAAAATCTTGGAAATCCCATTTATATTTCCCCTCCCCGGATTTAACAAACGATTTCTGCCTCTAGCGAACGTTAAACTCGTTGGCCGACTTACCTGAAAGTTGGACGAGGCGGGCTGGTGTCGACGCTATTGGAACGAAGGATCGTGGCTCGTCCGTTTCGGGGTTGGTCCGGCGGCCTCCTCGGGGGATAGGAAGGCCAATTTTTTTCGAGAATCTCGACGATCCATCGATCACGCCAGTTTCTCGGCTTCTCTATCCGGTGGAGATAGGTGGACAACGTAGGTGACACGTCCCCCTGTGGACGAGTGAGGCCGACGAGATTCCGAGCAGCGACTTTCCATCGGCCATCACGGAGGAACATTGGCGTGCAAGTTGATGGTAAGTGAGCTTTTATAGGCGACACACGGGAGCACGTGGGTCGGTGAACTTATCGGGGGTAAGGGCGGGGCTGTGGCGGACCGTGACGGGGTGAAAAAGCTCCTGTGTTGTCTCTCCTGCAACAACAAAGGTGTAAATAAGGTGATGCAATATTGGATCGAACTGGTGACACCACCACACCCATGCGGGACATAATAATGATCTATCAGCGTTCAGATATTGAAATAACAATGCGTTTAAACCAGTGTTTCCCAACTTCTTCCTTGCAAGACAATGCTCTTGCAACGTACTTCCTTTTTATAATTATACACACTTTTGATGAGGTAAAGGTCTTTCTTTTTTATGCAGAGTTATATTTTTAACAAGTTTTATTTTTCAGAAAGGAATTAAGATTGGAATCACGTTGACACTTTTGTTTTTTTTTCTTTTCTATCTTAAATCCACTCTTGTTTTTATCCATTCTCGAATCAATATTATAACTTATCAGTGTGGTTAAAAAACACAAAATGATTAATTGCTATTACCTAAACTTTAAATTTACAATTTAATCGAAACTGACTGATTTCAATTAGTTTTAATCCAAAATCTGTTTGCCAATACACAACCAAGTTGTCAATGCAAGTTCGATTAACATGGACGTTCCGATAGTTTTTATTCCCAGTATTTTCGTGTAAATTTTTTTATCACCTGCCTATTTCCTGTAAATTGCCTGTAAATTGAAAATTACGCCGGACAAAATTGGAAAACAATATCGCGGACAAACGTTATCCGAGACAATGGGGATCCCGTTTCTCTAAAATGGTTTGATAATCCTCTCCTATTCTCCCATTTCGAACTTTGTAATCGTAAACCGTGTAAATCCAACGATGCGCATTATTTCTATGGCGACCAAAAAAGGGACACGCGATCGAGAAACAAGAGCTACGCATCTGTCGGCCTGTTTCCGCTATTTTTCCACTAAATTCTCTATCCAGCCGCACTGGAAAAAGGTGCATAGTCGCGTGTAAAACTAGCCTGTGGACCGTAAATCTAAAATATCCCTGTCGTTCTTGATCCGTCACTCCTTTATGCACCTTATGTCACGCCAAGAAATATGTCCCCGTTCTCGATTCTCCTCGTAAACGATTGGACATCGCGTGATCTTCGATATCTGATCCTAACACCTGCGCAACACCAATCTTCCAACACACAATTTTTTAAAGCTCGTAAATGGAAGAAAGATCGCGACGCGATCTCTCCCCTTTGAAGTCGAAAATTTAACGTATATCATTCCCGAGGCAAGAAGAAAAATAAGAAAATATATAAAAAACGGAGAGATTAATTCGAACGAAGAGAAGTAAATTTATTCGAAGAATAAAAAAAGAAGCGAGAAGAGGCGATCCTTACCAGATCGATTCCCTTTATAACAATATAAAATAATATATAGAATATAATGACAAGTTACAAAAGATTTCCTTCGAGCTACGTTCAATTATTGAAGAAGAAAAAGCAAGCTTTTCAGAAGAAGCGGGAGAGATTGTTCCGAGAAAAAGATGGCTCTTCCTTTCTTCTTCCCTGGGACGAGGCGCGCAATTAAATCCGTTAAAGGACTTGGCCTCTGCCTGGGAACAATTATTCGAACAATCGCGTCGCCGGTCACCTTTACCACCTTCGAAAGTGCGCCCAAGCTACGCCCAACAATGATATTCGAAACGATCCGTGGCACGAAGCTCGGTGATCCATTGCTAGGCTGGTGCCCGCCGTAACACACGCGTATCCGACTACAATGAGACCGTCATTCCAGGCGACAATCCAGGCGCGTGGGCAACCGACTGCCTCGCCTAAACGGATGCACGCACAATGCGGATATCAGAAAACTCTCCTCCTACCAGGATTTCCCCTCTTCCTTCGTGACGAAAGATGAAACGGAGGTCTTCTTCGAAGGTCGCGATGACAGGTTCCTTCGACCCTGACAGCTTCCGTCGAATCTTACCTAAATATTGAAAGTTTATTAATTCCACGTATAAAAATACAAGCTTAATATTTATATCGTAAGTTTAAAAGGATTGCTCTTCGTTAAATGATAATCTAAAGGATTGCTACATATCTCGTTGGACGAACGCCGAAAAACTTGGAAACCAACCAATTATGCATTTTTCGAAACCACCCAGACCGTGACTACCCGCGTACAACCCATTAAACAGTCAAACTTGCAAACTATCTGCGTGTCGATCTTTCTGCTCGACGGAGTAGTTACCGTGTTCTACGCAAGGTAATGCGAGAGAGAGAAAGAAACGAAAAAAAAGGCAATCGCTGAAACGGATGCAACGGTTCGAATTGGAGCGGGCGACCTCCGGGGGCACGGAGGTGGGCCGCGAGGCGTAAAGCCGTTGTCGCCGCCGACTCTCATAAGGCTGTGATAAGCCGCCGAGAGGGAAACCGGCCACGCGTCCAGAGAATGTTCGGCGTGTCCTGTGCCCCGCCCTTGGGGGGTTGGCGGGAGCATTGGGCGGCCAGCAGTGCCGTAGTAGACAATGCCCATAGTATAAAAGCGGGATCGAGGCAGCCAGGTGACAGCACATCCACCCGAGCCACCGAGCCAAACTGTTCCACCAGCTTGGAAAAGCGAACAAGCCCTTCGAGCAAACATGCGCACCTTCGCAGCGGTCCTCCTCGTCGCGGCCCTCTCCATGGCCGAGGCCGCCCCGTCCGGCCTTCTGGCGCCTGGGGCAGCGTTGGCGGGCCCGATCCTAGGCCCTGCCGCCCTCAGCGGACCCGTTGCGGGCCCCGCCGCCCTCGCCGGACCCGCGGTTGGACCAGCTCGCCTCTCCGGAGCCGTGGACGGTGGAGCTGTCGTAACGGGAGCCGTTGCTGGCCCTTCCCTCGTTTCCGGTAGCGTTGCCGGCCACGCTGCACCCTGGCCGGCGGCTCACTGGCCAGCCGCACACGCCCTTCCCTGGGGTGAGTAAAATCCTACGATTGTTATTTATTTTTTGATAAATTAGAGAGTTGTCATGAGCGTAAGAGAAGTTCCTTTCGTAACTTGGACGTTGCTGTAATAAATATATATTATATACAGAGAGTACGTAGGCACAATGTTGACAATGGATGGATAAATTGAGCCATGAGATAATGGGTTATTTTATTCGTTATTGGTTACGGAGAATTTGTTGTTGTAGGAGCTGTTCTGGCTGGACCTGCGGCACCTCCAGCAGCCCTCGCCGGCCCAATCACCGCCCCAGCATTGATCGCTGGACCGTCGGGTAGCATAGCAGCTGGGCCGGCTGGCGTGGGAAGTATCCTTCGCGCGGATGGACATTGGTAATCCCTTGCTCACTTGTTGGACGACACGCATCTTCGACTGATCTCCTCCGACGCCTTCCATTTTGAAACCGACCGCGCCACGATCTCCGTCATATACCGCTAGTACCTCCATCGCTCTATCTTTTATATGTATTCTCTGTACATAACGATGTATCGTTTATATGTCTATTTTATATAATAATAAACGCATGCCACTTTGGAGAGGAGCCTCGTGGATCGTCAATCAGTCGGCGAAACGTTTTTTCCCTCTTGTCCATCTTGTCGAGATTATTCGAAATTCTTCATATTTCGGCGAAAGACGAAATTCTGGTGGAAAAAAAATAATTATTTCGAGAAGGGGAATAATCGAACACGAGAACGTTCAAACACGAGCGTGCTATTGTTTCGTAAATTTCAATTCATTCGCGGTAAAATAAGTTGGTTTAACGTGTCCTCGAGTACGGTCGAAACAAAAGACCGAATGTTTTAATGAGGACAATGGCGTTTCCTCAAAGTTTCGAGGCCGGAAATGTTCCAACGGTGTAATTACGAACCCTGCGCGAGGGAACAAGTTTCGGTATTGTCTTTGTTCGCTCGAACAATTGGCGAGTCTAACGATTCCAAATAAAAATATTTGGAAAATCAATTTCGAATCGAATATCGGGATATAAAAAGATAATCTTAAAAAGAAAGATTAATCTTCGCGTATCTTATGCGCGTTCTAATCGATTGGGTGACCAGTGATGACCTGAAAAAAATAAAAAAAGAAATCTTTATCCAAATATTTTTTCTGTTATAACTTACTTAAGATATGATTGTAATAGAAAATTAATAGTAGAGTAGATAACAATTTGGTAATTTTTAAAAAGGCTAATCGACTAACCATCAATATTTCTCACTTTTCAGGATAATTAAAACGACGTTCCACTACTGCTATCTTCGATGAACACTCCAAATTAATTCGACGATAAATGGAAGAAATCTTATATCAATTATGACTCTTGTACAACTCACTCGATCTGAGAACAAACTATCCCCAAAATATCGGGAATTTTATGAAAAAAAATCTTGGCTTCAGGGATTCTCTCCAATAATTTCACGCTCAAAGGATCAAAGTAAAGGCAGCGGTATCAGAGTGCAAGTTTCCCCGATTAAAGTGACAACGATCGCGGAACATTGTTCGAGCTATGGAATATCATGGCCCATGCCGTGGCGTTGGTCAGCCTCCATTTCGAGGCCCATTGTGCCATCGCGCCGATACCTTTGCCCGGTAATTATAGGAAATTGCTTCAACGCCGATCCAATCATCCGGGCATTCTCTTCACTGGCCCTCATTGTGATATCCGAGAGCGGCTCGATCTCGCAAAATTCTCGCTTTAATCCTCGTTTCCAGGCACATTCCGGCCGCAGGAAATTCGAAGACGCGTCCTCTTTGCGATCCCCGTTTCCGGGGATGCCAAGCCGAGAGATCGGATGGAATTATTAACGTATACCACCGGCGTATTATCATTTCAAAGGGTATGCAATGTCCACGAGCTGCAACAAGTATTACACCATTATATTCCATTCGATTTACGAATGAAACAATTGCGAAACGTTTAGCAATTCGATGATAATTAATTTGGCAAATTAATGGCGTGGATAGACGGTGAATGGTGAAACGATTTTCAATTAGAGAAATTTGTATTATTTTGTATTGTTTGAACGTTTAAATTTTGATCGAGGATAAATCATATTTATCGAAATCTTGTTTTATAATTACGGTTTTTGGAAACGCACAAATCGATACGATTTACAAATACTTCTATATATTCCCTTTACAATTTTTATAATTTTGATCGATTTGTGTTTTAAGTGAAATTAAATATTTAAAAAAGGAACATCCGAAACGTAGATTTTTAGAAATATCTACATTTAAGAAGGAACAAGAAAAGAAAGTTTCACGTTAAAATTCCTTGCAAAAATTCCTTCCATTCTGATATCGAATTCAAGTAGCCAAGAGAGGCCACCACTTGCATTGTTAATCAAACAGCTCTCTTCCCCGGCGTTGTCAGCGTTGGAGTTAGAGTTACTTGAGGTTTCGAAGCTTTGGAATTATGTACTTAATACTTGGTACATGGAGAATTCGGCTCTGAAAGCGGATTAGTTCGCAAAGCTTTCGCGTTTCTCCGTAAAATGGGCGAAACGTTCACCAGTTGCATTCCTCCGCGAAATCGAAAAGAGAGACACTCCACGTTACACGTGTTCCCGATTACGCGTGTCGCGAGTAATCAACGCGACACACCATTTTAACCAGAATCGTCGTCAAAGTATGCCTTCTCCAAGTATTTTCATCGTCGATCCATTCAAATTTCGATAAAAAACTTATGGTATTCCACAGGAGGAGTGCAATTGTTCTCGCGGAAAACGTCGAAGAGACTATGCAATGCTCCTCGACGTCGAGTTTAATAGCTGGCGCAAACAGGCGACGTGGAATTTCTTCTCTGCAGAGATAGGTCGAACATCCGGCAACAATCGCCGTTTCTGTGACGTTTCTTGGGTGAAAAAGGCAGGGAAAGCGGGAGATCCAGGGTCAGAGCCGAGTATAAAAGCTGAGATATCACGGGGTTGATTAGCAGTGTCGCAATTAACGCGATAGACAAGTAGTTAAGAAGCGGATCGAGCAATCATGAAGTACTTGGTAAGGTTATTTGTATCTTTCTTTTTCCATTCGTATTTTTTAGGAAATAATTTCGAAAAAAAAGAATCAGAATTTTATAATATGTTACAAAATCATTTATTCAATTTTAAAATGTAATATAAAAAAGTATCGATTTTATTCATATATTTATAATTTAGTTCGATTCCAATTCGATTTTCTTTACATGAGAGACATTTGCTTGAAATTATCGGATAAAATACAACACTTTTTTGGAATTTCATGTTCAGACCATCCTCGTAGCGATCGCTTCAGTTTGCTCAGCCGCTCCAAGCGGACTTCTCGCCCCATGGGCTCTGTCAGCTGCTAGTCACGCAGGAACAACCCTCCTTGCAGGGCCTGCTGTTGGCCCAGCGCTCGTCGCTGGCCCAGCGGCCCTTCTTGCCGCCCCAGCGCTCGTTGCTGGGCCGCATGCTGGCGCGACGGTGGTTGCTGGACCAGCTGCTGGACCAACACTAGTTGCCGGTCCCTCCGCTGGACCAACGGTGCTCAAAGGGGCGTCGGCTGGGCCCACTCTTCTCTCTGGACCTGGACCCGTTCTCGGCAAGATTTTTTGAATAATATAATAGAATAAGATCGAATAAAAGAGACGATTGAAAGTAACGAATAAATAAATTTTCAGGACTTGCATCTGTACTCGCTCACCATTGACGAATAATAGAATCAATAGCTCGTATCTGTAATATCTCTCGTCTTTCCCACTCAAGACTATGCGGAGCGATTATTTCAGATTATTCTAGATTATTATTACGACACTGACACAAACGTATGGAGTTGTAAAGGTGTAAAAAGCTTATATTATTTTATTAATTGTATGAAATAAATAATATTACTTATCTGTAATATTCGTACCTGTGCTTAATTTTAGAAACAAATTGTTCCTGTTTTTGAGGATAATTTAAAATATTCCGAATAATTTCCTCTTTCCTTCAAGATAAATGAATTCTCACCATTCCCATTGAAGAACTTGAAGACGATGCTGTATCGTTCGTTTATTAATTGCAAATTGCACGATAAAATTCAAAGAGAAACAAAACAAGAAAAGGAAAATATCGCAACCCCTTTAAAAATCTCGAAATTGGAAGCATCCGATTCGCGCGAAAAAAAGGCACGTGCGAATAATTTCGTTCGATTCAGGACGCGTTCGGAGACAATTCTCGAATCATGAATATTTCAACGCACACCTCCTGCCACGGTGGCTGTAGGGCCCAAGTGCGGGAAGACGAAGGCAGAGCTGGCACCTGTGCACCCATCGTCCCGATGCCCACGCGTTGGAGAAATCCTTCGGGCGGAAACCGGCTCGTCTAACAACGCGGTGGCAACACGGTGGCCAATTGTATAATCGGTTCACTGTCAAGTGCGGCAATCGACAAGTGGAATCCGTTCGAGATCGAGCCGCTGTAACGGATTTTCTCTTCAAGGACCTGTAACGGTGGTCCTCGACGAGCACGCGACGGATCTCGAAATGTCAAGCATGATAATCGATACGTATATAGATCGAGTTTGACATTATTGTCGTGGAAAACACGCGGTTGGGTTTCTCCCCAATGGAAAAAGAAGGGGAATAATGGAGGATGCGAGAAGTGGAGATAAAGTGAAGATTTTTTTTCTTGTTCGATCAAAGTGGATGGAGAAGGAATTGAAAGAAAGGTGCAAGAGGGATATATTAATATTGTGAAATTTTTATGCAAAATGATTGGATTATCGTGCAATTTATAAATAGGAAAGAATTAAACAGAGAATATATGCACTTTTGATAAATAAACGTTTATTACGATAATGTTTAATAACAACATGTTAAATGATAAATCGTGGAAAAAAGTATTCTTTTTCAATATTACGGATTATATTGAGAGAGAGGGGAGACGGGAAATAACTGGTATTGATATATCGTGTCCATTATATATTCTTTCGATCCAATATTAATGGATTTGTGCCTGCCTATTGTTAAATGCCTTTGAACGAAGCAAGGCATTTTTTGAAAATGGAAATCACGTAATATTTAAAACGGTATTTTAATCGAAGAGATAAAGTACCTCTCGGAAGAGGGATCTCCTGAAAAATCTCCATTTGAAAAATGGAAAATGCGCATATAATAAAAACGAAAAGTAAGAATTTTATTTTATTTCGAATTCTTAAAAGGGTATCGATTAAATGATTTAACGCGTAATAAATTTTGATGAAGCATTTTTCAGAAAAAAAATGGCTAAGCATCCCTCTCTATTCTCATCATCAATCTGCTTAAATCGAATCAACGATCACGGATCAAACGTATTATGGAAACGTGTCTACAAGACTATCGAATTAATTAAACTTTATTTTATCCTTCAAACGGTTAACGGTACGTTCTGAGCAATGAGATGCATACGATTATCGGGCGGCAGTATGCGATATCAGCCACGTGTACTCGTGCAGGGTTAGCAACGAAGTGAGCAACGAACCATTCCCGTTTAATTCTCTATTCTCGTGTTCGTACGTATGTTTCGACGAGGGAAAACTGCATTTGCCCATATGTACGTTTTACCGCAACGTGGTGGTTAATATTAATGAAGTTAATTGTTTCGTCTAATTATAACATGCCGGTTAACAAGAAAGAAAACGACAAACAAGTGTGAAAAATTCGAATCGAATCGTCGAAATTAATTAATTAATTTTAGAAATACGATATTAATTCTGCGAGTTAATAGAACGTAATCAAAGAGCATGATTATGAGAGAGAATTACGAAATTGAAATTGATTAATTTACAACAATTATAGGAGAATGCGCAAATGTTTCAGAAAATTATGAATTTCGAATTTTGAATTTTATTATGCGAATAATGATATAATTATAATTTAGTATCGTGGATTTACACGCAATTAAAACACGTTCAAATAATTAATTAATGCGAAGAAAGTACGTATGCAAATTGTGTCCATATTTGAATATTATGTATGTGTTTGTAAGATATTAATTTTATTGTGTACATTTATTTACCATATATATATATATATATTTTTTTTTTCATCGATATCATCTATCATTTATCATTTATCTTGTAGGTGACGAAGGTCGTTTTACATTCTAAGTTATAATGCAATTCAAGTGGCATATCTCCATTCTCTGAGTTATTATTATGCATTTCTCTTATGAATGCTGAATTAACTGTTCTATTACAGGATTTTAACCTTTTATTCTTATTACGTGAGTGTAAGTATATTTTCATTTTACTCAAAATTTTTTTCAAATTACCATTATAATTAAAACTTTATTACTTTTTTCAATTTACCCTACTGGACGAATAACTTTCTCGATTCTAGAATATTTTTATTTTTCAAACTTTGAACAAATCGATTAACAACAATTTAAATTAAAAGTTGAAAACAATAAAAAAAATATCGATCATTCCTTCGGAACTCTTCAAATGGCATTTAACGATTGCCGTTAAATTCAGCCAATTAAATGTCCCAATTTTTCGAGTAAAAATACGAGTATAAAATAATTTCACCTTACTTATTTTAAAATGTCAGGGGTCGGTCTGAAATATTCATCGTGAAATGCAAAAACGAATCAGCCCAAGTGAGCTCTCCCCTCATCGATAAATCTGTACCCTCCAAATACATCCGTCGACTATTTCTCGTCCGACCTACTCCCAATCCCCTTCCCAAGAATTAATCAGAATTCCACCATTTTTACTATTAATAATAATCACCTATAATACGAAAAAATCGAATCATGTTCGTCCACGATCGATAATCGAAAATCTGTATACATTGGAATATGAACAGAAACTTGTCGATAGACCAAAGAGGAAGAAAAAGAAGAGGAAGAAGAAGAAGAAGAAGACGCTTGACGCTTCGAATCGAGACGAATCTATTCGTGGAGGAGGAGTATCACGAACTCGTCACAAAAGGTCCTAACTTTTCAATATCTATCCGAATCTTGGAATCCCCTGAATCCAAGCTTTCCGGTCCAGGGTTGAAGGGTCACGTAAACGGGCCAATCGCGGGTGGAAAGGGAAGTGGACGAATTCGAACGGCCGAATTTCACTTGCATCCCCTTGCACACGAACGACCGTATAATGGAATAATAAAGTGACCCGTTTGGTCGATGGCAGGCCGCATTCGTGGAAAGGGTGATGTTGTTCAAATTGTTAAACGGCTTTCGGGCTCATTAACACACTGGTTTAGATATTGAAATTGTTATTGGTTTAGAATCGATCGAAATGCGTTGCGGGGAACGCATTTCGATGATTATTATTATGATAACGAATTCGGGGAGGGGGGGAAGAAGAAAGAGAAAAATTAAATTGGTATTTCATTTGTAAAAATTAAATTGACGAACGTTTAATATTTTTGGATATAAAAAAAAGGAAAGTTTAGTTGAATTGGTTCCATTTTTAGAATAACGAAGTTGATTGAAATGAAATCGAGCTCGTAGAGACGTTTAATATTTTCTGATAAAAATTCCATTTAAAATAACCAAGTTTCGAAATTTTTGAAACGTTTCCATTTATAAACACTGCATAATGAACCTAATCAAGGCATCCTATTCGAAATCATTTCTAAAGAAAAAATTGCATGAAATGACAAAAATAACGATGTATTCTTCTTCGTATATTGTTTCTCTTTATCTACGATAATTCTTCACATCCGTTTAACACAAGAATCAAAGTACAGTCTTCGGAAAGCCATCATTGAAAATAAGAGAGAATCAAAACGAGAATCAATTACCAACAAATAATATTCGTTTCGAACCTCGCCCCGTGCAAATTCATCGTGTGAAACACGAGTTCCACCTGACCAGGGAGGGCTGGTGTATACGTGACCAATCGTCGAGACCGAACCACTCGCCACCTAGCCCCCGAAATTTCTCCCTAAACAGCGGAAGTCCTCGTTCGAAGCAGCTCCAAAGTTTGCCCAATTATTCCATCAGCGATGGAACTCTACCCAAGTTTGGCCACGGGGAGCCAGTGGTTTGGCCGTAAATTCGAAACGGGACGGGCGCAGAGGGCCCCCCCTCGCGTGCCGCGATTCTCTTCCCTTGACTCGGCGAATCTGATACGCGCAATTACGCCATTCCTGCTGTCTGCCGTGCGCGCGGATTCAAAGGACGGATTACTCGCGCGGCCATCGCGCGAAAATTGTTCGGCCTGTTCGACTTGTTCGACCGAAAATAAAAGGGCGAAGCGGAACCACCGCCGCCACCCTCTTTTTCCCCTAGCTTTTGTTTTATTCGACCGACGCTCGCTTTATTCTTTGCCATGGGGAAATTGTTCGCGGGAACGATGATCGCCCGCGTTTCCGTGAATTTGTAGCTGGAAATTTGATTTATCTCGCTTTCTCGTCTTCTTTTTTTCTTTGGGGAGGTTTTAGTGGTTTGCGACCGATTAAAGGAGGAATACGAATGAATCGAGCGATACATTGATATTACGTGATATTTCTCACTACGAAAATTGGGACGGCAAAGTCGAAATCTTTCAATTTGAATCTCTTTGAGTAATGAATTTTTATCCCGTTTTCTTTTTTTGTAATGTAGAAGAGTGTGAAAGAAATGTATAGAGATACATTTGTAATTTGTATCATTGTAATAAAGGATACATTGTGAAATTATATTCCAAATTGATAGAATTAAATGAAAATTTGTGATAATATAGAATTGTACTGTATGAAATATTTAATCTTTCTAAAAATGTAATTGAAAAATGTAAAAAGAATTAAAATTTGCACGATTCTAATCCAAAAGAAAAAAAGAAACGATTCATTATACTCATTGATATACAAATATTCAATAATTTTATGTAAATTTTCTTATTCGTTTCACTTTTATTTCAACAGACTGCATTCCAAAGAAACGAAACAAATTTAACGCACGTTTCACTCGTAAACAATTTTACGCCAGATTACAGATAATTAACTCGAAAGAGTTATCAAAATAAATAATGAATTATCCGCTGTTATACGCATGAAGAGTTTCCCTGCTCATTATCATCTCGTTGAATTTATATACTCTACATTGAATTTTAACTCGCGCGAACAAGCATTAGTTACGAAACAAGAAAACCACCGTTTCATTTCCATAGAAAGCATCATCGATTATTTTACAAGATGCAAAGAATGCAAATTCGAAATAACTGAGAGAGAACGAAAGAAAGAGAGAGAGAAAAATTTTGGATTTTAAACGATTTTATCAACGCGTTTCGCGGAAGACGAGAGGATGATCAGCGGATTCAACCAGCACGTGGCACGTTGTTGCTGACCAACAAGAAAATTCTATCTCCCTGACAACCAACAACCGTTATTGCGGTAACAGGCTGTTCGAGGCTGGTGCACGTCTCCGCGTGATAACAATTCCCGTCCAACGTGTGACGTTGGACACGGAACTCCGGTGTCGCTTATCCAGCTGACCGCACCCTGCCTCGTTTCTTATTCCGACTTTCATTCGGGGTTGAAGGTTGCACAAGGCGATCTTGCCGATCAGTTTGGGTATATAAGGCGACGTGTCACAGGGGTTGAGCATCAGTCACTAGCAAGCTAAAGACTAACCACAACGCAATCAATATGAAGTACATGGTGAGATATCATAAGAATTTTATATTATAAATCTTCTAACTTAATCGACTACTTTCATCTTGAATCTTACAATCTTAAACTTGTCAACTTTACATAATTGCTTAATCTTGCTATTATTACTATAAAGAACAGATTATTAATTCATACAAGTATAAATTTCTTCTGAAAAGAAACTACTAGCATCAGTTTCTCGAATCTCTTTTCCTTAATTCCCAAAAAAATATCTCAACTTTCGATTCGAATATTTATATACTCTTTGCTGGACGCGTAAAAATTAATCCTGATCAATTATCGTAATCCGTGCACAATTATTGTCAACCAAGATTTTCCTGAATCTTGCAGATCGTCCTTGTCGCCGCCCTGGCCATGGCCTCAGCCAGCCCCGACCGCGAGCGTCGCTCCCTCGGCTGGGGACACAATGGAGCAGTGGTGTTGGGTGGTGTTTTGCCCGCTCTGGCTCCCTCCGTGGCGGTCGTTGGACCAGCTGGCCCGGCTGCGGCGGTCGTAGGACCCGCTGCACCGGCTGCTGCGGTCGTCGGCCCTGCTGCACCAGCTGCGGCTGTGGTTGGACCAGCCGCCGGCTCCGCCGTGGTGGCTGGGCCAGCCGCTGGCCCAGCTGCGGTCGTTGGACCCGCCGCAGGTAAGTCTCTCCAATTTCTCTTTTTCAAACGTTTAAACAATTTGTGTTGAAGTTCGTTAACATTAAATTACACGCGCTTCGTGAAATGTGATAACAATTATTGGAAACTCGGAAACAATTTCGATCGATTTAGAGATAATTATACGGATTAATTTGATTCGTGTTTAATGAGCGCGTTATTGTGAATTTCATTCATGTCGAATGCGTGATACATCAGCGAAGCAAGGCTTCAAAGGATGTATACGAATATTGTGGGATTGTTAATAATGTTTGTGGTGAAAATTTAAGGATGTGTATTAAAGAATTTTCTTTCGTAGGAGCAGCGGTCGTGGCTGGCCCCGCTGGAGCGGTGGTGGCGCCAGCAGCGCATTGGTAGACCGATTTCCCCCGGATTCGACCACCCCCTCGCCCACAGCTTAAGACAACTCGAACGATTTCTCTCGTGAACATGGAAACGGCTTCTCATCGACCTCCATCCGCGGGACTTGGATCAAGAAAAAAAAAAAAAAGAAAAGCTCAACGTTGCTCCACATCGAATCGAAGACTCCGTAATTTGGAATGGAACGAATTGTACGATGGAACGATTATTCTTGCTATCTTTTTCTTTTTTTTTCTCTCTCTCTTTCTTTATCTCTCTCGTTCTCGAGACAAAGAAAAGGTCTGCTCGATTCACGATGGACAACGTATCCGAGTTTCTCCGAGGTTCTTTCGCGTATCTCCTTGTAATTATTATCCATATACACGTTACACGCTTTTGTATATTTAATAAATGAAGTATACACTGTATACACTCTGAATAATTTTCATCATTCCTAGAAATCGCAGGGATAAGTCGATATTTAACCGAACGTTTATTAACGGTTTTAACTTGAGAAACCGTAAAAGTTATCGGAACTTCTGTCGCCCCAGTTTCTAATTAGTTTGTTGAAAGCCGTTATTCCTCCACCTGTATATCCACTGCCAATAAAAGGACACGCGAAATAATGAATCCAGGATGAATCGAATGAAAAGGAACGGCCTCTGAAACGATGTCTTTTGCGGTGCTTTGAAACCGCGGTTTTTAAAGAGCGAGTAATTTCTTTCAATCGCAATTTCAGTTGCAATTTGGCTTTGCTACTGTGTAAACTGTGTACGGAAAGAATAAAGGCGAGGTATTTATGAAACAGGCTGCGAGATAAAAAGATATGCTGTTATTAATATTGTTGCAACAATGTTTCAGGTTTTGGCGAATAAAGAAGTTTGCCGTATTTATTCTTTAACGAAGGGATTTATTTATTGATGTAGATACTCAAGATGAATCGACGAATCAACTTAATTAAAAAGGGTATATTATCTAATTTGAAAGAGCAACGATGTACTGATTAATAATTGTGCAGTAATTTATTGTTTTCTATTCTTAACAATTTTTGTATTTGTATCTAATAAACTATTATCAAGTTCGAAACGCATATTAGAGATTTCTGGATGTTGTGAGCAAATAATAATTGGTACACATTGTGTTTAATTATCACATTTCAATTACTTTTGACAGGAGGTTATTAACAAATCGATTCTTTCGACGAGCGACTGACTCAACTGTTGCGTTAATGTCGTGCACGGATAATTAGCTAATTAATCATCCAATTTGAACACTCTACACGTCACGAAATAATTTATGGTGATAATTGAAAGATCAAACGATTGATATTTCGAATTAAAGGATGTTCTTTGAGCAACATATTGATTAAATATCGGTAATAATGAAATTTGTTACAAGTAATTAAATTGTTCTTACGAACAAATTATTCTATTTTTATGATCCTGTCCTACGTATCGTTATCTTTATATTTTATCGAGAAATAAAATATTTTCGATTAAATATCAATCAAATTTAATAGAAATTATCATTTCATGTACATGCATATCTCTAATTATTCCGTTTCTTTGCAGGGATCGAAGGAATTAGAAGAGAATGAGGCGAGAATTTATTTTTTTAAAATAAAGTTTTATTGTCTGATAATATAATTTAAATTACAATAAGGGGAAGGGAGTGTATAATTTTTTTTCTGCCGATTATGGATGATCGATTGCGGCCTAAAAGGGGATGTAACCGAATTCGAATTTTCCATAATGAGAAAAGCTTCCCACCATCGTTGTTTTGTTGTAATACTTAAAGTCCAGTTACGCCAAGATGCTAAATAACGATTTACCATGCTTTCCACGGGCCTGGGGCGGCTACAACTGCTGCTGCAATATATATATAACAAATTTTCTTAATAAATCTTTAACGATAAATCTCACTCATGCTGTTCGAAAAATATTCGAAGACTAATCAATCTAAATTCAATGATTTCAGTAATATTTTAATTTCAGTTTTCTCAAGATTAATATATTGTTAATAGTAAAAATTCAACTTTTAATCATTGACAAAAATTTCCATCCAATACTATTCGGTTAAATCTATTGCAAAAATTCCACTTCGATATTAAACTAAGTGCGAGTTGAATCAATGATCGATGAGGAAATATTTAAAATACTTACGCGCCGCGAGAAGTTTAGGAGCCGGTGCGAGAGCGATAGCAGGAGCGACTTTAGGGGCTGCGAGGGCAATAGTGGGTGCAAGAGGTACGGCTGCCAAGGCTGGGGCCGCGATGACTCCTCGGCGTTCCCTTTCTAGCTCGGGGAAGGCCGCCACAACGGCCACGATGGCGAAGAGGATTAACTGTAAATCGAACGAATTCTCTTGCAACATCTATTTTATTACATTGCACTCGATTATTCATTTACAACTTTGTTGTTGCAACAAATCTCCATCAAGGATTATCGATAATTAAGGGTGTAAGGTAATAAAAACTTTGGTTCAAGTTACGATTTGATAAAGATAGAGAGGAAATTGAAACAGAATAACAGTAATCTCGAGGATAATGTAAATTTACTAAAGACGATGGAGTCTGGAGAAGAATTAACAAAGATCGATTTAATTTATAATTAAAGAGAACGTGAATCTATGAGATAAAAACCGAAGAATTGCCTTTCCATTTCCATTGGAGAAAAAAAAAAAAAAGAGTCTCGGTTTCCTTTACGATTAGAAGTGTCGATCTTACCAGGGATTTCATTATGTGTTGATTAACTTGAGCTTCTTGGAACTCGAAATCGCAAGCGACTGATGAAAATGCAGGTATCGGGTTTGTCTTTTATACTCTTATTTTCCAATCTATATATGCACACGTCTCGCTTGTGCACGTCACGCTCAACCCTGTGTGTACGAATGTGTGTCAATCGCGTTTCAATGGTGGCCGGCCGGTCCGGCCGTGTGTCGCGAGGCGGGCGTGGTCGGGACTAGAATCCCGTAAATCAAGACAACGATCTGAAACGATGAACTCGTACAGCGCCAATGTTGCATCAGAAATCTCGATGCGAGCACGCAACGCGGCCCGAGTGTTGCAGAAGTTTCGAGGCGGGAACGGGGCCGCATGGATATATTTGCATACCTCGTACATACACGCTTATAGATATTATTTCTTTTTTTTTTTCGTTTTTTTCTTCTTTACATCATTCCAAACGTTTCTTTATCACGTGTGTTTACCTGCAGCTACCAATCATCGACCCCAATGCGAGAAGGAAGAGAGAGAGAGAGGAATCATAAATCGTTTTCGATTTAGGGTTCGACCGTGCAAGATGCAATCCGCGCGAGATGTTGCGAAATTGACTTTCAATTTTGCATTGGACGGCCTTGAATAGATAAACGGCCGATAGACTAAAAATGTCCAATCGCGGCCGAACAGTGAAGCAGGAAACGACACCTTGAAAGTTGTATCGAAGCGGAGTGTGTTACGAAAGCGGGGCTTATTTTTAAATAAGATATTTTTCTCGGAAGACTGGTCCATTTTTCTCCTCCTTTGCCCCCGGTTTTTGTTATTTATTCAACGCTCGACACGGGGGATCGAATAATACGAATCGAACGCTCGTTCGCGAGACAACAACTTTTATTCCTTCGAATGATAACACACCTGTATCGCGTATTCCCATCCTTCGACTGCAACCGTTGAAACTTCGAGACCGATAGAAGGCTGAACGTAAAGAATAATTTAAGTCATTACAATAATAAATTCAAATTTATGTTTCATTTTTATTTTGATCCATCTTATCCACCCGACTTTCTGATATAGATTATAAATAATGTACGATTTAATCTCGTATTGAAGATTGAAGTAAAACTAATCAATCTCGATTCAACAACATATTCGACAATAATTGTCCAAGAATTTATTTACGATATATCACGAATCCTTAAAGGTTTAAACAACGACACATAATCGCCAAGCAAAAGAAATAGAATACAAAAGATCCGTATAATCTAATAAGCCAAGCCGTTCGAACGAAAATCATAAGATTTGCATCTTAATAATCGAAAGTGTTCGATCCATTGAATGGAAAACTGGTCTCGAACACGCGGCAACGCCACAACATGCGCACGTTGCATGCATGCGTGCACGCATGCCGCTCTTTGTTCTGCTTTTCCGCCGTAGGAATTCCAAGAGTAGTAGTCCGCTAGAAATCTTTCCGATAGAAAAACAGGGCGCGGTGGCCATTTTTCCTTACTCATCATCCGAGTATATATAACGTAACATATAATGCACACACGTAATGGAGTATATAACCGTTCGAGGCGGTCGGAAATGGATCAGTAGCCGACAGTGGATCGCAAGGAAAATTCCTGGAAGAATAGCAAGGGAAGAAAAAGAAGATTCGTCGAAGGAGACAGCCATGAAGTTGCCGGTAAGCTCGGAAACTTTATTGTAGATCGTCGAGAGGCACGAGAAGAGAGAGATAGAGAGAGAAATCCGTGCAGCAGTAGTTCCTGATGAGAAAACTTTAATCTGTTAGCTCGTAATGCACTTTCGTGTCGTCCGTGAAATATGAACGGCTCCCCGTCTCTCTGACCAATGTTCCGTTGATATATAGAGCGGCACGGTGTTGGCTGGCAGTCGGATAATTGAAACGTATGGCCGCGTTTCTGTAACTTTGATCAAGATGGGTAATCCATTGATTCCGTTTAAATACGTCGGATAATTGTCACGGCACGTTGATAATTACGCTGCGACGCGTGTACGACGTCGGTGGAATTTCATCGAGGCGGGGAAACAAAGATTCGAGGACATTTTTTCATTAAACTTCTGAAGATTTTCCGCGATAAAAAATTCTCGTTCTCTATGAGAAATTCTACGATAATTAGAAGTTGCAATCATTCGTTTAACTTCCAAGAAGATTTTCTATATGTATCTTGATATCGTGTCGTAATTTCGAATTCCTTCCTGAGAGGAATCATTGTATCTGATGATGCTTCGTTTATGCAAATCCGCGATGCGTGGCGAATCTTTATCCTTCGACACGCCATGAAACGAACGATGGATCACGCAGTGGTTAA
This sequence comes from Apis mellifera, assembly GCF_003254395.2. Lineage (NCBI taxonomy): Eukaryota > Metazoa > Arthropoda > Insecta > Hymenoptera > Apidae > Apis > Apis mellifera. The sequence continues at coordinate 4,492,194 of NC_037641.1, forward strand.
AGCGCGATCGGTTGTTATGGTTGAAAGATCGACGAAGAAAAACGTAGGTGACGTTAGGCAACGGAATGTCGGTCGGGTGCCATTTGCCATAGAATTGCTCGGATTGGATGGGTAATGTTCAAAGTTATTAACACGGGTGTGGTTGCTATTACGGGGGAGGGGGAGAGGATAGGAGGGGATAATGGACTTCTCGAGTGTTAAACTTGAGAGAGAGAAGGAAGTGATATATCGAGGGGGCCTAAATTCCTCGGGTGTTGGGTCAAAGTTCAAACTCTGATTCATTTAAATGGCTGATAGATTCGATGAGCAATGGATATAACATTGTATAAGCCCTTCGAATATTCCATGTTGTGTAACAAATGATTTTATTTGTTACAATCATTCCGTTCATTTTATTTATCACAACAATCAAAATTTCCCGGGAATTATTATTCGTACCTGTCCAACCACTCCGCGTGCCAGTATTATCTCCTATCTAAAACTATATGGTATAGAAAAAAAGAAAAAGAATCGAGGCTACAAGAAACGAGCATTTCCATGCTCGATTATAATTGTATTCACATCGTGCCGATGTTAACGAAAGATATCCACGAGATATCGTTAACAAGAGAGACATTTATGGGGCGGAGAGATTAGGGGGAAAAGCGTTTCAGCTATTATTGTGCCGACACGACGACAGCCCACATTCCTCGAAACACTCGTCCCGATAAATCTCACGCCTTGTCCATTTTTCCAGCTTTTGCAGCTCGCGACGTCGATTCTCTTAACCGTTCCCGCCAACAGCTGGCCTTATCACGGCACGGTGGGCGGCGGAGAATCGACGGTGTTGGTCGGCCCAGTTTACGGACTGTCACCTGTCAGCCTGTTGCCCCCAAAACCGGACGAGGTTCTGGGGACGGTCATCCGTGGCCCCGTGACGGGAACCACGTTCGTCGAGGGATCGTCTTCCGGCCCCGTGACCATCGTGTCCCCTGGAACGCCCACGCACGCACCCCAAACAACGCCTTCCCCTACGCAAAGTAATCCATCTTCAACTATAAAACATTCGAGAAATATGTAATTCGCGAAAGAAGAGAGAGGGAAAAATTCTGAATCCGACGAATCCATCGAGGGATTCAATGCTAATCGATTCGTTTAACCGAATCGATGACAGTATCGGCTCCTTCTACGCGCGCCTTTTATAGAGATACATAAAGCTAAGAATTTATGGGCAACCGGGTTTCTCCGCGGTATATTACGAATTTAATAGGTTCATAAATTCAAACGCGTACGAGGGAGCACGCGTAGCCGAGAGCCAGATTAACATAAATTTGCTCTTTTGCTTTCTTGCTCTTTTAATTGCCTTTCTACTTTGTTGAAATAAGACATATATTCGTGTTGCATACAAAGAGAGGATATTATGGAAAGATTCGAGATCGTTTAAAATTAAATTATCTTGAAGTTAATAATTACCGGAATTATTCCTTTAAGAATAGAGCTTGCTTATTCTCGTTCCATTTTTTCCAGCCGTCGTCTCAGGTGTGCCGGAAGATACGGTGCTCATTAAAGGAGCCTCGGCTGGGGCGGTGACGTTGGTTGCCCCGTCTGACAATTCTATCGCCAATAACGCGGCGTCAGCCGTGGCCGAGGCGAAGAAAGGCGGCGGTGCAGCAGCGTCAGCGGCTGTTGCAATCGAAAATGCAGAAGAATCGTCGGCCAACGCGGCGCCAATTAAGGAAACAATAGGCGTAGCGTCGGCGAACGCGGTAATAGGTCCCTCAACCGGGCCCATAATCATTGCCGGTCCAACTGCTCCCCCCCTACCGATTCCCGTTTCCACGTCCGAACAACCGGTTGCAGCCACCGTTGTTGAGACGAATTCCGATTTTGTCAGCGTGGCCTCCACCGCAGCCGCCAATCTGTCAGTCTCGACCGTTGAACGAGCCGAGGATGAGCCCAGTCCAGCGACAGGTGAGCAATTTTTGAGAACGATAGAGAATAGAAATGAATCTCAAAACTCTTTGTTAACTGAAAAATATAGTTCTTCCTCAGATAAAAGAGTAAAAGAATCGAATCTCTATCCTTGTTCAAAAAAATCTGTCAAATATATTACTCATATTTAATAATTTGCTGAAAAAGTATTAAAAATGAATCTGTTTCTTCTCCTTCGCAAAGAAATTAATCGATCTTTCCTTGAATTCGATCGAGAATAAATCACTTACGTCTTATTTACATTCTTATCCAGACGTTCCAAGATCAATTGAATTACCGGTCCCGCGATATCGACACCCATGCATAATCGATCCCCATGTATAATCGATCTGTTTACAGATAGGATAGAATCAAGGAAGATCGAGGGTTCGGCATCAAGCTCGAGCACCGTGACGACCGCTTCCGGGAGCTCCACAGCATCCGCAACAGCGAGAGTTAATTTGATTTCGCCAGCGTCTACGATCGCGGTCGGTCCCTTAAGTAACGTCGTCGTATCGCCGACGAAAGCATCGTCGTCCGCGATAGTTGTTTCCGGCCCCTTGGGTACCGTTTCCACCGCAAGTGTATCTCCACTGGATCGGATCAAGACGCCTCTTTATCCGTTGTAGAGCGTAACCGCGCATCCTCACTCCCTTACCTTGTTCCTTGGTTTCGAGACACCGTGTCGTCGATCGACAAAATACCTGATCGATCAATTACTCCCTGTGTATCGTTCCTTAGGTGAGCATTTGTAGGCGCGATTTATAGGCAAAAACGCGTTGCGTTGACATTGCGTTGGCGAGTCGAAGGGGGAAAAGCGCGCAAGGATAACCGGAGATCGACTTTGCACGCGACTTGGCATTGATGGCCGCCGTTCGATACAATGGAGAGATATTTTTTATTTTTTTTCCTATCTCGTCCGAGCATAGTACTACGGACTTTTGTGTTGTAATAAAGACTTGCATATGGATAAGAAGATCGATGTCTGTTTTTCCTCATTCTTCTTCCGAATATTTTCAACGGAGACGGGACGGGTTGTCGATAAGCGACGTGGAAGAATTGGGTCAACGTTGATGCAATGTTGCACTGCTGTTACACTGCGTTTAAAGTTTTATAAGAAGGGGTAAACGTGTTTTGTAGAATACAAACGAAAGGAACGAAAACAGTATAACGGTTTGACGAAGTTGTATTTATCACGTTTATCTAGTTATCCGCAATTGGAGCAATCCGGTGCAATCTGGCGCAATCTCCAGTTTGGGTTAAACAAGCCGAACCTTAACCATACGATTAAGCTTGGAACTCAATTATTGCCGTGCCGCTTTCACTAGGTAAACGAACTTATCGAATCGTATCAACTTTTGCCGTGTAGTGTAGTTTACTCGCACGTTCCTCCAGGCTTTTTCTTGGTCATTGTGATCAACGTATTTTGAATGATCGAAAGCTGGAAATTTTTCTTTTTACAAGAGGATTCGAAAAACACGTATAATTTATTCATTTATTCAATTTTTCAAACGAGGCAAAATTATTGAGTTGCCAAGAAAGATTGAGATTTTGAAAAATTGTTGTTTTTCCGTGGAAAAGAAAAAGAGAGGAGATATGACGAGTGGTTGAATGAGATCAAAGGCAATTTTAAATCTCCATAATCATTTGCTACTACGTGTAAGACGTTAATAAAGTTTCATAAATGTTTCCTCGATTTCTCATACGTTAGTCATATATTATATATTTTTTATCACGAAAGAAACGGCAAAACTTCTTTGATTACCTAACATATTTATTATAAAAGATTTTGCAAACAAGAATTGCCTCCAATCTAATTAATTATTCATAATCTTGCTCGTTTCAAATGTAAAAATATATTTCTAGGTCAGGTAAGAAAACTTTCATTAATATTTATAATTGTAGAATAGTATAACAGCATCAAAGAATAATTAAATTTCTAAAATAAAATTTTTCTTCGACAATCATCTTCCTCTAACACGAATTTTTAACTTGCAGCCGACGCTGAACATACGAGTCTGGAGAAAATAGTTCTTTGAATCTCGAAGAAATTGAAAGCAGATCGAAAAGAACTAATATCTTCGAAATAATGTTTCTCAATTAACTTTTAAAGAGGAAATATTACAAACATTTTATCGGGCATAAAATTATATTTATCATCAATTATGAGATATGATGCGGTAACAAATATTGGAATTGACGTAAATCAAGAACAAGTCGACTCGTTTCATTTAAATTGCAAATTCTCCCGATATTGAAACTTGCCGCATAACCATTACGCCTCTTTAATTTCAATTTATCACTTGGTCCATCTTCCACGAAGTAAACGACACATTTCATAGCTAGAAGCTCGAGAAGTGCAAAATTTATGTATCTTTAGACAGAATGGGGAAAAATAAAATAAGAAGAATTAATTTTCTTCCGATCAAATGAGAGAAATAAAAGAAGTTCATCAAGTTGAAGATATTACTGTTCAAATATTATTTTTATAAGCACTCGATTATCCGAGTAATTCGAATGACGAAAATAAACAAGGATAATACCATGCTTTTTTTTTATTTTTCACGATTTCAATTTATTGGAACATATGAATAGTTATGAATCGATACGATACAACGCGTGTGGGAATTGGAGAAAAATTCGTAAGATGGAAATAAAATAAAACAGAAATATATCGAATCGGATATTGTCACGCTCTGACAACACGATTTTATAATATTTGGAGTAACAAAAAGACACGCGTCGCGTGTGATTTTCGAAAATAAATAAAGCAGTTTGGCGGAATCAATCAAAATAAAAGATTTATCGAATATTGGTTAAATGAAAGTGTATTTTTTCTGTTCGAATAGTTTTTAAACGACGCGTCATATTGGAATATTGATTTCATAGCTGTAAATATTATTATTTTATCTTGGAATAAATGTCTGTCGAATCTTAAAAGGCAATTCATTTAAAAAATGTCTATTCATTTAAATAAATTCTTTACACTTTTTCAATAAATAAAGTAAGAGATACGATAGAATTTTTCATTGAAAAATATTAAAATTTTTTCTTATAAAAAAATTCCCGTTCAAAATATGAAAACATAGTGAAATTTGATCTCATTCTCTTGAAGAGATTTCTTTTTTTTCCCTCCAAAAAACTTTCTATTCAAATAAAAATTTTCCAAAATGAATTTCACTTTAAAATTAATTCAATTTAATTTTTCATAAGCAATTTTTCACTATAAAGATGACGTTTCGTTCAAAATATCATTCGATATCATTTCACTTCTTTCACTTCACCGTGATAATTACGGGATAAAATTCTATATTCGAAATGGTAAATGATCGCGCCATTAAACATATTTTTCCACGGTTAAACCACTTTTCGTTATCGAAAAGTGTGAAATGAATCGCGCATGAAAGCGTTTGAATCGAGAATCCGATTACCATGACCCTGATATGAAATTCTACGGTAGCCTAGAGGAATATCATGACTCGTTGCAATTTTACCATTCTCCTCCCCCTCGTTAAATGAATGTTACACCTAGGATCATGGCCGGCTAAGTGAACAATACCTGATTCAACGAACGACATAAACATCCCTTACAGAATGGTGTCGTTTAATGAAACGGACGTAACAATGAGATCCTTTTACCTCGCGACTATTTTCCATGTTATCCGTTCTACCCCTTTTCTCCTATAAATCAACCACCTCTTCCCCCGTTACATTGTGCGATAATGAACGATTGTCGAGGGGGAAAATTAAAATGTTAATTGAAACGAATGTTTGATGGATGTGATGTGGAAAATGTTTCGACGAATATTTCTGGTATTAATTAAAGATCAAGAAAGTGGAAATGGAGGAAAGATCTTGTCTCTCATCTTGAAGATATTATAGAACATTCCATTTTAAGAGATTTAATCTTAGAATTAAATAGACAATTCATTCTTCCTCTTTGTCAAAATTTATTTCATTTCAAAATATAAATGTTTTTTCGTTCCAATAAAAATAATTTAAAGACAATTTAAGATTAATTTTGTCTGCTCTTTATTTGTAATTCCTCCTAATAAATTTTATAAAATCTAACATACTTCCTTGTTCCAGATTCACAATCGACGCGGAACTCATCTATTGTTTGTCAAAGAAAAAAAAAAAGGAGAAAAAAAAAGGAGAAAGCCAATTATATGACACGTTGAATCGAAACAGTAGCGTTCACTCCTCGAAAGCGTTTATCGGTGGAACGAGGTGACAATGGCGCGACGGAAATTAATTCGACATTGCCAGTCGACACCGGTTTCACATCCCTCCCTTCTTCTCGTCCAATCGGGGTGTTGCATCGTGCGAATACGGGACTGCAATGGGGAGGACAATGAATCCCGATAAACGGGGCAATTTTACGGTAACACGGAGAAAAACATCGGGGGCGCCGCACCCTGGTAATTCTCGTAATGGCGTGACACGTTCCAGGGGAAGGGGAGGGGTTGGATTCACTTTGCACTAATGCACACCGATCTACGACAAAGCCAGCCTCGAGGCTTCCGAAAATAATAATAATAATAATAGGGTTTTTATCGCGTTAAAGTCAGCTTTGTTACAATTAATACAATAATATCCAGCAGAGGGGCGTGATGTTTCATCGATAGTGATGGGATCGAGTGTGCTCATATATCGTAATAAAATATTCGTTTCATTCTTCGACGTTTGATCCTCCTAGGATTTATTTTCGAAACAAGGTTTTTTTTCCAAATGGTTTCGTACGATGGTTATTCGAATGAATTATGAATAAATCTTTTTTAATCAGTAATTAAAAAAGAGAGTCAGAAAAGTATATTTTGTTTGGAATTATATACGAGATACGAAACGATAATTTTATCACCCATTTTTCGGCTCGTAACTGTTTAAAAAAACAGGTTTACAATATATATTTTCGAATGGAAAAGGTGAAAATATTATGTTATTTTAAGGGATTAAAAAATAATTCGAATTTGATTTAACATTCTACGCTCGCGATATGATTGCTGCCATTACTATCCATCGATATTAATGACCCAAGTTCGGTGTTCGATACTTAACGATTGGACAACCGTATTAATGGACCAAGTTTTCGAAAACGATAGGAACAAATTTAAGAGAGGAATAAATTTTGACAGCGAGAAAAGAGGATTTTGATGGATGTGAATTTTTCGATACGGAATGGAGTTTCTAAAGGAAACCAGAAAGAGAAGCGTGATTTCCGCCTGACGTGATGCACCACGGTGAATGCAGCGAATTTCTAAGTATCCTTCTCTCTTCCTCCATTATCGCAGCGATAATAAATCGCTGTCGAATTGACTGCGAGAAACGACTTTGAACATCATTGTTCTCTTCGAAACGAGGATATTCTCTACGATTGACAACTTCTGTTCGTATCCTGGAGAAACTTCTTAAAACAAGGTACAATTAATTATATAAATTCGATCAGAAACAGGTAATCTTCAGGTACACATCAATCTTCAATATTTAATACGTAATTTATATATAATATATAACGTTTCTTTGTTTCCTAGCCAATAGATAGAACATACATCGTTTATTAGCCGCTAGATGTCTCTAGATGTTGCAAATACACAGAATCAGAGGATCACTTTTTTCTATTTCTTGTGCTCAACGATATGTATTAAGCGTAATTAACATGACACCTTGGGTGACTCGTGCCAACGCTTTATCTACCCCTTTCAAGCTCGTTAACTAGTTTTTCCTTTTTTCCTTTCCTTTCTTTCTCTCTTTTTTTTTTATCACGAGATACCATCGACTCGGGTCACGGCCGAGAGAGAGACACGAGCATTATCTTCATCGACCGCGGGGAGATTCGACATCAAAGGTCGTTACGCTAGATTGCATGGAATGTCGTCATTGTCTCTATAAAAGATCGCCTTTAAAACGAAACGTAAAGCACGTAAGGACGAAAAGAGAGGGAAAGAAGGAATGAAGAAAGAAGAGGAAGAGAGAGATACGAGAAAGGTATGCGTGACACATCTCTGTTATCTTGTGAAAATAGACTCCAGACACGTTGATAGGTGAACGAGCGTAATTTTTTCCCAAAACAGGGGAATATATACAGGTGGCGTGATATCCTCGATCGAAAAACGGAAGCTCTCGACGTGGTGGCTATTCGTCATACGGCTATCAGTCAGAAACAGAGATACATCGGCCGTTCGTGACTTCGTGAACATCGCTGATAACGGTGCCGACTTTGCAACTACGACTGCGATAACAGGTCGAGTTCATGAATGGGACGTCGGTTGATGCAGATACGGATGGATCTGGTCAAGTTTTCGGATTGTTGCTTCCTGATGAAAGGACGTATCGAATGATTTTGTTTTTCCAATTAACGAGTTTAAGGGTAAATATGAATGGTATATCGATTCAATAATTAAAATCAAATTTCAATAGCAAGCATCGAGGAAAAAAGTGCTCTTCTCAACAACTTATGCTCGTTGAAATCGATAAGATGTGTTTTTCCTATATAATTATCAAAATTTATATTGAGCAGATACTTGCATCAAGCCTCATGAAGTAATATGAATTGGCATAAATCTCAGAATTTTAATTGTTCCGTGTCGATGAACATTTTACGTATACGGAATAAATCATTGGTGAGGTAAGAAATGGGAAGTAAGAACGTAAATCGAGGCTGATGCGAGTGAAAGTTGTGCATTTAGATGCTATCTCTGCCACCTCTGTTTACCATTTCCCTGTTCGACACTTTTACGAATTCACGGTGTCGTTTTCAGCTCTTCTTATCGATCGTGGCCGATGCCAACCATCGGTTTCCCATTCATCCTCGTTACGATCGTTGCTACTCCTTCTTTTACCCGTTTAATTTGACTTTCAAATAAGGTAAGGTAACGCCGTCGAACGCCACTCCCATTAAATAAACGTTAACTTCACATTTTATATCACTTTCCTCCACTTCCAACTGAAATCAATCGATCAAAGTCTCGGATATTTAAGTCGACGAACCGGCCAAGGATCCACCCCTCCCCAATTCTATTCCAAATAGAATTTCAGATCTTAAGTTCGATCGGAAATCCTTTACAGGTCGTGCCAACAGATCTTTGACTAAATTTAACTCAAGAATGATCGATGGATTCCCTCTTCATCTTGTAATGTTATATCGAAGGCGGATCGTACGTGCATTGTCGTTGCACGTTTACATTATCCATCACTTTTGTTGTCCAACTTTAAGCTTCAATTCATCGTTTACACTTCGTACAAGAAGCACGAATAATCTAATCGTTTCGAGGTTAATGGAAAAACAATAGCAGGGGGATAAGCTTTTGTATCCTGAAATGCTGTGGTCGATGCACTCGGATTCGGACAGAGGACAGACGTTTAATCAAAGGATAAATTAACTGGTATGAACTGTCTCGATTACATGTTTTATTGGCAATTAGATAGCCCAGTTTTCGGTAACTTCTCGTTTATTTAAATTTTTTTAAATCTAAATTGACAGAAAATCGAATCGCCTTTCACTCTCTTATCGATGAATTGTCAGAATTTGATCTTACGTGCTATTTAAAGAAAAATTAAGGAATTATATTTTCCATTACCAATATTGGGCTTCCATTATCGATATATTTTAATTTAAAATAACGAGTCGTACTTCGAAATTCATGATGTAACGCAACTTCTATGATGTAATGAAAGAGGAAGATGCTTCAGAGGTTTCAGAAATTAAATGAGAAAATTTCAACGTGAACGTAATACAAACGCATTACAGAGATGCGTTCATTTATTGGCTCGATTCGATCGCCATTGATTTTCAAAGATATCGGCTTTAACTTGTTATCCTCGTTGTAACTAACCATTTAATGCTACAATACGGTTGAAAAAAACGTGGCTATAAATTGATCAAAAACGATCGCGAGTTAGAAAAATTCGATAAAGGGAGGATAAATGAATGTTGGAAATAATTGGTTGATATGTTTCTGATCGATTAATTCAAATTCGTATACACTCATGTTCATAAATTGTTAGATATTTAATTCAAAATAATAATGTATTAGTAATTTTTTTATCGATTCTTGTGGCTTTTGTAAATTTAATTATATTATTATTATACATTATTATTGTAATATAATATTAAAAGGAATATTATTTTAAATGTTGATAAAATAAATAAAATAATATCGAGTAATATCCGAGAGACAGATTAATTCAAATCCATTTCATCGAGATAATAAATTATTATATTTTATATTAAATAAAAAAAATTTTACAATTTCAAGTTAGATTCGAGCACATTTTTTTTTTTAATTTTATAATATATAATTTATATTTATATTGGAGATGGAATACGTCACGAGAAATATTAAATAAATGGAAATTTATAACTGTTTTTAATAAAAACATGAATGTATTAACACAGTTAATAACAGTTTAATGTTTAAAATTAATAAACGTCTGATGACTTATGGACAAGAGTGTACGTACAGCTATTTCCACCCGTCCAAAAATTAAACTAAAATCTACGTAACATTTGAAGCTCTCTTCTTCCCTCCCTCTCTCTCTCTTTTTCTTTCTCTCTCTTTCCATTTCAAAACTTCAACATTCGCTTTGCATGGCCGACGTTTTAATAATATGACTGTTATTTAAAAGATGCCCATCCATCGAGAGCAGAGCAATTACGCGTCATTACGAAACGCGTAATTAGTAATTCCGTTTCGTGGACGCGCATCTGTTTGTCCGAAGGTTCGTCATCGCGTTTAGAACCGTCGATCGTGGAAACGATATTTAATGGACGAACAGTTTCATCCTGGAGCCTTGGTTATAAATTATATCAGACACGTTATGGCCTGTTCCTCTCTTAATATGACACGCGATGGCAATTTGTACCCCATTATGACCGCTTTCTATTACGCATAACTACGAATCGCATTTCCTCATGTTAATCAATTGCTGTACAAGGCTTCACCGTACTTCGATCGAAATCCTGAAATGAAAAAACAGCCTAACCCGTTAATTAATCGGATGGAGGTAATTGAATCGAGAAATAGACAAATACATCGATGCATCAGAGATAAAATCAGAGATAATCAAGATGAATTTTTACACTTTGAGCTGGCAATAACAATTGGAATTTGCTTGTGGTCTATATTAATTAATAAGGAATGTTTAGATATCTTTATCTAACGTTTAATAAGAAAAAAAACAAGTTACGAATAGCAGTTATTCTTTTTTCTAATATTCTTTTTTTTTTTTTAGCTTTGAAGATCAAACAACGATCGAGAAAAGTGAAAATTGAGTAAGAAATTTTTCCCTATGAATCTTGTTTCAATAATTTTTTCAATTCTTTCCAATTGAACAGGGTAAGTAAAAATAATTCATAATTTTAAATAAATTCCAAATTTTTCAAAATATTTAATACTAAATTATTATTTGCAGCTGTTTTCAATGTTGAGCAAATTTGATAAAATTTGGTAGAAAAAAAAACAAGTTACTTATATTTCTTTTATCAAAGAAACAATTTTTAGTTATTCGATATAACTAAAAAATGTATTCCATCGGGGGTGGGGAAATTCTTTTGAAACTTCAGCAGGAAAGCACGAAGAATTTCCTGCGGATATTCCGAGGAATCCGGGCAAGAACGGAAGTCGGATACGGAAGTCACCGCTTGAAATAAGCCTGCAGTTTGCTTTCGCCTTGGAGTAGTTGGACAACCACGTCTCGTGCCAACAACTTTACTACAATATCGTCTTCCTACGATTCCTCTTTGTTAGTCTGGTTTCCTGGTTATTGCTCAATTCCTGGTCTGACACTATTCTCCATTTATTTCGAGGAAAAGTCGGATGGATCGTAACAAATGCTTTCAAAATCTAATTTTAATCAAAGAATAATTAATTATTATTCATTCTTTTAATCTATATATATTCTTTCTTTAATCAGGTTTTTAGCGTCGTTTTCGAAAAGATATTTTCTTCTTTAAATAATTAAAATACGTTTCAAGTTGCGTGATTATTTTTAAAAAGTTTGCCATTTAAAAAATTTTGCAATGAATAAAATATGCGATTCGTTAGCGTTGGGAATGTAACACGTACAGCGTAAATTATTTCCTCTTTGCAATCATTGTTCTTTGCTGTGTATATAATTAATTATAATTGAAGAGGAAGAGAACTTTTTCACAGTTTATTTATCAGTTTATTATCAAAATTACGTATCTTTTTTTTTTTTTTTTTTTTAATTTTTCGAATCTTTTCAAACAGAGAAAATTAGTAAATAAAATATAAAAAAAATTCGCATAGAAAGCAGCGAAATTAAATTGCGGAAGCGGAAGTACTTAATTAAAACTTTGAATGGAAATGAGTTCAAAATGTAAAAAGAAGAATTCCAATATCAGGAAGAATCTTTTTTTTTTTTATCTGTGATTTACAACATTCCAGAGTATGCTTGTATAAGTGTAAGAAACAAACAAGAAGAAATGAAAGAGAGAAAGAAAGAAAGAAAGAAAGAAAAAAGAAATTCCATAGATCCAGTATAGAGAGAATCAGTGAAAGTTGTAGTGGAATTGCCGAGTTCGAGCTTGTCGCCATCCTCCGGATATGCAAGCAACTAGCTCGTTCAATCCAGATTGTAACTAACTGTTCGAAACTACGTTTCCTACGATTTATCAACGGGTTTGTGTCTCGGCTAAACCTGTAGTCCCGATCCACACGGAAATATAAATATCGTGGGACCTGTTGCGCTTTGTGCACCATCGATGTTGGCACATCCAGGCCAAGTTGGAAGTGTAGTGGCATCACGAAAGAACTTGGCGAGATCCTGAAAATCTTACTGGATGGCTTTCTGGGTCATTGAATATATTTAAAATTACTTTCCTTGGAGTTTTTTAATAATTTGAATGGACGTCCTAGAAGATTTTAATATTTTTATTAGTTTTAATTGAAATCTTAATTACATGAGTGTTTTTCAATCCTTCAAAATATCGTATGCAACATTTTGGAAGACTTGAGAAAGTTTCATTATTTTCCTTTCTTTCCTGTCTTCTTTTAGTTAGCATAGATAAATTGAATTTGACTCTAGATCCTTGGAAACAAGAGTATATAGAGTTATCTAATTTTATTTAAAATTTAAAAGAACACATGAAACTTGAATATAAATTAAAGAATAACAAAATGTTGGATGGGATATTTTAAATAAGAAAAGTATGTTGAATAAGGTATGTGTTTGTTTCTTTTTATTTCTTTAATTCTTTCAATTCTTTAAATCATCATTTACATACAAGTTCAAGATTGTTAACTGAGATATAAGCAACATCTTGATTCACCATGATGCACTTATTCAAAATTTATTACAGGTGATAGTGGATCGTTACGAAAGGATGGACGAGGAAAACTTCTTTCGTTTTACGATTAGTTTTCCTTATTCCCTGTTCGCCTACGGGATGGATAATAAAAGAGGCAATAACTAGTAGACTTTCATAACAGGCACTAAGCTCACGACGCTCCTTTCCTCGTATGTTCCCTCCTTCCTGAAAACTTTTTGAACCGTCTGTTTTTCTTGTGCTCGTAAAAAAGATACCAACCCACTATAATTTTTCCATTTATAAGCACGACGTGGATTTCATAACGATAATATAATAATTTTTTTCCCCCCCCCTTCTTTTTGAACTTACAAGCGTCCCTCGTTTCGAATTTCATCGACTTTATATGGAGAACGGAAAGAGTAGAAAGTTATAAATAACGGGTATAAAATCTTCTTAATATTCATCTTAATATTAATCCAAACGATAATTTGAAACTTCCATAAATTGACTATTTCTGTTTCGTCGTAAATCTTGGAATTTTCATCTGGCTACAAATAAGGTTATTTTCAGACTCGAGACATATTGAATTTTCTACATTTAAACATTTAACGAGACGAATTATGAGGAACGAGGTGAGAAGTCAATTTGCATTGTAGAAAAACAAGGAAGGAAGTTGGTGCAGAGGTAGTAGATGATTTGCAACGGTGAACGGCGAATTGAAAGTTATAAGTCATGGCCTTTTCAACCCTCGAGCAACTCCCTCGGAAGATTGAATTTTACTTTAACATTACTTGAAAAGTCGTTACTGTTTCCTGTACTTTAACGTATTTTCGAGTTGCGACGACAAAAGACAAAGGTAAAGAATTCGTTAATATCGCTTCTACAGTTGAAAGATATAAATCATAACACAAATACCATGAATAATGAAGTTTTTTTCGCTAAAAAAAGTTTCCAAAAGTGTTTACATATTCTTCATATTTCAATTTTTTTATCTTGATATTAAAATTTTTAAATTTATGTAATATTTATCAATTTTTCATTCATACTTTTGAGATAAAACGAGATATGAAATTAAGAAAAAGTAATTTATAATTTTTTCCAAACAATGATAGATAAAGGATATCGAAAGATATTATATATTTTTTAGAATTTCAAATATTTTAATAAGAATAAAAATTCGATAAAGGGAAAGTATTTTATGTTTGATTATTATTTTTTGAAATATTAAACAGAGCACGTGGGAAGGCGCATGTGTAACACACGCAGGAGCACGTGGCTGGCTCGAGCCGCGATTCGGTCGATTTCGGATAGTTTCGTAAGTCGACGGTAGAAGGATCGGTGGCAGTCGCGCGCCGGCCGCTGCCTCGATAGGGTGTTTGTGTTTACGTCGCCGCGATGAAAATTTGGCCGCCATAGAGGTTATGTTTACGCGTGCCGCGGTAACCAAATCGACGACGCATGCCCTTCTGCGTCCACCTTTTCGAAAATCCTTCACCGATCGCCACGTGCCTGTCAAAAAATCCATTGACTTCCCACGACATCGCGTCCCTCGGTGCACGGAACATCTTAACAACTCTTTATATCTCCAGACTTTCGTGAGTACAATATTCCATCAATCCTATTCTACTTTTTCTATCTCTGTATTATCTGTATTATAATCTGTATTATCTGTATTAATACAACGATTTGGTAAAGGAATCATTACGATTAGGAATATCGTAACGTGTACGTTGATTTGGAGTAACATTTATAAGCAGAATTTAAACATGGCGATCGTATTTGCCAATCAAACGTATTAGTCAACCACTCGAACTATTTACGCGGTATTTCTCTTCGAATATCACGATCGAAATATTCTCAAGTAGCCACCAGAGTGCTCTAATTGTACCGTATCGTGTAAAATAACGCGAAATCAATTATATCTTTTATATTTTTCACGTATAATTTCATTTTCAATCGTGATATTCTATTCATCGTAAATGCGTAATAGAAATTTTTTTGATTCGGATAGGTAAACACAAGACGAAATTCATAACACACGTGTCGCCGTGTTCCTAGAAAACGAAACATATGCTACGCTGAGTCACATGACATGACTCATCCCGATACTTTTTCACGTTGTATTCATATTCGCGTATTCGTTCGATATTTTTTCCACGTGACTTGCCGCGTTCGAGGATGTGTTATTTATTTCGATATATTAGAGTCGTTCGAATCAGTCGTGTGTAGTGATTATAGATAAAATATAATGGCGGAACAATAGTGTGAGTTTTAATGTTGTTCAACCGCTTATAATCTCGCCGCAAACAAAGAGCTCGGGAGACAAGATGAATTATGATGTCGAGCATATTTTGAAACTTGGTCCAATAACAATTTACAATTGACCATTCGAATCGAGTTTTCCTGCGCGACAGATGCATTCATGCGTAATTCACGTATAAATTATATCATGCGTGTACAAATGACGCTGGTTAAACGACTGGTGGCCATTGTTATTCGATGCAATTTGCTTGAAAAAGTTAATGGCGGAAATTTATCATCTTGTTATATACGAGCTTTTTATCGTTTTTATTAGAAAACTCGGTGATAATTAATCGATTAGGCGATTAGCTACGCGTTTTATTAAACTTTTTGTTCGTAAAACAATCGATCTCTCTTTATTTATCAAGATCCACGATCATTTTGTTTGTTTCGCATAAAGTAGATATTAATCTATCAAGTTTCTGCATAATGAATTTTGTTCCCAGATAAATTAATAAATATAACTTTTGTTTTAAAATTCCTAATTCAAAATAGAAACACTTTATATATTCGTGTAATTTTTTAAATTTGTTAATTGTTTTTCAAATAAATTGCGTTCTTATTGTTGATAATCAATTTTACGGATTATATGGATGAATTAAAAAGAACGGAACAAGATTGATTAACAAATAAATCATTCTATTAATAAATTTAATTGACTGCAATTGAACGTTATATAGCTAATTAATTTTAATTTATAAATTAAATGCTATATTTCGTAAAAAAAAAAAAACATATTTTTATCAGCTAACAATTCGTCAATTGTCAGTCAAATTAAATTCGATCCACGATTTATTCCCGTTCCAAGTGGTGGTCGCGATTAAATTTTGATCTCACGAAAAACGTGAGGAGAGGTATTCTTTATTAAATTTTCTCAGAGACTCGTGATCCATAGAAACGTTGCGCGGATTTATTAGACTAGATTTTCATTTCTGAATCGCGAAAATCGGGTTAATGAGGGATATCAGTTTAATAATTTTTCATAAATTTAAAATTAAAAAAAAAAAAAAAAAAAAAAAGAAGCGAACAAGCGATAAATACAAATTTGTCGACGTCGAGCACAGGTCGAATTTGGTGTCTCGCCACGCGATATATTTAAATTTTTCATCCGTTTATTTCATACGGTCCGCTACATAATTTCCCGAATCTCTCGATGGACACGTGACTGGTTGGTGGGGCAAAAAAAAAAAAAAAAAAAAAAAGAAAAAAAAGAAAAAGGGACAATGTTCGCAATCGATGAAGCTATTGTAAGAGCTGACGTAACCATCCACCGTCGAGTCTTTTGCGGAATTGCCCGCATAAGCGAAAATCAGTCCTCGTCGATCGTGATGCGAAATGTTGCAAAATTTCCCTTTGACGGTGCACGCTTTCATTCATGGCTGGTTCATATTAGAATCATGCCCTGGAATAAGAATCTCTTTGTTCAATGTTCGATCGATAATTTTTTTTTTAATTTAAAATAATGGACCCTGTTTCTTTTCGACATTTCCATAGTATTCACTTTCTTTCTTTCTTTCTTTTTTATTATTATTTCTTTTCTTTTTCCTTCCTTTCCTTCAAAGAAACGAGCTTGTCTCGTGAAATGAGATATAGGTTAAATAGATAAAGAAATGTCGATCCAACATTTCCCTTATCTTCTTATCCCAGGCTTTCTAAGATGATCTCGCCAAGATGCTTCGAACAATCATAAATCACAAAAGAAAGGGTAGCTGATAAAGGTGTTGAACACCAAAGAGAATATATAGGGAGAGAGGAAGTGGGAGAAGAGATGAAAGAGAGGAAGAGATATTCAAAGGGTTGGCCATTCCTCCTTTCTTTCCCAAACTTTTCTTATCTCTCGTATCAATTGTTTCTTTTTTCTTTCTTTCTTTCTTCCCGCTTTCGATTAGAAAGTTTCTATTATTGTTACGAATTACGATGGATGAAGTAACGGAATTGGAAAATTTTAATCAAAGTGGGAAAGACGTTATTTATCTCAAAGATGTGAGACATTATTCTTTGTTCGGATAACCTTATTATAGGCTTTTTCAATTGCCTCATCTATTTTCGACTTCAATCGCGTGAAAAGCGCGCCTTTCCCACTCCCTCTTCTTTGTTCGATTAATCTCTCGTTTTCTATTAAATTATTCCGTCAAATATTCGATAAATCAAAATTTGGTAAATAATCCCTGCTTCGAGCAAATCGATGACTGGCATTCCCAATTAATCGCGGGCGTGGTAATAAAGAGGGTGGAAAAATCTCCGCGTGATAAAATAGTTCTCTCCTCTTCGTGATTTCGAATTACTTTTTAAATAGTTACACGTTCCAAAAGGGAGAGAGAGATTCCTCGTATTTTTTTCGCGTGTTTTCTCGTCGAGAAACTAATATTTGCTTTAACGTGTAAACAATGTTATACGCCGAAGAGGAATCGTAGACGTGGAAGCTGGCCGTGTAAGGATTTAGTTTTAACATGAAAATACAGAGATCTGGAGTCGCCATCGAGTCTACAAACTGAAATATGTACGTATCCTCGAATATACACGAAAGTAGTTGCATTGTTTTTTCGGGGTCGACGGAAAGAAGAGCATGCACACTCTCTCGGAATTTCTTTCTTGACCCGAAAGAAACAATCGTTACATTGAATTAAAGTCGAATAAAACGTCCACTTGCCTTCGAAACTATCGATGAACGCGGCCAGACAATTCACGTTGTTGTTTTCATGATTTTATTTCTCGAGACTTGAATAACGAGGCACTTTCGATCGAACCATTTTGGTACGATCTCGAATTTTGGAATACATGCATGAAAAGATAGAGAAATAAAATCATTTTGAAATTATTTTCGATGAATTTTTTATATTTTTCATCGAGTATTATCTCATAATCGAAGAATGTTGAGAAAAAACTTGTTGCAATTTAAATAAACGAAGTAACTAAAAGTAAGAAGGATTTTGTTGATCGATCGTCAAAAAATTGCGACTGGTACTAATCTTAAAACTAGATCCAGATAGCTCGAGATGAAATAAATTGAACGAAATCCCTAAGACAAATTCCTTGACCTAGTATATAAGAGTCGCAACGACTGGACGACAAGGAAAATAGTGAGTTATCGTCCACTTCTTTTAAACGATGCATTATCCTTGTAAAAATCTTTTTAAAGTATCTTCTTTTGTAAAGACAAACTTATTATTAGGTCGATTTGTCACAACTTTCTTAAATTTTATCAAAATACAACGA
Source organism: Apis mellifera (assembly GCF_003254395.2). NCBI lineage: Eukaryota > Metazoa > Arthropoda > Insecta > Hymenoptera > Apidae > Apis > Apis mellifera. The sequence continues at coordinate 4,510,930 of NC_037641.1, forward strand.
CTCTTATATTCTAGTTCTTAGGATTAAATACACGGTGCTCTATTCTCGTTAATTTTCTTTTTACAATATTTTTGTAAAAAGAATAATTAATTATATAATATAATTTTACAATTAAAACGTATGAAACGCACACTTATCCACACACATATATATATAGCATTGACATTTCAAAATATCGGTTTTAAACAAAAAATAGAAAAAGAAATTAATTAATCGGGAAAAGAAACGCAAAATCTCGACCCTCGAATATCTCAATCTTTTTTCCTTCTTTTTTTAAAACTGTTTTGCGTTTATACGTTTCATTTGTGGCGGGTGTGTATGCAGCGTTAAAAGTGATTTAACGAAAATGCGAGAATAATGCGTGGATAAATTTCAGGTTTTAAAGGGTGACGGTTCGAAGCAAGCCGGGTTTGTTGCACACGCGTTGTTTGCGACGATAAATTCAGACCTCGAGAGTGCTCCGGGGATCGCGTGCAAAATGTAAATTCCGTAGCAAAACTCGCGGAATCGCCGCTCTGCTTCTGGGGCCAATGAGAAACATTGGGGCGGGTTTCGAAGCACGCGATACGGGTCACCGACGTGCACTCGCGCAAAGTGAAAATATTCCGGAATTTCTTGCACCCTCTCCCTCATCCCCTTTCATTCACGCTTCATTTAAAGAAACCTGGCACGCTTTCAGCTTCCGTTCCGCGAATGCGAACTTCGCGAGGCGAAGTTTTTAATTGGTTAAGAAACATCTGTAAGGTGGAGGATTTTAATTTTAATCTATGAATAAGAGTTTTTCTTGGAAGGATCGAAATTAATTGAAAAAATTACCTGAATCTTTCGATCGAGAGAGAGAGAGAGAGAGAGAGAGAGAGACAGTTATTAAAAAATGAAATGGAACGGAAGCTAATGGAATTATCTGAAAATTATTTAATTATTTAATTAAAGTTTAATAAGAGAGTAAGAGAATTTTTTCGGAAGTATCTCGAGGTGTCTTATAATTTTTTGAAGCATCGAGACATTCAAGAGGTAAAGATGAAAAATTAATTTCGAAGTTTTATTAAAGAGGGAGGGATTAGAAGAAATTAAATGAAAACGATTACTTTGACGACGATTTTCTTTGCGGGTATTCATTCATCGATCTACCACAAAATAATCGCGAAATAAACGCTTGGATAACTCGATAATCAGTAATTCAGTTTTGCCGCTCTAGCACGTCTGCTCGTATTAATTCATGGTAATTATCTGGCCGACTTGTAATAAAGCACAGAAAGCTGGAATGGCATCGTCGATACTTATGCCATAAATTTTAAAGCGATTATTTATGATTGCCTGATTGCCAATTACATTATTTGTTTCATAAACACGCGAATAATGAAGAATTTGAAGCAATACAAAAAAGCTGATAAAGATTTCACAGAGTTTCGTACTACAGCGTTATAAAATCCGTGGAAAATTCTAAATTACGAAAGAAAAAAAAAAAAGAAATGTTAATACGCTCGTAATCTTCTTGAATATTAAACCATTCTTAAATCATCTTGGTTTAAATATGGACAGAAAAAAAAATCGTTGTTCGTTTGAAACAAATTATGAAAAAAATCGGAGGGAAGAAGTAGTTATATAAGAGGGAACGAGAAAATTATGAAAATCCAAGTGGCAAGTTCTCTTTCTTTTCTTTATTTTAAAATTATGTAGAATATTTTTAAAGTATCCTCGATCAAATAAAATGCAAAGTCATTTTAAATTTATTTAAAAGAGGACACTTTCGTTGGCATTCGATGTCACTCGGCTTTTGTAAATTTTTTAACAATTTTCTATAATTAAAAAATTTTAATTATAGAAATATCGTTTTATATTTATATTAAAATAATAAATAAAATATAAGCATAAAGTTAAGAGCGAAATTATCAATCCGGGCAATGTTAAGAATCATTGCATTATTCATTCTTTCCCATCGCGGTATATTTTAAAGAAATGGAATTTTAACTCATTCATTTTAGAAGAAATAAATTCTTCTAACATAAATTCTCCGTTACGATTCGAATGGGGGCGAGAAAAAAAAAAATTAAATCAAATCATCATCAAAGGGGGATCGCCTTTATATTGTATTAAATATTTAAATACCTAATACAAGTTTTTCGATTAAAATTTCACGCATCGATTATTAGGAAATGTTAATTCAATGCGATAAAGCGTTGCGATGGGATATTTAAAAGCTCGCTCTTCGCTTTAAAACAAACAGAGAGAATTATCCACTGGGATGTTTGCTGAAACCAAATTCCAATGTACTCTAGTTATTATCGCGCCAAGTTCATGCATTAACGTCATCCCACCTCTTACGCATACACTTTCCCCTCCGATCTTTGTTGCGTTGCAGCGGCGAATTACAGAAGCTGCGAGCTCATCCAACCTTTGTTAATCTTGCTTTCAGATAAATGCGCAGGAGCGTGGTGTGTGCCGGCCCTCGGACGTGATTTGGTGCGGTGGTGTGCGTGTAAAGGGCCAACGAGTGAGGCCGCAACGGTGAGCATTCGAGATGAGCTATGAATTTAGGCTGCCTGGTAGCCATCGTCTTTGTGCATCAGCTGCTGTCCGACGCCACAGCGCTACCCTCAGTCGTCAAGATTGGTGAGTCTATTTCGTCTACACTTTTGATTTTCCTCGGTTTCTTTTGAATGAGCAGGAAGCTCAGGCTTTAAAAGCAACATCGAGTTCTTCTCTTCGAGTTTATTTATTATTTTTTTTATCGAATTGTTTATATAGAAAATTATGCACGCAAAGCCACGGAAGCTTTTCAGATTTCGTAGTTTTTTAGATTTATGAATATGGAGTTTATTAATTTAGTTAGCAAAAGTTATCACGCAGATTCCATGATCATCTCTTCCTTTTCTTTCGAATTGTCAAAATTGTTAAAGGAAATTCTTTCTTCCTTCCTTTTTTCAAATTGCGGAAAGAAAATGAAAGATCTCTGAATTTTTGCAACTTCCTGTACAATGTGCTAACATCCTCTGAGAAAGCATCAACGGATAAAAGGATTGTCTGTTGATACGCACACACAGATAACAAATATGTCAACAAAGGTAAGGTGAGGTAACCAAGCACATTGTAATCCCCCAGGAAGAAACTTGTGTAGAGAAACAGAGTAGAAAAGTCTTACATTTTAAAAAGGGGAATTAGCGAAAGATCGTGACGGTCTCGTTTTCCTCGAGTAACTCTCCTCTTTCCCTCGATCTCGTTTTCCCCCTCCTCCCCTTCTTCTGCGGTTTCACAACAATTCACTCACACCTCGTTTCCCCTCGCGAACGCTTTTACGCTTTGCTTAAAATATTCGCAATTTTGCCCCGAGTTCGTTCATCAAAACGATCGAGCTCGACGTGGAGAAGGATCATGGAATCTGGAAAACGTGAAATAAAACTCGCCTCGTCGTTAGTATTCCGACGATCGTAAAGTTGGGTCTGTAACTCGATAAATTGAACTTCTTAATGCAATCCTGTGAAGTTTCTGGCCAGCTACTACTTCTGGAGTAATTGTCGGGTAATAAAAGTACGTGACCACGTTGATCAGGGAGTAATTTCGAATATTTCGTAGTTGGAATAACGGGGGTCGAAGGTTCGATAAAAATGTGTTTGCACTCCGTTAAAAGCTTTTTGATAGGAAATGTCAACATTCCGTTAGGTGCTATTTGGATTCTTCGCGAAAGTGGATGAAAGTAGCCTTGTAAATTTGTTGCTGGGATAGATTTGTGATTAAACGTCTTGGATATTTGTTCTTCTTAATAATTTTAAGGAATAAGATAGTAAAAAACTTTTCACGTTTTAGTAATATAAATATCATTGATTTATATTTTAAGTCGTGCAATTATCAATGCCAAGCAGTATGCATTTTATAATTATATTAAAATTAAAACTAATATGTAAATAAACTCACTATCTTATTCCTTTTTTTCATCTCTAAATTATAAATTTCATTTCATTTCATTTCAAAATTGTATACTTTTTCTTTTTACGTAGCTTCTTCGTATTTTTTTCAATATTAAGGCAATATTTAGATGATAAACGTATATAAAATATTAATCGTTAACTATCGAACATCTGCTGAGCAACCTTGTTCCATTTGGCGTTACAATTTGATTTCCGCTATTGAATGTCCCAAAGGTGGAAGTTGGGAGAGTTCTTTAGGCGGAAGGCGAAGCTTAGACAAAGTGCAGACGCGCTTAAGTATTCTCGCAAAGAAAGGGGTTGTTCGCGTGTTAAGTCAATCAATTAGATAGGATCGATAATTTTCATTGAGCGCATCGATGAAAGTGTGGTTTGGCGAAGCTCACGAGTTTAGCGAACCTCGATAAAACTTGCTCCCTTAATTCGATAAGCCCCGAGAAATTGTCTCGAATTTTTTTTAACTTTTTGTTTTATCCTTTAAAGAATCGCAAATTCGATAGAAATAGTTGATTGATTCATCGATCATGTTCGAGTAATGCAATAGTTCGCAATCTTAGATTATTTTTATGATTCGAGTGCAAATATTCGTGATATTTGACAATAAGTACGTACAAATTTGCAGAAAAATCGTCACATTTTCCGTCAAATTTTCGATTTATTCCCAAAGACGAATGTCGTGTCTGTTATCTCGCCAAATTGGTCGCGCAATTTACGTGATCGAGCGAATCGTTCGAATGGAATAAGGGCTTTGAAGGGCTCGACATTTGCCGCAACAAGATCGAGGTCTTTGGGCGAGCGAGAAGACCAGTTAATGGTTCCGTCATAAATCATTTAATAACGAACATTAGTCCACGGTTACCGGTGCCAGGAATGCGCACAGTCTCTTTCTATTTTTCATCCGATTCTCATTTATTATAAAAAATTATTATTCGATATTCGAGAGGAATTCAAACGTATTACTCCCCATATGTTTGAAATTTGAAATTAATTTTTCTGAGAACTTTTTTTTTTGAATGTAAAAATTTGTTTCATAATGAGGAGGAAGATATTTCATTTCATTAAACGTAAAGTGAATATTTTTACGAAATTTTTAGCAAAATTAATTTTAAAAAATTCTATTTCCATTTATTATTTTATTCATTTCGTATTTTAAATTGTAAAATTAGGGGATATTTCGTTATATTTTAGTAATGGTATATTGTAATATATTTCTATTAGTTTATTTAGTTTGGAAGCTTGTACGAACGTAATGGATTTCATCTGAATATATTTTATATCTCTGAGTAAAGATTTGGCAAGGAATCAGCAGTTTCAATTAAGGAATAAAGGTCGCGATCACGAAGTGAAAAGTCGAGAGGAAAAAGAGGGAAAATGGCTAGAGAAATAATTCACTTTTGACAATTTTCTGTCTTTTTTTCCTTGCAAGATAAATCCCTCGGTATCGTTTCTTCAAATCGAAAAAAAAAAACTACTAAGCTATTTACAATAAAAAGATTAATTTAATATTTTCTAAATGTTCCATATAAGAGGAGGAAGCACGAGTAAAAATTACTTCTTCCATACGATAGTTCCTATACAATTAGCTTATTAGTTTTTTCACAAGAAATGATCACATTTTAGAAAACAATTTTCACAATTGTCTAACTAGAAAAGAAGCAACAAAATACACGTCACTAAATTTTTGCCTCGTATATACATACCTATAGATATATTTTCTCCAGGAGAAAGATAACGTTGGACAGATAACTTTCAACTACTTCAAAACGATATTATCGATGAAGTTTTATCTGAAAGGGCGTAGCTCGTGATATAGATACGCGTGAGACGTTTCCTCTTTTCTCAGCCTCCAACTGTCTCTCCAACTTATGGAGAAACTCACAAATGAATAGTGAACAAGCATTCGTTTCCCTTTGTTCCTTATCCTCTCGAAAGATTTCACCTCTGGAAAGGAAAAACTCGCGGAGGAATTGCCCCGAAAGAATAAAGTGTACGCGACGGTTAAACTTCTCTCTGCTTTCTGTTTCTCAGTCTGTTGTCAGAATGAGAAGGATGCACTTATCCTTGCTGTAACGAAGGCTGAGTGTTCCACGAGATTTGCCTTTTTATCCCTGTCGTCTACGAGGAAATAAAGAATAGCAAAAGTAGTATAGTGAGCAAATGTAGTTAATTATATTCTTTGTAACAAACGCGCGATAATCCTCGTTGTATAATATATGAGCGAAATTTCGTTAAACTATATATTTTTGAAACTCGCGCCTTTTCCGTTCTCATTTGTAACATAGAAATCTCATTTCATTAAACGATTTATGATGTTTGCCATTTTTCTCTCGCCTCTCTCTCGCAAGGGAATTACTGGGGATGAAAATTTGGAAGGACACGGTTTTTATTTTTTATAAAAGGGGATAAAAAATGATAGCGACGCGTCACGTCAGAATTTCACTTTAAATATTCGGTGATAATTTTAAAAATGTAAAAAAAAGTGTATCCTTTTTTTCTGCGAAATTTCACTTTATAAGAGACCGTTTCGAAAGATTGTGTTTGTCACTCGTCGAAAGAACCACCCTGAAAATCCACCCTCGCTCACCACCCTTCAAGATCCTTTCCATTCGCGTTGCGAGTGACGAGCGAGGGGGGGTGAATAAATGGAGAAAGTTTGGCAACAAAAGAGAAACGTGGTTAACTCTTACCAGCTCAGACACTTGTTCCCGAATTTCCCGTTTCCTTCGACTTTTATTATTCCATCGTGTACTTATTGTCAACGAATTTTATCACTTCTGGTGTGGATTATCGAGAAGAGATCGAACGTCTCGTCGTACAGAAGATTGTATTGGACCATAGAGAATATAAATATAGTTATAACAATTCTTCAAAAACTGATCATTTTATCTAAAAGAAAAATGTATCAAAATAAAAGAAAAATAACTTTTTGTATTCTTTGTATTATTCAATTGTTATAACTAAATTCCTGAGATTTTACAAATTAAAATAAATACGATTGTAGATTGTAGAAATGAAAATAAATTTGAATATCTCTATTACGAGATCCAACAAATTTATCCGCAAAATTTCGCACAATTCATTAGAAACCAGAACTTTTTACTTCCAAAATCTATGGAATATTACTGTCAAAAATATGTAGAATCCACGCCAATGTATATTCAACCCTCCACAAGAAACATTACACGAAAAAACGAAGCTCAAGAGTTCGATATATATTCGCAAAATGAAACGATCCCTGTGTTTCACAGACTTCCTTTTTTGCACGATTCTCCGCGATAGATTAGAAAGAAAAAGAGAGAAAGAGAGAAAAATAAAAAGAAAGGAAAAGAATTGCACAGAGGAAGATGCTGGAACGGTATGTAAATACCGGAACGTCAGTTTCTTAGTTTCCACGTTTCGACTTCCGGCCTCGAGTCGGCCTGATGGGCTTTCGTTGTCTTCTTGTATCCCTGTAACGATAATAATTCGATGGGGGTGCTAGAAAGGAAAAAAGAGAGGAAAAGAAGGGTGACGGAGAGGACGAGCTAAGAGCTGAGGGTGGGACCGGAAGAGAAAGGCAACGAAGAAGGGTGGTTACGACTTCATGGCGCCTGAAGCATCAGCGAGCCGCGGATTTTACCAGGATTTCTCGTTCGTTTACCACGAGGTAATTTATGAACGATTGATATATTATTTCTCGTGATAGAAAAATTATAGATTGGTTGGGTAGTTAGGATCGATCGTTTTATCCCATCAGGCGATTCGTAATTTTCTTTTTTAAAGAAACTGCGTATTTGAACAATTTTATTTTTTCAAAAATATTGCACGAAGAAATTGTAGATGTACTTTCATCTTTAAATTAAGAATATTCTCAATATCATTTCGGTCATTAGATTAGGATTGTTAGGACGAATTCTTCCGCATTCTTTGAAGGACAACGTTTCGTTCCAGTTTTTTATTCACTCCAAAACTTTGTAAAAATCATTGGCGTAATATCTCGCGTAACCTTATTTCTCCTCTCTCTCTCTCTATATATATACATACGTATATATCATCGTATAAACTTTCCAAGTAGAACGTTCGACTGAAATTCACGAGTGCTTTACGAACTTTCCAGACTCTCATAAGTGTATCCTTTCCATCTTCTCTATCACTGACAATTACCTCTCTCCTTGCTCGATATTAGTTTCGTTTACCAGAGTAATAGGCCTTTCACTCGTAGGCCAATTACCTTCTTCCACGTGTCGATATTATCTCCATTTAACAACGATCCCTATTTATTCTCGATAATTCGAAACGGCCCTCGATCGATAAATCGCGATCGATTCACCTATTATTAAATTCTCGAAATCGAGCCTCGAGTCGAGAAACTTGCCCAAAGAATCGACTCTTTACGAAAATTATATCTCCATTCTTTATCTCGGCGGTTTCACGTTGAATATTATCTCTAATCAAACGATAAACAATATTTATCTTCTTCGTTTGTAAATAACTGGCCAAATGACTGGCACGATCGAGAAGAAGATCGATATCGGTCGCCCCTCCTACGATGAGGAACATTCCTCGTAGGAGGAAGGAGGCAACTTTGGCAGAATGGGTTTGCAAACATTACGATGTCCCGCGCAAATATTTGCTGGAGCACACCACGATCAACCTTTGTAAATTACACTTGAGAAAGTTGATCTCTTTCCCCGATTGGAATCCCCTCCCCGCCAAATAATTTACATTTCCGATTTATTTTTTTTCCAACTTGTAAATGTAAATGTCGCCCGATTATGCAGAGTATCCAAGATAGAAATTTGCGAATTTTATGGATCATTATATAATATAATTCATATTGTATATCGCTGTAGCCAATTTCAAAGTACACTTGTGGGTAATTATGAACCGATGCCAGCATCTTGTTCGTCCTTCGAGGCTATTTTCGAAACGGTTTCAGTGGAATGGCTATTAATCTTGGTTGTTAATAAAAATGACACCGAAATGTCTTCCCCTCGAGCGAGCAGCTTTTTGCCCGGGAAAAAGAATTACCGTGTTGGAACCGCGTCCTTTTCAACTTTTGAAATGGATCTTCCATTATTAGCTTGTATCGTTTAATAAAATATAACACGATATTCCGTATTATATTTTTACGAGTATCAGGAACGTCGATATTAACCTATGATATTGACAAGATAAGAAGACATCTTACGGACGGGATATCTTGATGTCTTCGTCGATATCCGGAAAATCGATTAAACACACGGAACACACAGTTGAATCGTTTCCTGAATTTTGAAGTAAATAAATTGTAAAATTATATTTAATATGTATATATGATATAGCGGCGAAATAATATTCAAATTTGTGCAAAATTTGATGTGAAACAATATCTGTAAAACAATATTTATTTTCGATAAATATAATTTTTAATAATTACGAAATATAATATCGCGAAATAATATTTGAAGTAATTTCATTGAAAAAGTGTCCATTCGCTTGAAAATGAAATAAAGTAGCAGTAGTTGTTTGAGTATTTCAAATGTTAAAATTGTAAATGTGTCCAGATTTAATATTTCCAATAATGTGTGCAACGATATCTGGCGTGATTCTTCAAAAAAAAAAACAAATTTCAATTATCTTCGAATCCAAATATTTCAAAATTCGATAACGAGTAACAAGAAGGTACACTTTTTTCATTGAATTCGTTTTGTTATTCTGTAAAAATATGGGAAAATGGATATTTAGATGATTATTATATTTTATTAATCTATTCAAATATTATTATTGTGCGTAGATGTAGAATTAGCATCTGTTATCGTTGTTTAATTAAGTTATTTTTCATCGATTCTCATTATATGAACATGAAATTCGTATTTATCATTTAGATTCCTCATAATTGGCAATTCAATATGTTTTTAACGATAAATTCATTCCTTTGTGTGAGAAATAAAACGTTATTATTACCCAATATCGAATTTATACCGTTAAATTTGTGAAATTTCGTTAAATATTAAATATGTTAAAATTAAGAAACATAAATCGTAATTGTTACGTATATTGTTTGTTAAAAATTATAAATTATAAACAAAGATATAATTATAAAATGAAACAAACAATACAATTTAATATTGTATAACGTATATTAACTAAAATATATTTCAATAAATTATACACGCATAATTGATGAAATTATCGTGAAACTAATTGAATATATATATATAATTTCTCAATCTCAATAGAGATTAATATTAATTTTGCTAAAAGCACACGTGCATTTTTAATAAAACTAAATTTGCTTCGTTAATTTCGTTCCAAAGTTTCATTTTAAAAAATATCGTGATTCCACCACTAATCGTGTTTCTTTTTTTTAGATTAAACGCAGCTTCGATAATTGAAAGCAATCGCGATTGAAACGATTGTGCCGAAGAAGTTATCAGCGCTCGAGCACATCGTTTACACGAGGGTGGTGCAAACGTGCACGCAGGTTTTTCACGGTGAAAGCGTGCAAGCGGCATTGGTCGTTCGGTCGATTGCGTTCCTTCGTCCAAGTAGAATAGGAAGATGGACGAGGGGTGTAGTCTGTTGGAGGGTTGGAGGACAGGAGGCAGGAAAGAAATCTGAACGCTGCCGTGGGAGCAGAAGACGACGAGGTAAACCGAGCGGAAGGGTGGTTTTGCATGTAAGTGGGTTACCTCGTCGAGCTTGTGGAAAAATTTCGAAATTGTTCAGGTCGCCTCCACCTCTGTAAAAGGGACGAGATATCCTTGGGTCGTCCAGTCGAGTCTCAAGAGAGAATCTTACGTTCGAACGAAGGGATAAATCTTGTAGAAAATATTTCGGATCTGGATGGATAGGAATTTCGATGAAAATCATTGGATAGGCACTCGTCTTAAATTATCAGTACAGTCGATTAATTTCGAGACAGAAGAAAATTTAGAAATTCTATTCGAAGGGTGATAAAAATTTTCGGATCGATTTTATCCCCATGAAAAGAAAATTTCTCCATCGTAAATATTTGTATGTATATAAAACTTCGATCAGAATTTTTGGTTTCGATGCAACGTGAAGTACGAAGACTTTTGCAATTGATTGATTTGTCTCTTGAAGATTCTCGGTCTTTTTTACTTTTTTTAATTTCTCCGCCTATTATTTTCGAATTCTCGGGATTGATGTACGATATATTTTACGTATTAGGCGAGAATTCTAATCCATGCTCTCAATTTGCAATTTAATCGCAAGATTTTAGACTTCGTATCGATGAATAGATCTTGTTTTCTCGAATAAATTAAGAGTTAAACGATATTCAATCATTTTAATCTATTCTTTGTTACAGAGAGAAAAAAAATCAAAACGAGATTGTTGGAAGCAGTTGACCGACGAGTTCGTTTCGTCGATTTAAATAAGGGGTAGTTTGAAAGGATGAAAGAATTAACCTCCCCGGTTGAGTGATTGACTTTCTTCCCTTCTTAACGGTGTAGGGTTACGCGAGTTGACTCTGAAATTGAAGTAGGGAATCAAGAAGGAATCATCGACCTCCTGTCACTTTCAAGTCGTCGATAGAGATGATGGATTATTGCCATTAGTTTAGCAAGCCGTGATAGAGATTGCACGAAGGGATGACGGGTTATGGCTTCTTCTGTCCCTCTCTCGACACGTTATTCCTTTTCCCTCCCTGTCTGTTAATAGAACCCTTATAAATGATTGGCGTGTGCGTAACTTTTCATCGATTATATTTATGCGTGTTCAATTTTAAGAGATTCTAATTTTTACGGAAAATTTTTACGTTTCGTTGTTTTTCATAATATATCCCGACATATTTTCCCTTCCCTCCTTTCCTCTCCCACATAGAATTTTCTTTAATAGAATTAGATGATATTTATAACTTTTCATCGATTATTTATTATTAACTCTTTACATTTGTGACACATTATTTTTTTTTTTAGAACGATTATAGGATAAAAATATCTTTCGAGAAATTCTAATTCTGTCTCTCAAAAGAAGAAATTTTCACCACAAGTAAGTACACATATTTTCATCCATCGTTAAATAAATTTCAGCAGTTTTGAATGTTTTAATTTTCGAATTTTTAGTTAGGTTCTTTCGCAACTCTCGTAAATGATAGCCACATAACTCAGAGATTCTCATGGATTATTTATATAACTAAGTTTTGGAGAGCCGTAAGAGTTTTCCAGTTGCAGTTCCTCCTTCCCTTACAATGTGTCATAATATCGTCGAGAACTTGGCAAATACGGCTCCAAAAGCGAAATTCTCTCACGTTCAAACGTGAGCACGGGCTGTTACGCCAAACGTATCGCGCAAGACACTCGTAACTGTAACCGGAAGCTTCGGTTTCCGCGCAACGCGACCGGAATTCTAAGCAACACGATTGCTCCACGTCTCGTGTCCACGAAATTAACGGAACCGCTGCAAGTTAACTCGATTCCTTGTCGGATAAATGTGCACCCAGTCAAAGATGAAAAGCGGGGGCGTCGAGGGAAATGACTCGGTGGCATCCGCATCGATCTAAAACGTGTCAACCCTCTATTTTCGAGTTTAAGAAACTCGAAATGGTAAATATTTTCCTTTATTTTGTCTTTTTGAAACGGAATTGTTAATTCGCGAAGATGTAAATTGTTAACTTTATATATTTTAAATTGTTCTTTTTTTTTTAATTAATTCCAGATCAATTTTTACAGTATTTTGATCGCTCCTTTTTAAAGTTGGATTGATTCAATTGATCAAAGTTTCTTTTCCAACGAAAGGAAAGATGAAACCTTGTGTAATCGACCTGTGCTTTCGGTTAATTCCACACAAGGAAAGAAAGGAAATTTCTCGTTTTTGTTGGCGCAACGCTCGTGAAAATCCGAGTCGAGTGGGATTTAGATAAATGCAAAATTCATTTCTCCGTTTTCAACGTGTTCAGCCCGTTTCCGGTCTGAACACTTACACTTTGCCACTGGGATCTTTTCAAACGACTCTTCGTGTCTCCCGCACAAATAGCTTGTAGCACGTAGAAAATGAATTCAGTCTCGACATTGTAGCGAGGAATTTAATTAGCTGGCTTTGAACGTATTTATTCCCCGTACATATTCCTACGACCAACATTGTCAAGGGTGATTTTTATCCTTTCCTTTTTTTTTTCTGAATCGAATTTAAACGAGGAAAGAAAGGGATAAAATTTTTATCATTCATTATTCATATATCGAATCAGAAATTGAAAAATTTTTTCAGAGTTAATTTCCTCAAAAATAAAGGAATGAATTGTTTCCTCGTGGAGAATCTCCCCTTTTTCAATATCGTGTAAAAAGTTTTAGTTCGATAAATTGAAAATAAGAATCGTTTCTGTTTTATGTAAAAGACTTTTTCCAAAAATTTATTTGTCAAGTGTGTTGTTCCATCATTAAATTTATGATTACGAATTAAGCTTATCAGACCTTCCGTTTTTTTTTTTTTTTTATACAGAAACTCAATAAATTCAATTTTTTTTCCTCTCGTGGTAATAATACCTTTAGAGATATCTCTGCTGCGGTTTCCCACGGTAGACGGCTAAATATGTTTGCCAGGGTTATCAACGACCCTAATTCACTTTGGCTTGACATGTTATTCAACCCTTTCATTCCCGTTTAGCATATCTTTCCGCCACCCTAAATCGTTAAAAAATCTCCCAGCGCTTCTTTTGACGAACCAATGTCTTTTGACAAATCCATGAAAGATCGTGTAAAAATTAAATTAATTAAAGAAAGGATATATGTGTTAACGTTCAAAATTCTTAAAAATTACAAAATTTTATTAAATATGGACTTGCATTAATTTGATTCTTTTGATACAAATTTATTTTTCGTCGTGGAAAGAAATTTGTTAATTCCAAAATTTGTTTTATAGTGTTTTTCAGAATATTCTAAAATTCGATTTTATTGTGACATATTATAGCTTGAAAAAAAAATCAATGTCCAATTTCAAACATTATTCAGAAACACGATGAATTAATATACAAATTTTAAAGAACTTCCATCAATTAATCCAAAAGTTTTGGTTATTATCTAAATAATTTGTATATTAATTCATTTTCCACTATTAAATTTCAAATTGGTGGGTTTAATATTTCGTTGCATCTTAATTTTTGCGCGAAATTTTGGTGCAAAATCAATTTTTTACAAGCATTATTCAAAGTATAATGAAATTCTATTAGAAATTTATTTTATTCTTCAATGCTTTCAATCTTTTTATATTTTCCTTTTGCACGCGCGTGTAAATTATCGTATATTTTTTTTTATAAATTTTTTATAAATGTACGATCGTGAAAATACACGCGCAACTACATAAATTATCGAAATTTCTTCTTAAAAAACGATATCGTTTTTTCGCAGTATCATTCGTGGATTCGTACTTTAAAAAAAAATTCTAGTCGTTAAAAAAACTAAATATCAATGGAAGATTTAATTATATAATTTATTCGAATTCTATTAAAATCCCCGCTCGATTATATACAAATCGTAAACTTGTCGCCGCGCTCATTGTCCCCGCTCAAGCGAATGTTTATACACGGGTTATGTCGCGTCGACTTTTAATATCAATACGATCGTCGCAGTGTTCGCACGAAATTCTTCGCGCTCTCCTTGTTATATTACGTATTACATATTATCGTTTAAAATTTATCATTTTTTACGCGAGTGAATTTTTTATACGGATTGCGAATACACAAAATTTTGTTTTCCTTAAAATAATAATTATTATCTTGCTCGATAAAAGATAAAATTGAAGGGAAAAAATTTTCAATTTCATACAATTTTTATAACGACTTTTTCGATCGTAATTTTTTCGATAATTTTTTTTACGCGCAGAAATATTATAAATATTTCTTCGTATATTTTTCTATCATAAAAGGAACGAGAAAATTTTCTCGAATAAAATAAAAAATATTTCTCGAATTATTTCGTTCACGTTCGTATAAAAATACTATTCTTTTTTCGAAATTAAAAATTTTTCTCGATTACACGATTCTTACGATTCATTCATTCTATAATTCAGTAGATCTTCCTCCAAATAGAACATCCATTGTTGAAGAATTTCGCGCGACAAAGTAGGATATCTTTCACGTGTTCTTTCCTTTTCGAAAAATCGCATAACCACTTTCCCTCGCTATATCCTTTCCTGTCGTTCCCTGAACCTTGAAGTACCACGCTACAGAATTGTTTTAGAATCAACCTGTATTCTTCTCCTATTGTTTCGATCCAAAATTACGCTTCATAATCGTCTCGCTTCTTACGACGATTCAGGGACAATTGAATCGAGCCTCGAGCATTTCGAGAAACAATTGCCATTGTCCCGAGTCAATCCGCCTTGGCCATTAGGTAACTTCTCAGCAGAGGGACATTGAACGCTTATCAGCGTGTTAACGACGATAATAATGGAACTAGCCTGTACGCAATACCGATACCTGATTAATCCTTCCACCAGATAACGCCCAAATTACGGGTCTTCGTTTTCTATATTAAATATAATTTTCTTTCGTTTTTTTCTAAAAGCGGATCAATATTCCTCGACTTTCGTTAAATCGTGCTTCCAACTTCTTTTTCGCAATATTCAAGTAATTCGCGATTCCTTTCCCTCCGCCTGTAGGTGTGCAATGTAATACAAGCGATAGTACAGGATAAATATTCGTAGAATATGTTTTCGAGAATCGAGGGATAGAAAATGAAATTGGTTTTTTTTGGATTTTTCTCTCGTTTCCATTGTGAGGAAAATTTAATACTTGAAATTAATTCTTTGCATTTGAGAAATTCAATTATTATTATAGGCGAGGGGAAAATATTTTCCAGAATCGTGTTGTGTTTTATCTTTGTTCCATAAAAATGTTCCATAAAATTTGTATCGAAGTTTTAAAGAATTTTCATCATCCTTTTAACAAAGTTTGAAAAAGTCCTCGAGTCTTCGCGAAGGATTAAGTAAAACTTTATGATTAATTGCGTTTAGTTATGAGAGAATTGTCTCGTTGTTATTTCTATAGAATAATTGTATATGATAGAAAAAGAAAATCATTAATCAAAAATTACAACAATCGATGAATCGGGATTTTTGTTAATTCGGATTAAATGATCGAGAAAATTCGAGATATTATATCGAAAGATAATAAGTTAAAAAGTTACAGGGAATTTTTTTAAGTAACCAATTTTGTTGATGACAACCAATTAACGAAAGTTCGATGGCGCCCCTTTCCCTCTCGTTTTCTAAATTACTCGAATCGATCGTAAAATTCTCAAGGTCCTCGAAGCAATTCCCTCCGTTTCCTGGCTAAATTCGATCCGAGAATTCTCGAGCAATTTCGAAAAATTTATCGAAGCAATATCACGATTTTCATTAAATCGTGATACCACTTCCAGTCCTTGACTCGCTTTTTTCTATATTCCCATTAACAATAATCATCGTTCTTAATTAATCTACGGCGCCATTGCGAATGGTATCGGTAGTGCATCGATGAAATTGGCTTTCTTCGATTAGAAACCCGTCTCAATATTCGATTATCTCGCATCACGGTGTTGTAAAACACGATTTAAAAAATTTCTCGTAAGATCTATCCGCGTAGATTACTTCCTACATTTCTTCTTTCCATTTATTTTGATTTCTCGAAGTCGAGGAAAAATTAAAACTACTCGCCTCAACCTCGTTCCAAGAATATCAAACAGGCTAATCTAATTGGAAAATTCTCTCAAATTCAATCAATTTTAAATTTCGAAGAAAACAACAATCCAATTGTATTAACATTTATTTCATCGTCACCCAGTTTCTCGGCTCTGCGTTAAACCTAACCCAATGCCGTTTGCGTGCCCGATTATTACAACTCGATCGTAAGAAGAAGAAAGATGAAGAGTAGAGCAGCAGCTTGCGTAACGAAAAGCGGTCGAAAGTACTCGATAATCGATCGAGTAAAGTTCTCGGCCGATACGAAGCGTTACACGAGGACGAGGTTATATTTCATTCCCCCCTTTTTCATTCTTTCGTCTCGAATCGCGGACGAGATTCGATGTATCGTTTGATATATCATTTGGATATTTGGAGATGAGGTTGAAAAACGGACGAGATGTCAACTTGGTTTCAACCCGTTCGTGCTGGGTTAGGAAAGGGGAGGAGGGGATGTCTGCGGGGACGTAATGAGAGCCATAATGCGATTACCCTTCGAGGGCTTCAGCCAACTACCTCTGAACTCGTCGGATTTCTAGCTATTGCTCTCTTCCAGCTAAACATCTTTACGATTGGCTGGTTACATTTTTTTCCCGCGATATTATTTATCCAATTATTTTTATTTTTCATTATTATTATTATTAACGCAGCGTTTTTTATTTTATTTCTCGTTTTACAATTTCAGTATTTCAATTTTATTTTTCTTTTTAAATTGAATAAGCTATATATAGTTATTTTAATTTGATGCGTTTTCTTTTTCTTTTTTTTAATTTTGTTTAAAAGATGCAGCATAGGGATTTTTGATAGGGAAAAAAGGGAAAGAGTTTGTTGAGTAGTAAAGAATAGTAAGAGAGGGGTGCAAGGTAGTTATTTATTGACGAAGACCTAATTGGATTTCTATTTAACTGTTGCGGTTCGAAGAATCGATAGAAGCATTAGAGGAATGCTCCCACAAAATCTCGCCGATGGTAAAACTATTCGTCAATTAATTCCCGCTAACTCTATTACGCGTTTTCAACTGTTAATGAAAATTCCATTGACCATCTTGTTCCATTGGCTACCTGTACGAATTACGACAAAATCTAATAGATATTTACTAGAAATATATCATCTCATATTTCTGTCGTAAAATCTTTACACATCTTTCGGAATGATTTAATTAACGATCATTCGTAACGATAACTATGGTTTGATGAATAATTATTTCAATGAATTTCATGCATTGAAAAATTGATTTACTTTACTCTATTTTATTTATATATTATTATTTCATTAGATACAAGAATCAGTTCAAAAGTAAAATGAATAATATTTCTCAATTATTATATTTATTTCTCAATTAAAGATTAAACGTCGTATATCGAAAAAAACGATATCAAATAACATAAATATATTTATATTTATTCATATTCCGCGTGAAATTCATTGAAATGATTTTTTACACACATAAATATACGAAACAACTTTAACTTTTCATTTTAAAAAACGAACAAGAATTACATCATTTCGCATCGAAGCTTAAATTATCCCGGCACGGAAATTCGGAAAAATATCATCAGCGCACAGTCGGCCGTGAAACGCGTTGCACTTGGACGCTCCATCGATGTCTTCCACTCTCCCGTTCCCGCGAAGGGGGCAGGAAATGGGAAATATTTTCCGGAAGAAATGCATACACGCGCGTGGCGAATAACATTGGATCGTTGCCAATCGTACGGCTGAGTACGTTGACCTTCGCGTATCTGTTCTTTGAGGAAGGGGGAGGGGTGGAAGTTGCAGGCCTGCAACCACTCGCATTTCCGAGTCCCTGGTTTTCTCCGCTTCCGCTAATACGCCTTTCCCCGTAAATTACAATTATCGCCGCCGGTTGAACGTCCTTCGACCGGAGCGACGATTAATTTTCCAAATGTCGTCGGGCTGCGAGGGTTGCGCTCGCAATTCGGGAAAGTGGGGCGTCTTCTCGATTCCGTTCTGATCCCGTGAATTACGATTTCCATCGATTTCCCTGTTTTCGAACAACACATGTTCGATTTGGAAAAAATGTTCTTCTCCGTGGTATCTTAGTCTCTTGATGGCCAAGATCGATTTGGAATAATTAGTAGATTGGAATTATTAGTAGATTGTGTTTGAAATATGTAGATATTGGGATCAGGCGTTTCTTCTTTCTCGAAAGAGAATTTTTCTTCATTTTCGTGTTCGATTCGACGAAAATTGAATTTATATATCGTGGGTGAAGAACTTGATGAAGGTTCACCACAGAATAGAGAAATCTCGAATTAATTTCATTTCAATTTATTTAAAAATTGAATACCGTGTTGTGTAAAAATATTCTCTTTAAGAATAATCGTTTCGTCCCTTTACGTCCAAAATTCTCTCCAAATTTCTCGTGTAGACAAAGGGATAACGAAAATGCTCTTGAAACTCTCTCGAAACTGAGGTGTGGTTTCATCCCTTTGTTTCCATTTCCCTGGCCCTTTATCCGGGAACCGCATCGCGGGTTTACCGGCCGAACTAACATAAGCCTCATTATCCCGATTCTAATAAACCATAGCGGCAATTCAGACTTTTAGAATTAGCCTAACCGGAATAAAAGTGTAATCGCGGTCTGCCCACTTTGGAATGCATGTCTGGTAACGTTAGAATTAGAAGCCTGGAGAGTTGCATTTCACGGATTTGCTCGGGATATACTTGGTAACTTGACCGTTTCAACGTTAAACCGTTAAAGGGAAAATATCACGGATTCGTGTTTCCCCCTTGTTTAAACGCAGCTATTAATTCACCGACAATGTTGGCCAATACAATTATAGGGGGGAGGAAATCCGAGACTAAGCGAGAGACTGGGAATAAATTCTGAGACTAATGGGAATAAACAGTTGCTATAATAAGCCCCTTGATATATATTTGATTGTTGGATTTAGATTATGATTAACATTAGTATTATCAACGATTTAAAGTATTTCCACTTCAATAAGGGAGAATAATCGACGAGATTTTTGAGCTGTAGAGCCATGGAATGATACGATTAATTAAATAAATTTTAAACGTATAACAACGATTTTTGTTTCTACTTTTTCGAATGAAGAAAAGAAAGCTGCACGAAGATATAAAAATATTAATTCGAAAATTTAAAACGAAAATCCAGAACACAGCGATTCTCAAACCAGTACAGAGAATTTTATGCGAATCGTAATATTATAAACTTTTGCACAAGCTTCGATCGAAAGAGAAATAAATCTACGTACGAGATTCTTGGAAGATCTCGAAAAATATATGCACCGTGGAAAATTCATAAAATTTCCCCCAAGAATCATCCTTTCACCGAATCTTTCCACCTTTCCCCAGTTTTATGAAGCGTTGGAATATATATTTTCGAAATAGTCGGGGAGGAAGCATTGACCTAGTAGCAGAAGTTCATAGATATTTCCTTGCTCCTGTTGTAGATCACACTGGAAACTTAGCTAAGCAATCCCATGGGAAGGAGAGGGAAGAGAGGAGGGGACTCGACGAAACTTGGACGCATTCCAACCACCCTCTCCGCATAGAAAGCCTGTCGACGAATTGAATAACATTATCGTCACGGTTACACTTGCCGCGTTCGAGACGCAGTTTATCCCCGCGTGTTAACCGCGATCTCGTCAATTTGGATCCCCTGCCCCGTTGCATTATTCAAATCATACGTTCCTCGTTGTTGGTTTTTCCACGCGCATCCCGCATAATGCATCCAGCTACTACGCTCATATAATCCTGGACTTGGACTCGAAGCTCCGACTGATCGACTCATCCGACTTATCTCGCCAAATATAAATTCATCCACGAGTTTGTCTGCCAATCCTCATGAAAGTATGATTTCCGTTACCATGAAATTCGTTAGCCAAGAGTCTTTAGCATCTACGAGCCAAGAATTTATCGAACAATTTCGAGGAAATTTTTCGATCGAGAATTTTTGTTCTTTTTTTCTTTTATTATTATACGCGAAGAGATCGAAGAATCAATGTTTTATTAATCAGAAGAGGAAAACACGGGAACTCGAAGGTGAAAATCTCTTTGCTTCTTCTCCGTTCAAGCTTGCGTAAATTTTTATTCGAAACTTTCCGACGCGAAACTTGAAAAAGGAGACACTAACTTTCGAATCTGCATCTCATCGTTAAATTCTCGAATGGAGGACGCGATAAAATTTTCATTGCTATTTGTGGTCCCCAGATGAAAGAAGAGAATCTTGATTCGAATCTTACACGCGCTCATCTCCGTTCCAGAAGAGTTGAGAAATCGATAACAAGCAAACGGAGGCGTTCCACAAGGGCTAGTAAGAAGCAGTAAATGAATCGCAAAGGGGATGTTGCCGAAATTGTCGTCCATTAATTCAAACGCTTCCATCTCGTGAAATTCACTTCTTCCTTCATCTTCGATTTATCGTCCAGGAAAAAGCGAAAGTGTATCTCCCATCGAATCTTTTTCCCGTTTGTTCTGTGCTTATGCTACCTTCTACTGGACCCTTTATAATTCCAATTTACATAGAGAATCAAATGAGGATTACTAGTGAGTGCCCTGGGGATTATTCAAAAATTTAGCTAAAGCGAGCACTGCGATTAGAATTTTGCCTTGCAAATTGGACGTCGTTACAATTTCTTCAAAGAGTGGAACTATTAAATATAACTTCTAATTAAGATCTTGTATTAAGAAAAAGATCGAAAAACGAGAGTTCCTCCAGAGTTCCACGTGGATTTTTACAGAAAATTTCTAAACGACGATTGGAATTTTTCGCCTTGCACGAATTATTAAACAAACTAGCTTCCCAATTAAGATCCCAAATTTCCATGGAAAATTTAAGCAAGGTTCAACGTTCTCCGGAGTTCCTTATAACAATCGATCGCCTTCAATCAACGAGCAAATATTTATCCAACGAAAGAAACGCTCGGAATTTCCAAAAATATTCGTTTTCATCCCTTGTCTCTCCTTTTCAAGAATGGGAAAAATGCGTCGTTTTTCCGAAAATAAAAAGAACAAGTAAATCGACGAGCATTTCCTCCTTTCCGCCAAATTCTAAAATTCAATCGACGACGAACACGGCGAACTCAATTTCTTACCCTTATTCATCTTCCCTCTGCTACTACTTTCACCTTGCTAACCTACACAACGCTCGAAGTACAGAGATACAGAGGGGAAGGAATAACAGAGTGAAACTTACGAATGGCTGATTTCGTATTCATGGAAAGCATCATGAGTATTCGTTGGAAGTCGACGCAGGTTGCGGTGGTCTTCGAATAGCGTGTTGGAGGCGCGACGTATGGGAATCTCGGCCTGTTCGACGGGCAAACGAGAAAGGACCGCGGGATCGAGCGCGGAAGATACATTTCCCCGGTTATTGCGTCTATATTGGATTGTCTAGCAAATACCCGACTTCTCTATCTTAATGTTACCGTCACAACCGTATCCCGACAATCCAGGAGGGAATCGATTCTCTTATCCCCCTAACGAGTGGATAAAAGAACTTTTGGATAAGGGATATATGTTCCAGTTGCAATATTGGGAAGAGATGGGTGAAAAGTATAAGAGGAAAACGTTTTAAGGATCGAACGTTTTAAGGAAATATGAAAATATGATTTATCGATGGAAAAATTGATAAAGAAGATTTCCAATTGTGTCAGAATTTTTTTTTATTTGAAGAGTTAAAAATAGTTGGGGATAATCAGTGAATTTTGTGCGCAATTTTCCAATACGATTGTCGCTTAATGGTGTATATTATACAATTCGTGGGTGGAGAAAGGCAAACACTAGACACAATGGGGAATAATTTTTATACGGAATCGTTTTTAGAAGTAAATCGTTTCTTTCGATCGAGCTTCATTTGTTATTTAATCGTCGTAATGAATGATGAATTTTGGAGAGTAATACTCGGATTCGACAAAATTTCAATTTCGATCGGTGGGATGTGGAATTTTGGCTCGAGTATCGAGCTCGAAGAATTTGACATTGACGAATTTGATCGTTTAATATCGGATTACGATATTAGTTTGCCGAACGGTGAAAGGTGCTATCAACTTTTCGGTGATTAACGAGGACAATATTGTGATGGTGGAATCATTGATTTTTTGCTTCGCGAAATTATTCGATCCGCGGAAATTGAATTTATGACTCGACACTTTTTTTACTTGAGAGATATTAAATTTCAATCCTCGAACGGAAGAATTGTAAGTGATTCTTTTGACTAGAAATTGTTATATCATTGAATCTTTGGAGAGGCAGGAATTATCGATATGAATTATCGCTCTTTCAACAATTTTTCGAGAAAGTTTTTAAGTCTTTAAAGATCGTCGATCGACACATTTTTCCTCGACTCGTGTCAACCGCTGATTCCATATACGCGGCTTTGTTTCAACAAAGAAGAAATTTACGGAACTTTTTCTCCATGAATGTCAGTCACGATGGCAAATATATGCGTGTTTTTTTTTTCTTTTTTTTTTTTTTTTTAACATCCAATTCCGCGCAATTTATCGACGCGCCGAGATATCTACGTGAAACGTTCGATTATTTATCTTCATTCGCGTTAAACCTCTGAACCATTTTCGTTTGCACAGTATTCCATCCCTTCAAAATATTATTGGACGAATCTTTTAAAGAGAGGGAACATCATGCAAAAATTATTATCTTTGCAAAAATATATCATCGTTGTCAACTTTGAATTTACCATAGAATTGTATTATACATGGCAGACGATCCATTTATCGGATTAAAAATTTCTTTCGACGTTTCCCTTCCGATTCAATCTTTGATCTCTGACGCGCCATTAAAACGATTGCTTTCGACCTTATTTATTAAATTTCTCGCATCTTTGATTCGAAACACTGTTGCGTCGATTCTCTCCTCGAGAATTATGATTTTTGTATATTTATAAAAAAATGGACAGATATTCATCGTAAAAAAAAAAAGGCTCATAAAAATTCCCGACGATCGTTGCTCGATGATTAATCGTAATGTAACGCAATCAAATATAATGGTTCGTTTACTAATTACCAGCTGACCAGCAGCGCGAATAAAAGTCGATCGTGCGCTTAATGACGGCGCCAGTTGACGAATTTTGCCTCGTTTCTGCCCGTGACAGAAACGCTGCCACCATTCCATGGGTCCATGGGTTTGCACAACGAGGGTACATTAATGAGTCCAATTTCGAGCGATTACGAGAAACAGTCTAGATATCTCCATGGGATATATTTTCGAAAATATTTTGAAAAAACAATTTTGAAGGAAAATTGGGGGAGATGTTTTGTTTTCGAATGGTATTAGAATTGAATTAAAAAGATTGAACGATAGATTTTAAGATAAAGGAAAAACAAATTATAATTCTCTTATTTATTTTTAAATTATTTATTTGAACAAATTTACGTGTATTCTTCTTTCTTCTCTCTTTATAATTCCAAGTATAAAAGTTTTTCTTTCTTAGTTTTCAAATCTAGTTTTTGAATATAAGTAATAATGAAAACTGATCAACATTCGTTTAGAGAATATACCATCTCGACGCTATTTAAATTAAATCTCTACATCGAATGTTCACCACCGGTGAAAGCGTATCAGTGTTATCAGCGTAGATGCTGGAAAGATTCAATTTCACCGGGAGGATTTTCATTTTTTAATATTCATGATCTCGATAAAAGGTCGGGCGGAGACGTACGAGCATACAAGATCGTCGAAAAAAATTTAATCTTTGATTAAAATCGCGCGAATCCCCGAAACCGTTCGATCTAAATCTTTCTCGGCCCGAATTTTCATCGAATCTTGACCACCATTTTCAAGAGGACGGTGAAGAATGAATCTGATATTCGATTTACGACCGTTGGTAAGAATTATCTTAAAAATTTTTAATCGTCACTTTTCGTAATCATTATTTTTCACAAGAATTTTCAAGAATTCCAATCACTTTTTTTTAAAGTCTTTTAGAATTAGATTCGAGGCCATTCGAATTTCCCAACACTTTGTTTAAATTTTAATAATTTAAAATTCCACCAGTTTCGAAATAATAATCGAAATTTTTCGTGAGAAAATTAGAGAGAAAAATTCCTCATCGCCAGTGTCTCGCTGAACCACTAACGACTAGCATTAGTTTAATAATTCGCAGGCATCAAGAACAGAGGAGAGGTTCGCGCTAGACGATAAACTCGGACGCGTCGGGTGCGACGAAACGCTCTCTAACTATTAATCACTTGCTAGCCGGCCATTAATTAACTGCACACCGAATTTTGTTCTTTCGGTCCTCCGTTGGGCCAGCTCGAAGAGGGCGTATGCATTTACTTACTACTGGCTTTCTACTTTGTTATATTTAACTCGAATTTACCGCCATTAGTGGCTGACTGTATTATTTCACACCCCTTTGAAGGGGTGTCGTTTCGAGAAGTTTAGGGAAAATAAGGATTGAAATGTTGTTGGATTCGACTTGCTTTTTAATTAAAGAGATGGATAATTGAATAGAGAGAAGTTTTTGTTCGATATTTTTTTTACTTAGTCTTCGTATTATATTCGAAATTCAACTTGCAGATTTTTTTTTTAAACTTTTTCCTTGATATCTCATTGAAAGTCGAAATAAATTTTCATTATTTAATTATCTTTCTCGATTCGGCTCATTGACGGCGTAATATCGAGTTAAGTTTAGCATTTTGATTATAATGAAACAAGCTGTGCAAACAAGGTATTGCCGAAAGACGAGAAAATCGGGTTAATTAGGGAAATAGGATACGCGGTTCGCGTTAATGACTCGCATTATCGTGTAAAGCCACGTCGACTTTATCGAGCAACAAAGCCGCGCCGTAGGAAATCCGGCTCAGAAATCATCCACTGGCAATCCGGTTCCGATACAGGCACAGTTTAGATCGAATTAGGGTGGCACAATTCGCGAGCGTTCAGCCGAGCGCATCCTCATCGATCTTTTCTTTTCCGCGTTTCTGTGTCGGTGTTAAGACGTTCGAATTTCTTCGTTTCATCCAATTCATCGAACATAGACCTTGTGACCTGTTAGAAAATAGTTTGGATCGATCGTGATTCGATATGAGATATTTTGTAGAACGAAGTAATTATCGCGATTCAGACGAAGGGATAAAAATTGCTGTGGCCTGATTCCTCCAAAAATAAGATTATATAATCTACGATCTTTTAAAAGAACAATTGATAAATTGATTTTTTATTTCGAGCGAATTAATTATTGATCTGTTTTTCTTACGTTATTCAGAAATGTAAACGAGATAAAATTTGCTAATTTCGAAAGCAAATTAATTTTGGCAGATGGAATTCTCTAAATTGCATTACGATTTAAGAGCTATAAATATTATTTGAACAAATTTTTACAGATTTATTGTACATGTATTAAATTTACTCAAAAATGTTATCAATTTGTATAATTTATCTATCTTCTGTTTAGAAAGAAAAAAAATCTTCGTGATTCAGATCATCAAAATCTAATAAAATTTCGCCATTTATCCGTGTGTCCGCCGTACAAAGGGCGCAGTTCTTTCTTCCAAAGGTCCCTACATTCTCCATAATATCTCCAACGAATGAAAAAGTTCCACTTCCCAGCTTCTCGTCCCATCCACCCTTTTCCTCGTGCAACCCCTTTAGCCAACCGCATCTACCGTATGTAACTTTCTTCCCTTGAAGGGAAAGAAGCGAGTGCAGGAAGGAGAGAGGAAGGGGAAAAAGGAGCAAAAAAAGTGATTTTTCGAAATACCTGCCTTCTCCCGCGTTTTTACCATTTCGACCATTCTATTTTTGCCTCGACTAGGCTCTGCTCTTCTTCCATGCTATCCTCCTCCGTATCCAACCATCCCCTCCCTCTCTCCCTCGTTCTTATCTTCCTCGAGGGTCGTTTCACTCGATGGAATTCCAGTCTTGTCCGTGAAGGAGGCTTGCGACGAGAGCCTTCCCTATTTTTCACTCGGCGTTGCACAAAGAAAGAAGGCCAATAGGAATTTAAGGTTCACAATGCAGGCGAAGGAGGTTGGATGCGCTCGCCTAATTCCTACATCCTGGCCCGCGTTTATAAGGGACACGTGGCGCTTTGATAAAAAAAAAAAAAGATTGGTAAAGAGTGGGTCAACACTCGCTTCACATTGTTTGTCGAGTGTGCCATTCAATGGTGTCGCACAGTTTGTATTAATATTGGTGGAATTTAATTCATTGAATTATTTGCAATCAGATGTTAATTGCATTTGAGACATTGTAAGTATGAATAATTTTTTATATCATACATTCAGATTCTAATTCTTGATTCTATGGAATATCGATATATTCTTTTCAGTAAATTGATTGGAAATTGAATTTCTATCAAACAACATGAGTGTTGTTATACAAAAATATCGAAGCTTATTCGATAAATCGACTCTTTCATCTTTAATGAGTTACTGGTAATTTAATGTACAAATCTTAAGATTTTATTTACTAATTTTTCTATTTCTTTTCCAGAATTCTATCCTAAAATCGTACGTCACGAATATCGCAACGCTACGAATATATTTTCTAGTCGTAAATTAATATTCAAAAGGAAAAGAAAAATCGAGAAATCGCGAAGGAACACGCAACAAGTTCTCGATTACCGAAAAAAACTTAGCCACGAAGCTAAGGTGTACATTTTCGAGGATACGCGAGACGACCGACAATCCGTGTAATAATTCATGAGAGGATGTCCTAATTCGCAAAGTGTGTCGTGTCAGCGTTGCACGTCGGTCGAGACGATAGGAAAATTCGCGATGTCTCACGGTTCGTTGGAAAACTGGCCCATTTATCGTCTGGTTACACGATGAGCTCGAGGTTGGAAATCGCGAATCGAGAGTAATCCTGAGAATTATTGCGCGTTAGTGCACGTCGTGCAGGTATCCCTAATCCACGTGGATATCAACTCGAATCGGGGATATATATATATATATATATATATATATATATATATATATATATATATATATATATATATGTATATTTTTTTTTTCGACGAATCTGCGAAAATTCCTGTGAAATCGTATTGGAGAGATTTTTATCTGCGCGGGACACGTGTATGTTCTTATGGGATTTATTTCAATATCCTGTTGATGCGCATTTTGAGTGACCGACTTTGTAAAAAAAAAATTCTTTCGATTTTTTCGAGCGATATTTCAACTTGTGAGTATAATTTAAACATTTTATTTTATGAATTATTGTTTTGTTATCACGTGGTGAATTATGATTGTTATATATGCGTAGGATTAATAATGATGAAAGCTTGGAAATAATTCCTTTATTTGCTCGCATTCACTTTTTCTTTTCCGCTACTTATGGAGCTTTTAATAATAACTGTGCATATATCATTGGGCAAAAGGATTGCCAGCACACGTATTATTAATGTATCATCATCGAAGTTATTGCCTCAGATACAGGTGGCGATATTATCGAATTGTCTCTATTCTTTCAATAATAATGAATCATGTTTTAATATCGAATTCGTGCATACGTTACAAAAGGACTCGCACGTATCATTAATATATCATTTAAAATTATAATTGCCGTATAGAGATATTGGCCATTATTGAATTGCTTTAACCTTTAACAATAATGAATTATTCGAAATATGACTCTCTTATGTAGATTTGTAAAATTCGATATGTGAAATAAATATATTGTACAGATAATATCAAGAAGAATTTTTAGAAGACTATATTAAACAAGTAACGTAAATTCACACGTTAGAAGAAAATGAAGTGCGAGTATTAAAAATAAAAATAGACCAAGAAGTTTAAACAAATTTCAATTTCTCGAATCGATCGACGAGACAATTCTCTTTAATGCAGGATTATTTGAAATAGATTTTCCTTAATGAAAGGATTGCATGAATTTATCACGTGGCAAACTTTGCCAGTCAACAACTTATGAAAGCAACGGATACATCTTGGAGCTAGGGTAGCTCAGTTAAGGGGGAGGAGGAGAGATTTCGCTCGAGCATCAAGAGGAGAGATCAAGGGGAATTTAATGTAAAAGTCTTTTCGAGTTCCACACGCATTTCCTGTAAACTCGCCTCGAAAGTTTCCTCCCCTCCCCGAGTTCTAGACTGAATTTTCAATGACGAGAAGATTTTTGCCGTTTCAATCTTCCTCACGAAAGATCACGAACTACCGGTCATTATCTAGTAACGACGTACATTCCGAAACAATAGGATGGTCGATTTACATTTCAGAAATTTTCCATTGTTCTTTCCCCCTTTGTCTCGCATTCGGTCATCTTTTTAATTCATTTGTTATTTTCCCTGAGTTATATCTCTCGAATCTTTCAAATTCATATCCGGTTTTATCTCGTGGCAGGATCATTTTGAATAAAAAATAAAGGGATCCGTTTAATAATAAAGAGATTCAAAATAAAAAGATTGAAGAAAAGAAATTTATTTGAAGGGAAGAATAATCCACGAATAATTCAATACTCGGAATTTAATCTTTTCTCAAAAGTGAAATAAGAAGTTTAATTTATTTTTATTATTGTTTAAAACAAACACAGCAAGTAAAAAGTAAAATAACTCGAATAATATATATATATATATATATATATATATATATTATTTTATACAATGGACGTTTTATATTTCATTCATCGAAGAATTTACTTCTACAATTTATTGAAGAATTTTATCTTCGTTCAAGATATTCGATAAAAAAAAGGGAAAAAAAGAAAATATCAATATCAACTCTACTCAAATATTATTCACGGATAATCAACGGCGTTTCAATGAAATTCTGCATTTCAATGAAGTTCTTTTCTTCCATTCGATTATATCCCCCGGACGAGAAAATTTCCTTCTCCCTTTCGAATTAAAGTTAGAAGTATCGTTATTCCCAGAAATCTAATTACTTTGGCGCCCAAATATATAAAATACAGTGGATATTAGAAAAGTTGCAAAATTTTAATTTCCCCTTGGTTACAATCCTCCACAGTTTCCTTCGTTCGTTTCATTATTTTTCAAAGAAATATGATTAACTCGCCGCATTGTTGCGTTCGTTAAAAAAGGAAGAAAGAACAAGGGAAAATTTTAAACATCTTTTTAATCCAGAATTCTGTATTATGCGGGGTTTATTTCTTATCCCGCGTGCATAATACGAATTTTCTTCACATTTTTCTTCCATTTACACGGTTACAGGATAACTTCTCTCATCACTGTGCACGTGATATTTCCTAGATGAGGTTGCATCAGGTAATGAGAAATTCCTTTATTATCCAACTTACCTAACTGTTTCAACTGTTGCCGAATAAATATAAGAAAAAACGAATCGCAAATTGATCGAGATTCGAAAATTGTACGAAGGATGAAAAGCAAAAGACGACGATTGGACGATCTTTAAATCTTCGTTAAGAGGATCAGAGATTTAGTGCTGTTCGAGGGAATGTATTATTAAATTGGCCGAATTCCTCGAGATATTTCTGATTTATCGTTGCGCTTTTGCATCCCTCGTTTTGTACCGTTCGTGGTTGCGAGGCTACAGAGGTAGAGATTAATTCACGGAAATTCCAAACCCTTATCCCGAATCCATAGGATTCGCGAAGATTACGTGGATACGATCTTAATGTAATAAAAAATTATAAGACACGATCTAATTAAATCGTGATTTAATCTTAGCGCATAGAAACTTATGATGTGGATATTCACAAAGATGAAATTATAAGAAAGAAATTAAAGCAATTAAGGAAAATGGGAAAGATAAAATAATTATTTTATCACGATGTACGAAGAAATAAAAAATATATCGTCCAAAGATCGATTGTTACTATGATTAAATTTATGGATAATTAATAACGATATTATTATAATATCGTTAATTATATTTTTAAAAAAATTGAAGCCGTGATTCAAGACATCATACAATCGTATTGTTAGAATTTTTTTAGAATTATAATCAACATCTGTGTAATCTTGCAAGAAGTTGAATAACAGAAGAGATTGAAACTGGAAGAATCTTTTTAAATCAACGATACCTTCTAATGGATCATAACATGAAATAATTAAAAAATCGAAATTCACGAAGAAAGATATGTATCTTTTAAATAAAATGAATAAAAATATGATCTCTAATAATAACCAAGCACGAAACAATTGCATCCAACGATCAATCAAACTGATAATCCACACAGGAATCAAGATAATTCAATATTGAAAATTGGCTGGAAGGGATCGGCGCCGATGTTTTTCCCAGAAGGGCGGCGAAAGGTGTTCCATCCACTTTGGGGCCAATAACTCCCAGTGTGCCAATTCCCCGAGGAAACAATCCGGCCGACCACGCTGCTTTATCCCGAAGAGAAAAGCCTTTTGCTCTAAATTTAAGCGACGAATGATAAAAAACGGCTCAGTTAAGAGGATGACTCTCTCGGGGATAAGGAAAGAAGAAACCGCTGAAAAAGAAAATCCTTCGATCCTCCCCTTCTCTCTCTCTCTCTCTCTCTCTCTCTCTCTGAGGGGTGTATTTATCGCCCCTCGTAGACGAAACAAGTTTACGCCTCGACGAGAAACAGGTCGAAGGATAAACGTCGAGTCGACGAAGGGAGTCGAGTTTATTCGTCGATAAATGGATTAGTCGAGCGACAAACGAAACAAAACTACGTGGAAGAGTTGGCGGCGCTTGAACGAGTTAAAGGGGGTCGAGAGAATGAAGAAGGAGGGGTGGAGAGTGGAGCGAGAGCGGAGGATCGCAGTGTTCTTTTTTCTTTCCGCGCCGGTTACTCGATTTCCACGATTTTTCTTTATATCGCGACTTTTCTTTCGAATTTAGCCGGCCATATATAGCGTTTCCATTTCTTCCATGTGCGTTTCTTTTCTTCTTTTTCCCATATATCGCGAATATATTTTGAAAGAAGGATATTCTATTTCTGTAAAGAGGTGGAGGAAGTAAAATGTTTAGGGGAAAGGTGAAAATTGCAAGATGGGGGGGGGGATAAATTATACTGCCCCGAGCGGAGAAGAAGGTTTTCCCTCCTCGACGATATCCGTCCAAGGACGAACAAATTGAAGGTTTCAAAAGAAAATTGCAAGAGGAAAAATTGGAAAGGAGTTGTGTGCGATCCCTCCGGCAATAACCTCTAGGATGACCTCGATTTTTAATAGAGATCATCCTCTCCTTAAGCCTGAGATAAAAGCCTGGGCAAAAAATAGAAGTTTCTTTCACGAGGAACCAGGAGGATAGGCCAGAAGGACATCTGCAAGTCTCTTTGCCCGATTCACGATTCCACCCTCCGGTCGTATATTCTTGCTCGAAGGGTAGTCGTGGAGAGCGGATTCTGTGGAAATCCATGTATATGTGTGCGTGTGATTCGAAGCCACGACAGTGTTTGCGATACTACCAGGGGCCTCTGGTTTGCTCAAATTAACGGTGGGGGGGATGAATGGGGTGCTGGTTGACTGGAAAAAGCGGTGAAAGCGGCGATATTCCGATTACTTACCCCCTCTTTTGTCACTGTCGCGTGGTTGCGGATTTTTCAGATAACGATATCCCTGAGGGAACACCCTTGGAATGGCAATTGATAACTTCCCCGTTGCACTGGACACGGCTATTTTTCAAGGGACAAAGGGACGGGGGGGATACCTCTCTACAACTACCGATTAATGCTCGTGTCCCGCCTAATTAATTATGCGAGCAGATAAAACGGGAACGAATGGCGGCTGTCCCGGATTCTCGAGATCCTATAAATAACAGGGAAGGAGGGTAACGTAAAAGGGGTGGGGTTTTGGTTTGGAAACGGCGCGAGGGATGAAATAGAGTTCATCTTTAGGAATTGTAACTATTCAAAAGAATAATCTAATCTTTTATGAATTATTTTCTAATACACCTCACTGGAAAATAGAAATAGGCAACTTGGGAGAGTTGAAAATATTGCCTCGTTTCCTTGTTAGATTATACCTCTGTGTATAAATTTATACACGTACTGTATTTTTATGGATATTGTGCGATTTTTAGTCTTGAATAATATTTTAGAATAATCATCAATTTTCGACAACGAATCCTCTCGTAAAATCCAATCAAGGAAACGAATCAAATTAAAATGCATCAACATAAAACATATCCCCTTTAAATATTTCTCTGTTATTCTCCGTCGAAAAAATGATTGAAAATTATTGTTGGATTTTCAAAAGACACTCTCAAAGAAGTCAGGTCGCCTCGATTTCTCTGTCGCGAGAACGTTGACAGGAGAAATAAAATTTAAGATGTCTCTCGTCACCTGGAAATTCTGTTTTCATTCGACGAAAGGTCTCGAGCGAGTTCGCCTTTGTTCGATCGGATATTCTCGAGCAGGTGAATCGAGTTCGACGCGTGAGACGTTAACCTTATTTCCAAACTTGTCTGGCTGGCGTTAATTTCGTCGTATCGTATCGCTTCATGGAAGAAAGGATGGAACAAGGCACGCGTTCGATAGATTGTTAAACGAATCTTGGTAGCTGGAAATACGCGTGCATTTATATACACGTGAATCCTTGACACGGGCCTACATGCGGCCTGGCTCGGTTTGAAAGCATCGATCAGCAATTAACAAACGAGTTTGCCTCGCCTCTCGACCATCGAGAGAACTCGAAGAATCCATTAGGTGTACGATGGCCCCTCGGTATGCAAATTGACCGTGTCGAGTAATCGCATTGAAGCATCTTCCACTCTGCGGCCGTGTAAAAAATTGAATAATTGAAGTTGTAATAAATAAATGGGGATAAAAATATCGTGCCAAGATTTATTTAACATATCTGGATCCTCGTCTGAATGGCGGAAGAAACGGACATTTTCAGTGAGTTGTCGTTTGGATTAGTATTTAGGGAGGTAATTGATGTTAGAGATGGGGAAGATCGTGCTTTGGATATGATGTACAGGAGAGCACTTGTCCTTGGTTGGAAAGGAATAGCGGGGTAAGCAGGTTTCCAAGTGTATTAGCGCGAAAAGAGTGAATTTTGATCGGGAAATTTTCCGCAACGATCGCGAAAATCATATTTAACCAAGCACTTGGGATCGCATCGTCTCTGATCTGTTTATCGTCGATCGGTTTCAGGTGCTATATTCACTCATGACCAAAAGGATAGCAGTACGGAGTTGGCCTTCAAGTATGCCGTGTACAAGATCAACAAGGAGAGGCTCATACTGCCGAAAACGACGCTGGAATACGACATTCAATACGTGCCAAAAGATGACTCGTTTCACGCGTCGAAGAAGGGTGAGTGGTGATTCATCTCATTTGCATTAAGAGTTTGGAGAAAATTCGATATAAATCAAAACGTATATCCATTGAAAAAATTATAGAATATTTCCATTTAGCAATTATGTAATATGAAACGATTTATATTTATTTTTATTTACAAATAATGTATGACTTCGATATATTTTTACTTTATCAACTGCAATGATGTATTTACTATTCTTTACATATTTTATATTTATACGAAGAAATGTTTATTCGTGAAATATTTATATCTGTTTTCTCCAATATAATTTTTTTTTTAAGTTTATTCAAATTTAATATCGTTCATTGCTGTTTATCATATTAATTAAACATATAATTTAAAATGTTGAAGGGAGATGAGGTAGAGACGAGGTATTAAAATCAGTCTGAAAATACTTTCTTAACATCGGATGAGCTAATAAAAAATGGATAGCACGATAGCATTATACTATAACCTGATCAGAGATAATGGCTTTACTCATGGCATTATTAGAGCCCCCCTTCTTTCAGCCTCGACTCTCAAATACACGTTATCAGTTAGCCTTGTCTGGTTTAGCTTACAATATCGTTTACGTGAAAATTTTATCTTCTCCTTTTTTTAAAAAACGTTGCTCGTGATCGTGCAATTTCTTCGGAATTCAGAAGATGACAAAAGTAGTATAATAAAAAATCAACAAGGAATTTGTTCTGTTCGAAAACAGTTCGAATATAACCCGATCTCTCAACACTTCGAAATAAGCTTATCGAGGCGCTATATCGAAAATTGAAAGACGTTCAATCCTATTTCACGTATTTATAGCTGATCGACACGCTTTACGACGTGTCGTAAGTCCGTTTCGCTTCTTCCCGAACCGAGCAGATGTTGCTCGTGATTTTTTATTTTATTCGACTACACCGTAACTGGCAACGTATCAATAGAGAAAGGATAGATAAAACTTCGTGATTCGCGTGAATGGGCTTTTAGAAAGATCCACGGGCGAAATTCATTATTTACCCGGTAATCCGTCAGCTGTGCCGTTTTCATCGTGTGCCACGCTGTCCCTCGCGTAAACCCAGTCCCCGTGGAAAATCAGATCAATGGATTTACCCTTTTTCTTTCCGTCGGATCGTCCACCGTTCCGTAAACGGATGATCGGGTTCTCGGGATCGATGTGCCCTGTCCACTTTCGATTCGATTCCCCTTCGACAAGAACAGATTTTTTTTTTCTTTCGAATTTCCTGCAACGCGTGCTGTTGTGCTTTTCTTCTTCTTCTTTGCACTTTTTTTTAAAAACATAGGTCCAGAGAATAGTCCAAATAAATCTCAATTACGTCTCTTTTTTATTTTTTTTTGTTTTCAAATTCTCGAGTGACTTTTATTCCTCCATTGATGTAAAAGAAAATCCTTCGAAATATCTTTTGGAAATAATTGATCATTGATAAAGGAAATTAATTAGATCGAAGAGATTCCGTATATAAAATGAATGTGAATTATTTGTTCTTATAAGATTAAAAATCCTTGACAATGCCGTTTCGACAACCTGTTTAGTCAGCCAAACTTCTGATTTACGATTATCTCTACAAGGTTGTTGGTTCAGTGGCTACAAGCCAGCAGATACTTGTTCGATTTTAGCCATTTCTTTATGGCCGTGACTTTTCTCTCGACGATGACTCTTCTGTAACCCTTACTCCCCGATAATACAGATTCTTATCACTCTTCAGATAAAGAAAAAAAAAAAATTCAACGCCCCGTTATTTCCGTCACCGATCGGAGATAAAGATATCCTCTTCGAATCTCATCCAATTTCCAACTTGAAAATATTGAACAAACTTTTTCAATTCTAAAAGATATTCTTATCGATTCTCGATTTTCATCGTAATAAATTTATCCATTATCATTTATCAATTTGAAAAAATTCAACTATTGTATCATCCAAAATCACTTTAATGAAATGCATTCCCTTCAACGTCTTCTCAATTCCCTCTTCAACCCCAAATCATCTCTACATTCGTACATTATCTTATCTTGTCGTTCTTCACTTGGGAAAAAGAAACTCGAGGATTTCACCAGATTGTTCTTGATAAAAAAAGAGATTCCCTTTAACCCCTCAACTCCTATCAAACGAGGAGCAAACGAGGTTAAACCTCGATTCCGCGCGAGAAATCTCTCTGAAACGAAACGGTGTCATATTCAAAGTTATTGTCCGGAGATATTCGCCAACACTTTGGTTCCCCCATTCACGTTCATCTTCCTTCGATTCCTTCCGTTTACAAGGCCTATCATCCTCTCTTTAAACGGAGGCGAGAGAAGAGGAACGCTGTCGGCATAAGAAGATAGCGTGTTTTCCATAGAGGCGGTTGTATGCATGGGTCTCGAGAACAAGCGAACAACATTGTTGCCCGAGCGCGGTTGTATGCATGCAAATGCGCGCATCCGCATGGCCAGGGATGAAGCTCGTGCAGAACCGTTTGTTTCGCATAAACGTTATCTGCCCTCGGCCGCGGGCCATTTTTACATTTTTACGGTTATACGCATACGTGCAGGGTGATACGCGCAGGTGGCCGGTTATCGGCCCAAGAGTCGATAAATGAAACTTGTGGATTTCGATGCTGACTTGGTTTATTACAAAAATCGATGGGATTTTAAGACGAGTTTTACTATTCTCAGCTTGTATTTCTCATTGAACTGAAATTATTTTATGACGAGATAAGAATCAAAAGACTGATTTGTCTTATTGTTAAGAAGAAGTGGAAAGAAATCAAGAAATTGTGAAACACGAAGATGAGTATATAAAGATAGACTTAATCTTACAAATCCTCCATACTTATTCGACAAACAAGCGAGAAATAATAGTGAACTGTCGTTGCAAAATCTTGATCTTCTGAATTTAGAATTGACAGATTCAAAGATTCGTATAATTTTCCAAATAGGATTTCCAAAACACTTTCCACTTTCGATTCTACGACAGTTATCATCGTATCCTGAAAATTAATCTCAAAATATAGAATTTGAAACTTGGGACTTTCTCGAACTGTTATTCCTCACTTCCAAGATCTCGATTGTAGAATTTTCTAATTTCTACGGATTGTAAATTCTGTGCAGCCTAATGAGGAGGAACACGATACGTTGAATGATGGAAAAAGAAAACGGAACTCGGTACAACGTCACGTCTTGTCACGTGTTCAAGAGCACCTCTTGAAGTCTCTGTTCTCGATGCCTCGAACGAATAAAGACCCTCCACGATTTCTTCTCCATCTTCGATCTTCCGCACGAAGCCTGTGAACATATACATACACATATATATTCTCGTATTCTCTCAAACGGAACTCGAGCCATTTTAGCTACCCCATGCGAACAATCGATTTTAAATTATTATTCGTGTAAAGGAATGTTTGTTGCGACGTGATATTCTCTTCGAGGAATTGACGAATGTATGGCATTCAAGAAGAATGATTTCGAAGAATGAAATTTTGGAAATAGATATTGGAATTTGGTAAAACGAAAAGATTAAAGTTCGAGGATCGATAATTCTTCGTAATAATATTTCATAATTGAGAAATAACAAATTATTATATTAGTCCAAAAATATTAGGGGAGTCGAGGTTTAATTTGTCTTTTGTTCCATCAGTTTTCCATCGATTCTAACAAAGTTATGGAACTTGAAAAGTTCGACGATTTTTCAAACTTTTACTAAGCTCCTAATTCGATGATCAGATAGCGTATATAAGAAGGAATGAAGATTGAGTGAATGTTGTGTGCAGAATTGTCAGAAAAATTCCCTGTGTCTGGAAAAAGTAGGAGAAAATAGTACTGTTAGTGAACTAGTTATTGGATCCCATCTGTTATTTGTTCCCCGATATCCATTTGCTAACATTATATAAGTTTTGACATTACTAGTTTCCCACTACTTTTTCCCTTTCTTTCCATAAAGATTTTCAATTTTTCTCTAACAACTCTAATTATGTATCTTCGAAATTATAATGATTGAATCCTTTTTCTATTAATTTTCCCATTTGAAGAACCTTTCTGTGTTCCATCCACAGAGATCATCAGAATTATCGAATTTCTTCATTCTTCTAATTTAAAAATTATTTAGAATATTCTTCTTTGGTCTTCCATCGATCATTGATATCATATAAATTAAATAAATAATATATTCAATTTCGACAGGGATAATTTTCTCGCAATTCCGGTGATATAAATTTATATTTTGAGAAGGAGAAAGAATATTCCTCTTTATATCCGCGATATTTTCTACAAAAAAACAACTTGAGATGATCCACGATCTATCAAAAGAATAAAATTGTACAATCGTCGAATTTTTGTATTTAACTCTTTCATCGAACGGGCAAGTAAAGTTTTTATTTTCACGCTTTTCTTTCCCCCATCGAAGATACGGAATTTTCCCACGAACTGGGCAAAGGTATTTCGAAAATCCAGCAGCCGCGGCACAGCGAAATCTGCGAATAATGGAGCCTACTAGCTAGTCTCAAAGGTTTTGAGGCGGAGATTAAACCGAGCATATCCGCCGATCGTATTTCAGACCCGGGTCAACGACGTGCAGCCGCTGCTCTTTTCGCGATTTAAGCTTCGTTCTTGGGCAGCATCTGCGCCCACAATTTCTGCTACCCCCGCCCCTATATTCCCCTTGGTAATTCTTTATAATACGCGGTGGCCAATCGAAAGTCAGCATTTAGATTTCGTGCCGTTTAATCCACCGTTTTCCAATAATTTTGTCAAGTGTTTCATACGCGAGAGTAATATTAATATAAACGTTCGAAAGGTACAAAGAATATAAGAGTTTGAAGATTATTAAAAAAAGGATCAGAATAAGTTCGATTCTCTTTGCGATCAGTGTTATGTCCGCGACACGGAAAGGGGAAGATCGTCGAAAGAAAGTTTTTCGTTTCCTCGAAATTTCGTCCTTTTATTAAAACGCGAAACCACAACAACGACAACTGCTTTTCCTCGGGTTTCGTTTTCTTTTATATCGTCCGCGGGCTTCACGTTGACACCAAAAATAAAAGATCGCCACTTTCGTTTCTATTTTCTTCTTGAAAAATTTTCGATCTTTTCTTCCTTCGAGATCCATCTGCAATTTTCACTCGAATTTTTATATAGAAAATTTGTTTAATTCATACAATGATTTTTGGTTTCTTATGTATAACTTGTTCCGTGATATTATTAAATCATTATAAAATTATGTCTCTTAGCATCAAATTTGAATATTCGATTTAAATTCATGAATTTGATGTATAATTGGACTTTTTCGCCGATTGTTCGACTTTCGTTTCCTATTATATGCATTCTTTAGAAGTTTATTTCACTGGACGTGGAAGAAGGAAAGGTAAGTAAGAGGATAAAAGTTGGGAAATAGGTACAATAGAGAAGAGAAACAGAGATTCGCTCTTTGTAGAAAATTCACACGAGCGAATTTCTTTGCACGACGGTTCACTTGCCCAAAGTAACATCTTTCTCCTACATAATCATAATTTTTAATTAACTTAATTTCAACCATCATTCTCAACATCATATTAAATTCTCAAATAACCGCACACATTCTATCATCTGACTTCTAAATTTTAAACACTTCCTTTCTATTGTATTCCTTTTAAAATTGAAAATTAATCTTAAAGAATTCGATCCACGTGCTAATATAAACTGTTTTATTTTAGAAAAAATTCCAATAATAGAAAGAAAAGGCAGAAAGAAATTTCAGAAGAGTGCAATCGTATCCCGATTAAAACGGAGCGACAGATGTCGCAGAGGGCATTGATATAAACGGCCGAAAAGACGATTCTCAGACGGTGTGATATTGATTTCACGACAGGCGGACAGATTTAACGCACAATTACTCTGATTGAATGAGGTTGGCCCGGAGAATTGGCGACATCAAAGGACAAACCGGCATTCGCCACCTCGTTAAGGGAAGTTGAAAGGAGAACCGGCAAGGGATGGACACGTCCAGAACGGGAGAAGAGCTTCCTGTGTACCTGCCACGCTTTGTTATCTGCTTCCAGTATTTCTTACTCTTGGAAACGCTCTACACATTTGTCGGCTAAATAGCGCTCTATGGTCGAATTAAGCATCGCGAGAAAATTGCTATCGCGTAACCTTTTTTGAAATTGATATCATTTACAGTGAAAAGAATACTACAAGAACAACTATTTCGATATATCGTTCTTAGAGAATCGAGAAATATGAGCTTTCGTCATACTTGAAGAAGAGATTATAATTTCTTAAACGATTTCATCGACGATTACACATTCAAGTTTTTTCTTCCTCCCTTTTTGTTTGGCAAATATCTGGAAATATTTCTGTCCTATTATTTCGAGCCCTTTGTATCCTAAGAAGATTTCTTGGCAAAGAGTACATCGCCTTATACCACATAAGTTACAGTATAATTACGCATTCGAGCTTTTCCAACCCAAGGATTCGACCCAGTCAAAAAATATCGCGTCGTCGTTCAATAGCAAGTTGATCCTCGTCGATGGCAACGACCTGTTACGTGAATAATATCGAGCGTCGATTTTTTAGTCGATTTCCGAACTCGTTTAAATCGGACTGGCCTCGAGCTTTTTTTTTTTTGACGCGTTTCGAATTTTCGCCACCGTGGAAATTTATCGGCTACTATGGAAATTGGAGAGAACATTGGAAAACTTGAACTCGCGACATGCTTTCACGAAATACAGAGGATTGAGGAAAAAAGACAAAACGAAGATGGCCGAATGCCAGATATATAACGATTTTTTAAATATCGAATTTTGGAAAGGAAGATTGCGAGGCGAAGTATGAATCGGTGGGAATTTCACTGAGAGTACTTTTCACAGTAGAGTAAATTAATATTGATCTGACGCGAGAAAAAGAAAAAGGAATATAAAAATAATATAAACTGCGTGGCAGAATAATGATGGACAAATTGTGATCCTTGTGAAATCGAATTTCTTGCAATACTCTTTTTATTCCATTAAAAAAAAAAAAAAAAGGAAAGGTCGACGAATCGAATCTCGAT
This sequence comes from Apis mellifera, assembly GCF_003254395.2. Classification (NCBI taxonomy): domain Eukaryota; kingdom Metazoa; phylum Arthropoda; class Insecta; order Hymenoptera; family Apidae; genus Apis; species Apis mellifera. Next base: position 4,551,662 of record NC_037641.1, read on the forward strand.
CAACCCTAAGCTGGTTGAAACACGCTGAATCGTTCGTCGATACGAACGACGTTTGTATAGAACCGGTTTGTTAAGAAGATTAACTTCTTTTACTTTTATCGTCCAACATTTCCAGGGGGAAACTTTTCAAACAAAAGTCGTGAATAAATTCAAATTCGACTTTGATATCTTCTTCCTTTTCCCCTTTTACATTTTTCATGGTTACAAAGGTCTTCTTATTACCTTACGAGGAAAATTCTAATTCTAAAGAAAGTATACGCGTACGTAGCGTGAAATGAGTTATACACGGAGCAAAAGCAAAAAGTCTTGCTTTGAAAGGATAATTTTATGCAACAGCGTAATAATAATAAATTAAATTATCGAATTAAACGTTTCCATTAAAATTTACATTTTACTTGTAATGATTTATTGCTCCGTTTCGCGCCATTATACTTGAATTTTCAAGAAATAACGTTAATCCATTAAAATGATACTCTTAAAAAAAAAATTGCTCCACAAAGTTTTATTAATCAGAATAAAGTGTATCGATCGAAACTTATTTCTTGTTGTAAACAATTCAATTATACATATAAGATACACAAAAAATTTCTTATCAATCTTTCGAAGCACTATTCGGGAAATAAATAACACGACCGCACGGTACAGGTGCGATGCATTTCCGCTTGCATGTAGTTTCCGGGACATGCATCAGTTTTAGAGAGAGAGAGAGAGAGAGAGATAGACGAGGAATTAGATTTTTCTTCTCGATCCGTTTTGAACGTGACTGACCAATCCTTGGCGACCAGGATAGATCGATGCCCAACGCCATTTAATTGCCGCGCCCCTTAATCACCCCTCCCTCGTCTCGACCCCTCGACAGTGGCTTGGACCTGTCGCCGATGATGTAATTACCAGGGCGAGCGGTTAAAGGCAAATTAACCGGAAGTTTATCCCTTGGTCCTTCGAGTTAATTAACTGGGAATGAATTAAGAGATGGCCGAGTGGATTTGTGCCTTCCAGAAAAATAAATCAACTGTGAGAGGGTTTGGTGCGTGCGTGGAGTGGATAGGAGGGAGGAGGTGGGGCGCCCCCCCTCCGACAAGTATTATCGGACGATTTTAATGGAATTTCGGGATAAATGGGGGATAAAAGTTATTCGATTCGTGTTCATTTATTTCTACGTAGTTCACGGATTTTGATATTATTCGAAAAATAATCCACTCGATGGGAGTTTTGATGAAAAGCAATATGAATATTTAGCAATGGGTTGTGAATGAGAGCGAATTGCCAAAAAATAAATGAATGAATGAATAAATGGGGAAATATTTGATTTTAATAAACGACAATGATAAAAAGATAGTAAATCGACGAAGATTAATTGATTAATAACAAGAATGATTAATTTTCATTCGAAATTTTTTAAATTTAAGAATCATTTTTTCTTTTTCTTATTCAGATATTAGATTCAAAATGAGAAAAATATCAAAATTCGTCTGTAATCAATTGGATATTTCGAAATTATTATTTTTTTTTATAAATAATCGTTGACGAGATATATTTATAGAAGAAACAATCGTGCTTTCTCTCGAAACAATCACATCGGATTGGTTAATTTCATTTTCAAACGTTGCTCTTTGCTTATATACCGTAAACGCGAAGCTTTCTACAGACTCGTGCCATAATCCAAACACAGCAGTGCTCCACTCCAGTCAACCACTTACACTACTACAAGAGAAGTTACTTTACAAATGGATACTTCTCAACTTCTCAAGATCAGTTCGAAATCTTTCCCTAATATCATCACGTTCAAGTGAGATACTTTCACACGTTCTTAATCGGACGAAAAAAAAAAACTTGCAATGAAATCAATGCCAATAGTAATCGGGGAACAATAAGATTCGAGATTTAATTAAAAACTTTAATTAAAATCCCAATCCCTCCCGATTCAAGTATCCAAAGAATTCCTTATCCTATTATAAAATATCAGGAATTTGGGCACTCATTTCGAGCAGAATTTCGAAAATATCAACGGGATGAATGAATTTTGTAAAATTAACAACGTTGGATATCAAAAATTAATCTTTGGCAACAATCTTGCGGAATAAAATTTGCCATTAGATGGAAAAAAAATTCATTATTGGAAAAAATACGCTAAGGAATCTTCAAGTATGAGAGAATGGGAACGATTGAATGAACGATTCAAACGGATCCACGAAAGTGGTATTCTAGAAGTAACCGAGCATGGTGTTGCGTTTTCCATTTCGCAGCGAGAGCAATGGCTATCTCCCCGCTTTTAAACCGGCGTTAATATTAAAGTCCCTTTTCAAAAGTCTGGTATCGCCGCCCCTCGCCAAAGAGATTTCATCTCGTGAGTAATTTCATCTGTGCGTGTAGGTCTGTTCGCGTTTCCTTAATGTAGCCACGTTATATAAGTTAGTTCAACGTGAGAAGATCCGGGGCGAAGGTACTTAACGTGGAAATAGGTAAATGCTCTCTTTGCAAGAACAAAAAAGATTGTAGAAAATTGTAGCGTCGCTTCCTCTCGTTTTTTCCTCTCTGTTATTATTTATCTGTTAAATTCGTATTCGTATTTAAATTACGTGTTTCGATACACGTATTATATATATATATTATTTTACGAAGAGTAAGGATTATTTGTTGGAAAGAAAGAGTGGAAAGGATCGAAAAAGTACGAAATGTAGCTACTTGAAATGTAAGAAGGATCCTTTATTTCGAACCGGTGTTCGAATTCCCCTTATCTTGTCACGTACAAATACTTGACTTGCCAACCAGGTTCGTTAAACTTCTCGCCAAACTCTCTTCCCCTCAACAACGATCAACAGACTTCCTATATCTTCCCTGCAAACTTTTCCACAATATCTACACGATTATCTTGGAGCCATCACCCCATCCCTTTATACCTTTTGCTCTCGCCAACTTTATTGTTTCTTATTTCTTCTTATCCCAACAACAGTTACGTGTGTGTATATATATATACATCACTACAATTCGTCGAATCGAGAAACGAGCAATGCATTTTATCGATCGTTGTCTCTCTCTTTCGAACGAGATTCCTTATCCCCGGCCAAACAACTCTCCATCCTCGTCGTTTGGGTGCGCGTTATCTTGCCAATCTTTCGCTCGTCTTCGTCCGTCCCTTTATTTTTCCTCGAATTTTTCTCGCGTCGTGGCGGAGGGAAATCGTCGTCTCAAAGGATACGCTAATGGAACGGATATTAAAAAATAAACGGGACGTGGCTGGCACGGAAATGAAAACAGCCGCGAATTCGAGTTTCGCCTCTCTTCGGCGAAACCATCCACCGACGATTACATTGCGATTAAATAGCAAATTAAGCTTAAGGTGCTGATGGAACGAATCGGGTTGTACCGTCTTCTACCATTTCTTTTAAATATTTCTCTTTCAATTCTGCCGGTGAATTTGGAATAGGAAATTTTGAAGAGAAATCTCTTAAATATTTCGGGGATAAAACGGGGATGATATCTTGTCATTGGGATTATCTTGATATAATTGTTCCAACTGTTGCATTAACAACTCGTAAAGTGTTGCATTAATACACTCGTTGGAGTGTAAATCGTGGAGCGAAATGGTAGACACAGAGAGATTTATCTGAGTATCTTGGAAACTATTGATGGCATTGAATAATATTAATCCACTAGAATCCACTAGATATAGATATTATATTTTAATATTATTGATGGAATATTTAAAATAATTCCTAAATAATTATTAATCGTTTCTTTAATTTTCATATATCCTCTCATCAAATGGTGTATCCCTTCAATTTTTATTCGAAATATATCTCAATGCATCATCAGTTTCCTGTCATATTATTTAAGTAAATCGATTTAAATAAAACACTTTGTACATACAGTTATATATATTACAGTTTCATTTAAACTCTACGTTGAAACGATAAAGTTCGATTAGGAAACAAAAAAAGGGAAAAATAATAATAGCGTAATTCGAATATAATGAGCACGATAGCAAATGTGAGCCGATAATGAACCACCGAAACACCATTATCCCGTCTGTAGAGAATTCATTATCCCTTAGCTTCCGTACCCGCCGATCTTTTCCTCCCTACATAATCGAGGGATACGAGAGGGGAGAGAGCTTCATAAATCCCAACTATCGTTGTCGTAATTTTTATAGCGTAATCATGGGTTGCGAACAAACATCCTCGACGAGGCATTCCACGAGATAATGCGTCGCCAAGCAGGAAAACGATGACAGATACCGGTTCGATTTATTACCAAGGCGCGCCATATCGAACTACTCTACTACTATCGTAAGTAGATAAGCCTCCTTATAGTCAGACGTCTAAATATTACGCGAATTGTTTCGAACGTTTCGTCGGGAGGATCGTTCTTCACGTTTATTTCTTAAACATATCTCTTTCGAGATATTTTTAATCAGAGTTCATCACCTTTGTTTATTAATGTTACTCAAATTTTTTTCGAAAGATTTTGCGATAAGTTTGACACTTTTTTGGAATACGTGAAATAAATATGTTTGAATATCGAAAGATTAAGTTGGATTAAAATAGATTCAACTTTGTATCTTATCCGTTTAAAATTAATTTTCTTCATTATCTCTCTATCCGTATTAAATTGCATTCAATAAATTAATTTCTCACATTTCCAATGATTGATTTTAAATGGATTCTCGTAAATTGATCGATCAATTTTGACAGAATTAAATTCTCCAAACAATCGTATTATACCTTTTGAAACCGTAGAGTTCGAAGATATCCATAGAATATCATTAAATCGTATCTTCTAACGGATCATTCACTTCCCATCGTGTAATTATGCATTAATTCGGATACATAAAGACAGGTTCGTTCGAGGTTTGAAAGGTACAATCGTAACTGGTTAAGTTAGAGTTTCAATAATACCCGAATTGTAACAAAACCTCGGAATCACGAGGGTGGATAACAAGCAAATTACCCCATTTGGTCATCCTATGCGTGCTTTGTGCATCGTGCACCAAAGACCGGGCCGAGAATGATTTTACGAACACCTGGATCTCACGAGCCAGATTCAGTTAATTTGATATTAACGAGACTGTTGGATTATACCGGTGTAATCCAAGATAAGTTACAGTATTTAGTTAGCAAAGTGTTTGAGCAGAGGATACTGCGTTCTTAGAAGCGTTCAAATATTATTACTATTAATAGAAAATTATTTTTGTTCTAGATTTTATGAAATGTATTATATCGTTATATCACCTCAAATGGAGAATATAAAACTGTTGGACCAAACGTTACGTCAATCCAACATTGCAGAAATGAAATAAAATTTCATTTTTATTTTCTAATCGTTCTTCCATTCTTGAAAAAAAGAAAAAAGAAAAAGAAAAATTAATATATGTCCTGGTATCGATATATAAACGAGAGAGATCGAATATCGTCATTATCGATAATAATCGACATTCCTACTGTCCATGGAACAATTTTCAACAGCCATAAACGAATACCACGATCATGCGTTCAGCTTAGCGAGTCGTTAACGCCACATTAACGTCGCTCTTCGCTCATCTACGTGCCCATGATCTTAATGAGAGCTGCTCACCTAACAAGTTTCACTGTTTAATGGTTCGTCGAATGTGGCCTGGAAATTACTGACAGATGGTCAAACTGATTTTCGAGTTTTCAATCGAACGGAGCAATCGATTAAGAAATATCCATCCATTATCCATTTATTTTATTTCAACTCTAAAACAGGTAGAAGGATGTTTGGGAAATTTTCATACGATGGTTTATTTATTGACGATTTTTATTTTGAGAAAGAAAAATTTCAAGAATATACGATGAATAAGAATAATAATTTTAAAAAATTTATAAAGTGTATATGCAATATAAATCATTTGTACAATACAAGTCATTAATTATATTAATGATTGATTATTTATCATTTTCCACGGTTTTCATTGGAAAGTAATTCAATGTATTTTATCCTTATTTTACAACATATTTTTTTTTATTAATATGATAAGACAGTGTAATAATGAATGTTGATTGCAGCGTGTCAACAGGTCAAATACGGCGTGCAGGCGGTATTCGGGCCATCGGATCCCATTCTGGGGCAACACATCCACAGCATCTGCGACGCACTGGATATTCCACATTTGGAAGCCAGGCTGGACCTGGACACGGAGGCGAAAGAGTTCAGCATCAACCTCTATCCCGCACAAAGTTTGCTCAACGCCGCTTATCAGGATATCATGGAGTTTCTCAACTGGACCAAGGTCGCCATTATCTACGAGGACGATTATGGTGAGTATTTCTTTCATTTTTAATTATTCTCATTGTACTCTTTCGAAAGATGGAATTATTTTTAGGTTTTTTAACGTGTAGTTCTTCACTTGATCATAAACAGGCTTGAGTTTTTTTTTCTACAAACTATTATTTGTATGAAATAATTTTTAATTTATTTCTTCTATCTATTTTGCGAGACGATAATATTAATTCGATCTCAGCGATTAAATTAAAGAGGAATTCTAATTTAAAACGGAGGATTATAAGAGTCGTAGATATTCGAAACAAGGGAAGCATTAATTTCACCGATAATCCCGGTTGGATTATTAATTTGCTTAACAATTGCTGCTGAAGAAGAAACCTCTCAATTAGCAACAATTAAGATCCCGGCAAATGGAATAACGTCGATTAATAAACATCCTTGTGAAAAACCGAGATAACGAAATTCATTCGTAATTAGAAAACGTTGGCGAAGAAAACGTTTAATTAAGCGAATTTCGTTTAATTAATTCGCGAAATGGCGATTTTAAACCAGGATTCCTTCCGGCGTTTTCAAGTAATTGCACACTATTCTTTGGTACCCTCGATCTTGGACGATGAATAATGTAAGGGGTTGGATGGAATTGTGTAAGATGCACGTGCGCGCAATCGTGGCATGGTTCCATTTCGATCTATAAGGCAATAAAGGCGGAATACTTATTGACATTTTCTAAGTTTCTCAATTCCAATTCTTGGAAATGTCAAAGGAATGATGATCCACTTTGTTGCGCGGTAAATCGAGTAAATATTTAATCTTTGTGTTAAAGCTTGAAAAAGATTTTCAAATCCAATTTTTCTTTTTTTCTCCCTCGAATCTTTAGTAACTCAAGCTTTAAAAGATTATTTAGCTTAACGAGCTGATAAGTCTAACATTGATTTAATTTTTTAGAAATATCAAGAAAGATCGGAGAATATTTCCATCAAAGCATAGAATACTTTTGAGAGTTACATTTGCGATAAAAGCACGAGTCGAAATAAATTTCGAAAAAAGGTTTTATTTTACACGAAAAGTACGTCATATTAGCTTTAAACGGCTCTTAGTCCAGGTTCAAGCTGAGCTACAATAGGGATGCGTAAATTTAACCGCTATGAGTATCGACCGAACGCTCGTGCTGTAATATTCCCGTGACAGATTGTTACAGTACGTGCGTCGCCACCATTTCGTGCGCAATGAGCGTGGCTCTTCCCCGAGCTAGATCGAGGATTTCGTTGTCACCGAAAGGTAAATGGCATATTCGTTGTCAGACAGGCATCCAGTAGCCTATTTCGAATTATAAATGTGGCAGACACGTACACGCTCCACAAAACGAATGATCTGAATTTAGAATAAATATATATTATCACGTTTAATTTAATTCACACACATTTAATACATTCTCGGATATTAAATATTTAATGTAATTTGAATGTAGAAAATTTTTCAAATAATTTCAAAGACTCGATGAGATTTGTGCAAATTTAATCGAATAGAGAAGAAGTGGAACGTTTCTGTTTGGAACAACAATTAATAAAATCAGAAACTAAAGCATTTTATTATTTTTAATTAATAACAGAAAGAAAATTAATTATGTATAATTATAAATATATTTTTTATTCCTCTCATAAATTGATTGTATTGAAAGGGATATAGATATTTATAAATGAAATAATATGATAAAATAAAGTGATACTGATATAAATAATTGGATTGCAGATTTTTATGCAACAAAAACGTGTTCAAATATCTCATATAATATCATTAAAATGTACTCAGAAAATAGAGAAAATTATACCATTGAAATCCCTTTTTGATTTATCTCGATATCTCAATTGGTTGCCGAGATATAAGGATTTAAAGTGTCCATAGCATTTACACAGTGCGGAAGTTATGAATGGATCCCTGACCTACATTTTTTTCCTGGAAACGCGTACTACGTCCTTCCAGGAATTACGTCTGCCACTTATCTGGAGCTTAGTATAGGTCAGTGACACGAAGTGCGAGCGAGAGATCCGAGTAAGCGACAAGGAAAGAGATATTAAACGATTAAAAATTACCCTTCTCTTTACACGACGATATCTCGAGAACCGGAAGTCGGATCGGGATAAATGAAAGAGCATTTTAAAGAGGAAGCTTCCGCGCTTCTAACGATCGTTCACCCGTTGACCGGAAGTCATTATCTTCGGAATTAGAGCGGTTCAAAGTTTTGCTAATTTTAATAGAGTTTAACCATGTTTTAGGTAAATGATTAAAAATTACCCTTCTCTTTACACGACGATATCTCGAGAACCGGAAGTCGAATTGGGATAAATGAAAGAGCATTTTAAAGAGGAAGATTCCACGCTTCTAACGATCGTTCACCCGTTGACCGGAAGTCATTATCTTCGGAATTAGAGCGATTCAAAGTTTTGCTAATTTTAATAGAGTTTTACCATGTTTTAGGTAAATGATTAAAAATTACCTTTCTCTTTACACGACGATATCTCGAGAACCAGAAGTCGAATTGGGATAAATGAAAGAGCATTTTAAAGAGGAAGAATCTGCGCTTCTAACGATCGTTCACCCGTTGACCGGAAGTCATTATCTTCGGAATTACAGCGGTTTAAAGTTTTGCTAATTTTAATAGTGTTTAATAAATTTAGGATAAATGATTATATATTTTAATCAATTTTTAATTATCAATAACTAAAAAAGTAATATATTTTGTCTTCCATTTTCGAATTATAAACATGCAAATATATCCGTTTTACAAAATAATAATGAATTAAATTTCCAGTTTGTCAAATTAGAAACTCATCCTTCAAGCGATTCGATGGAAAAAAAAAGAAAAAAAGTTCTAAATTAAGACACGTGCCAATACGTGGAAAGTTTCACAAACGCTATGGATACTTTCTTTTCGAAAGCTCGAAGAGATTTGAACAAACTTAACCAAATAACCGATGAAAACACGTTTCGAGCTCAACCAACGTCTAAACCAACGAGCTTATCTATTTGCGCGAAAGTTATACGTGCAAGCCGATTAGAACACCCAACCCAATCCACCCCCTTTGCGCCACATCCGTCACCGAGACCAACCATCCCCTATCCGTTCCCAAACTGATTTCCAACAGAGATTTATCCGAGCCCCAGAATTTCCGTGTTCCTTCCATTTTCAATTCGTGTCAACGTTGCCCACAGAAAGTAACGAATCCTTGCCCCCTTGTCGAAACGTCTTCAATCCATGTTCAAAGCCACCGACTTACCCTTGTCCAAGGATCCGTATGATTCTCTGACGATTCCCTGCCGACGAACTTTAATCCCTTTTCACGGAGACAGGTTTCAACTTGAAACTGCCGATGAACCATGCATGATTTAACGATTGGACTTGGATTAAAATACGACGAAGTATACGCTCGAATGTATGCACTTCTAATACTCTCTCTCCATGTTAAATACATAAATTCAAAAATTATCACGAAAATTCACGAATTTGGAAAACATTTTTACTTGGCAACAAAATTTCCAACGTTTCTAATAACGTTTTAAGAAGAGACCCCGTCCTTCGTTATTTCGTGTCGTCAGCGTTAACGCTTGTTACTCACCCCTGCAACCGGCATCTTCCATCGGGTTCCGGAAGCGATATTCATTGTGAGAAATTCCTCGAGGTGGTGCACTGTTTAACGCGCGTGTTAATTTCCCGTCTTTGATCTCACGCGCTTTATTAAAGAACCGCGTTAGAATTTTCCTATCCCCTCGCTTATTTCCAAACTCATTAAAATTCTACGCGTGAGGATAGAATTTTCGAAAGTTATATAACTGCCTCGCGCATCCCTTCCAGACGACATTCTTCGTACGCAAATTTCCAAGTTCGACGAAGAATCTGCGTTTAATTCAAATGATGTTGTCACGAAACCAACTTATGATGGGAATGGCAAAAAGTTTCTCCCCTTTTCAACGATGAGACTCTTGGATCTTGGGTTTATTCGATGAAAATGAAACGAATGGAGGATCATTTCATTAAATTCATGATATGAAATATGATATTGGTCGATTTTGAGATAGAATTTGAAACATCTAACAGAGATTTCAAGAATATAATTTTAAGAGGAATGTCTACATGAGAATTTTGAATACAGGATATCATTTGATGAATTAAAAATTATATTAAAATCGATTAAAATTTAATTGTATTGTATTTTTCACTCTTCAACACGTGTGGGATTTAATTTCAATAAAATCTCTGGTATAATGTGTATAAAAGTAGCCGTAATTATAACTATACATAGCTAGCCGAGTAAGTAAATTTAAAAAAGTAACGCACGTAAAATTTAAAAAAAATTACAGAGAAAAGCAGAGTTATATAGTAAAGCATTCTTTTTCAATAGAAACTGGCAAAGCTGCGTGGAAGAATATGGAATTTTAAAATTTCCCTCTTTTCTCAGGCTTCAAATCCCATTATGAAAATACTTCACTCTTTTTCAAATTTTCTCAAACAACTAATATTTCAAACTTAAAAATTGTGATTTTCTTCAACCATTTATTTTATTAACAACAATTGAATCGTTCAATCTATAATGAGATAATAATGAGATAACAACCAAAAAATAAATGTAACAATTTCAAATTATTACTAAATCAATCTGATTATCTTATTGATAAGAAATGATTGATGGAAGAAGAATCACGAAAATAATTCGTAAAAAATAACAAAAGCACAGCAACATTTCCATCATTCTATCCATTATCAATCCTTTCTTCCGATCCTCCCCGATTGGCGCTCCAATGTCCTGGACAATGGAGAGAATGCAGCGTCGCATTTTAAACCGCGAAGCAAAGAAACACCCTCCCCCTCTCCATTCCCACCCAAAATATACAATGCCATTCTCGATATCTCGACGATTCGAATCACCGCTAAAAATCCATTGAAAAACCTTATTCGAGTGTTTGCATTCGGATTTTTGACGGATTACCACCGTTTCCCGTATTATGGAATACAGCAACGCTTTCAAAAACTCCGTTCCATCGCACGAGGTTATTCCCGTCACGGAGGACGCGAATCGGTTTCGAAACTTGCTTGCGTCACAGGCAGACCCACCCGCGATATTGGCAACCCGCGTTGAGGATTCCCGGTACATCGCGGAAAAAGGGGCGAGCAACGTTGCCCGCCTCCTCTCTCGGGTGCAAGATTCGTCCACGGGGGGAGGGGAATATGTATCCAGTCTGCCACGTTGCGTTGGTATCTAAATCATGGTGATGGACGAGACGAGTGACGTTGTCTCTTCTTTCCTTCCCTCCTGAGGGTAAGCGTGCCAGTTGATACTCTCTGTACGAGATATTCGAAGAAATACAATGCATGGATGCATCTCTGGAAAAGAAGAAGATAAAATGTGGAATAATGGTATGTACGTTGCGTATATTTTTACATATATGTATATATCTTTTGGAATTTTGGTAAAATTAAAATTAAATTAATTAAGAGGTGAAGTTTAAAAATTATTTTATTATTGGTACAAGGTAGTGGACAGGGTGGTTAAGTTTTTAAATTGGATAGATATTGCTATAGCATAAATTAATCGATTTATTTTATATTTCAAGTTCTCTTGTTTTTGAGAAAATAAGATCTGATACGTGAGAAAGAAATTTGGAAGCGAATCAGAAAGAAAGAATAAAAGTACGAAGATTAGATAAAAAAGGGGGAGAAGAGAAAGAAGAAGGGAACATTGTTTGAAAGGAATCGATGGAGCAAGGAAACGGAGATAAGGGGGACAGGAAACGGGTTTGTGAAGGGATGATTTCACGGATTTATAACTGAGCAAGATTGTGTGGCGTGTTTAATACCACCTTTGTCAAGCATCGAGATTAAGGTGTCTCGTGACTGAGATATCCCAACCAGTCGTTGTCACAATATAACGAAGGATCGCGCCCTTGTTATCCGGGAAAACCCCTTTGGGAAAGGGGTGAATATCAGTCTTATATCAGCTTTATCAGCATGTTTAATCTGACTGGTGTCAAATTTAATGCGTGGTTAAAAGATACGTATTATTAAGTTCGATCCTATGATGGAATATTTTAACGACTTAATCATTTATGATCCGTGTAATCCTGGATCATCCTTATAATCGAATTTCCTTATTGATACTACGATAAAATTCACAATTTCACGTCGAATCATTGTCATATATTAATTGTTGTGAGAACAAAAAATATAATGCATAAATTATAAGGAAGAAGAAATCTACAATAAGAATTAACCGTTTGAAATAATACGTGATCATTCGACGTGTTCGAAATGATCTGGTGAAAGCATCGTATCATCGCGTTACTATCTAATAACCACAATATCAGTTGCAATTTATCATCGTCATCGATCTTGCCTGTTTCTCTGATAATATAAGGTAAACTCGAAAGATGAGAACAATTCAATTTCTCTCGCATACCAGACGCGTTCTCTCTATCGAGGGAAAAATGAATGACTCCCTTCCTCGCTCAATATTTCACTCGACAACGGTTATCGGCATTCGAGGCACGATCGTAAGCGCTTGTCATTAGAGTAAGTAAATGCCGATATAATAATTTGTTTCGTGTCTTCAACGTCCCTCGAGAAATCATCCGCTATCACGAAACGCCTCTCTCCTTTTTCTTCCCCGAGTACTTTTTATCCGCTCGAATCAGTTGGAACAGTTGGTTGTCTGTTGATTTTACTTAGTATCAGGCGAAGATTTATGAGGGATATCTCTTTTTCATTCGTTTTTTTTCCCTCCTTCTTTTTTTTTTTTTTTGAAAAGAAAAGGAAAGAATAAATTGATCAGTCCTTTTTTTTTATTTTGTTCAAAATAATGCTTTAATTCTAATTGGAATATGTATCGATGAATATTTGTCTTCGCAATATTATCGTTGATTGGAAGCAATAAATAATATAACTAAGAGCTGGATAAGCAATACATGTGGTACATGATTCATTTATATGAAATGTTTTTATAATGTTAAAAACTTGGAAATTCATTTAACTTAGGAAATATCTTAGCTTTGTATATCATAAATTTGAAAAATATGAATCTCGAAGAATTTTAAAATTAAATGATTCTTGCAAAATGATTTATGTTGTTATCGTCACTGCCAGATATTCAGAATCTTTTAAATCTCAAATGTAGAACTTTGAAAACGGATCGAGGACAGATGTTACTCGTATTGAATTCTAAATGACAAAATCTTGCCGGTTCATTTAACTTTCTCCTTTCGTCCAGGATTATTTCACTCTCGTGAACTTGGATCATTTGTAACATCGATTCGAGTTATCCTAAATCCTCGTAGATTTGATGGAAAGAAATGATTAATTGTTCCATCCCTCGTCTTATTTAGAGTAATAAAATTATATTCAACATATAGAATATAACAATATAGATAAATGAATTTATATTATAGTTTATTTTTCAAATTATTTATAAGTTACTGTGTTTATCTTTATTATTGAACATAAAATTATCCATTGACTACAAAGGAGGCAGAGAAAAGAAAGGTCTCATTTCCAAAATTATCGATAGATAAGAATGAACTAAAAAATCAAGCTTCATAATTCAAATGATAAATACACAGATGATTTATATTTTCAGGTATAATTGTAAATAATAAATGAAATATTTTATTCAATGAAAAAAAAAGAAGGAAAAGAAAAATTGTCAAACTACTAGTAAAAAAAAAAATGTTATAATTAAATTATTGGAAGAAATACTCTGCTTTCATAATCGTTGATACTTGAACGAGTTGATAATGCATCTTTCTTAACGATGGACAAGCAAACAGCTTCCATCCTCTCCCGAAAACGAAACTCAATGCTTACAAATTCGACGAACGGAGTTTGCCTGTTACACCAACGACAATTAAATTCCGTTTCTTGCCGAGGGATTAGTCAACCTGTCTACGGATTTGTCCACGTTAATTAACGAGTCTGCACCAGGAAAATCTGGCCTGTTCGCGTGGGAAATCTATTCGTTCTACTTGCCTCGACAAATCACTCGTACCATTTGATTCTAACGATAAAATGCTAAATCATAATTATTGCGAAATAATTTTAGAATGATAAAGATGGAACGCATGTCGAAAATTGCATCATCGAACGAAAGGATATTAAATATTAGATAATTCAATGTGAAGTTTGATAATAGATTTCGTCATAGTAAAATTATGTACTTTATTGTATTGTTTCAAAAAATTGTACGAAACAATTTTTGGAAAAAATTTATTTTCCATTTTCACAACGACTATTTGTCGCAACAATGCCAAAAATATATATATACACATGTCATACACACAGATAAAAAATATTTATTCCTCGTAACAATTTTATCATTCATACTTTAAAACTGGATAATTAATTTGAATTTATTTATAATCAATAAATCATTCGTTCGATTAAAATAGAATAATAATAAAATATATAATTGTATAATAAAAAGAAAAAAAACTCGTAGGATTTATCGTCGACGATCGTCGATATTACGATATTATGCGTCGGTTAATAAATCGGTCCACGGAGATGAATAATTAAAAGTTTCGAAATGATCGAGGGAATTGGTGAAAGTTGGTTGAGTTTCGATCGACCCAAGTGAATGATCGACAACGTTAGCCCATGAAACAGAGAGTCCCGGAGAGTCCAAGTTCCGAGTGGAAACTTGAGAGGGAACGAACTCGAACCTCGGGGAAGACCCGCAAGTCGAGATGATACCTTGATTACTTAGGCGGTGGCAAGTATTGATTTCATCGGTCGACGCGATTCACGGGTTTCCGTCCCATTAAACGGCCAGCCTAATAATATCTAAGAAGAAACTATTTCGGAGTATGCTCGATTATTCTTGAACCGTTGGCCAGGTCAGCCAGGATGTGTGTATATTTCTTTTTTTATTATCGAAACTTGGAAAGTTGAATCGAGATGTGGTACGTGGTTATTTTTGCAATTGGGTTACTCGAATAAAAATAGGAATTTTAAGGAAATTGGATTTAATCATATAAAAATAATTTTTTTTTTATAGGGATCGCACAAGTATGATCTATTTTCTTCATAATTCGATGTACGTCTATTCTTGCAATTGGGTTATTTGAATATCGAAAATTTATTGAGAATAAAAATAGATGTAAAGTCAAATTTATTTTATTGTGAAAATTATTCGTTATATAGATAATAAATGTAGATTTATATTAATTTAACAATCCTTCTTGAAAATCTGAATTATAAAAAAAAAACGATATAATATAAATATAAATTTTCATTGATTCATGTAATTTGCTTTTATTTTTCATTTGATATTTGCAATCTAATCTTCTATTTAATATTTTCCATTATCTAATTATTCAATGTTATTTAAAATTAATTGTACGTAATAAAATTGTCGCGTAGTTTCAAATTGATTAATCTCCCAATCGAAATGACACGTGATTTCGTTAATTTCAGGATTGGTGAAGCTGCGAGAACTGGTCAGGTCGCCGAAATCTCAGGAGATGGAGGTTAACCTCAGGCAGGCAGATCCAGATTCCTACAGGCAAGTTCTATCCGAGATGAAAAGCAAGGAAATACGGAATCTCATCGTGGATACGAGGCCAGAGCATATGCATCATTTTCTACGAATGGTAAATACATATTCGATGTATCGATTTCCCGTTTGGCTTCGATAATCCCAACTCGTCTCCCATGTAAATATCTGCCAGATATTCCCTACTTTCTCTGTGTTTGCTTTTATCCAATATAGATCGTGGAACAGATCGTTCCTTTTATTTCTCCTCTTAAATCTTGTAACGCAACTATCATTCCCTTATCTCTCTCTTTCTCTCTCTCTCCCTCCCTCTCGACGTTTTAAATACAGTACAGAGCTTCATTAATGTAGATCTGTTGGGAGACAAACACGTTCAGATAACCATTTAATTCCTCCAGCTATGATTTTTCGATTCCGATTAATAGGAATTCACAGATTGACGTAGCAAGAGTTTTTGTAAAATTCATAATAAATTTTAAAACAAATTTAAAAACTATTTTGCAAGTATAATTACTTAAATAATATTTAATGAATTAATTTTTTAACTCATTTCGTTCGTGTCGTTCGAAATATTTCGAGTTTACCTACAGTTTAAATGTTATGTAAAATTTCGCTTAGTTAAAGTTTCACTATTCTCTTTTACTCGCTTTATCAGGGAGGAAATATTTATTAGAGATCGCGTTTGCCGATAAATTGATGCAAACTTCGATGACTTCAGTCATTAATACTTAATTGCTACGGAGAGATTCAAGATTGTATTTGTCATATTTTTGTCAATTAATATCTATATTTTTATATTACCATATAATATTACTTTGCATTTTATTTATTGCAGATTTTTTTACGATTTAAAATTTTCACGAAAATATATAAATATATTCTCATCGAATGAATCTCGAAATTTCCACTATCTTATTTTTTATTTATTTATTTTTTTTTAGTACTCCGTTGTCAACGTGACAAAAGCATCAGATATATTTTGTAGTTTGATTTATTTGAAGTTTCGTAGATCACGTGTCAGTGCGATTGACAGACTCGGTATCTATATTACTATCCAAAATCTCGTGTTAGTAACTCGATATTTTAAAGAATTGTATTTTACAATACAATTTACACATATATATATATATTTTTTTCACTCGCTAATATTCCATCTATTAATATTTTTGATAATTTCGTTCGAAAAAATTGAACATGGCATGACGAAAAAAAGAAAAATCGAATGAATTCCGAATTATTCCGATGAAAATAATCTCTCTCCAAATGTCTGCCTGCTTTCAGATACTGCAACTGCAAATGAACGACTACAAGTACCACTATCTCTTCACAACTTTCGTAAGTACACTCGGGCCAGGGGAAGTGGATGGAACGCGGATCCACGCGTCTCGAAAACGCGATCCATCTCTGTGTTCCAGGATATCGAGACGTTCGACCTCGAGGACTTCAAGTACAATTTCGTCAATATCACTGCCTTCCGTCTGGTCGACGCGGAGGACGTCGGTGTGCGGGGTATCCTGAGGGACATGGAGCGATATCAGCCGTCCGGGAATACGATTCTCAACAAATCGAGAGTTATACAGGTGGGTAAAAAATTTCCGTGTCATCGAGAATCTCTTCTTCTCTCTGTGGAGGGAGATGTAGAGAGATCCTCGCTTGATGTTTGCGCGATCTGTTATTGCACTTCTTCCGATATATATTCGCGCGCGATCGATTTTTATATACGTAGAGTATAGGTTTGCACGGTTAAATGGATGTGTCTACAGTCACGATTGTTCACTGACTGTTGGATGACTTCTGAAAAAATTGTTGCAAGAATTATAAAAGCAATGAACAAATAATAGACGGAATATAAATTCGTCTATATTTATGAAAATTACAGAGGTTACTTTTTTATAAGACCATATTTTACATTAAATCAACGAGTTATTAATTATTCATATTATTATTTAAAAAAAACTTTTCTTTGTATATATATAAAGAACAAGTTTGATTTTAATTATTTTAATATTGCAGAATCATTCATTTCATTCGAGGTATAATAAAGTAGAAATAGTGTTTTATTAAAAAAGATATAAAAAAGCACACGATATTATCCCGAAAACACAGTGATTCGATAATAAGAAATTATATTTTACTTCGTAACATGTACACATACATAATCATATATATAAACCTTCGAGTAGCGTAGTTATACTATAAACAGAACTATAAACAGAAGGGTAACCGGATTAATATTACGCGTACAGTATTCGTAAGAGACGGACGTGCGATATAATTTTCCGCGTAAAATCGCGATTCCCGCGATTAAAATGAAAAATTGTCACGCGCAATTTGCAGCCTGTTAACAAACAAACAGAAGGGAAACTTTTCGACGATGTGAACGCGAAAAAAATTGGCATTTTCCCTCCCCCGTGTTGTGATACTTTTATCGATCGTCAATGGTTGAAAGTGTGGAACACGTGTCAACTCGTTGGAATGCAAAATAATGATAACAATGGGGGAAATCCAGTGCCTGGTAACGCGAGTTAAATAATTGGAAGGCGGTGTTCTACGAGCGAATCGGGTTCGTTAACGGTTGATGAAGAGTTATGAATATAGCCGGGATTAAACCGGCCACGTTGATCAAATTTCGCGGAATTTAGGGGACGATCCTCCTGTTTACGACACGCGTGCCTCTATTACCGTTTCCTACTTTTTCTCGATTTGCATTCAGATTAGCGGCGTCGCATCGGTTAAACGTCAACTCGTGTAAAAATGCGTCCGAATTTTTCCACGTCGAGAGAAACAGGTAGATGGACAATAAGAAATTTTAATATTTGTTAGAATTAACGTTTCGAAATTTTGTTTCAGAATCGAGGATCTTGTTGCAAGAGACAGATTTTGATACAATGAAGTAAATCGATAAATTGTACTTTGTTACTCGTCGTAATATAACAAAAAAAATTTTTATAACATCTTGCAAGATCCACATAGTTCTCATTATCGATTATTTGGAAATAATCGAAATGTACGAAGATCTTCGATTAATAAGAAACAGAAAAAATATCATCAAGAGTTCTTCGAGTTTTTAGAAAAAATTTCGTAAAGGAATCCCGTGATTATCAAAAATTCCTCGTTTTAATAATAATTAAAGAAGAAAATGGAAACGACTGTCAGATCTTGCGAGTATATACACAGGAAGAGGAAGGGAGGGGGGCGGGCAGTTGCTTTGCATTCTTTTATTATTCCATCCGACACGTTTCGTCAAGATAACTAAATTCCTCGAGTGGAAATACGTATCCTTTTCTTCGTTTTTCGTGTTCCCTCGGTTGGAACGTCTCTCGTTTCTCCTTTTTCCCTCTCTGCTTTTTCATACAAACGAAATCCGCGGAGAAGATAATGATATAAATAAGTTTTTAACTGTGGAATAATTTCGTGACAATCTAATTATGTGATCTTGTTTTATAATATCGAATATGGCATTCATCAATTAATAATTACGAAACGCAGATGATGATTGATTTTCTCGTGTAATTTTTTCGTGAAATTAAATAACGAAATGGGTATCAAATAAATATCAAAAGAAAAACAAGAAATAAAATAAAATAATGGAAATAATGGAAAAATAAATTGTACTATTATTATAGAATAATATATGAGAAGTTATTTAGACAAATTTTCTAATTTGTCTTATAAAAACTGGCGACTTTATTTATAATATTGGAGGTGTTTCAATATTTCCAGGGTTTCCTTAGAAGGTTTCTTTTCTGGGAATGAAAACCTTGGATCGGATTAGTCAAGTCTCTTCTCATAATCTATGCATTTCTTTGAATTAATATAGTAAAATCGAATGCGAAATATGATAAAACATCGCATCTCATAATTTAAATACAAGTGTTGAATGTATATAAATACAATAAGCATAATGATTAAGTTTTAATTAATTAACACGAAATTGTTTGTAAAATAATTTAACGAATTAAACATCATTGAAAGAAATAAGAAATATTTTCAGAAGAATATTTTTCACAAAAGAAACCATATTTCTCACCAAGTCGAGAAACTTAATTCTTTTAAAATCGACGCTTGCATAAAGTGCACTCGAATGGCTCGTTTGAATCGACAATTGCATTCCAAAGAAATGTGTCGAGTGGAAGAGAAGTAGAAAAATAAAAAAAGAAGAGAATAAGAATTGTATTAATACTGAAAAAAAGCAACGTCGATAATTTCAACAAAAAAATTAATATCATGATGGCCAAAATATCATCGTCAAACAAAGTTATGATGGAAGCTAATAAACTAAGAAACATGTGGCTTCCGGTTTTGACTCTTAATTTAAAGGAAGAAAAAAATTGGGGGAACGAAGACTTAAGCAGAAAGATGTGAAAACATTGTGGGATAAATCGCGAGGAGATTTATGATTCTCTTTAATGATTGTGTAAGAGAAAATTTTTCTAATTATGCACGTTGCGATGGTTCAACTTGCGGCATGGAGCAAACCCGTGTTGAATAATGGAAAAATTTTATTTGAATTTAAATTAAAAAGTAACTAGTTGAAGTAATTTAATTCGAATCGTTAGTTTGAATAGTGTTGTTTTAAAGTATAGAAAATATGTTGCGTAGAATATTGATTCGTTTGAATTCAATTAATGATTTCTTTAATCTTTTTTTCTTTTATTTTTAAATTTAATAAAAGAAATAAAGTTGTGAAAAATAATCATCCTAAACATAAGATTTAACGTGATGCAAGCAAAATGTAATTTCAAGTACGAATCAATATTATATTACAGTCTGTAATAATAGTATTGTTTTTCTTAAAAATACTTTTTTTTATTTAAATGACATTTTTTGAAAGCACATTTTAAATCAACTGAAATATTTTTTATACAATTATTTCAAACAATTATAAAATTATATTGTATAGATTAAATATTTCAAGTGACATCATTTTAAACGTGTCGAGTGTGTGTCAAAATTTTATACAACGATATAGAATATTAATTTGCTCATGTTTAATTCATTCGGGAGCATATTTTTCAAATTTTCACATATTTATTTTTTCCAAGCAAAATATTATATTAATTAAATTCTTATTCGTTGATTAAATTTTTCGAGTATATTTGTATTAGAAAAACTGCACACTTTTTTAATAAAGATTACATGGCATGTATGTTTATAAATTTTCGAATAAAAATTTTGACTTTACATAAAGCGTAAAAAAAAAAAATAAAATAAAATACCAACTTGCCAATAGACAATGAAAATAAAAAGCAAAAATCCTATATCGTATCGCGATCGTTCCAAATTGAAATATCCCCGTTTACATTTTAAAAAAAATCTCCATCCTGTTTTTTTTTCTTTGTTAATAGAAAAGATGAACAGTGATCTTTGCTCTCGTTTCTCGAATTTAAACGAAATATCACGATTTTTCGATCGTTCGGAAAATATGAAATTAAATTCTCGATGTCCCATATGTTTCTTCAATTTTCGATTATATATACGTAGCATACAATTTTTTCATATTCAATAAAGATGCTTTTGTATAGTATGAAGAATAATGGAAAAAAAATATTTACTCGCTACACCAGCGATTCTCTCAATATTTTCATTTTAAATGCGTAAATGCAAATTCAAAAATTCCAATACGTAACTCGTATGTATTGGAATTTCAAATATGAAAGGTTCGCATTTTGACGATCATACCTCGAAAATTTTTTGCATAATTGAAAAAAGGAATGGTATCTTCATTGATTTTCGAAATACAATTTGTAATTGCTTCGTTTAATTATTCAAAATTGAAGAATACGCGTGAATTAACATTGAAAATAAATTTTTCGATGAAGAAATTTTTATTCCAAGAAAAGAATTGCACTTTTATTTTCTTTTTTTATATTATACAAAATTATTATAGCAAATTGATTGAATAAAAATTCATCCTAAGCAATAATAGCCGAAATATGAAATAATATTAACATAATTCTAAAGAAATTCTACAATTGTGTAGAATTTTAAAGAGAAAAAAATGAAAAATTCATTTTTGCAACAAACAGAAAGTTATAATAGAAAAGAGGTAAAGAAACAGATCGGCTATTATTAACTTTACTCAATTAGTGAAATGAGCGCATCGGTCGGCCGTCACGTGATTAATCTTATACGGCTTCTTTTCGCTTTCCAGCGAGATTATCCTCGCACAAAGACATCGAATGAAGAAAGAAATCGTACCTCAAGGTTGGTCCTTGTGCCTGTTTCGATGATCAATTCGCAATTTTAATCAGGAAAGATGATCATTTTCGTCGAAATTATTTCTGTTTAATTATAAAAAGAAGATGATTCGTTCATCGACTTCTGGAACTTATTTGAAGAACTTCTTGTCGCGAGTTAAATAGCTAAAATTCCTCTTTCCACTGTTTCGAGAAAAGTGAAACGAATCTCTTTCGTTTGCTCCTTACTAATTATTCTTCTCGAAGAATCGATATCTTGTGTCAAGATTTTTCAAGATTCTACGTTAATCTTCTTTTCTTAATGAAATATTCAACTCGAAGAATCTATTCATCTAAAAATATTGAATCGAAAATTGCTATAAATCTTCTCGATTCACAATCTTTTTCTATCAATTAATACAAATAAGCCAATTAGACCAAATTTTAAAAACAATCGTTTCAGATTGGAGATAAATAGGATAGAACAGTCACAATCGAGAAAAACGTAGTACAAGTTATGAATCAGACGAGGATAAATTAGGATCAAATAATCATGATGGAATAAAATAGAACAATCATTGTCATGCCGAGTCATTGATAAATGGTCAGACAGATAGAAAAAGATATTTGCCAAACATGAACTAGAGCAAGCCATACTGAAACAAAGAGAATAGCTCTGTCATGGTGCACTATCGATCAATGTATGTAATAAGGACATTGTTGGGCGAACTTGTCGTAGAGGAAGCCAACTAATCTATCGATCTTGTGGCAAGTTCACAGAAACAATTCTTTCACACGTAAGTTGTCCCAGATGTCTCTTCATCCGAACAGTCGCTTTGCGATCTCTCCCATTTTCAAGCGGGAGATTGTCAGGCCGAAATTACCTAGGACAGTTTTCATCTCGACCCTTCCCAACGGTATAATACCACAAACTGCGAAATCCATTGCCTCCTTGCTGGAATTGTTCCTATCCTTCCTCGATACGCCTCTCCCTTCCCTCTCCACCCACCATTCTTCCACTTCTCACGGCTTCCTTTCTTCCTTCCTTCCTTTTTATTTCTCATCGTTAACCAGCCAAGTTAGCGAGTGCAAAGTCCCGCAAAAAAGCCTGATCACAATCAACTCGTGGCGTTGGAGCGAAAGAGGGCCTTTTTAAGGGAAAATGCATCGACCACTTTGCGCCAAAAGCTCAAGGGACAAGGCTCGTTCACCTGTTAGACCGATATATCTATCTCTGAGAAACGTGCACAGGTGAGACTCGTGTGGAAAAATAAACTCGTGTACCCGTGTATGTATCTGTGAGTGCTTTCTCTCTCTCTCTCTCTCTCTCTCTCTCTCTCTCTCTCTCTCTCTCTCTCTCTCTCTCTCTCTTTTATCTGGAGTAAGCTTGTTATATGGTGGACGATGCTTGCATACTGATTCGTTCCTTTTATATAGAGTATCGGTCTCGTTGTAATCAAAGTGTAACCAATTGGAAGTATCCAGCGAACGAGTTGAATCTCAACTAGTTGCTTTCTAAACTTTATTTTATAAAAAAAACTTGTTCTAGGAATTTATTCAAATATTTATTCCTTCTAATAGAGAAGAACGAGAGAGAACGTTCATCACGTTTTAAATTATGCTTAGATTCTTCTTCGTTTATTCCAATTAATTTGAATGAAATTTTGCTTTGCGGGATAAAATTGTAGTAAATATCGTTGCAAAGAGGTATTTTTTCAAGAATTTTTCTTCTTTTTCATCTGTCATATTCCAACAGGACGGTGAATCACCTAAACCGTTCCTCGAAAAAAGGGATAACCTTCGCTCTCGCACCATAAATCAGACTATCTCTTGCTCGAAGGGTTTTATTATTTTATTCTTGGTCCGATGGTGGCCTCTGGGACAGCGTTGCAACGATGCACGTTGGCATGGACTTGTTTCCTTTTCCAATCCAACGTTACGTTTTATTGTATTGTAGAAGCGAGGGGGAAAAAAAAATAAAGGAAGCAATCTTTGCCCGAGTTCTTAAAAATAACGAAAAAAAAAAGATAAGGATAAAGAAGCGGAAGAATCAAAGTTCAAGCAGAATTTTTAGAAAGAAAGCAATTGAGAAAGAGAAGATTGAAATAGAAAGCAATTTCAAAAAATTATTTATTACTAGAAAATTTTTCGTCTAAATTATCATTTGAAAAAATTTCCAGCTCTTTCATAAATTTCACTACGCGATTCTTCTATCGCACCTATTTTTTTATTCGATTCTACATTCTTCCTTGTTTGCATTTATCACACGACTGCATTCCAATTAAACCGAATCATTGATTAATGCACGACAATGCAGCGGAAATAATTTCTTTAATTGGGATCCGATTATTTGTTCCGTGCAAATATTTGCCATTGTTCTATTTTTCTTTTTTTTTCTCTTTCTCTTCCTTTCAATATAAAATCATTAATCGTAGAAATTCCACGTTAGTTCTCCAAGTATGAAGGAGAGCGTCCTTAAATTTCTCGAGATTCACTTTAAATGCTAATGAACAAGCTGATCCACACCCTCGAAAACATATTGCCTCGCGTCTCGCGACTGAGAAAAATGACACGAACCTGCGAATTAATTTTCAACGACCATTATTCCGGTATAAAGAAGATTAAGACTTCCTTCCGTAAGTTCTCCGCATCGTAATTTCCATGCTCGCGAGAAACTCGCGAAATTTCAAACGCTCGTTAACTAACTGACAATCTATCTAATTCACAGGCACAGCTAAATCGAGCGTGGTGTTGCGCCGCAAACATTTGACGCGATGAAATGCGGGATTCTTAATTCGAATGAATTAACGATGAGAGAAGAGGAATGATGAAGGGTGAAAATGATCGAGAGGGATGAATTTGTTGTTTGCAGACGCTAAAGTAGATGCGATTTTTATTTGTTGGTAAAAAAGATTAAATGGATTTTTATATATTTTTTTAAATGCAAATTTAAAAGATACATCATTTTTATGTTTACTATTTTAATTTTTATGAAATATAAATATGTTTCTCTTTCTTTTTTTTTTTTTAGGAATAAATTCGTTGATTTATATTTCGTAATTCATATATATATAAAGAAATAATTTATTTCATAAATTTTAGATTGTGGAATTTAGTTGGGAACATCTTTATTTAAATATTTTTTATTTTATTTGATCCAATCTTATTGATATATTTTAAATATATTTGTGAACAGAGCAACAAATGTATACAATTTATTTCTATGTAATTTCTAATCCATGGCCATTAGAATGGAACATATTTCATTGTTATATAAACTACCTTCGACAAGGATGAAACCAGAATGGGAATCAGAGAATTCACGTAGTTTCCAACGGAATTTGAACATGAGCTACAAGATTAACGCAACTACAGCTAGTTTACATTAATTAAGCGCAATAACTACAATTTATGCACTACGCAAAGATAAATACGTCAAATTTATTGAAATTTCGAATAGAATCACTTTCTAATAAATTCGATATAATTACGTGAATGAAAGTAATTCTTAATCATCACGAATTTAAAACTACCTGAGAAAATGAACGAAGAGAGCAAGTTAAAATCGTCCAGTTCAAAAAATTGTAAATGAGAAAAGCTTAACGATGTCGAATCCTTGAAAATATCGATCTTATTTCTGTTGAGAAAATTATTATTGAATTAATTAAACTGGCTGGACTAACAACAGCTTTCTCCTCGATTGATTTAATATTTCAAATGTCCTTTTCTCTCGTTCGAAACGATAATTTAATTTAAAAAAACAACGATTTAATTTTTTAGATTATTTAATTCAAATAAAATAAGCTTGATTTATTCAATTAATATCAGAATGAGGAAAATGTTATTTTAAATAAAGTATCCAAAAATATTTTTCGAATAAAGTATATCGAAACGTACAATTTTTTGGAAAATATCAATGATTTTATAATGTAAATTTGTTTATACAAAATTCACAGTATATAAAAATAGCTTTTCTGTTCTATAATATAATATAAATTATTGGAATTTTTTTCCACAGTTTTCAATATTTTCAATATCGTAATCAAAACTTTCGTAATTAAATCTATTTATGTAATATTCAATTTTATAAACAGAAGAAAATTATATAACATATGCAATGTATTTGCATATTCTCACAATTCTCATTTAATAATAAAATATAATTTTTAAGGACAGATATGAATTTGTTATTAATTACAAAATTGAATAGGAGAATCGAGCAATTCATTGAACGCGTAACAGGATGAAGAGGAAGATGTCGTAAGTTAGTCGCGAGTTCTGGACTTGGACTAATTAAAAGCACGCTCCAATTAAGCCGAAATAACGAGGGTTCGCGTTCACATCGTGCCATGGGTAAACTCCGTTCAACCACGAAATTTCACGAATCCTTTTCCTGTATGTAGCTGCAGGTGATGGTTAACAATAGTGGTAGTAACGAAATTGCTGTCCATTCTTTGCCCAATTTCGATCCCAATCTATGTATCTGCAAATCGATTTCTTGTTATTCACGTGGGATCGAGCCGTTATTAAATTTTTTTCTCGGGCCTCCGATATTTGTCAATTTCAATTCTGTTTGGGATTGTATATTCCTATCATTTTTCCTTTCCTCTCTTTCTTTGGAACGCTGAATTTTTTTTTTCTTTTTAATTTTAAAAACGACGGTTAACCTTGACCATGACAAGATTACTGCATTTCAAATTCATTTTATTTTTCATTCTGAGAAAAGAATTGTTTATTTTTATTGCAAAAAATTCGTTCTTTTCAACCATGAAAATTATAATTTCATTCTCTCGAAACTCAATTATTCGCTTATTCCAATTTTCTTGCAGGCTCCTTTCGACTGGAAAGCCACCGAAATTGAGAAAATTCCCTATTATTTTCGTCCATGAAACTGATAAT
Organism: Apis mellifera; assembly: GCF_003254395.2. Lineage (NCBI taxonomy): Eukaryota > Metazoa > Arthropoda > Insecta > Hymenoptera > Apidae > Apis > Apis mellifera. Next base: position 4,578,519 of record NC_037641.1, read on the forward strand.
GCAAGCAACGACGCGGCCAAAAAGCAGTTAACGTTGATTATTTTCCACGATAACAACTCTCCCCTGCGCGATTCCTCGCGTTTCCATCGAATTTCCTGTTAGTTCGCGTCGAATAACGCGCGTTGTTCCACCCCATCGCGTTCCATGTTTAAATATCGTAGCAACGATATCGTAGCTACCGTATATGGATCAATGAGTCCAGATTCTCGATTCCCTTATTAACGGGAGATGAAGGGCCGGCCAATAAAAATCGCGCGAAAATTAGCTCCGTGGAAATATCCTTTCGACTAACTCGTAATGCACCATTGCACGGTTAATTAGGGGATGGGCTGATGTCGAAACATCATTTTGAAAAGCGGAGTATTTTTCGTCTGTATTAATTTTCCATTTCGTAGAAATTTTCTTCTATTCGTTTTCAATTGATTGGACGAATGAAAGATTGATAATAGCTCGTTCACTCGGTCATCGCAAAGTTTTGGAAATTTATTTAACTCGAAAATATAATTTCGAAATTAATTTTAATCTTGTGTATATCGAAATATGAGATTTAAAATTCGCATTACCGATTAATTAATCGTATCACGTAATTAATGTATAATATAATATAAAAAGATGTATTTATTACTGGTGATGATATAATTATAATTATAATTAAAACGATAATAAGCAATGAGGTGAAATTAAAAATATAGAAAATTTCACTGTGGATTCATTTTAAGTGAACAAATAAAAAAAGATTTTGAAGAACGATAATAAAAATAATACAAGGAAAAAGATGCAAATTCCGAACAAATTTTAAATCAACGAATGCTTTATAATCTGTTTAAAATAATTATATTTGAATATTTTATTTCCGTTGATTTTTCAATTGCAATTGAGTTTTTTCACGAACGATATTATTTATGGAAAATGAGATCAATTATCTACCAATTAAGTAACATTTCTTAAACGTGATGATAATATAGAAAACTGTATATCTTTAGAAAATTTGTCTAAAAGTTTCAAGAGCAATCGAGAAACTTGTCAAAAAAAAGTTGAATGTTTCCTTATCTCCGGAAAACTTGGCAAGTTCTCCAAGGACCGCATAGAGATCTCGTTTGCTCTCGTGTTTGTCATAATCAAACATATACCGTGTGTGTGTGTTTGCGCCGAGAATTAGAGCCGCATAAAGCAACAAAGAGAATCCCAATTGATTTCACGTCCAAGAGGATAAAATAAAAGGAGGAAGGAAATTGATTCGATCCTTTGTGGCGAATATCAGATGGATAAACAATTTTCGGTATATGTTCATCGGGAAAATAACTTGTCAGCTCGTGGTCGGTTATTTTTGCAAATGAAATTGCAACAAAATTTCAACAAAAATAGGAAATTCGATTTGAGCAGAAATAAATTGCAATCTGATCAATGAGCTTTTGCGGCTTTGTATGTGCGCAGAAACAAAAATACGCTGGCGAAAATAATTAGATTGTTGAGTGAAATAATTTTGATATTCCTCTCGAATTTTACACGAATTAATAATATGATTATTATTGTCGAAACTGTGTATTATTCTTTAGTATAAAAAAAAATGGACGACGAGGGAACGTGCTCGTTTCTAATTTTGATTTGATGATGATAATTTAACAGAGTCAACTCTTGAATAATAATTCAAGAGTTGAATAATAATTCAGTTAATATTGTTTATTTAATATTTATTTCAAGTTATATTTGTAACAATTTGTTTTTCTTATGAGATAAATTGAATTAAATTAAATGATATTATAACAAATATTAACAATTGTTTTAAACAATTACATCATCGAATATATTTACACGAATCGATAGTATAACAACATTTATTGAGATTCGATTATAACAGAATAATTTGTTACAGTCTTAATGTAATAGAACGAAAATATAAATATAAAAAAGGACGAAAATTTTCGAGAAGGGAATGATGAAATCACGAAGAGTTAAAAGAACTGGCATCCTACTCGTGTGCAAACGACAAACACTTTTTTAATTTTCGCCGAAGAGCATGAAATGAATATGAAACGCGCTTCCAGGTTGGCGCCACCATGCTAATGTCATGCTTCTGCCTCTCTTTTCAACGCTTGTGACGGGTGTCTGGATTATTTTCATAATAGCGGAAGACGTGCAACCTCGTTTATAAAATTCTCTCTGCTATCATCGTGAAAAATAACGGGTGACCAAAATTATTTCCCTTATTTTTTTATTAGCATTTGGAACGAGTTTTATCTTTATTCCTTTTCTCATTTATTTTTTTTTTCTCTTTCAGATTTATAGAATGTGACTTGCGTTATCTTCTTTTACTTACTTAAATAAGTAATATTATAATTTGATTTCAAATGAGAAGATTTTCTTTTCCAATTTAATTTATATGTTCAAAGATTTTTTCGCTAAGATTAAACTTTGCATGAATAAAAATTTCTTGGAAATTTGTTACAAAAAGAAGGATAGTTAATCGTTGAAACATTTTGTTTCTAATATTTGTTATCCACATTCCAATTACCATATTGCAAAAATATATTGGCGTAAAAATTCTTCTGTTGAAGGAAAAATATAAAATTATTGGAGTAAGTTTTTTCGCCCTTTTACGTGAATGATTTTAACCAGGCTGCACAATTTAAAGAATTTCGGGATCGATAAAAAAAGGGAACGATTCAGAATAGGTATTTAACGCGGTTATTTAAAGCTTTGATCTATACTAACAAAAGACGTGTCTTTTTCAGGCGGAGCCGGCGCTCATGTACGACAGCGTGCAGGTGTTCGCCATTGGATTGAGGACACTGGAACAGTCGCACGCGCTCAGGCCTGCCAACATCTCCTGCGAGATGGAACACCCGTGGGATGGAGGTTTGTCCCTCATAAACTACATCAACTCGGTGAGTTTCTACTTTTGCGCATGCTTTTGTAAAGAGACGTGACTAGTGTAATTATTCTCGTGTGTATTTAAATCGTGTACTTTCACGGGTAGATTATATGGTAGAACTATTATAATTTTAATTACATACGTTGAATTCATCGTATATATTGTAGATTATTGTTCTCTTAACGTTCTCAAGTTAATTGTTTTAAAAATTAATTAGATTTTCGCGACACACTAGAATTATTTTATAATTTTATTCCCTTGGAGACACGCTCGCTTAAAGACGATATACATTTTAGACGAAGATTTTTACTGTCGAATAATATCTGGCAAATAAAAACTTCGTTTCTGTCTGAATGACGAAGATTAACGTAGCGAGGATATTTCGTGGTATATCTTGAGAAGTATTTGGACAGGGAACGTTCTTCGAAACGGAATTTAATGTTTCATCGCATTAGCGAGTCACGTTATTCACAGAATGATTGTGAGAACGCTTAAATCGAATTTAGAATATTCCAAATATATAATTCATCCACGATGAATGGTCTAAAGTTCCATCTTTTTCATTGTTCAAAAATGAACATGCAAAGTGAACGAAATAGATCCTAATCTCTATCTTCAATCGCAAGGATCAATAATTCTTCCATCGTGGATACTTTTTTTATCTTCAAAGTAACTTCTCGTTTCCCAAGATTTAAATTTGCATCATCAAATGCACTAGATTTACATTTGGTAAATTGTTCAATCATTCTTGAATTTGAGATTTATTATAAGAGTAATAATAAAATAAGAAACAATGCTTTCTCTCGGTCACTCATTCCCACGTGTGAGAACAGCATGGTTCGATTTCCCTTTTACATACAAGAATATCATCATCGATGAACACGATCATTTTGAATTTCATACACGGAATATTGTTCAGAACGCATTTTACAAAATGAAACACGTCGGGGAGAGGATCGGTTCGTTCACTTTTAACGGGCAGCGACGTTTGTTACAACGCACGAAGAAACTTAGTCGACGGTTCGGGATGAATTACGGGGATGCAAAGGGACTGGCCGGCTGCCAGAAACAACCGCATTCGCGATAATTGCGAGTCCTTTCCCGAAAGACGAATGGCTGTTTCACCCGCGAAAATTTCGAGAAAAACGATTTTAATCCCGTTGCGCGTTATAGTTGCTCCCCTTTCGAGGGGAATTTCGTTGCAGTTTGCAATTTACGAAATTTCGATCTGTGGGAAGGGAGGGGCAGCAGGGGTCGTTTAATGAAACTTTTGAAATTTTCCGCGATTTCAATAACGAACGGATTTCCGTTAAAATTGGAAATGGGTATATTAAGCTCGATCGCCTCGATAGCTCGCCTAATTGTAACCGTTTCGCAGGAAATAGAATATAACAGGTTAAAGCGATCTCGTTGGTTAATAACAATCGGTTCGATAATTGATTTTGTTTAGATGATACGCGAGAACCATGCACTTTTCGGGTTATAAAATAATTTATATCGCACAATGGTGAGATGTTAATAAAAAGAGAAAAGCAAATCGATACAATTTTTTGTGCAATAAAAATTTCCTTCTCTTTCAGTATTCTGTAAAAAATATTTTTTAATTAACGAAACGGCGATAAATTGGTGATGGATGACCACGTCTACATTTTAATGGAAATTAATTTAAAAAGTTTGCCTAAAGTTGAAAATAATTCATTCAATCATCAATTCAATTGTAAGCAAATAACCAATAATTTGATGTGGATCATTTTTGATACGTGGATGAATGAAAGATAGTTTTTTTAATATTGATTCAAAGCAATAATTTATTTTTTTTTAATTTTCCTAAATTCGAATGTATGAATGAATCTTTCTCTTGAATGATTCCACAGTCCACATTCTATCAATCGCATCACCATTCATATTCAATCGTTTTACGAGATCAACGTATCGAAAAACTGTTTCTATGAATATCGATGAACATTTTGCAAACATCAAATATGAATAAATTTAATAACAAATAATTTCCAACCTGTCAGGCGGATTGACTACAATTTATACGAAAATAAGTCGAGTAGTCGTGCGTTTTTCCTTGGACAAAACAACACCGTTTGTCATTATCGAAACAATTGCTACTATAAAATTCAATTTCTCATCATGGTATTACATGGTAGTTTCCGACGAATTGGCGTTATCTTTAATAGATTGAATCGAAGCTGCACGCTCGATATCCGAATAATTAATAACCAGTTACGAGATTTTCGACGTTACACCTTTGCCAATATTCGATAAAGGTACAAACTGTAAAGGTCAGTTGAGTAGATTCAAAGGGTTCGACATTTGCAAGCATCCCAGTGGGAGAATATTTGTGTGTGGAATAATTAATTCACTAAAGTGTCTAAATTCCAATATCGATTCTGCCTTAAGGAATCTCTCGATATGTATCATCTTTCATATACTTATAAATATTTATTAGACTATTTTACTCAAATCCTGATAATAAAAGGGGTTCGATTTCAAGTTAAAAAAATTCAAAAAGAAAAGCAACGAAGTGGAATCGAATTCTGTTGAGAAATATTGCCATTAATTTAAAGGTAATTAAATGGCAATAAATTGGACATATATTGGAAACGAGGAAATATGTTTCATAAATAATTATCAATTACGGCGAACAAAAGAAAAACGCAACGAGGGCAAGAATCGGACGGAAAGAAAGTATCGTATCGTATCGAGGGGATGAAAGAAACATAAAAAGTTGATGCGTGGGAAGGGAAGAAACCTTTTAAAGCGAGAGCTTTGACCATCGAGAAAGAAATAAGCCAGTAAATCTGCCAAAGGAAGTATTTTTAAAAAGAAGTAATGGATCGGTGAAACCGAGAAGCGTCGCGGTTATAAACAAGAAATAAAGAGCCTCTCGAAAAATGAAAAATCATTTTTCAATGGGACCGTTTCGAGCGGAGAGAAGCGAGTTGAATTTATATCGTTTTGTTATACACAATTTCGCTCGGCGACAGTGTTCAACACGGTGTGCAACATAGAGGAAGCGTTCTCTTCCTCTATGAATGCGACGCGACGTATCGACGTTTCGTGCGATAAGCAGCGATGTTCGATTTACCGCGAAATCGTTTTGATTTACGAGCCCACCATTGGCATTCACACGGCTGCGTACTTATGCCTTGTGCGGAAGATTAGTCGCGTAATCGTATCTTCTGTTCCGGAAGGAGATAATTGAATCGTATTTCGGAGAAAAGGGGATAAATTGGTACGTGGATGGAAGCTGGGCCAAAGGGGAGAAATTGAATACGTGACGGAAATTAATAGCCGTTTAATACTCGATGAAACACAACGATGAAATATAGTCGTGGTAAAGTGGAAAAAAGATATGATCAATTGCACTTTTTCCATTATGAATCATTCGATGTTTTATATAATACAGCCCATTTTTCAATATACGAGGAAATATTATTGTCTTGAATCATGCTAAACTCGTTCATCGTTTAATTGTTATCTCATAATCATAGTAAAAAGTGTAGATATTCGATAAAAAGGTCAGACAAATAAGATAATTAGTTAGAGCTTGTAAAAGTAGTGTAAGTCGATCATTGACGTAGAATAGAATAATCATGATCAGATATAAAGATTACACGTCAGTCATTGTTGATCAAATAGAGCAGAACAATCATGATCGACCAAAGATATAATAGGCTCGTCACGATCAGTCAAATGATGAATAGAACAATTATAATTAATTGAGAGCAATATGCCAATCATTACAATAGATCAATTAAGAATAAAAACTTCACCGTTAAACAAGTCTAATTAACAAATAGAATAGAATCAAACAATATCTATTCAATAGAAAATATAAACGTGAAAATGACGTGATAAACTAATAAAAGTAGATTGCAGACTCGACAATCTCCGTTGAAAGATCATCATCACACAAAGAACAATATATTGACCCTTTCATATATCCCTCTTTTAACAATATTCTTTAACAAATCATGTTTGATCCATTATTTTCAACTATGGTCCGCCATCGTCGTTTCGTCGGGCATGTTCAGAAAATGTTTTCCGCGCGACGAACCCATTTATAGAGCCATCAAACGAACCCGTGGCGGTTTTCGAACGGCTCCGTTAAATCGATTTTGTAACCGAGCCCTAACGACCCCATTTTCCCTTCCCTCTCCCTCCCTCGATTCACTGGTGGCAAAGTATTTCTAAATTGAGAAAAGGAACCCGATTTGCCAGAATTGTGCCAACGGGTATAAACAGGGGAGGAGGGAGAGGTAGGCCAGTCTCGTGCCAAAATTTGGTCTAAAGATGGTCGGGAAAGCGTACGGACAAACAACGCGGAATAGCTAATCCCGCGATAAACGCGTTTGGAAACGCGCCAAGTAGTTTTATGACTTGGGCGTTATCACGCCGCGCTTTTCAAACGGCGGAAAAAAGTGTCGTTTATGAACGCTGTAGCTCGTTACCGCCGTTAAAACCGTAAACACCGGCCACGTTTTAAAATCGTTACCCATTTCTTACGCGATGTACTCTCTCTTTCTGTCTCTTTCTCTCTCGCAACTTTTGACAACTGTTTTACGATCTGTTCTAATTAGCTCGTTAAATGTGTTCGATGGCATACTTTGTCACGAAGAAGCGGCCCTGTGGGAAAAATATAACGCGTCGCGTTATTCGCATTTATTTTTAAACGATGAGAAAATAAATATATAATGATAAAATTCTAGTAGAGGTTGACAAATGATATACACGTTGTATTATATTATGAAACAGTTTGTTCTCTTGTCCCTTCGTTTACACGAATCGTTTCTCGCGCTGCGACTTGCTTTCACCGCCTTCTCCCTTCCTATTCGTATTCCTCGCGCGCGGATACATTTCTCAAAGTTTCCGGAACCTTGTATCGATTCGGTAGTAAATTGGGTGTAAGAGGAAGAGTAAGCCTTTTCAATTTTTCCATTTTATTACGTTTCAATCCTCCGAATTCGCGAGTGATAAGAGATTATTTTTGGATTTATCTGGAACATTTACTGGTTCTGTATATACGAGAGTGGTATACTTTAATCGAAGCGATTGAAAATAGGAGGATATGAAAGAAGTGTTAATAATTACATTTCCATTCGAATAATTTCTAAATTCATTTTTCTATTTCACCATTAAACATAGAAAATTCTTATCTTCGTATCAAAAACTTTACCACGAAATCATTTTCAAATGGAAATAGAAATTGGAAATTGATCGTCAAGGAGGGAAAATCACAGATAGGAATGTAAAGGATGGTATTAAGAGAAACAGTATTAAATAAACGATTCACAATCGACACGAATTCGAATTCTCTTGGAAAGAATGGATTTGTCAAAGAAAAAAATTCACTGGACGGGAGAGGAAGCCAGTCACTGTGGCTCGGTGGTGCAAGTAATCGGACTACCGAGCGTTAAAATTGTACAGGGGTTGCTCTTTTATCACGGCCTCCGCTTTCCCCGTTATCTTCACCAAACCATCATCGTAGCCGGCGCTACGGTTCAATGTTTTGGATGAACGCTTACCGAAATTGCTGCCCGTTATATCCTTTTGTATCCCATCCACGCATATTTCTTCCCACGTTCCGTGTAACCGTGTCCGCTTCCTCTTTTTTTTCTCCCCTTCTATTCTTCTCTATTACCTCTATTTCGGTTTTTTAATTCTCTTTTTTTTCTTCTTTTTCTTTTTCTCTCCTTCGCGAGATACGCAGCTTCTTTTGCTCGCAGCCTGCTAGAGGAAATTTATCTCTCTCCACACTGGTTTTTTAATCTCTTGTTTATCGTCGAACATGAATTTCCTTTGAATTCGTGCGGATAAGAAATAAAATAAAAGAGATAGGTAAGGTTGATTATATCGACTCGAAATCGAGACATGAAATTGGAATTCGAAGAACAAAGTTGGTTTGATTTTAATTATAATCATACGTATATTTTATTTTCTTTAATTTTTCAGGCTTTCCTGCTTTTATTCCATATAAAAGAATGATATTTTTCAATTCGTGTAATCCAGAGAATAATTATGTATTTTTTTATTAAAGTAAATATATATCTGGAGCAAGCAATATACAAAACATAAAGGAACGTAGTTAATACCAGGAACAATATTAACCAACAATGATTTCCAATTTTCTCAACATTATAACAAATATCATATCGATATTTTATACATTAACGATACATTAATGAAGGAACAATATCTAAAATATCTAAAGTATCAAAGGCTGTGCAATCACGAAACGTCAAAATACGCGTAAGTAATGAATTCTAAATTTGCAAGCTGTGTCCTATTCTATTAGAGCGTGGTCAAATACGGTCCGAGTCGAAGATCGGCGACGATAATCGCGTTGCAGTCGTTCGATCGAATCGATCGAGAGCGTCAAAGACACGAGGAATATCGGTGATCCATTCGGTGTATCGCGAGTCAAACATGCAATGGAATTGAATATCCGAGCCGATGCTCGCCGATAGACCACCCGCACGCCTTGGCATATTTCCAAATGCCGGCTAAATGCCGGCTTCCTGTCATTAGCATTGCAAAACGCACGAGCTCGATGGATCGTGGATAACACGACGAGTGAGACGAGCAATGGCTCGTGAGACACAATTGTAACCGCGGATTTATCGATCTCTCTGTTTTCCTCCACATCGTGAATATTTTACGAGTCTTTATCGATCGCGATCGAAGCATTACGTTTCCTACGACAGAGATGTTTGCTCTCAGAAATTGTTGCTGCATGAATAAGTATGGATTGGAGATTGTCAAAGTTATATATATATGCATATTTAAAAAATGAGAAACAGATAAAAGAATAAATTTTGTCGGTGGACGGAAGCTTGATAATATTTTGTTTTCCGTGTTTTTCGGTGAACTGGGCGGTGTAAGCAAGAGGGATGAATCTATATGTAAATGTCCACATTGAAATTGTAGATGTAAATATTTTTTTCGTATGGAGCTTTATTTCTGAATAAATCGATACGATGGCATACATTTTCTTTTTTTTTCTTTTTTAGAGGACCAACATTTCTCTATGAAAAATTGTATTTGTAAAATAAGAATTTCTGTGGATTTTCAATCTCATAAAAAGTATTGTACGAATGTGTTGCACATATTTAAGATTAAAGGGAGGGAAAAAAGAAATTTGAAACGAACGAATGGTTTCGAAGGCAGAAATTTGTAAGTGCAAATCGTTTTCGAAAGTCAAAGCTTTGTATTCGTTAAAGAAATTCATAATCGTCACAATGATAATTTAAATTTCTCTTTTTAATTTCAGGTGACTTACATTATATTTGAAAAGAAATTCTTCGATTTAACGTGAAATATTTCATTAAGTAAAAACATTCAAATACAATTCTTTCTTGTCCAATATCGAAAATTTCGAAAATTCCATACGAAAAAAAATGTCACTCTATATTTCCCATATAGATTTTTACTTTGCTGTAACTTGTTCGTCATCGATTCCTATATGAAACAGTAATTTCTGGAATCTATCGCAATATATTTTTCCAGATAAATCTTATTTATAAATTTATTAACAAATCTAAGTCGTAATATAATCAAATCTTAAACTCTTTTATTCTCATACGATTGAATCACACTTGTCAGCACACTTCTAATTGCAACATACTGGAGAACAGAGACAGCTCCATCTAGAAATCCATCTTGAAAATGAATCTGAAAATTTAGCAAGACTTAAATGTGTTCATCAGAATTCTTTCAACGTTTTAATAAGCGCATTTCCTGAAAGTTCCCTTTGAAGAAATGATACTCGACGTTGATGAAGCATTCTCTCTCGATTCACGCTCGTGGAATCGTGGTTTCTTGGAGTGGCACACAGAGAAATCGGGTCTCTGGATTGTCGATATGATATAACTATGTTAGTTTCTACTCCCTAATGGGACATTTCGCCTACGATCCTAAATCCTGGCGATATTATGGTCCTTCCAACATGGTTTAATTGGACCGAACGAGAAATAATTGCCAGAAGTAATACTCGACAAATATACACCCTGTGCACGCTACATTTGTTTCTCTTTCATCTTGAAATCCGTAAAACGTTATAAATAGAGGAAAGATAAAATTGATCACGGATATTCGTTCGAATTAGCTTTTAGGGAATACGGTTTTCCGTGTAATCGTCGTCGGATAATGCGTTTAGACAAGCAAATGAACGCAGAAACTCGCAGTTCCGATGGTTAACGCTTTACCAGTCCGCTCGTAATTAACGACTTAATTGCGATCGTTCGCTTTCATGGAGGTCTGTCAGCATGAAATATGGTTACATGCGTGTAAACGAGGTATAAACGGCGGAAAAACGGATAAAATCCAACTTTATCCCGTTGAATTATGTTTTGTTGAGCCAACGGTAATGCCAAACGTTTACAGAAATTGAAGTTTGCGATTGAGCAACAAAGAGCCTTTCATGATTCACGTTAATTTCGTACTTGTGCATAAATCTTGTGGAAACTGCTCGTCTCCTTTGTCCCTAATTGTTCATCGAGCTTGTGAAATATTTAGAAATCGTTTCAATTTAAAATCTGGAATACGAAGAAATTTTTAAAAGGAATTATTGAATTATTTTTAATTGGGATTGTAAGTACTTTTTATTTATTATTACATGTTATTTATTATTAATGTTCATTATAAATATCGTATATTTTGTTTAATTTATTTTATGATTCAGATTTATTTATCCATGATTGTATTTTTATTATTTAATTAATTGTTTTTTGCCTGTTTGAATGATAGATTTAGTACTTGGATTTTATGAAGTAAAAAGAAATATGAGAAAATAAAACGTGAAAAAATAAAGTGGGATAAATTATTTGCAACAATTAAAAATGTTCATTAATTCTTTCATTTAACTTTTCATCAACCAATGTTTTTTTTCCTCTATTATAAATTGTTCTCTCTGTTATATAACATGTCTAGAAGTTTTTCACACCAAACAACAAAATACTAGACAAATTTAAATTACATTACCAAGCATAAAAACTGTAAACGTTTCCATGATATACTATCGTGAAGATAAAATAAGAAAAATAGAAACAAAAAAATTGGTATGATTTAATTCTGTAAAATTGATTTTAGTAAAATAAGAATTCAAATATATATATAATTAAAATCTTTTCATATCTTTCTGATGGACATTTCTCATATATTCATTTTTTATTCATTAATCTTGTTCATAAAATTTTTAATAGAACAATTGTTTTTGTGACGATAATAGTATCGAATTTAAAATTTTTTAAAGAAACATTAGTTATCATTAAATTGTGAAAATTAAATTTGTCTTAAATTTTTGTACAAAAATCATGAGAATAAATTAAAAATTTTATCATCAAAATTCACTCAAAATATAGAGAAAACCATACCATTGAATTTCCTTTTTGATTTATCTCGATATCTCAATTGGTTGCTGAGATACAAGGATTTAAAGTGTCCATAGCGTTTACACAGTGCGGAAGTTATGAATGGATCCCTGACCTACATTTTTTTCCTGGAAACGCGTACTACGCTCTTCCAGGAATTACGTCTGCCACTTGTCTGGAGCTTAGTATAGGTCAGTGACACGAGGTGCGAGCGAGAGGTCCGAGTAAGCGACAAGGAAGGAGATACTAAACGATTAAAAATTACCCTTCCCTTTACACGACGATATCTCGAGAACCGGAAGTCGGATCGGAATAAATGAAAAAGCATTTTAAAGAGGAAGCTTCCGCGCTTCTAACGATCGTTCACCTGTTGACCGGAAGTCACTATCTTCGGAATTACAGCGGTTCAAAGTTTTGGTTCAATAATTTTAATAGAGTTTAATCATGTTTCAGGTAAATGATTAAAAATTACTTTCTCTTTACACGATGATATCTCGAGAACCAGAAGTCGGATCGGGATAAACGAAAAAACGTTTTAAAGGGAAAGGTTCCGTGCTTCTAACGATCGCTCACCCGTTGACCGGAAGTCATTATCTTGAAAGTTACAGCGGTTCAAAGTTTTTCTAATTTTAATAGGATTTCATCGAAGTTTGCTCGCAAGATAGATATTCTCATTCATTTTTAATTATCAATAACCAAAAAACAAAGTCAAAAACAGTTTATTTATTCTTCTTCTTCTAGATGTACTACAATTTTTATTAGAAATGGTAAAAATTATTTATCTAAAAAAAAGAAGAAATTAATTTTCCATATATATATGACCGGATTAATTCGATAGATGCGATATAGTTATTGCTCTTTTAATCCTCCTTTTATACTGGCTGGACTTAACGAGCATTCTTGGCCAAAATGCCAGAAGTTATCTGTCGTTGAAGAGCAACTTAGATCCAACTTGTACACCTTAAACTGGAACAAAGATCGTCCATTAATTTGGGGCGCGGCGTGTCGTCTTGGCTGCTGTTTCATGCCACAAATCGCTTCCGGTTTTCGCGATTTAAGGCCTTACTTCCTGTTGGTCTAGAACTTCTCTTTTTTTTCTCTCTCTTTCTCTTTTCTCACGTCCTTTCTCACATTCATTGCAAACAATATTTTCGTTTATTTTACTCTTTTTATTTCCTTCCATTCTTTTCTCTTTTTTTTTTATTTTTCACCAATTTCAGGTAAATAAGAAGAAAATAATGTTTCGTTATTTTTGTAAAGCAATCGAAAAATATAAATAAGGAATAATTTTTCGAAAGAATTGAAGTAATCAATTATTACAACATTTTTTCTTTTCTTTTCTTTTTTCTTTTTTTTTTTTTTCTTACATTCTCGAAATTTACTTAATTAACCGAGGTGCATTGTGGAACGCTCGCTTATAATTATTATTAATCGACAAATGAGTCGCGAGGGAATTCGCTAATCTCTGTGCCTGGAAATTGAAACGTCCAAATAGCTGCATATGATTATGCTCCGTGTGCAAGTCGATCCAAGCATCGTCGCTCCCTAGGGATGCAATCCCGCCTGGCAAATATTCAAATTAGCGAGTTCCCAATCTAATCCTGATCTGTAAAATATTTTAGAAAAATGCCAGAATAATTTATAATGATTTCTTCCATTGATTTAAACAATTTTGAGCTTTGTCAAAAATTTGAATTTTCGTTCAAACCATTCATTTGTTGAATCAAATATATGTACAAGATGGAATTGACGTGAAAATCTTCATTATTATTTTTTTTTATACAGCATCATAAAAAGAATCTAAGCTTATTAATCTTTAAAAAGAAAAAAAAATACATAGAAAAATTTCACAAGTAAATTTTTTAATTAAGATAATCGAGTTAAATAGTCTATCCTGTATAAAAACAAAAAAAAGATTTTATCTAAACATTTTCTCAATGATTTTCTCTTTTTTTATGTAAACATCCACCAATTTCACGATTCCCCAAAATTGACGGAAATATCTCCGCCGAACAAACGTCAGCTGCAGAAGCGGTGAAAGTTCCCAATCTTCTTCAACCATACTTGAAAACCTTCGATACGTCTCGAAGAAACGTACATAACCCAATTTTACAATCCAAGTATCTTCGACATACGTATCTCATTCCACCAATCAATATAACCACGTCAGCGTGATAACAAGATTTTCAACAGTAATTTCTTTCCTCATAATTCATCATAATACATCCATGTATCCATCTTTTAACAAGAACGAAGGAAAAATGAAATGAAAATTAATTTCTTATCCACGTAATAACTAAACTGGTGTAATATCCACCAGTAATGATATTTTTAACTATTTTCATAATTTTTATTTTCTCAATTCGTCCAATATAATATATTTCCACGAAGAGGAAAATAAAATGAAACGTGTCATAATTTCCCCGATAAAATAATAAGACGTCGCGTGTAGAACGAGATTATTTTGCTCCTCTGTTAAGGGATGAGAAAAAAAAAAGAAGAAGAAGAAATTCGATATCGCTGTAAATTCCCTTTATCCGGTAGAATGAAAGTGTTCTCGGCTCGTTTCCTATCCCCCTATCGAGGCTGTTGTTCCTTTCAGCGCGAAGGCCTCCATAAAAATCAAAACTTAATAACGCTCGTTCCCGGTTAAGGGGACAGGAGAAAGTTCACAATAATCCTGGAGAAATTTCACGGAATTATTGGCTCCAGAGACGCACTCGTCGATGCATTACCTTTCTCCCATTGCTTTATTTAATCGATTCCATTGGTTCCGCGATATTAGAAGAAGTTCCTCGGTTTTTTTTTCCATCGGTCGAAACTCTTCAACCACTTATTCCACGAATGGATTCAAGGGAGGATGAAAAGGAAGAGGGAATTTATTTCGTTTTATGCAATCTGTGGTGATAAGAGGCCGAGAGGGAGTAAACAAATCCCCTATCGTAAGTTTTTCCATGAAAGTCCGTAATCTCGTAATACTTCCAAATTTGAGATATTCGGAGTATTTTAATAAAAGATAAACGAAACCTGAGGTTATCGTGTTTAATTCTATGTTAATCGACTTTGGAATAAACGTGATGGAGATGAATTAAAAAATGAAAAAATATGAAGAGCAGACAAGAAGAGAGAAATGTAAGAAAAGAAAAGGGAATAAATGGAAGGATAAATGAAATAAGAGATTGTAAAAAAAATTAAATTCGAAGATGAACGCAAAGATTAAAAGAAAATAAAAATAATTATAATATTTCTTTTATCTATAGCAATGGTTTTTTCATATCTTAGAATAAAAACAGGAAATATAAAGAAAAATTCAAAATATTCGAAATTTGCCATTATATTTAATATCAATATAGGTTTTTATAAAACCAGTGAAAGAAACGTTGTGGAAATGTTAATTAACGTTCTCGTCACTAGTTCTTCGCTCGTCCCTATCTCCCAGATAATAAACCGGTGGCAAAACTGTTAAATTGCAGTTATGCATCATTGTGTCGCTTCATTCTTCGTTTCTTACTCTCTCTAGGCGAAAATTATCGCGACCATTTTCCGAAAAAACCGGAAAGAAATTCACCTATAAATTTCTCCAAACTGAAACAACTAAATCACAGAAGTATCTCGAATTTTCTTCGAGAATCCACAATTATTTCATTGCTTTTTTACTTTTAAAGGATCAAGGCATTAATTAAAGATATTATAAAAATTTTGTTCCAATTAAATATATATAAATATAATAGCGTGTATATTCATCAATAGGAAAATGTTTATTGCTGAATTAACTAATTCCATTAATCCATTTATCCTTTTCTATTTTTTTAAATAATAGGAATTTATCTTATTTATATTCTCGCCATTGTGTAAGATACATATATATATACAATTCTTCATCGTGCATTTTCTTCTTGAACAACTTATCTCGTTAATATTTATAATTATATTTATAAAATGAAATATTCAACACTTTTGTGACCAATTGAATACACCAATTGAATTTGTAATTATTAATTATACCAAGTTTCTCTCAACGTTCGATCATAGTTAAGCTCTTCCTCCAAAGATTAATTTGCATAGCATCAAGAGATCGGTGGTTGCTTTCATATCCGAGTTAAGAGATTCTCTGCTTAAAAAGTTGTCGTTATTGCGACGAATCCTTCGAAGATGAAAAAGGCCACTTGCTCTCGAGCAAGTCCGAGCGAAAACCGTCGAGCAAACGCTTGATCCGAGATTTCTTTCTACCCTCTTCCGGGAGATATTTTGAAAAAGTGAGGGGTTACAAACTCGTGCCCTGTCATCCAGGAAATCGTGAGGCGCATAAATTTAAGAAACGAGCCGAGTTGCTTTCATCCCGTTGGACTTTTTAATCTCTTCCTCTGACTCGGCTTCTTTCTTTCTTTTTTTTTTTTTTTGTATTTTATTTTTAGTTTTTTCTCCTCGAGGGTCATGGATGCAAATGCGCAATTATGATTCAACGATCGTGAAAAGATTTTCTTTTTTTTTTTTTTTTTTTTACTCCTCCAAGAATAAAGTCTCGTATTTTTATTTGGACTTCGTCGAGTTGAAGTTTTGGATGAAATTTCCTTGGAACTTGCACCTCTGAGATCTGAAACTTTTTAGGGGTTGAAAGTTATGCGGTATATATATATATATAGCTCGGTTCAAGGGCTGTTATTTGGAACTATATTTTCTGCAAAATGACAATACAACAGGGAAGTGGAAATTGTCGTTGGAAAATGACCGTGGTATTCTCTACGTTCTTCCAGGTCGAGATGAAGGGTATTTCTGGCCCTATCGAGTTCAAAGAAGGACGGAGAATTCAGTTTAAATTGGACCTTTTGAAGCTGAAGCAACATTCGCTTGTTAAGGTATTTTTTAGAATATTCATTCAGGATGGAACGGAAAAATAAAAATCAAAATGCAAAAGAATAATTTCTTTTTTTAATAATAAATAATAGAAAGAAATTTGATTGATTCTCGATATTTAATGTGGATAAAAGGATAATGTTAAATTAATAAATTTTCTCTTCAAAAATTCAAAATATAGATATTATTTCTTTTTACTATTTTTTTCCTTTTATATTTCTTTCCACTCTATTATTTATTCATAGAATTAAAATGGGAATTGAAACAGGTCGGTGAATGGCGTCCAGGCATCGGTGTGAACGTGACCGACACAGCGGCCTTCTTCGAGCCAGGAGCAGCGAATGTCACCCTCCTCGTCATCACTATATTGGTGAGTCGCCAACCATACACTTATCTCCTTCTTCTAAACGTCATATTCATCCCTGTATAAAATCAATTTCTACCATTCAAAAGGCAAATCGCGTTTTCTATTCTTTATAATAATATACAATTCTCTGTTTGTGTCTTTCGTTCTTTCGATTTTCTCTCGCGAAATCCCACGATAAGAACAGGATAATGAAAATTAATGAAAATCCAAAAACGATCGCATCGTGGAGATATCGATGATCGACTCATTTTACAATTCAGACCCAGACATTTCAGGCACACGAGCTATAACACGTCACTCTAAAAGACCCTCGAATACGAGCAGCTAAGGAGCTATCATCCATTGGTTTGGGGGAAAAGAAAACTTATGGGTCCACGAAGTAATAAACGCCGATTGCATCGTTCGCGTAGCGGAATCTCGTACTTTATGTCCGGTATCCGTAGTAACGTGACACGTAATTCCGTGAAATGGTATAAAATCTCCACGCATCCGTGGAATAAAATCGACGGCATCGACGAGTCGTGAAATCGTTAACGATCGAATAACCGGCAGATGTAGTCTGGGCCGAGGAATTCTTAGCCGAGGGCCATTTCTTTCTGCGAGTGGAACGGAAATCGCCGAGTGGAAACTAAAATTGTCGTGGTATATAATCCAGACTGTGGAAAATTATAGTTTCTCAAGGTTCCATTTAATTTTTTATTATTTTTTTTTTAATAGATGATCGCTCGATTGATAAATTTCCCAAATTAAATTATCCAAACTTTTTTAATTCCAACAGTCATCGTCGAATCTCTCCGAATTTCAAAAAAAAGGAATCCAAAAAATATTCTGCAAATAGGAACAATATCGATCTCAAGTATTTTATTAATATTTTCCAAAAAAAAAAAAAATAAGAAAATGGAATCGTATTGGAATTGAAACAGCCGTCGTTTCGAATCTCCCTTATTCGAAAAAAAAAAAAAAAGAGGCCTCTCGAGAGCGATTAGGATAAAGGGAAACGTGTAGCCGCCCCTGCGCAAAATTTTCGTGTATCGTCCAGATCTGACAGCGTGTTCCGTTGTTTGCATGGACACCCGTTGCGACACAGGAAATTCCGTACGTGATGATGCACTACGAAAAAAACTACACGGGGAACGCGCGGTTTTACGGTTTTTGCGTCGACCTACTGGAGGCGGTGGCGAGGGAGGTCGGCTTCTCATACAGATTGGAGCTGGTACCGGACAGGAAGTACGGCGCGAAAGACCCGGAAACCGGGGAATGGAACGGCATCGTCAGAGAGCTCATGCGACATGTATGATTTGGTTTGTTTAATTTCTCTCATCTCACTCTTATCTCTCTTTCTATCTTTCTCTCTCTCTCTCTTTCTGTCTCTATCTCTATCTATCTATTTCTTTCTTTGTGTCTCATTCTCACGCCCACTTTCTCGCCCATACGCGTGGTTTTCTCCACTTAGAATAACTATTAATATAGAAACACATGTTTTTGTCACAAGTCTTTTGTCTCTATTTCCACGAAACTAAAATTTAGAATTATATTTATGTACTTTTTTTTTTTTCTCGAATTAGAACTTACACTTACATTCACACTTTTATGTGTTAGTCGAAGGATATCTTTTTGTGTCGTCGAACAAACACGAAACGCACCTTAGATACATTAGGCTAGACACTAAAGTTTAAGGATTTATGAATATATATATATAGATGCACTGTACGTGAATTTAGGTTTAGGTTTGTTGTGTAAACACGAATACATAGATAAAATGGGTAGTCGAGTACAATTCTACACAAATGGACGCAAACGCGTGAACACTTTTCAAGCCTGGATAGGATTCAAGGGTGGAATAATTGTTACACAGTGAAGATTGACAAGTTTCAAGATGAAAATATATACCGCATAATTTGTGAAAACGATTTCCTTTTTTTTTTTTTTTCCTTTTTTCTTCTCGAGTTCGATTAAAATCACCTCGCACAAGGAAGATTCATAGAACATGGAAGACCAAAAGTACTTTCATTCACCAGACAGTTTACTTACGTCAAATTTAAAATGTAATAGATATTTCATTTTTTCCGACGACTCTTGATTTGACCAAGATCTCTAAATCATCGATCATCCGCTCGACTTATAGCAATTTGACTGATAGTCGAAGATAAATCACTACATACGTTAATTATTCGCTAGTGTCTACGTGACGCGTAATAAAGCCCATAAATCGTGGATCATAATTGACATAATTGTATAAGTGAGAAACATTGTGAACCAAGACAGACATTTCATTCGCAATAGAAATGTGTTTGATTAATCCTCTGCGGACAAATAATCATAGGAAAAGAAAATTGTACATGCACTTAATCCCCTTTTTTTTAAGGAAAAAATTTAAAAGCTGCATTCGAAGATTTTTTTAAATTGTAGAGCTATTATAGATTTTCAAAAATTTGAAATAATGAAAAAAGTGAGAAAAATCTTAGGAATTGCAGATATTAATTTAATTCTATAATTTCTATTGCGTATTTTTTAAATATTTATTTATTTTATTTACTGTAAAATGTCTGCAAGGGGTTAACAAGTAATTAACAGGATTGGGTATTAACTTTACTTTTCTTCTAAATTTAACTTTTTTCATATATTTAATTTTTTCAATCTTGTTAAACCAATTATGAAATCATTTGAAAATAATATTTTAAAATTTATTGGAAAACACCTTTATTTCTTATTTTATTCGAATCAATTAATTCGTCTCTCTGTTTCTTATTTTTATTCCGAAATAAATATATCCGATCCTGATTTATAGTCACGCATAGATAAACAAACGGTTGAAAATTTAATCAAGAATTTCGTCAACGATCTTCTATCGGTTCTCGAAAACTCACCCCCTTCTTTCTCTGTTCCTCTTTTGAAATACTGCAAGTTGACGTGATTAAGCCGCGAACACACACGACTAATTTGCAATTCGGGGAATATCGAGGCTTCGATGTGCGGGCACGCCTCACTCCCGTTTACCGAAACACTCTATCCAGCGGTGAACTTAAATTAAACTTAAATGAATTGGATTTTCCAATTACTCGACCGCGAACCACCGCGGATTGCCTCCATTTTTTTTTACGTCTCAACGAACACGTATCTACATTGAAATCTCGCGATATCGTTCTTCTTTCGAGTTTAAGAAACGATAAACTTGGGCCAAGTTTTGCCAAGCAAAGCAAGCAACATTTCAACATTTCATGTATAATCGATTCGTCTTCGTTCTCTATAAGATATACGGGATGTTAATATTATTCATAGATATATTCATGGGAGGATTGATTTTAGAGGCAAAAAAAAAACATATAGGTTGGTGTATAAAAAAATTAAATTATAAAGAAAAATGTTAAATTTTAAACGAAGAGAGGATGAATGATAGATGAAACAACTCTATCTCTGTCACCTTGTTGTCTCACTTTATCGCTTTCTAATCGCAAGTTATATGTAATTTGATAAGCCTCAATTTTCTTCTATTTGTTTTACCTTCTATATCGAGTCTCGAAAAATATTCCATATATTATATAATAGATTTTTTGTTAAGAAACCATAATCATAAATCAATTTTTATTTATAGAACATTCTGTATACATAATATATAAGATAACAACCACCACTCGATGCATCATCCCCACGAAAATTTCTTTAAAACAAGCGGAACGACGGTGAAAATGAGGAGGGTGGCACAACCCCTCGTTCTTGCTCCAAGTTAGACGAGCTTTCACGCACATAGTAGATACATTGTCTCGAGGGAGTTCTCGCGGTAATAGTCTATCGAGTAGTAATCCATTTAGCCAGTAATCAGCATCGAATGACGCTGAGTACGAGGTCGTACATTTGCGGTAAATATCGATCAGAGTTGGTCGAGGCACGTGAAACAACTTGATAATCGATAATTGAAATCGCGATTCTTTTCCTCGCGTGACGATTAGAGTAATTCAGAAAATTTGAGTGCAGATCCTGTAAAAGATACAACAAATAAAATAAACTCCTGGAAACTGGAATAAATTGAAAAAATAGATTCTCATTTCTATATATTTACGATATTACGAAATGACAGTAAGGGATGGGTGAAAGATTAAGAGAAAAAAAAGATCTGGTAGATTGAAATCCAGTGTACTGAAACCGAAAGAGGAACGGAGAAAAAGAGGATCGGTGTGAAAATAAAAATAGAACGAGAGAGATCGCTCGAAGGATAGGGTTGAAAAGGCTAGGGGAAGGGTAGAAGGAACGTATACGAATAAAATAATGTAGAAGGAGAGGTCGGAAAAAGGGGAAAAAAGAAGAGGAAGTGGAAGAAGAGGATAGGTAGTAGCCTCCTTTTTGTGGTCCCCATAGGAGCAGCCATACGTTATGGTGAAGAACAGAGGGAATTTCAGCGGGAACGCACGTTACGAGGGCTTCTGCATCGACCTGCTCAAGGAGATAGCTCACATGGTGGGCTTCGGCTACAAGATCGAGCTCGTTCCGGATGGCAAGTACGGCGTTTACAATTACGAGACCGGCGAGTGGAACGGAATAGTGCGCCAGCTGATGGACAAGGTGAGTGGTGTCTATTCTCGAAACGTCACAGTTCCGCGCTGAATTTAATACACGCGCCGAAAGTTCGCCCACGTATTCGACGCACGTCCGAAAGAAGAAGAACACGAGAAGAGAGGCTACACGTCTCTTCGTAAGTATTCAAGAATTCAAAAATTATCTGAGATAAGTGTCCCTATAGACGAGGATACCAAAGGATCGAGAATATAAAGGGGATCGAGAGATGAAATATCGCTTTAGTTAGGTTACATCTCTTGTCATTCGAAGATTTAGTCTGCTCACAAATATATGATTGTAAATATAATAATGATTTATTAATATATTTTTAATTTTTTTTTTTTAGTAGACTCTATATATATAGAGAATATAAAAGATGGTTCTTGGGGCTCGTTACTTATTAAATGGAATAAGGGATAAAAAATTAAATAAAAAATAATGGTGATATATGTACGAAAGAATAAGAGAATTATGCGTGCTAATAAATTGATGAATGTATTCAATATCAAAAGTATATTCTCCACTAAAGAATTTCATTATTCTAATTAGAGAATATAAATGGATCATGGTTGTTCACGATTCGATTTTTTATTAAAATACTTTTTTAATTAAATTTCAATTCAATTTACAAAAGTTTATCAAGATATGCCGTATAAACATTTAATTATTTAATTATATATATAATCCTCGCGTTTGTCAGAAATATTCCTCAGCTCGATGTTCCCTTGTCGCTAAGAATCGAAATCTCGATAATTTCTTTCTCTCAATTGATTCTATATTTTAATTAATCCCGTACTTTTTTTATAGTATACACTCATTCCATGATATTATTATTATTATTATTATTAAATCGTTTATTCATCGATGGAAGCGCTTCTGTCTTTTTTGCAAATCGCACGATTTCCACAGAAAATTGGACAAGGAAAATTGTCGAGGCGTGGAAATTTCGCTCAAGTTGGTAATAACGCTAATTCGCTAACTCCATTACTCGATAGCATTCGATTCCCAAGTTGGCAGGGATCTGCTAGACGTAATCCTCACTTAATCAATCGGGTTCGCGCGTATTACGCCGTTACCTGGTTCGCGCGTGGTTGACAGTTTGAGGAGGGGTGGCGACACGAAACTATGCTTTCGCACCTATCTATATAGTCAGAGGGGTGCATGAACCCTTTCCACCAACCGTTCCATCGCATCGACTCCTGATTTGCATTGCAAACTCTCTCTCGCTCTCTCGATGGAACGTGTCGTCGCGTCCTCCGCGTGTCTTTGTTGACGATAGTTAATCGAGTACGTGAATAGATGCATCTCGAATTCGAGGGAAGTAAAATTCTGATTTTTTCTTTTCCTTTCTTTTTTTTAACCGAATACGTTGTGCTCTGCGTTTTTTTTTTTTTTTTTGTTTTGCAATATTCGTTATTGCCGTCGCAATTTTTCTTTTAAATGAAATAATGTTGCAGGGTGTATACAGGGATGGTATCAGAAATTGGAAAATTATTTATGGACAGTTTTGCAAACTGAACGAAATATTGTCCGCGGAACAATGAAAAAATTGGTAACCAGATTGTTAAAATTAGTGAATGTATAAGAGTACAGGATGGACATATTGGAAAGTAAAGTAAAAAGAATTTTTTTTTTAATTTTTATCATTATTGCAATTTTATATTGAGTGATACATTTAAATTTTTATATTCAGTTTAAATGCATTTTACTGGTAAAACGCATTATTTAACAAAATAAAATTCAATAAAATTCATTAAATTTCATAATTTTTAAGCAATTGTTACAATTAAGGTATCCACGTAATATTTACGTATGAAAGCGTGCGCAAATATTCGATGTTTGCTGAATCGCACGAAATAAATCAAAAAAATTGGTAACGCTTCGTTTGCTTCAGAAATTTTGTAGTGATAAAAAGAAAAAAAATAAGATTAAAACTGTCGCCAAAAAAAATGTACACATATATATATATATGTGTATTTTATACATATATATATATATAAAGTTGTGTATGCAACGTGTACCCAAGTTTGAACGAGGAGGAATTCCTGGACAACTTTTCCAATAAATCTACCGTCGGGAACGGGCTATTCGGTATTCTGCAAAGCTCAAGTCGAATGTGTACTTTCCCGCACGATGCATAATGGATGAATACGGTTTTCGCGGTATCCCATGGAACAATTAATATCGCGGTTTTCGATGAAATTAACGCGGGGATAATTTTCTTACTCGAGCAAAAATTTTCTTCCTTTTTCTTTTTTTTTTTTTCGTTTATTATCGTTTAATAAAGTTTAAGCAGTTTCGATTATAACACATTAAGTAATATTGATGATAAGACTGAAAGAAATATATTGTTCGAGATAAAATAGATAGTAAAAACTGGAATATTTTCATAAGTATTTGAAAATAATATTTCGATTAATATTTAAGCAAGAAAATATGATGTATTTTATAATTTTTTTGATACTTTTCTTGATATTTTATTGCATCTATAATAAGATTATCTTAAAAAATTTAATATAATTTCAATAACGAGACTATATTATATCCTTTAATATTTCAAATACTTTAATGAATATGGAAATTTGATAGTTTGATCAAGATATAACGTAATAGTATTTTATGTAACAGGTATATAATATTTATCTAATATATCATTCAATCCAATAACTCGGGAAAATTTGATTTGGAACGCGTAATTTAATACATTATTTATTCCAATAATCCGCGGAAGTGTGATCCAGATTAATGAATCGGGGTTTGAAAGTACGAGAGTAAAGAAAATCGAGAAACTTCATGAAACGTGGAAATTCGCGATAGAATTAATTCGAGCAAAGATAATTAACGGTTAAACGAAACTCGTTTTAAGGCTGCGTTCTCGCAAAGAAACCTCGAAGAGAAATTCCCTGCGGCAACCGCTACTTTTTTTCCTCTCCTCTCCTCTCAGCTGGGACACGACAGCTGGTACAAAGCGATTCGCTCTATATCATACCACGCCGTGTTATTAATTTTGTCAGATGATCATTAATAATTCTCACGTCGGGTTGGTGGGAAACTGCAACTTAATCACCACGATTTTTCCATAAAAGCGCTACTCTGTGAATTTGATAACGAATAACCGATTCAACTTCTGCCATTCTCTTTTCCTCTATAATACTAGATAGATGTGTATGCGTGCGTGTGTGTATAATTTACGCACACATCTATCTTCTTCTTTTTTTTTTATCAATGATGCTTTTTTTCCTAGAAGAATAAATTATACGTGTATAAATGCATTCGTTGCAGAATTGCTCGATGAATGGGTGAATGATTGAACGTTCCATTTGAAATTCCTTGGATATTACAAGAGACTTATTTGCCATCGTTTAAGTCGATCGAGATCAGTTCGAAGATCGATCGATCGATCGGAATTAAAATGATTAAATAAGACAGAACGCTGACAAATCATCGATTGGAAATTAAAAAGCTCTAACTCGATCATTGGCAATCATTCTCTTGAGATCAGAAAAGTCTGGTTTTCTAAAAGAACTATGAAAATGATAAAATTGATTTAAATAATCGTTTCTTGCTATCTTCTCATTTCATTTTGAATATATTATTAATATACATGTATCGAATCGCATACGAATTTATATTCACAGCATACAAATTCATATGGTTTTCAAAAGTTAAAAAAGATTGAAAAGATCCAAACTTCGCATAAAGTTTGAAAGAATATTTCAAACTTCGCGTGATAAATATTATTCAAATTGTCTGAGATTAATTCTTGAGTTCAAGTAACTTCATAATTTGAATTTTAAAGTTAGTGGATGAGCAGCAAAGTATATATAACGATAAAGATTAACAATGAATATTCGAATAAAAATTAAGAAATTAAATTTTGAATTTGAAATTTCAATATAAAATTAAGTATATCACAATTTTTTTAGTGATACGCATCAATCACAAATCTGGCAATATACACATACTTTATATAATCGAAAAAAATAATTCCAAATGATCCCTTCACTTTAGTCGTGAAACTTATCTCGAGGCAAATATAGATACATAAGTTAAAACGTGTATTGATATCGATTCTAGCGATGGGTTTAAGCGAATGACACCATCAGAATACCATTATAACATTCCAAGCCATTGATTCAAATCCATCACTTGGATTGGATCATGACATATTTAGATCATCGAAATAAAATAATCCTTGAAACGACCGATCGTCGATCAAATGCAAAAAAATGGACAAATCCACGAATGTATAGTCGTGGAAGTTGAACTGTTTCTTTCACCCTTATCGGTCGTGACTGCATACACCGTTTCCAAGTAGTCGTAGCCAGAAATAAATCTGCCTAGCTACCGTGGCGCGCCCCGCGCCACAGTGAGTGCTTTTCCAGACGCTGAAAAAGCAGTCAGATAACGTATACCAACTTCGTGTGTATGCATACAACGTTTTGCCTCCTTTCCAAAAACGTTTCTCGAATCTTTCGCCCTTCTGGCGAATCCTCGTTCGTGCGATTCTTCGTTTTCGTGAAACATGGGACGCCAATTGAGAAGATTTCTCGATGAAATCATTCGATGGACGATGTTCGAGATCCTTTTGAAAATTTTTCGAGGAAATTACGAGAATGAGAAATAAAGAGAAATAATAATTATAATTATAAATTAAAAGTAGAATTGATACAATGAAAATATTTTAAGGGGGAAAAATAAAGAAGAAAAAGAAATTCTTGCACAAGTTGTTGCATAAGATTCTTTCCTTAAGAGAAATATCCTGTTTATAGAGAATATAATAAGTAATATGTACACCATAAAAATGATTTTTAATATAGCTTTAGAGTTGAAAAGATTTCTCGATAAATTCAAGAATCATCATGGATCGACAATGTTGAAGATTCTTTGAATGTTTCCAAGGACATCGATGGACGTTAACCTTCTGAAATAGATAAAAAAGCAGTAGTATAAGATTTTTTTTTCTTTTTTCGTAGAGATTGAATATCGATTATCCCATATAGAGGTGATTTTAACGTAGCTGTAGAATTACGTTTTTTACATCCGATTAGATTATCCCTTGCTTCCTTGAATCCTGCACCAATTGCACGTTACTTTACAATTACACTGGCACCATCACTGCTTCCAACACAAGAATTAGACATAGGATTAGATTAGATATAGGAATATCAATGATCGTGGAGAAAGGTAGGAGAATGCATACGACCATACGCAATCACAGAATCTCGAATCATAGATTCCATCACACATTCATCGAATACGAGTTGGATATTTTGATCTATGTCTTTCACGATCTTTTATTTTTTAAATATTTTAAATTGTAACACTCTTCTCTCGAAACGCATGGATCAATGTTCCAATCGTAATATTCACATCACATAACTTTCCTTTTTACAAATAAATTTCCTTTATTTCCAGTGAGTAATCAATTTCGTCTCTATTCGCAGAAAGCAGATTTGGCTGTTGGCTCGATGACCATTAATTACGCCCGTGAAAGCGTGATCGACTTCACAAAACCGTTCATGAATCTTGGCATCTCGATACTTTTCAAGGTAAGATTCTTTTCTATTCTTCGTTCAAAATGATATTATTACACGATATTTTATTTTCTCGATTTGGTTGATTGAAATTATTATTCTTTTTATTCATACTTATTACTCGCTGATGATATATTATACGTTTAATATGATTTTAATGTAAAATGAATAATTTATATAATGATATATAGTAAAGTTTAACAATTTAAAAAGAGAAAAATTATTATAAAAAGAATTACTATTTTAATGGAGAATTTATAAGCGAGCTGAAGTTGTGCGATTATTGATTGACGAATGCAAAAGTTTGAATCGTGATAATCAAGTGTCGTAGAATAAAGTATATTAAAGAGAAATCAATTATAACTATATATACTAATATAACAATATATATACATACAATTCATTAAATATTAACAAAATATAATTTATATATATATATATATATATATATATATATATATATATATATATATATAACATAAAATTTATATATATATATATATATAACACAAAAAAGAAAGTGCCCAATTCTGTTAAATAGTCGTCATGAAATTCTGCTGTGTCATAGTAAAAAACGTACTATAAAAAATAGGAACACTCGTACTTTAGAAATGGGAACAAATAACAGGTAAATTTACGGGAACATTTTATTGCTCTATCGGTTGCAATATAACAATTCGAAAGTTATGATCGTGTTACAAGATCTAGAACAGACATGTATAATATTTTTTCGTTTAACAAGAATTTCAAAACAATAAATCTATTGTTATTTTCGTATTACGTACATTATCAGTTTAGTAAAAAAAAATTATAATATAAAATTATAATTATAATTATAATATTATAATATATATATATAAATGTTGAATAAAATTTAATTTTATATAAACATCTACAAATATTAAATATAAATCAATCCACAATAATTAATTATGGAATAACTAACGTACATTTATAAGCAGTATAGATTAACTATACCGCATGGAATGAATAGATAAGTCAATCATATAACTAGAAAACTCAACAATATGGCTGTATTTCTAAATCTTTTAAAATTAAAAGAAATTATCAGTACAATATTATAAAAATATGACGGCTTACATTATAAAAGATAAGTTTGTAAAAAGAAAATATCTTTAAAATTAAAATTAAGAAAATTGATGAGAAGACCATAAATTCAAGGCTCACAAAATTAACAATCATAAAATGTAAGTATGCAAAAATAATAAATAGCAAATAATTCACACGTAAGTACATAAAATTGTATAAAAATGTATATTTGAAAATCAAAATATTAGAAAAATTTCGCATGCTATTTAATATCAAACTATATTCCTTTAATAAAAAATAAAAATTTTGATAACTATTATTTCTAATTGAAACTACGATTTTGAATTACGAGAATATAATCTTCGAAAAGCATAAATGATGCGAAATTTTTCTCATATTTAATATATTTATTTTCTTTAATCGTTTACTCTTTTACATATTGTCAAAAATTACTTATATTCTTAATTTTAGGTAAAGAGAACAAACACATTCTCCCAAAATATTACTTTTCAAAGACAAAAGTTTATCAAAGGTAAGTATAAATCGAAAGTAAGTATTTTATTTATCATAAATAATTAGAATTAAGTAAAATGCAAAAAAAAAAGAAACATTACAGATATTACCAACAAATCAATACATAGAGGTAAGTATAAAAGGTAAGTATAAAAGGTAAGTATAAAAGAATAATACTATTCCCCTAATAGAAAATCATATATGCAGAAATTTTTGGTTAAAAGTTTTGGCTTAAAATTTCCACTTTTGATTAGGAGAATATGAGTAGTAAAGAGGTGGCACGTTTAATTTTTCGACAGAGGCACACTCTTAAAAGTTTTGGCTAAAATTTCCACTTTTGATTAGGAGAATATGAGTAGTAAAGAGGTGGCACGTTTAATTTTTCGACAGAGGCACACTCTTAAAAGTTTTGGCTAAAATTTCCACTTTTGATTAGGAGAATATGAGTAGTAAAGAGGTGGCACGTTTAATTTTTCGACAGAGGCAATTCTTAAAAGTTTTGGCTAAAGTTACCACTTTTGATTAGGAGAATATGAGTAGTAAAGAGGTGGCACGTTTAATTTTTCGACAGAGGGACACTCTTAAAAGTTTTGGCTAAAATTTCCACTTTTGATTAGGAGAATATGAGTAGTAAAGAGGTGGCACGTTTAATTTTTCGACAGAGGCAATTTCTTAAAAGTTTTGGCTTAAAGTTACCACTTTTGATTAGGAGAATATGAGTAGTAAAGAGGTGGCACGTTTAATTTTTCGACAGAGGCACACTCTTAAAAGTTTTGGCTTAAAGTTACCACTTTTGATTAGGAGAATATGAGTAGTAAAGAGGTGGCACGTTTAATTTTTCGACAGAGGACACTCTTAAAAGTTTTGGCTAAAATTTCCACTTTTGATTAGGAGAATATGAGTAGTAAAGAGGTGGCACGTTTAATTTTTCGACAGAGGCAATTTCTTAAAAGTTTTGGCTTAAAGTTACCACTTTTGATTAGGAGAATATGAGTAGTAAAGAGGTGGCACGTTTAATTTTTCGACAGAGGACACTCTTAAAAGTTTTGGCTAAAATTTCCACTTTTGATTAGGAGAATATGAGTAGTAAAGAGGTGGCACGTTTAATTTTTCGACAGAGGCACACTCTTAAAAGTTTTGGCTAAAATTTCACTTTTGATTAGGAGAATATGAGTAGTAAAGAGGTGGCACGTTTGATTTTTCGACAGAGGCACACTCTTAAAAGTTTTGGCTAAAATTTCCACTTTTGATTAGGAGAATATGAGTAGTAAAGAGGTGGCACGTTTAATTTTTCGACAGAGGGACACTCTTAAAAGTTTTGGCTAAAATTTTCACTTTTGATTAGGAGAATATGAATAGTAAAGAGGTGGCACGTTTAATTTTTCGACAGAGGCAATTTCTTAAAAGTTTTGGGTTAAAGTTACCACTTTTGATTAGGAGAATATGAGTAGTAAAGAGGTGGCACGTTTAATTTTTCGACAGAGGTACACTCTTAAAAGTTTTGGCTAAAATTTCCACTTTTGATTAGGAGAATATGAGTAGTAAAGAGGTGGCACGTTTAATTTTTCGACAAGGCAATTTCTTAAAAGTTTTGGCTTAAAGTTACCACTTTTGATTAGGAGAATATGAGTAGTAAAGAGGTGGCACGTTTAATTTTTCGACAGAGGTACACTCTTAAAAGTTTTGGCTAAAATTTCCACTTTTGATTAGGAGAATATGAGTAGTAAAGAGATGGCACATTTAATTTTTCGACAGAGGCACACTTTTAAAAGTTTTGGCTAAAATTTCCACTTTTGATTAGGAGAATATGAGTAGTAAAGAGGTGGCACGTTTAATTTTTCGACAGAGGCAATTTCTTAAAACTTTTTGCTTAAAATTTCCACTTTTGATTAGGAGAATGAGTAATTGAACTGTAACATATACATAAATATATTTGTTTTAATGTTTTTTATATAAGTTTTAGTATTTTTATATTTAGTTATTTTAGGTATTTTAGTTAACTGTTAATTTTTTACAGATATTGCCCTTTTTTTTCTTTTATCTTCTTCTTTATAGCAGCATATTTATCTTTTGCATACAATGATATTATTCGTTTTGTCTTATGAAATTTGTTTTCTCATGAAGTGGTTACTTCATCTGTGCTGGTATATTGAAATGTAATCTGTATGAATCTTTTATTATCTTTTATTTATTCTTTTTTAATCTTTTTCATACTTTATCGTTATTTTTTTAAATCTTAATGTCTGATTTATGTCGCTATTTAGTCAGAAATCCTGGAAAGAAGTTTATAAATTAAATTTTTTAAAAATAATTATTTTCTTTGTCACATATTATGCTTTCATAGAAAATTACTTGAAAACTATTAATTAAATCATTCGTAATAATTAATAAAATTTAATATTAATATGCTATTTAGTCAAGTAAAAAGCGTATATATAAAAAAAAAATATTTCTATTGAAAATATATTCAAATGACAGATTAAATGACAAAAATTTATAAAATACTTATATATAAATATTTTAAAGAATTTATGAACTTTTTAAAATTTATATTTTAACAACCTGCTATTATTATATTTTGTTATCTATTCCAATTCATAAATAGTAAAAGAGTTTTGTTTCTGTCTTATTCCATTCGATTAAATATTCCGAACAAAATATATGCAAATATAAATGTGCTCTTGACCAATGGATTTCATCCAGATTAAAGCCAATCTTATTACGCCTTTTAATTTTACTGGCAACATAAAACAAGAATGTCGTCATTGGAACAAACGAAATATATTTAGTTTCAATAAAATATATTTTCCATCACTTTCTTCATTTACTAATACTACGTTGGTTTGTAAATACATATTACAATTCATATAATTAAATAAAATATATAAATTCAGTGAAATCTAAACGAATTTCTTATATTATAACAATATACATTAACATAAATAAATAATTGTTAATCAAACAATTATTGCAATTCCATCAAACGAGAAATAAACGATAATTATTTTTTAGTGATGCGTGAAAAATTGTAATCTGCCACATCCTTGATATTCATATTCTCCTAATCAAAAGTGAAAATTTTAAGCCAGAAGAAACTGACTCTGTCGAAAAATTATGCTTGCCACCTCCTTGGTACTCATATTCTCCTAATCAAAAGTGGAAATTTTAAGCCAAAACTTTTAAGAAATTGACTCTGTCGAGAAATTAAACGTGCCACCTCTTTACTACTCATATTCTCCTAATCAAAAGTGGAAATTTTAAGCCAAAACTTTTAAGAAACTGACTCTGTCGAAAAATTAAACGTGCCACCTCTTTACTACTCATATTCTCCTAATGAAAAGTGGAAATTTTAAGCCAAAACTTTTAAGAAACTGAATCTGTCAAAAAATTAAACGTGCCACCTCTTTACTAGTCATATTCTCCTAATCAAATGTGGAAATTTTAAGCCAAAACTTTTAAGAAACTGACTCTGTCGAAAAATTAAACGTGCCACCTCCTTGGTACTCATATTCTCCTAATCAAAAGTGGAAAATTTAAACCAAAATATTTAAGAAATTGCCTGTGCCGAAAAATTAAACGTGCCACCTCTTTACAACTCATATTCTCCTAATCAAAAGTGGAAATTTTAGCCAAAAAATTTAAGAAATTGCCTGTGTCGAAAAATTAAACGTGCCACCTCTTTACTACTCATATTCTCCTAATCAAAAGTGGTAATTTTAAGCCAAAACTTTTAAGAAACTGACTCTGTCGAAAAATTAAACGTGCCACCTCTTTGTTACTCATATTCTCCTAATCAAAAGTGGAAATTTTAAGCCAAATCTTTTAAGAGTGTGCCTTTGTCGAAAAATTAAACGTGCCACCTCTTTACTACTCATATTCTCCTAATCAAAAGTGGTATCTTTAAGCCAAAACTTTTAAGAAATTGCCTCTGTCGAAAAATTAAACGTGCCACCTCTTTACTACTCATATTCTCCTAATCAAAAGTGGAAATTTTAAGCCAAAACTTTTAAGAAATTGCCTCTGTCGAAGAATTAAACGTACCACCTCTTTACAACTCATATTCTCCTAATCAAAAGTGCTAATTTTAAGCCAAAACTTTTAAGAATGTGCCTCTGTCGAAAAATTAAACGTGCCACCTCTTTACTACTCATATTCTCCTAATCAAAAGTGGTAATTTTAAGCCAAAACTTTTAAGAGTGTGCCTCTGTCGAAAAATTAAACGTGCCACCTCTTTACTACTCATATTCTCCTAATCAAAAGTGGAAAATTAAACCAAAACTTTTAAGAATGTGCCTCTGTCGAAAAATTAAACGTGCTACCTCTTTACTACTCATATTCTCCTAATCAAAAGTGGAAATTTTAAGCCAGAACTTTTAAGAAACTGACTCTGTCGAAGAATTAAACGTGCTACCTCTTTACTACTCATATTCTCCTAATCAAAAGTGAAAATTTTAAACCAAAACTTTAAAGAAACTGATTTTGTCGAAAAATTAAGCGTGCCACCTCCTTGCTACTCGTATTTTCCTAATTAAAAATCAATTTAGCCAAAACCTTTTGGATTTAAAATTTCTTAGAAATGGCACCTTTTTTCCATTTTTATTCTTTTAATATAAAATCGAAATGTTAACTAAATCTTTAAAATTTAAAATTTCTTGAAAAATTTATATATCTTCCTATCATATTATATTCTTTTAATACAAAATCAATATTTTTAGTAGTTCTTTGACTAAATTTTATAATATACAAATTTGTAATGAAGGTATATAATTGCAAATTTATGTATATACTTATTTTTTAATGTTACAATATTGTCAGATATTTTTTAATAATTTTTTTAAGTTTAGAGGATTGAATATTGTAAAATCAATAGAAGCATGCTAAAAACATTAACAAGTGATAAATTTGTTACAGAAACGATATCAAAATGACACTTGTGCAGAAATTATAACGAGAATAATAATGAAGATAGGGAGAGAGCAAACGATCGTCGTAGTCTCTAAATAAAATTTTCTAGACGATCGTGACTCGTTCAATTTTAACCTCGTTTTGCGCTCCACGTTTTCACCTTTTATTTGCTGGCTATCGATGGAAAAATCAATCGACCATTTCTCAATTCGGATGAATTTACAGGAGAATCGTGCCAGTTCCACTTCTGATTCTCGACAATTTTCCTCTTCCGTTACTTTTGCCTTTTTATATCGTCTCTATTATATCGTCAAAATCGCGAGAGACTAAACAACGTACAATCATCGAGCACGAAATAATAAATCCAGTTAATATAACAATATGAAGATAATCAATGTTTTTCAACAAATCATTCTTTAAAGATTCTCTGTGTTTTCTTATTTTTATTTTTTTTATATTATAATGTTTTTATTATTATAAGTTTGTTGGATCCAATTTATAATAAAAATTATTTTTATTTGTTAAGTTTATTATAATTTATTTTTTAATCTTTTTGTTAATACATCATTATAATATGCGCGAAGGAAATTAAAAATAAAAAGAAAATGAAAAAGAAATTAAATTAGAGAATTAATTTCTAATTTATCTCATTTTATTTAAAGCTTGGAAAGAAATAAGAAGTCTCCATTTCTTTTATTCTTTTCTATTATTTTTTCTCTCTTTTCCTATTTCATTGTCAAATGAAAAATCTCAAATAACTATAATTTAATCTTATTCTTTTTTAATAAAAATTAAACGTATTCTAATTTAATTTATTTTATCTATTTATCATCGAGATAAAATTGCTATCAATTCCTTTTCCTGTCCATTTCATCGTCAAAAATCACAAGTGAAAATAAATGGCATGTATAATTATCATTAATTCAAACTCGAAACTTAATGAGTTAGTAATAAAATCATTCGACTTATCCAAGATATATTTTCTGAACGATGACAAACTGCAATTAATCTCGTTCCATATTCACCACGCTGTAATTAATATTTCAGTCGGAGCTTGTTTAAATTTTGCGCTTGTGTTTTCACGTTTTTAAAGCAAAGTGGTTTTTCTTTCCCTGTTACTTTTTTTCGCAGCAGACAAAGGGATTGGACCTTTTCGTAAATAACATGACACGCGTTGTTCGAATGAAATCGTTAAGGCTTATGTCTCATGTTGTTACTGTTATTCTTGTTAATTCATATCACAAACTTGTTAATTGCCAGCAAATTTTCTCTGTCGACTTACTTCTATAGAATTATAAAGCTCGGTAATGAATACAGGGAAAGAGGAGAGAGAGAGAGCTATTCTTTCATATCGTATCGTGGAAAACGAGTTGATACGGAACACTGATTCTTATTTTCCGAGAATTTCTTCAATCGTGTAATTAATCGTCTAAATTCAATCGAGACCGAACATGAGCTTACGAATAATTCTAGGAAATGGAATTAATCTGTAGAAATTCTGAAAAACTTTATTTATCATTTCTGGAAATATTCTTTATTATCCATTGTAATTAATTTCAACGAGAATACTTGCTAAACTTGTTATCTGTTTCATATTTATAATACATTAATAAAGGGTTCTTGAATTTTTTTATTTGTGTAATTTTATTGTTTAAAATATGATACAAAAATATATGGTAATGATGGAACCTTATTGTTAAATGGTCTAATAAAAAATAATACTGCAGTATCACTTATTACATATACAATAAATTATATTTTTAATATAATGGAGCAAAAGATAGAAAATAAGAATGGATACATTTTTAGATGCGTTTATTTATTGAAATAATTAATTTTCAATCAATTTTCAATCTCGAATCATATATTTTCTTCATATCAAATATAAATTACAATTTTTATCGTATTGCAATCCACCGACTTAATTGATTTAATGTAAATGCAATTTAAATCTCGATGCGAACAACGTTTTGTCGCACGATCATGTATATATATAAATTTATTTTTCCAATTAAAAAAACAACAACATATAATCGCATCATTCAAAAGTCGCTCCTTCATCTTATTAATAATGCAATCGTTTAATTGTAATCAGCCTCGATTTGACTAGTCGCAAACTATCCTTTAAATATTCGATATCGGTATTCGATCGTAGATTGTGATTCCATCGTCAAAGCGTTCATTGCGATATAATGTATCGTTGCTGCATTCATTACACAATTTCTCGTGATTCATTTCGAAGCTGTTCAACGAGCAAAAAAAAAAAAAAAAGATAAAACTGGGACGATACGGTCGAGTGGAATCTTTTTATTGGTCTCGACACTCACCATTAACTTAATAACATTTTATTGCAACCATTTTATTACTCCAATGACGCAAGAGTTTAAAATGTGGTTTAATCCTTGCGTATCTCTTTCTCAACATTATCCTTTTTTGACTGTATTCGATCTTTTGTATAATTTATTTTATTATTCCTATCCTTTTATGATCGTCCAATATATGAATATGAATCATTGATGTGGATCTTGTAATCATGGTACTTGAAAAGATGGCCATGAGTACGTATTAATTATTCCACTTTCTATTGATCAATCTTTTTATTTAAAATTTTTCAACAAATAAATCTCGATTATTTTTAATCAATATTATTTATATGGAAAATATTACATAATAAATTTATTAGCATTTATTTATTTCAATATGGTTATTCAATACTCCATCATTAACTACTTGTAGAGAAAGGCTCATAGATTATTCACGAGCTTTTACAAGATAAATGATGATATTAGTAATTCTCGATCAGTTTAATAATGAACCTTTACAAAATAAATGACGATATTAGTAATTCTCGATCGATTTAATAATCCTCTTTGACCACTCGCTTTGGAAATTGATCAAACTATCCCAGCTTTTGTGTCAACAAATATAAAAGATAAGAGGAAATGTGAATGAATATGGATCCTCGATAAATTTCACTCGATACAGGAAAGAAATCATATGATACAGGAATTTCACAAAGAGCGACAAATATGCAAATAAAATTCATATTTCAACTACAGTGAAATTCTTGTTTTTGAATTTTGAATGATCAATAACATTGAATACGTAATAAAAATAATAGTGAATCGATACTTTTCGTCTTGTATTCAATAGAATGTAGTTGAATCGAAAAAAAATCAAGAAAGGGAGAAACAGGAAACAGAAACCAACAACGGAAAACCAAGAAATCTGTGATAACTCGAATGATTTATAGAAGGAGGGAAAATTCCGAACATGGAATAAACGAAAAAGAAATAGTGGTAAGATTTATTCTTCGCGACGTCCATCTTCTTTTCTTTCTTTTTTTTTTTTCTTTCTTCTCTTGCTTTTCAGGGAATGTAAACCAGTCTAAGGACGAGTGCTCGTTATTATTATTGTTAAACTTGAAGAACAATTGTTCATTCCTTGTAAATAAATTTATATGAAATAAATCTATCTAAATAAATCTATTGAAAAAAATAGTTTTAATAATTTTTAATACACCAAGCCTTTGATTCAAAAATCTGCGAAATCTGTATTTCAGGATATTGAAATCCTGTCACCAGATATTTGACCAAATTTCATCTTTTCCAAAATAATAGCTAATGCTCGAGATTAAACATATAACGACAACACATATCACGCAAACCGGATACGTTTGCACATTCGATCGATAATGAACTCGCGCGTTAGGCAGAATTTACAGGAATGTTATAAGCAAAGCAATGGGATTCAAATGAGAATCGATACTGGCACTGTCACGTACAAATGTCAATATAATGTATATTCCCTTGGCAATCTATCTTCGTTTCCGTGGGTGAAAAATTTTTGAAACTGTATCGTGCCATCGAAGAAGTGAAAATTACTACATGTAAAATAGCAAAAAACTATTAATACAAAATCCAATAATTTAAACGATTAGAAAATTTGCTAGTTTTAAAAAAATACTTTTCATGTGTGAAATCTATTAATCGGCATTCGTGATATTAATTTCAAATTAATAAGGAAGTTTGGTGCAAATTAAATTATTGGAAAAATAAACTTTTAATTAAAGTGATGAGATTTCCACGTTTTATTAAATAAAATCAACAACTTGTTAAAGTTTCTCCGGATATTCGAAATTCGACTAGAATATCTGGAACTGTTAAGAATGTTACTTAACAATTATTATCTCATCAGATCATTCTTCCATCTATCCTTCAAAACTTCCTATATCATCTGCTGCAATTCATAAATATTCCAAGACTTTCAAGACCAATGATAACTTACGTGAATATTTTAATTTCAATTTTAAATCACAACTTCTTTTTTTTCTTATGTATTTTTTTCTCTTTCAAAAATTGATCAATCAAATTGCATTAAATTATGTAATTACAGGTACCTACCAGCCACCCAGCACGATTGTTCTCTTTCATGAACCCGCTCGCCATTCAAATCTGGCTATACGTGCTGGCCGCGTACGTCCTCGTCTCGGTGATGATGTTCGTGGTCGCGAGGATCAGCCCCTACGAATGGAATAACCCTCATCCCTGTCACGCAGGCTCCGAAATGGTCGAGAATCAATTCTCGTTGGCCAACAGCTTTTGGTTCACCATTGGAACCCTGATGCAGCAAGGTAGCGATTTGAATCCCAAGGTATGTAATCGAATCCCTCGTTATCTTATGGTGTATAAATTTTTCCCGTCGTCGGAAGAATGAACGACGGAGTAATTAGAGGAAAATAAATGAAATGCAATTACAAATT
Source organism: Apis mellifera (assembly GCF_003254395.2). Classification (NCBI taxonomy): domain Eukaryota; kingdom Metazoa; phylum Arthropoda; class Insecta; order Hymenoptera; family Apidae; genus Apis; species Apis mellifera. The sequence continues at coordinate 4,617,310 of NC_037641.1, forward strand.
TTTTCGAAAGTCCGCTAAAAGAAATTTGAATTAAATTTGGAAATCTTAAATGAACCTTGGACCGTCGAAAAAATGGGATTTTTTTTAATTTGGAAAATAAAATAAAAAGGCAAGTTGAAATATAATATTAACATCTAACAATAAATTGATATTATTGAAAGAAATATAATATCAAAGATTGCAACGAAATTGTATTTAATTCAAAAGTTATTGAACTCGATTGAAATTCCTTCTCTCGATATTATAATATATTGGAAAAGCATGGACAGGAGTAATGGATATCGTGAAATAGAAAATCTATTTTAATTTATTTTATCGGGAAAGAAAAATAATCAATGTATTTGTATTGAATCGATGACTGGGAAACACAGACAGAATATCTGATGCGTTCAACCGGCTTCGTCGTCTCGATCAATGCTCGTCGCGCGAAATAAACGTCTTATCGTATTGAATTTACCGCGAATCATGTTCGTTCGTGCCAAGAAATCTTCTTGCTGGTTTCTGCAAATGATGTTAACATAGTGGAATAAAACTTTATAATATACCAAGCAAACGTGTGACGTTACTCCAATTTCATGAGAATCATTAACTCTATAACTGTGAGTTGAAATTCGTGATAAAAATCAAAAATAATAAAATTATGCATTAAAAATTTCGAATTTCCTTTTTTTAAAAATTAAATTTGAAGATTCATTAATATTCGTTCATAATACTCCTATGAATAGAAAATTATGTTTTTTTTATATAAATTCTTCCATTCAATTCTCTGTTTAAATGTAGATAAATTTGCTTAAAATATTGGTTACACATAATTGGTCAATCAGTGGTCAGCTATCAAACATGTTGACCATTGGATACAGTTAAACAGTCAACAATCAAGCAAATACACGAATTAACAAATATTCAGATGCAATACCTGATCAATAATACGTATAAAAAGTAGAAATTGAAATACAATTCAAAACATCGAGTTATTAATTATTAAAAATATATTTACACATTAATTTTATTTACTAAAAAGAATGCAATATCGTTGCAATTTTTCAACGAAAAGACACTGTGCAATTCGATACAAGATTCAATACGCATTTCGTTATATTTCTAACGGTAGAATACACGTGAGATTGCACTTTCCGCTGGAGAGAATATAACGCAGATGAGCAACGCGATGCCGTGCAATTCGGCAGATTAATATTTCTAACTCTAATACAACGCACACGAGAGTGCACGTGATCCGACTATTGGGAATACAAAGACACTGGATCGTGCTTACAGTGTCTCCTACGACAAAACCGCAACGTAGCATCGTTCGTCTGCATCAAAGCTTATTGTCTCAAATTCATTATGAACCGTCGCGTTTATTTATGCCAAGAAAGCTTCCACCTCACGAGCACACGAATTTTAACAAATAGATACACGTTCAGAGATAAAAACGGCTTCAATTTTCTGAAGCTGAAATGTCACATTTGTAATGTTGAAGATAACTATTTTGCATCGTTTCAAGTTTGAATGTCTTTATTTGATTTGTTTAAAAAATCGTAAAGAAGTAAATTATTATAAAATATTAGTTTATTAAAGTCTAATTTTGCGCTGATATTTCATTTGTAATATTTCTTTTTCCTTTAGTTAGGATTAATAATGTTACAAGATTCTAAAAAAAAAAAAGATTATTGTTTCACTTATTGCAATCATGACATAAGTAAATATTTCCAAAAATTTTTTTGAATTAGTAAAAGAAAAATTATTATTATATTATATATTTTATAGATAGAATCTTAATAATTTTATTATTACCATTCTCTTCTGGAAACGTCCCGGAAACATCACTATTCTATTTGATTACGATTTCTAAGCTGTCCATTCTAACCAAATCGAAGAAGTAATATTGTTCGATTGGCAGTGACGTGGAACGATGGCGATTGAATCGTTTCATTAAGCAGAGTGAATTAAACTAGCCTCTAGCCACCTTCAATTGGCGGTCTTATAGAAATTGAATTGTACCAGAGAGATAATGGAATCTCGAGAGGAAAGTTCAGTGTCTCGAGTTATCGATGAAGTTGTGCGATACGGAGTTGACGCCATTATATTCCAAGTCTATAAGATTATAGATATATAATCTTATAAGATATATGTAGATACACGGAAGTGTAAAATTTTTATTGCTAAAGCGTGCCAAAGTTTGCTACGAATGTTCATAAAATTCGAGACAATGTGAAATATTTTGCGGCATCCTAACTTCTTAGCCAGAGATTTCCTGATAAAATTTGGGAACAGAAGAACATGAAATCGATGGAGAATGAAGTCGATACGCGATGGGATATTACAAAGATATTAAATTTTGTTCAGGCAACGAGCACACGAATCGTGGGTGGCATATGGTGGTTTTTCACCTTGATCATCATATCCTCATATACGGCCAACCTGGCGGCGTTTCTTACCGTGGAAAGGATGATAACTCCTATCGAAAATGCGGAGGATCTTGCCAGTCAAACAGACATCGCATATGGCACCTTGGATAGCGGAAGTACCATGACCTTCTTCAGGGTAATCTTTCGTTTTCTTGAGAAATAATAATTTTTTCTTTTTTAATCTATAATTTAAGATAATTATTATCTTACATTATAAACAATCCTTTTCCAGAAATAAATATACAAATACCATGATAATTTACTTTAAATCTCGCTTAAATCCTATTAAAATTACGAAAACTTTGAATCGCTCTAATTCCGAAGATAATGACTTCCGGTCAACGAGTGAACGATCATTAGAAGCGTGGAATATTGCCCTTTAAAACGCTTGTTCATTTATCCCGATACGATTTCCGGTTCTCGAGATATCATCGTGTAAAGAGAAAGTAATTTTTAATCATTTGCCTAAAATATGATTAAACTCTATTAAAATTAGCAAAACTTTGAACCGCTGTAATTCCGAAAACAATGATTTCCGGTCAACGGGTGAGCGATCGTTAGAAGCGCGGAACCTTCCCCTTTAAAACGCTTTTTTATTTATCTCGATACGACTTCCGGTTCCCGAGATATCGTCGTGTAAAGGGAAGGGTAATTTTTAATCTCCCTCCTTGTCGCTTACTCGGACCTCTCGCTCGTTCCTCGTGTCGCTGACCTATCCCAAACTGCAGACAAGTGGCAGACGCGATTCCTGGAAGGACGTAGTACGCGTTTCCAGGAAAAAATGTAGGTCAGGGATCCATTCATAACTTTTACGCTATGCCCAACGCTATAGACACTTTAAATCCTTATATCTCGGCAACCAATTGAGATATCGAGATAAATCAAAAAGGAAATTCAATGGTATGTTTTTCTCTATGTTCTGAGTGGATTTTGATCATAAAATTTTTGCATTTTTCATATGAAAATTCGAAGTCTCATTTGAAATTTTACATGATTGGAATGATTTAATATTCGACGTAAAGTACATATAAACTTAAATTTATTTAATTTCACTCTTTTATATTTGTATGTAGTACAAATAATAAATAATCTGTATAAATATTATTTTAATATATCGTAATATACTATATTATGTAAAACTATATAATCCTTTTATGTAAAGAAAAATATTGAAAAAATATTGAAGATTATGATATGTGTGCGTGCTAAAATAGTGTTCTCTTTTCAATTTATCTTATATGGAAAAACTTTCCTTTGATAATATAAAGTAATAACGCGAATAATCCTTAGGATTCGATGATCGAGACGTACAAGAAGATGTGGCGATTCATGGAGAATAAGAAGCCATCAGTATTCGTGCCCACTTACGAGGAAGGAATCCAGAGGGTTCTTCAAGGTGATTACGCTTTCTTAATGGAATCCACCATGCTGGATTACATCGTGCAAAGGGATTGCAATCTAACGCAAATCGGTGGACTTCTGGATAGCAAAGGATACGGGATTGCCACGCCTATGGGTAAGATATATATCTTCCTCTATTTCTACATGATTTCCCTCTATTTCTCTCCCGTGTTTTAACATTCGCTTCTCTCGTAGGTTCTCCTTGGCGTGACAAGATATCTCTGGCGATTCTAGAACTCCAAGAGAAGGGAGAGATCCAGATGTTGTATGACAAATGGTGGAAGAGTCCCGGTGACACTTGCATGAGAACGGAGAAAGGAAAGGAGAGCAAAGCGAATTCGTTGGGCGTAGACAATATAGGTGATCTTTGGAAAATATATTTTTGCAAAGTTTCATAATTCTATATATAATTATATTGTATATTGCTTGAATATGATTTCTCTTCGACACGCGAATCCAATCTTTTTTCTTTCTTTGTTTCGTTTGTCGCGACCCACTTCACACGAATCTCGAACGTCGAACCTCTTCGACCAGCGAGAAATCCAACAAAAAGAAGTCCTGTTCGCGATCAGGGCTAATGAATTTTTACATTTGCCTAAAGATCAACTTCTTCTGTTGCGTTTTAGGCGGAGTATTTGTTGTACTGCTGTGTGGATTGGCGTTCGCCGTGGTGATCGCAATTTTCGAGTTCTGCTATAATACCAGAAGGTCGGCGCCGGAACAGGTAAGTATTTCGTCGAAAAACCACTTCCTGCACAGAAGGCAAAGATTTAATCCTTAACCAACTGATAACCAGATTTTAAATGTATACGAGAAGACTTCGAAATACGAAATAATAAATCAAAATCGAAAAACCTGTTGTGGTTGTTCTCAACCTGATAGACGAAAGAATATTAAGGAAAAAAAAAAGAGAGAGAGAAGATAGTGGAAATTTTTACATTCACTTGCAATGAGGATAATGCATAGCGAGTACATTTCAGTTGTTAAGGATTAAAGAAAAAAAAATAAATAAATAAATAATAAGATGGAAGAGAAAAAAGGAGGAGTAACACTGTTGCACAAGGACACTTATTTGCACGTGACAGTAGAATATTTTTCTAGTGGTTTGTCGCGAATCGTATCTACAAGGAACGGTTCGAGAACAGATCGTGGGAAAAAAGAAACTTTTTTCCAGGCATTGCCGCCATCAGCTTAGGATTGCATGTATTTTTGTCACTTTTGTGTTCCATTTTGTGGCCCACCGTGGATTTTTCCGCGAAGCAGCATGAACTCATCCTTCACTGAAGCATGCCAACCAACTGCGAATGCACGAAGCTCAGTTGACAACCAAGGTCCGTTTTTCTCTCTCTCTCTTCGTTGTCTCGCATAATTCGATTCTCCTCGTTCACTTTTTCAACGTCTGCTCGTAATTGCACGTAATTGGTATCTCGGCATCTTATACAAACATAGTACGAAAAAGAAACGAGCTTAAAATTTTCGATACGCTTTGATTACGATACTTTTTTTTTTTTTTGGTTTATTTCTAAATCACAACAAGCAGAAGGATAAACAACTCAATTATTGGACAATCATATATATATATTTTTTTTTTGGAATGAAAATACCTCTTTTCATTTCATATATACTTATTTTTTAATTTTTAGAACGCAATGAAGATTCTGTTTCATTTTAAATAATACTTTTCTTGCCTCTTTCGATAATTTAGCCAGGGAAAGAAATTATCTACAAAATTATCTCATTACGAATACTCGTTAAAATGGATTTTCCCATCTGTTTTTTCATGATTTTACAAACGCAGAGAGCTCCAGTATCGATACCAATCTGTTCGGATTCTCTGCAAGGAATCTCGCAATCTGTGCAACAACAGACGCAGCAACAGTCGCAACAGCAACAACAGCAACCGAATCAGCAGCAGGAGTCTCTGTGCTCGGAGATGGCGCGAGAATTGTGCCGCGCGTTGCGATGCCACGCATCCTCGAGGCGGCGACGCACCTGCGAGAAATGCTCGACCCATGTGCTCGGCTATCCGCCGGACAATCCCACTGCCACCCCCTTGAATGGGATGAGATCGCAGGTCAGTAATCGTAGATGACTTGAATTTTTTTCTAAATGATTGATAAGTTATCGAATTATGGACTTTCGAATTAATTTTCGAAAGAAATAATTTTTTAAATCGTTCAGAGAAAATTTCGAAATGAATTTGATGCGTGAAATTCTTTGAATAAATGGATACTCGAATAAATGCATGATTGTTATGATAAAAATTTTTGAATTAAATTAAAAATCCGTCTAAAAATTGCAGAGAAGCAGCCTGGGTGTTCCCACAGTCGAACTGCCGCCACACGTCCACATGCATCATCACGCGCCACCACCACACGATTACGATGGAACTTAACTCACGAACCTCGTCGCATCATTGCGATCACTTCTTAAGGCCTGACGAGCGACAAAATATGAACTGGACAGAAGGGGAAAAAGTACAACAACCGAGGAATAAAATCTCTTTTCCTTTTTTTGAACAAGAAAAAAAAGAAAGAAAAGTGAAGAATTAGAAAGATCGACAAGAAAGTACAAAAACGCATCAAGTGGCAGCGAACGGATCAGATCGACCAGAGAGATTCGTCCTTTCCATTTTTTTTTTTTTTTTTTTTTTCTAGAGAACGAAGTAGTTATCCCGCCGCGGGTATCACGTCGATAATCACCAAAGGAGAACGAACAATTTGCACAATTTCTCAATTCACCGAAGGCCCCGTGTCGGAACACGGGCGGAGGAAAATGGTTCTCGTATATTAATTATATCCACTCCCTTTTCTTACCGAAATCTCACCGAAAAAAAAAACAAAGAAAGAAAGAGAAAAAAAAATGGACTCGTTTCACTTTCTACCGTAGAAGCTGCACCGAAGACGATTGTTCGCACATTGTTTGATAATAAAATCGCGGAGCGGAGGGATCGATTGTGGAGAATAAAGAAACGAACGGATATCTATCTCGAGAGAAGATAAAAATTGAAAATAATTTTTCAAGAATTCTCGACAAGCTATCTATCCTCTTTTTTTCTTCTTCTTTAGTCGAAGTGTCCTATCTAACAAGTTTGTTTATTTGTCAGAAAATTTTTTAATTTGTAAATCAAATTGGAAAGATTGTGTGCGTGATTTTTCCCCGTAACAAGAATGTTACGAGATACGACGAAAAATGAATTGAATTTTATATTTCGGAATATTAGATAGGAAATTTTAACTAAGATGGATAGCTTTTAGAGCGAGCGTTTAATTTACATGTAGTAGCTATAAAAAGTATTCATCGCATTATTATATTTATATACCAATTAAACAAATATATATATATTTAATATATATATATTCTCTTCGTTTAACAATTTATTATTGAAAAACAGAAATGCGAATATTTTTTCTAGCCACTATACGTAAAACACGATTAAATTTCGATCGATCCCTGAAAAATCACTTGATGATGGAGCCTGATGTACACACCATTTTCAAATTTTTCTAACCACTTTGTACAAACCGAGATGAGTAGGAATCTAAGTAGAGATCGAGAAATAAATAAAATAATCGTATTTTTTAATTAGAATATTTCTCCTTCGAGGAAATGTCGAGTTGAGTGAAAAAAAAATGTGAAACTTGAACTTTCCTTCCATTCGCGGCCAAGATAAGTTAGCGTATCCTAGATTTCAGCCACGATTCGATGCTTCCTATATTTTTCACGCGATAGAACGACGCGCGATCGATCGTAGAAATCGGGACGATCACGTAAAGGCAGTGAAAAACGTCGATATCAGATCGATTCTTTTCGCCTTTTTTTGCGTGAACGAACCGCACCGTAACGAAAAAAACGTAAATGAATTTCTTGCATACTTAACATACACACGTATACATGCGCATACACACACATACACACACACAGATACAGATCCGTGTAAATACCGCGGCGGCACGCGCGAAAGTAGACGATCCCATTTGCGAGTATTTTAAAAAAAAAATAGAGGAGGCAAGGGAGTAATTGTTTAGCGTTAAAGGAAAACGGAAAAAAAAAAAAAAAGTACAACTAAGTAGACGTTTGGTGTCATTTCACGTGTGTATATGCAGATAGACGGCGAATAAATGTAAAGACAAGATGATGGACACGGAATAATCCTTTTTCTTCAAACCTTTCCTCGTTTTGGAATTTTTTCACTTTTTAATTTCTTTTAATATTTCGATTTTGTCTTTTTGTCAGATTGATATTGATATATATAATAATAATAATAATAACAATAGGTTGAAAACGAATAGAATTATCATTGCGAATATACAGGATTACAAACGTCATTTTACGTATTCATTTTAAAATACAATAATAAATTTATATAATATAAAATTAGGAAGAAATATAATTGATATTGTGAGATTAATAATATTATTATTCGTGAAATTTTCTCGTATTCAACAAACATAATTACGCATAGTTTTTAAAGAGTAATTAACTATATATATATATTTGCTCGTTAAACATTTTTTTTTTTATTTTTCTCTTGTTATATGTGTAAAATTAATATAATCAAAATGTTCTTTTTTTTTTTTTTTCTTTTTAATGACAATGACGAACGTGTTAGAGAGAAATTAAAACTAAGAATTTTACAAAAACTATATTTTGGACATTAAATTTAAAAAGATAATTTAATTCACACAAATCTAATTTCTTCGTTCCATCCCGATGAACATCATAAGTGAATAAAAATTTGATTGATCATGTACACTTTCTCTTTTTTTTTTCTTTTTTTTTTCATTTTTTTTTTTTTTTTTTTTTTTTTTTATATAACATCATTTATTAAGGGATAAAATAAATGACAAATAACATATCACTTATATGAAACTATAACATTTCTTAGTGTTCATCATTCGTTATGATATAAAAGAAATCACATCACATACGACCCTCCACATACTTAACACTTTCACAGCTAGTTGTCAGCTCGATTCTCTCTCAGCGCCATCTCTCATCCCTCCTTCCTTCTTTTTTCTTTCCTCCTCTTCGAAATTTTCGAAATCTTTTAACAAGATCTTCTCGATCAAAAAAACATCGAACGGAGATCGTATTGTACAATGAACGACGAAAGTTAAGAGAAATCTCGAAACGTTCTTTTTTTGTCCTCGAAATAATTCCATCGTGAGCCTCGAAGCGAGGAATTTAGGCGACTCACGCCACGGTCTATGATAAGATTAGGCGTCGACCGCGTCGCTTAATCGAATCAACGTGACTGTGATGTTACAGGCGGAGTCGCGCGATTGGAATTCTCGCGAGTATTTCCTTGGGGGGATTTGAGAAAGAAATCTTTTTGTATTGCGAGGAGCGAAACTATAAAAGAAGATAAAAAGAAGAAAAGAAATATATATATATATATAAATGAAATATCGAAAATACGAGAGAAATTACGGCAGATTCGAGCGGATTCGAGCTGACACAAGCGTGCCTACGACACTTCTCTCGACACGATATAATAATAATATAATATAACCGACTGAATCCATTTGGAAGGGTCTAGTCAAATCACTTGTAATTATCACACGATCATACTCGACACGGTGGCATGTAAATGTTGTTCCATTATTTTTCTTTTTTTTTTTCATATTTTTTTTCATTTATTTATTTATTTTTTTTTTGTTTTCTTTTTATACGGTTTTCACCTTTTTCTATTGTAATATGCATGTTTATTTTATTTTTATTATTACTTTTTTTTTTTGTGACTTTCGGAGGTGGCTCGAGCTCGCAATGCGAACACGCGATTTGATGAATGGGTAGATTTTCCCGAAAAATACACGTTGTTCTCTCTCTATATATAAGATGTGTGTGTGAGTGTGTTTGAGTGTGTGAGCCTGTCGATCTATCGTCGAAATTTTAAGAAAAAAAAAAAGGAAAAAAGAGAATGAAACGAAGTAGAATAATTATTATCATTAAAATTAATTATTAAATAATTAAGAAGAAAGCAAAGAAGCGATACACGTATAACGCGTGTTTTATGTATGTATGTATGGTGTTGTATCTAATCTTGCGTATCAGGACAAATGCCTCGCTCTTACTTTTCGATCGAATATACTCTCCGAGTCTTTATTTTTTTCTTTTTTTTTTTCCATTTTTCCCTTTTCCTCGTCCACCTCCACAATTTTTTTATTTTATCATTCTTTGCGCTGTTGTTTTTTTGTTTTTTTTTTTTCCCTTTTTAAATCGAGGCTTCCCAAACTTCTAAACCCCCATTCTTGTGACGCGATCCTCTCTTCCGTATCTTATTTTAAAATAAAACGCGTAAAACCGGAAAATCGGAAACTATTTCGAGTCTCCGTCCATCCAGGTTTCCTTAGCTTAAAATAAAAAATAGTAGAGAAATAAATGGTAAAAATACACGCCGCCATCCTATCGAGGCGAGGGAGAATCGCGCCAAAAGATCGGAGAGGGAGAAATAAAAAGAAAATTATCAATGAAGATCGTTGTCTCCTCGCCCAACCTTCTTCCTTCTCCCCATTTCTCGCTAATAAAATTTCCTTCCTTCTCTCTAAATCTAACAAGCGTGGAGCTTCATTTCTCGCTCCTCTCTCTCTCTCTCTCTCACTCTCTCTCTCTTTCTCTCTCTCTCTCTCTCTCTCTCTCTCTCTCTCTCTCTCTCTCCCTCCAAACTATTAGAATGCTTATTTACTTCATGAGATCATTACGGACGTCGATTCGTGCCGCGAACATCGCAAAAACTCTTTTTTAATTCCTCTCATATGGCCTCGAGGCGTTCTCTCCGTCGAGTTCTCTCCGCTTCTTTTTTTTTTTTTTTTACGATTCACAAATATTTTTTTACAATTTACAAACGAGTTGAATGTAAACGAGCTACTATGCGAAGAAAGAGAGAAAGAGAAAGGCGGACAAATAAGAAGAAACAAGAGAGAAATATATATATATAAATGTACATAAAGAAAGAATGGAATGGAGAAGAAAGTGAGATATTTAGCTCAAAGACGAATCTTTCTTTTTTTTTTTTTCTTTCGAACGACGATGAATAAAATAGAAGATAAGGAATACGATTTTTCGATGAAAATTGATATTACAAAAAGAACGGATGATGATCGAATAAAGGTTGCCTCGACAAGCCTCGATGAAGCGAAAAAATTATCTTTGGTCAGAGAGATCTCTATCCCTTTCCTTTGCTTCTTCCTTAACCGTTTACACGCCGTGTCGACGCGCCGAATCGATAAAAAAAAAAAAGGAATACATTAAATATATACATATATATGCGCGTTTAAATAATTTTCTTTTTTTAAATATCGCACTATAAAAAAACATTATTAAATACGAACACAATTCTCGAAAATCGTTCGAGAGGAAATACATATCGAATTTTCCCCGTTTTTTTTCTTCCGAAACCATGCAAAACCGAGAAGAAGAGAAAGAACCGAAAGCGATTCGCGTCAAGAGTAGCGGCTCTGTAAACGATTAATCTCTCTCTCTGCGTTCTCTAATCATTCACAGGCAATCCATTGTGTGTACATATCTGTTGTCTACGCTATTTGTGTATATCGTGTGTTCTTCGGTCATTGGGTGAAAAGAAAAGAATAATTAATCGAAGGGGATAAAGAGAAAAGTACGAAGAAAGAATACAAGTGAAGACAAGGAGAAAAATGAAAAAGAAGAGAAAGAGAGAGAAAGAGAATTGTAGAGATAAAAAATAAATCGTCAAAGAATACTGTAATAGAGTAACTCGTCATTTTCCCTCCGTGGTTTCGTTCGCTCGTGTGCTACGGTATGACTAATCAAACGATTTCCTTTTCTTTTTTTTTTTTTTTTTTTTTTGTAGATTTATCGAATCTATCGAATCTTGAAGATTTCTTACGGAGATTGTCACTCCCTCGAGAAATATTTCGATATCCTTTAAATGAAACATTGAGGTACATCTTGAAAATTATTTGACAATTTCTCTAAAAAAATCTTCTCGAAACGATGAACGTGTAAGAACGTACAAAGCGAAGAACGAACGAAGAAAACGCTCGGTGGCGCCATCTCTAATCCCGTCTACGTCTAAAAGATCGTTTCTAAAAAACGATCGACGCTCGCGAGACTCGCCCTTTGATTAAACTTTTCAAGTGATATGTGGGGACGTTGTTGAAAAACGCGTCGCTGTTGGTCGAAAAGTCTAAAGGTGTGTACTTGTGTGTGTGCTTGTTCGCTGCTTCAATCGTAATTAATTAATTTCTCTTAATAAACACCGTCGGATCCACCTGTCCTCCTCCACCTCTTTTCCTCTCTCGATCGCGAATCGGTCGCTTCACGAGATTTATAAAAAAAAAAAATTTGTTTCCCTTGAACGAGCGTTTAAATCTACAGTTTGGACAGATATCGAATCGATAGATTTCGCGTCAACTTCTCGGCCAATATGCGATCGAGAGAAACATGCGACCGACTCTCTCTCTTCCATAGAAACGCAATTACTCCGAATCATATATACGAAATATGTACGATAATTTTCAGAGCGCGCATATACACAATTACATAATTAAAGAGACACCGTTAATTTACAAACGCTACACGTATATCTCAGATGTTTTTTTCTTTTTTTTTTTTCTTTTTTTTCTTTTTATCTTTCTTGTCGTTTTGCTCTCCCTTCTTGCTCTCTTTCGTGCAAATATCGATAATACAATCGCGCGCGCTCCACTCCTCTCTCTCTCTTTTTATTTTTTTTTCGTAAAACGTATAGACGCTTTCGTATGTACGCGTGCGTACATACAAATATATATATATATATATATATATATATATATATATATATATATAATATTCATATATATAATATATATCAGCCCTTTTTTTTTGTTTCTCATCTCGATAATGCATATATGTGTTATACATCTATTATATATATATAATATGCGATCACAGACACGTGTAATTCGCGTGTAATAGAGTTTGCTTATTTTTTTTTTCCATTCTACTTCATTTTTTTTTTTTTTCTTTTTGTGCCACACGTTCTCTTCCGTGTATACCTTAACGACTTAATATGGATTTGATTTGTTTAAACAGCCTCTCTGTCCTTCTTCTCGCACACTAACGCCGCGCGTGCGTTCTACTATTCTTTTTTTTTTTTTTTTGCTAATCGTTTTTTGATAATCAGAAGGGGCGAACATATTTATCTCCTTATTAAATTGTTTCTCTTTTATCTTCGCTTTTATCTTCTTTCTCTACGAACTCGTCGTTGCGATAAAACAACACGTTACGCGAAAGGCATGAAAATTCGTTGATAAAACGCACGCGCGTAAGCGGACAATCGTTTCGAGTCTTCGTTCTCTTATTTCTTTTTTTTTTTTTTTATTCGTTTTGTTTCAAGATCGTTCGCCCCTTCGCTTGGTCCATGCCATTTATTTCTTTCTTTTACGTCGTTTAAAAAAATCGATTCGACTCGCGAACGCTGCACCATCAACCGTGTTATACCGAAAAAAGTTGAACGGGCGGCCACGGGTGAGCAAGTTTAGCCGCACGTTTTTTTTTTAAGCTCGTCGAAGACGCCCGCGGCCTTCGGACAAAGAAAGGGACGAAGAAATTTTTGTTTGCGAAAATGTTTGGTACAGCGCGCGCGAGACTCACGCGCCTTCTTCTTTTCTCCCTCTTTATCTTCTTTTATCTTCCTCTTCTTCATCTTCTTCGCTCGATTTTTCGCTCATCGAGAATGATACATTGTCGCAATATTCCGGGTTAGTGAGTGACGGGGTAGCGCCATGATCCATCGTAAATAAACACAGCCGATAGGCATTGCTTGTCTCTGCGCATGCGCGCATCCCAGCGGCCCGCCAAACTTGGACGATTTGAAATTAACCGCGCCTCGGGGCCGCATATGCGCTCGCGCGCAGATCGTCCTACGATCTAAAGACTTCGTTTTTTTATCACCTGTACTTCTCGACACACACGAATACGACGAAAACGAAGGTACACTTTTTTGTCATTTTTTTTTTCCTTTTTTTTATGTATATATATATATATATATTATAGCTTTCTCGTTATACGATAGTCAGTGAAATTAAACGAGGTTAAAACATATATAATATGTACAGCGCGAAACGCGGCCATAGCGCGAAAGACAAACTGTTCCTTTTCCTTTTTTTTTGTTTTCTTTTGTTTTTCTTTTTTTTCCTTCCTCACTCCTCCTCGCCGCGTTTCATCCTCCGTCTCTCGCGCTGTCCGGAGACCGGACGAAGACGGCGATGAAACGAGGCCCGTTCGACAATTTTGGCCATTCCCATAATTTGAAACACAGTGTGTACTAATACATCTCTTAATTTATCCTTACGATTAATTGCAGTGCCGTAAATCAGCAAATCGTCTCGATATACAAAGAGTACCGCGAAAGACGGACACCCGCCGATACTTCTCTCCCTTTCCCCTTTAATTCCCCAAACTTCATGCTTCGCCCTTTTTTAAACGCGTTAGTTAGTGATAAAACAATAGAAAAAAGGAAAATGAAACGTAGAAAAAGGCGCATTAAAAAAAAAAAAAAAAAAAAAAGGAGGAATCGCGCACATACTGCAATAATCACTATATATCCTCTATGGTACACGTGTGCGAGTGTTGTAAAACGGAAAGCGGGAAGGTACATCGTCGAAAAGCGTCTAGATATTTCCAACTCTATCTTAAAGATTGCTATGGTCGGGGAAGGGGGGGGGAGGGTAAAAGCTTCAACAGATCTGAAACGATATAACGAAACGCGCAAATAACAATCTACTACACAAGATATCTTCGCGAACATAGAAAAATACGAGTGTCTATATACAAAACAAATGATAAACCTTTCTCTCTCTCTCTCTCTCTCTCTCTCTCTCTCTCGCTCTCTCTCTCTCTCTCTCTTTCTCTCCTCTTCTGTGCTTGTCTGTTCAATGTTTCGGTTTCTCTTTTTTTTTCCCCCAGGTATCCTCTTCTCTTCTCCACCCCCCAAATGAGGGAGCGTCCAAAAAATTCGAAAAGTAAACCGTACGGAAAAAAAAAAAATGCGCATCCGCGTTCCAGGAAGTTGGAAACGGTTGCGCGCCAAATACAATAAGACAGCTGTCTTGAATGATGCGCCTCGAACGATCCCAGAGACGAAACCATCGATAGCCTACATACCACCATCGATTCAAGGATGGGTAATATATAATCATTCTTTCTTTTCTTTCTTTGTCGCCGTGATCGATCAACATTCGTCGGTGTATCATCGCGACGCATATCGCGTCGAATTTTTCTCTCTTCTTCCACGCGTCCCGCGGTTTCCCTCTCCGTTCCGATTGCTTCTTCCAGATTCAGCACTGACTCATCAAAGAATTTCTTTCGGTCGTTTAAAGTTACGAGCAAACGGCGGACACCCTGCAACGATCTTTCACAATGGACAACTCGAGTTTGGGCCGTTTTTCTCCCCTCTCTTTCTCTATACGTCTGTGTGTATGTGTATGTATGTGTGTGTTTGTTTGTAAGTGTTTGTTCTATTACATACGCGTGTGTGGGTATACATCATAACTGGTGAACTCCTCTCCCCTCTTATGGATGGATAAAGACAATTGCGTGTAGATGATGGATACGTGTGGTGAAGATACATTCTTTTAATATATACTGAATGTGAGAATCGGTGTCGCGTTCGCTCGTTCCTTTCTGTGCAGAATCCGCAAAGACGGCTCGCGAATATCCGTGGCGCGAGTTACACGATAAAATAAACCGACGACAAACTGACAGACAGCAAGTAGATGAAGGAGCTTAGGCGACGATGCTTCGCTTAGGTCATGTATCGCATCACGGCGCGAAGCGCGTACAGTAGCTCGGCTTGCATTCGTGCCTCCAGGATCATCAGGTTCACGTGGACCTGAAAGTAAAAAATAATTGATTATGTAGAGCGATAATTTGTTTGTTATTCGTGGCATGACAAGAGAATCTTGCAATACTTTTTACTTTTCTCGTTTTTAATTGATTATCTTCAATATAATACGTAAGAGGAAGAGAAAATTTAAGTTGAATATTTCATCGTTCTTCCTCTTTTTTTTTTTTTTTTTTTATATAACTTGAAATATTTTTTTCAAGCTTCATTCCTTTAATGAAAAAAATCTATATTTAACAGCTAAACTATGGATGTTTATGCAAATTCACATTTTTATGGATGCAGAAACTTGATTCATCTGTTAAATAATACAATACACTAATAATATAATACAATACACTCCCGTCCATAAATCCTCGGACAATCAATAACGTTTCTGAATATAGACAAATGAAAATTATGATTGTAATGTTTTTCAACAATATTAACATAAATTTACTTTCATTTTAAGCATCGAACAATAATGGCACTTATTATTAAAATATTCGAATAGATAATTCACTGATATCTAATTCACAAATTCATACTTCAAAATAATTTTTGTCTGTCACGAAAATTCATAGACGAGTATATTACCATATATATGTATTTTTACTAGATGCATTCCATATATTCCTACTAAATTATTAATTAAATTTTCCCCAATATAATGCATAAACATTCTATAATCTATATAACTCGGCAAAGACGCGATAAAATCGAACGATCCCCCCCCCGTTTTTGACCCGTGGAAATAGCAACACGTGAAATATGTACATAACACTCGAAGCAGGGAAATCATATGTAAATAGCATTATGCATATCTCCTTACGTAAACCGGAGTCGGTTCAAAATCGACAAACATTTATACACACGCGGTGATAAACAGGCACGTGGTTTAAGGCTACCAACCTTCTCGCTGTGCTTGAATTCCCTCATCACGCGATCGTAATCCCTTTTGGTCACGCGTTCAGGGTAACAAACGGCGCTCTTGATGAACGTCTTCAAGCTGCGCTCGAGGAGCTGGTTAACCTCGTTGTAATCGTAATCGTCGTGCCTGATGCCGAACATGCACTGAATGTAATTCCAGATCGCCCGTCTGAAACGGGACGTGTCCACCTTGCTGTGCGTGCCCATCGTGTAATAGGTGAGATTGTACGCCGTTTTGAATTTGTCGTCGAGCAGATTACCGACGTCGTTGTACAGACGGTTCACCAATGAATAACCATGATCGTCCCATGAGTAGTCTTGCACGCGGAACGTGGGTATGTCGCTCAATTGGCCACGCTGAAACAAAAAATTAATTCACGGTTAGAGGCGGAAAGATCAGTGGAGGTTGGAAGGAGGATCGTTTAAAATTTGAGGATACATTCGTATATGATATGCTTGATTTTAAATTGAGAGAACAGGAGAATGATAAATTTTGTTTTTTATGATTTGGAACTTCGAAAAGCTAGATTCATTGATGAAATAGAGTAATTGTTTAAGGATAAGGAGTAAACTTTCGAAATTCGGATAAAGAATAATTTAAAATTATGCTTCTTGGCGAAATAATTAATGATGGGATATTCGAAACTTTAAGTATCGTTGAATCGCAGAGGAAATGATGAAAATTCGAGCTTTTAAAGTTGGATTAATCGATTGCAATATATATATGTATGTGTGTGTTATAAATATTCATAGGATCAGTCGATGGAAATTGTAATCGAATCGAAATTAAATATTCGTTGTCGAGGTTCGCGCGTCGCCTTGAAACGCACTTTCGAATTCAGCTTCGCGAATTATGATACGATAGATACCTACGATGTTGAGCTGTTATGAAACGAATATAGTGTATCGAAATAACCTCGTCGACAATTTTTTTTTTCTTTTTCTACATTTTTTTCCACGCTAGTCATTTACACGCTATCTTGTCTGCAATTTTTTTTTTTTTTTTTGTAAAATTTATTATAACTAGTAATAACGTATATGCAATAACACAACAGTAATCCAAGGAACTGGTAAACATTTAATTCTAAACGCTATTAGATGTTTGAAATGTAGTAAAATATGCAAAAACATAAAAAATGCAATGAAAAGAATGAAAAATGACCAAATGGACTTTGTGGACTTAGATTTCCATTTGTCAATCTGTCTGTGTAATCGCAGGCAGGTTTTCCTCATTCTAATAAATTTCTCGCGTGGATCATTAATAATATTAATTACACGGTAATCGAATTATAATATATTGTTAATCATATATAATAAAGGTGTAAACTTACTTAAGAACCGTAATTAAAAATTGAACTCGAATAAATAGAAAATTCTTCTTCAAACTTTTGCATTACGCAACATCCGACCACTGATACAATCATATTTAAATTTATATTTTTAAAAAATTTAAATTCGACTCCCACTTAATTAAAGAATAAGAATTACATTTATACACACTAATGGACAGCTATCCGCCTTCTTTTCATCTATAATTATACATTTCATTAAAAACATAAATTCGAATTTTTAAAATTAAAAATTACATTACTTAGCAATATCTTCTGTGTCTTCTTTTCATCAACTATTACACTTAAACGATTGTTTGGAAATACCGTGTATTTATTGATGATAATAAAAATGTTTTCCAGTCCATTTTCAATTATATTCATCGCATCGATTACATTTATGAAGAAATGTATAAGAAAAACACTCACCTTGGCGAAATCCTGATAGATGAACGTAGGATCTTCGATGAAATGACCGATGTCAGAGTCGAGGACCGAACTACTCCTCTGGGGCGCGGCTGCCAACTCGGCGGACTGGGTCTCCACTGTCTCGAATCTCTTGGACAATTCCTCTTGCGTGATCTGGTACGACTCCGACTTCTCGGAAAGCCGCTTCATACGTTCCATGAGCGCCTCCACGCCGACCTCCTGTTCACCTACTATGCTCGGCGAGGATGGCGGCGATGGCATGTTTTCTGCAAGGATTCGAATAAATATCCCCATCGTTAACGTTCTAATCTTAATCTCCGATTGAACGATACGTTGAAAATGTTTGGAGAATGGAAGCCACTTATCTTGCTTTAAATTAAAAAAGAGAGAGAGAGAGAATGTAAGGAGAGATAAAAATTAAATAAAAGTGATTTACAATGTGGGTCGACGTTATAAATACTATTTTGCTATTACTATTTTACAATTCAAAGTTATGAAATGTTAATAACATACGGTAGAATGTCGTTAATGAGATTCGAAAAGAGAAAAGAAGAAGAAGAAGAAGAAGAAGAAGGAAAAAAAAGAAATCTCCTCGAGATTCGATTTGAATTATGTTATAAGGGATTAAGGTGAATTTAAAACGTGACCGACTTACCAGTCTTGCCGTCGCCGTTGGGGATCTTCTTGGGACTACTGGAAAGTTTGTCTTTGGCAGTTGGTACGTTATTGCTATTATCCTGGACGTTCTCTTTGTAATGGTGACCGGCTACGTTGTCCAGCTCTTCGTTAATACCGCAGGAAAAGACGAAAGACGAAAGGGAGTGGAAGTGGGCCAGAAGAACTATCGCGTGAACGACCTCGGCCAAGGACCAACTGTCCGCGCCTTTGGTCAGTTTCTGCAAAATTAAAATCGACCCATTACGCGTCTCTTTCCTTCTTTTTCTTTTTCCTGACATTTAAATTTGTTTTACACGTAGAAGATAATTATAAATCAAAATGTGTATAAAAATATACGATCAGTCGTGTGTTATTAATTTTGGTTGAAAAAGATTTTTAACGATTGCAAGAAACATACATAAATTATTATAATTCAAATTACGCAATGAATATAAATAAGCGTGTATAATTCATCATTAATTTTGACCAAAAAAAAAAAAAGAAATACCTGTACGCTTTTAATAATTAACAAAAGAGCGTGAAAGAAATTTAATTCAAAACTTACCTCTATGTGCGTTTTGTTCAGCAACCACGGCCTATGAGCTAAAATCTTGTTAATCTCATAGAGATCTTGTAGCTTTCCAGGGATCGACTTCAAACCACGAAGCCAAGATGGATCACCGCCTTGGAGGATGAACTCTCCTTTCTGCAGGTTTATTAAATAGCTGCATTGATGTCTACCAGCAGCCTGCAAACAAAATGTATTGTATGTTATTTACTATTCCGTTTTTTAATCTTTTGATTAAATAAAACTAGAGGAAGGGATTCAAATTCAAAAAGTAATCGTGAACTGTAATTCATAATCCATTATCGAAGCAAGATTATTAATAATTTTTATAAGAAATTTAAAATTCTCCTTCGTTTCTCAAATATGTATATCTCAGATACAAATGCATTCTGTAAAATTTCAAATTAAATCTTCCAAAAATCGTCACTTAAATGCACAATTGATATACATCGTACGAATGAAAGAGATATGACCGATAACATTCTCGATTTCGCATTTCGATTAAAATCACGCGTACCCCAAAGAGGGAACTCATCAGCACGGCTGAAAAGAATGCTGGAAGGCAAAGTCTCGAGCAAACATAGTAGTATACCGTGTGCCTAACTTCAGAGGAGATCCCGAAAGAAAGAGTCCTCGAGCGTGGAGAGAGAAGAATCAATGAAGAGAAAAGAAAAAAAAAGGAAAAAAAGAAAGAAAGAAAGAAAAGGAACAGAAAAAAAAACTAGAAGCGGAATGTTGGGGGAGAGACAAATTGCCGACGACGCGACGTATCGAGGCGCGAAATTGAGCAAGAGCGTATCGATCGCGTATGTTTCTCACTTTATATTGCTCTTGCACTCTCCTACACGATGCAGAAGGTACAAGGAAGGAAGAAAAGAAGTACGGTCGAGCGACTAGATTCGTCGATTCTTCGTGTTCGATTCGAAACGCGTGAAAGTTTAGAAGGAAAACGAACTTTGTGAAAATTAAATCGCCTTTACAGCCGACATGGTTCGTCGATCTTTGAAATCTTCAACGTTAAATTCATTGGTGGAAGTTTGGAAAAGAAACGGAGAAAGAATGAATATCGTGAGAATTAGAAGTTCCATGTATATTCAAAACTTTTTCGTAAACAGTAATTTTATTCTCTATCGATTCCTCCCACATTCGCTTGTAAGAAATATTTCTCGAAAGCGATTCTTCGATATTTTATTCTCTTAATAAATTCTCATCCTTGAAAGTATACGAGGAAGGACGCAAAGTATATAAAATTAAAAAAAAAAAAAAGAAACAAATAAAAAAAACCAATTTTTAAAAATTAAATGAAGAATAAGACAAGATTCGTCCATCTCCTCGTAAATTCAATTCATAGCTCTAACGTTTGAAGCTTTTAGGAAAACAAACTTTGCAAAAATGAAATAAATCACGATTAGAGGCTGGACAAGGAGTGGTTGGAAAAAGAGAGGAGGAGGAGAAGGAGGAGGTTGTTACGAGGGAAATAACGGAGTGGCGATGCGGCACGATCGGTTTCTTCTTCTTATTGGTTTGTTTTGATCGTGGTGGAATTACATCAGAAATTCAAATGACTCGCGGGAGAGGTATTGCGAAGACGTGGAAGAATAGGTGGACGAACGTCGAGGGGAGAGGCAGGCGAAAGGCGAGATGATGAAGCGCGTAAACAAGACACGTGTTTACCATGCGGGGCCGCGGATCGATCGACTCAAGAGCCGCGATAAGCGATAAGAGAAGTCTGCAAATATCCGTCTCTCCCCGTTCCAATTGCTATGAAATTTTGCACACCTATGAAAAAAAAAGAAATATCGAACACGAACGAACATCGAACACAATCGAGTTATCGATTCATTTAATAAATCGTGGGAAGTTGTTCTTTGAACAGATTTATCTTTTTAATACCTGGAGGCTACTTAAGGAAATGAGACGAAACGATTTTGACATTATGATTTTTTTTCTCTCGCTTGTTTTTATAAAGACGTTTTTTTTTATCTCTCTCATTATACGATGAATTTCCAATAGAGGAATGATGTATGGAATATGTAAATTTGGACGATGATAATTTTTGTCAAAAAGTATCGAAGAGAATTCCAGAAAGATCTAGGCCACGTGTACTCTCGTTAGAAATTGTATAATAAATGTCAAACGTGTGCAATTCCCATTTGTTTTGCTCGATACAACTTAAGAAGATGTTGATAAGTCGATAATCATTTTATTAATTCTCTGTTTTTTTACGTAATCTTCTAGTAATCAGATATATTTGAATCCATCAAAGTTAAGAAAAAAAAACTTCAAATTAAAAGAATTATATATATTCATATATAGGATATTATTTTTAGAAAATCGATTGTTTATCAATCGAGACTTATTTATTAAATTACATATATATATTTATTATTTATAAATAATTTAACTTGTATCTTAGAAGAAGAGAAATATAACGTGATAAAAGTTATCTTATTTAATCTATTCTAGCAAAATTAAATTCTTTTTTTCGATAAATTTTAATAAAATTATTCCATTGGTTCTATTGCATATTTCTTGTTTACAAATTCTACCAGCTCGAAGGAAAAAATCAATTATTACTCATACGTTGATTTAATTATAAAAGATAGACTTTGATCTCCTCAACGTTTCTTCACATTTCACTCTTCTCGTCCTCGATGATTTCGCTCTATCTTCGAATCGAATAAAATTCGCGAATCTCGGGCCAGATTGAATGTGTTTACAGGTAGAAAAGCTGTTTTCCAGATAGCTTATCGCTTTATCATTCTTCCAAGTGTACCAAGTGCAATCACTCTTCTCCCCTTCCATTTCTTCGAGTTCCTCTCGACAATCTCTTTTTCCTCATCAGACGTCGACTTTTTATCGTGACTGATAACGCGTTTTCGACTCGATCATTTTCAACTAAATGATACGTATTCCATGTACATCTATTGATATGTCAAATGAACAATGCCACATAAATGCCATAATTGTCAAAGTCTTAAAGAAATTAAACATTTCAAAACTATATTGAGAATCTGTATTAAAGAAGAAGTGCTCAAGTTAGTACCATCATCCATTCTTATTATAATATTTGAACTGTAATTCATCATTATTCTATTCACTTCATCGTGTACTTATTTAATTTTTCAATGGATAGAAGGAATGATAAATAAGTTAAACGATATTATTTCTCGAGTCGGCGGTAAACATTCAGAAGCAAGGTAAATGTGAAAAGAACGTATAATCATTTTATTAATATCACATATTTAGATGCGTTTCGATTTACGATTCATGCTTTTTAAACCAGTTTCAACGAGTAAGAAGTTATTATCACATATCAATCGGATTACTCCGTGTTATTAGTTTATTTACATATAAATCGATCGATTAAGTATAATTTCCGTTAATTGGAGATCAGGAAACTCGTTACCACTTCCGAACCATATCTCTCCGAAACGAGAAATAACAAGTTCGATCCGATATCCTGTTTACTTCACGCTTAATCAACCCATCTCTCGATTTCGATTTGTTCGACTGATCGACGGAATCGTCCAACTTTGACGATTTGATCGTCAAAGTTCGATAGAAATTCGTGTCGATAATTTTGATAATTTCACGCGAAAGACGTGAAATTATTGACGAAAACGTATGCTCGATGGCTCGAGCTATTCGACGTCCAGCTATAACGTTACGAAACCCGTTGCACTTGTTCGGTTTCTTCCGATAATCTTTGGCCCAATGACCCAAGGGACGAACGAGGAAGAGGTACACGACGTTGATTGGGTCCACGATAATCGCATTCCGGGTTTGTTTGTCGCGAGCAAAAATAACATTCTTAACCCATGACATTATTATTTATTATTATTGTAATTATTATGGCCATTTATTTGACAAGCACGTCCAAGGCCCATCGTAATATATATATATATATATGTATATGTTTTTCAACATTGTGATGCACATATTTAAATTGATTTATTTACATTTCACTTTATACATATCGTAATCGATAATAATAGAACGAAAAAACATGATGTGGTTAATTGACGTTGATGTTGTACAAACAAATAATTATACGATGTACAGCCGATCACGAAAGTGCCCGTTTATTATCTTGTTAACTCGAAAATTCTGATATTAATGAATACTTTGTGTATGCAAAGTAATATAACAGATTAGACGCGTATCAATTTTTTTTTCTTAAATGAAATCCAATTTTTAATAAACGTTTTTCTTTTTTATACCAAGAGAGCTAAATCTCTTTAATTTGTAACTAAAATTGTTTTGGTAAACAATTCGTTCTTTTTTTTTTTAAATTTACGTTTAACAAATGTTTAAAATTTTTTTCTGATTTATCTCTGCTTTAAATCCTGTTTCTATTTGTTTGAAAAATATCGAGACTTTAATAATATTAATGCATACAACTGCTAATGCATATTACGAAATGACTGTTTGATTTTAATAATACAACTTGTTACTCGAATTCTTATAAAGTGTACGGGAACTTTTATGACTGGCTGTATTTGCATATAACGTATATATATGAAAAGTATTCAGTATTTATCTTCGACTATTTATCATTTTTCCAACAATTTTACCATGAATTCAAGGATATTATAATGGATTTCTAAACTATATTTCACAACCAAGGTTATTATATCACGTGTCCACGATTAGAAATCATCAATTGAAAATTCATCTTCCCAACTTAGACTTCAACTAACGTTACTTTACGTTCGTGCTAATATTTTATGTAACAATCCCAAGACTTTTTTTTTTCTTCCAAGACGTAATCCATTTAAACAATCTTCCCCTTGCGCTCGAAACATTTCTCGTTCGCGTGTTTCGCGTCGCTTTCTTAAACTAACCATTCCCTTAAATTAACAAGTATTACTCACACCCTTCCTTCCTTTTGGAAGAAAAAAAAGAAAACAGGATAAAAATCTTCAAGTCGGTATGAGAAATGCTTTTCCACCAGTCTCTCCCAGATGGTGTTATCGTATCGCCGGATTAGAAGAAAAGAAGAAGAAAAAAAGTTGCCACCATTACGTCGAATTAGGTGAGGAGAAGAGAAAAAGCAGCGTTCTACTCACCATAATGGCGATGAGATGCCTGTAGTCGTAAGGAAGTGGTCCGTCACCCCTCAGGATGAAATGTTGGGTGCGGAGAAAATGCTCCAAGTACGAGGGATGCGAGGCCATCACCCTGGAGACATGATCCAGCCTGTTGTTCTGGAGGAACGCATCCATCAACAGGATATGAGTCTGTAATCAAAGAGAGGGAAGATTGATCAGTTTTGATTGATTAAAAACGAGGAATCGAAGCGCGAGATGATTGGACAATTTTGAGGTGTATTATGAGATCGCATGTTCGATATTCAGTCGAGTATGAAAAATGGATCCAAAGAGAAAATTGTTGCCAATTTATCTTGCGATATAATTCGTTTTTATAATTGTTAATTATGCTAATCGTTTAAAACGAGAGATATACTTTAAGTGAATGTTATTGTCAAGATAACAAGATCTTTTTTTTTTCCCTTCCTTTGTATTTTTATTCCTCGGACGTATGCAAAAATATTTTCTATACACTTTTGTCTACTTGATGTAATACTGGCACTGTTGCGTCTATTGTATCCATAAATATTACATATTTCGTTTTTAGATTATTGGGAAATTTCTATTTATGATTAAACATTGTTGTGGCTAACCTTGAATTCGAATGTAAAATCAGAAAATGAGACAATGCAGCTATTAAAGTGACTTCGTTTCGTCATCATCATAATATATAGAGAGTATTGTATATTTTTTTACGTATACATAAATAAACAAGTGGATTATCGTACAAGTAAAAATCTGATTTTCTCGACGAACAAGGGAAGAAGAATTTCTTGATTACTTTTTCTATTTATTTCCAAATCTATCTTCCTTACACACTTCTTCTTCTTATCGACACGCTTTATCTTGTGAATCGACGTAAACTATAATCGCATTAATGACATAATCGCGTTTGCCCCGGAATGGACAAAAACTAGGTTACTCGGAACCGAGCTTCGAAATCAAGCGGTCGGCTTGCATCAGCCCTACGTGTCGTCGATATCACCTGAGTAATCATTACGTTTCACGAAAAAAAAGAAACTATAACACTTACGAAAAATCGTGAGATATAACAGAAGCAATGAAACGTCCATTTCTCGAAAATGCAAATACAGATATTCCAAACTAATAACAGTCGAATCTTCAACCCTCTCCACTATAATTTTTTTCTTTCTCGTTCAAAAAGATGATTCTATCCTTTTTAATTAATTCTATATAAATAAAATATTCTATATAAGAAACTTCGATCCTCGAAAAGTATTTCTTGTTAACTAAGAACGATTCAGCTTCAGAAAAATTGAAAATTATTTTCGAAAAGAGAACTCTCGCATTAAGTCTAATCTAATTGGAAGGGGGGAGGGAGGAAAAGGAAGTTTCATTCACGGGCATGAAATAAAAGCCTCAGGGGGAAACAAAACACGATCGTGCTGCGATCTCTTCGAGTTCTATTCGCCACACGGAGAGAGATACATCGAAGCCCGGGTATCGATTGTTTTTCACCACGAGGCAAAAGCTGTCAGGCACGATCGGCGGCCGTACGAGCACGATATATTAATGCGAACAGTTGCCGACAGTTGTCGAGGGTCGACGACCCGTGTGTTCAAATTAAAACGGGAAAAGACATTTCACTCGCGAGCTTTCGTCACGCGAGGAATATCAATTTTGACCTCTCCCCTCCCCTCCCCCTCCTTCCGTACAGTGGATCGTCGGACTCGGTAGAATTTTATCGAAGATTTATCCAAATCGTTGCGCACGATCGAAAATATCGAAAAGGACGAACGAAACCTTATAATAGAGCACAAGTGTTAAATCTTGTCAGTGGAAAAGTTTCTCGACACGTGCCAATAGGTAGATTTAATTGTAGAATCAATCTATAATAATGTGTATATTATACACTTGTCGTTGCGTCATGCTCACTATAAAAGTATATCAATCTATATAATATGCAAACGTATATTCATAACGTGTATATATATAAAACAACGTTTGTCGTTGCATCATACATCGATCCATCCATTGTAGACTTGTTTGTTTTACAATTATATGGAATGATGTAAGAATCGTGTACAATATATAATAAATATGGAATTGTATAAATGATTTTAAAAAAAGAAATCTTTTTTATATTTCTTTTTAAAGCTAAACAGATTTTGTCCGCAAAAACTTTGATATCAATGATTATATTTAAATCATACGTTATATTTATACGGGTTAAAAATATCATCTTGTGTTGAGGAACAAAAAAGAGCACTTAGAGGAAAAAAAAAAAAAAAAAGAAACTTTCTCTACTTTGTCTCGAGCAACTTTATCACCCGGAATATCTCCCCTATATTTTTATAATGTTAAATATGTTCCAGATAAAAATCGAATGGTTTCAAGGGGAGTTTTACGTGTGTAGAAACGTGACCTGTTATAAAATACCATGAAGAAATGTTTCGTTCTAATGTTGTACGGAATTAATATTGATCCCCGATAAAGATCTCGACGGATGTTGAGGACTCGCTGCCGTGTTACGAAACAGAAATGGCGCTACCGTTCGAATCGTGTTGGAGAACGGTAGGCACGATTCACGTAAACCAGTCACGGGACACGGGAGTAAAGAGAAACGTCCAAACGGTAGAGAACTCTTCTGCTTATGAGAATATTTGTCTAGGTAGTCGTTTTACTCGTCGTTGAAAATAACAGCTTCGAGTTATTCAATTTACGTTCATTGAAATTAGCTGTTACGTAGACAATTAAATACCCATTAGATCTCTATATTTCATTTCTTGATAATTTTTATATTTCTTGATTCAATTATTATATGCATAATTACTCTTATACGATTTTGTACGATCGAAAAGATTTAAACCGTAAAACAGATCATCTCTATTTTAATTGAGATTCCTGTAATAAAAATTTAATTACAAACTGTATAAGGATTTAGAGAAAAGAAAAGAAAAAGCAACTTTTGATAAGTGTATCGGTTGAACGTTTCTGGGAATACTTATAAAAATAATAGAGTAAAAGAAACGATAAGAGGAGAGCACCTGGCGAACTTAATCATCGAAATTGAATGGGTTTTAAACTGTGCAACGACACAAACGACATAAATATCGCTTATCGATATTTATTGCCGCGATTTCTAAGTGACTCATGAATAGAAAAGAATTCCATCCCTCTTCCATGAGGTCCTGACAAATACAAGAACGTAATAGTGTCTTTTGATCAATACAATATTTCCACGATATCGAATAGAATCGAGCCAACGATACAAACAACTTATTCTCGTATAAAAATATCAGAAATGATCGATGATAAAGGGGAGGGGAGATACTTACAGATAAATAAGTGCTTGTTTTCGCCGAAATTGTTTCACGATTCGTCGAATCGTGAACAAACAACAAACCGAGACGTTTATTAATCATTTTTCCAGTACTCTGGAATCTCTCTAATCGTTATAATTTTATCGAAAATCAAAAGAAAGTAATCTGCACAATTTACAATTTCTCTTGATTTATATGAATTATTAAGAAAATCTCTCCCTTTTATCTTCCAAAATATATTTCCTCTCTATTCTAAACTCGAAGTTTCAAAAATGAAAGGAACATTCGAGGCTGTTATTAAAATAAAGGAATAAATACCAAAAGTGGAAGACGCTCATGGCACCGACGCTCTCCCCCTCGTCAAAGATTCGCGAAACGAGAGACAAGAATCGCGGGTCAAGAATGGAATCGAAGGCTGATGGTCGGCTCGCGAATTAAAATTAGTCGTCCGCGTCATCGAAAACGGCAAAACTATTACTCAATTAACCCGTACACCCGAGATTTGGCAAGGACCAGTTGCGGATTGTCCCGGCGAAGCCCTCGAAAGCTGCAGCAGAGGGAGAAGAGAGAACCCTGCCGCTCTCTTCCGAGAACTCTTTTTTTCTTTTCTGGCACGGCCCCCTGGCACAGAGCCCACGCTCCCTGAGACTTGGTGGCGATTCTTCTCTCACGTGTGCGCTCACCTCTCGATATTCCACGTACACTATATATCTCCCCAATCTCTCCTCTCCCCTCCTCTCCTCCTTCTTCTTCTCCGCCTTCCTTCGTCTTTCTCTTCTTTCTCCTCTCTTTCCCAGCTCGGCCTGGCACGGAGAGCCACAAGAGCCGTGGAGGAGGTGGGCTCCAAATCATATGGAATTTTCCTTTCGACGCGGAGGAATCTCCCCGGGGCTCGTTCTCGGCTCGTGATTCCCAAACAAACGATCGCCTCGCTTTCGCCGATATTTCTGGCCTCCACGCTTCTTCGCCCTCCCTCGACATCACATTAACACCTTTCGCTTTTCCACAATCCGAGCTTCTCCTAATGGATTTTTCACTTACAGGTGGCACGATTCTCCTCGTCTTTCGAAATTTTGAAAATAGCCTCTTTTCTTTCCTTTTCTTTTCTTGCGCGTGGAACGTTCGTAAGTCACGATTAATTAATTGTTGCTTAACGATTTATAATTGATATGATTTTTGATTCTTGTATTTTGAAAACATCGTTAAGCGTTCGATGACTCGTGGACGAGAATGCGTGTTTTTTTAAGAGTGTGGAAAATAATATCACGATGGGTTCTTTAAAAAAAATTCAAAGAGCCATTAAGACTAGAGGGGAATCGGTATCAGAGAAATTTTCTAAAATTCTGATATAGTGCGGCCTTTGTCCCAACGTAAATGTGTCCCAACGATTCTCGACCTCTTTTTTCGAGATACCATAACTCGAAGGTAACTAATGACGCTTCAGAAAACGCTTATCTGAGTCCCTTAGGCTCAGAGTGGCCCACCTTAATGATCATTGGCCACGTATATTTCGACAATATTTCGACAATACTTGATATCCTTACTTTTTCGAATTGCTGTTGTTGTTGTTGTTCTCAACGCGAATTATTTATTAAATTTTGATGAGGGAGAATCAACAAATGTTATTACCGAAACATTTCCCAAATTAACAAATTGGCATCCTGATACAAATGAGAATATGTATCTTTCAATTTTAATACAAAGTATTAAATTGATGAGATGGAATATTGCCAATCCGTAAATTTAAGGATGTTGTATAAGGCTTTGAGTGTAAATATCCATAATTTTCAATATATCAGTCGATCCATGATTTCGCTAACAAAATTATAAAATTGGGACAGAGAGCAATAATAAATATGCCAACTCGAAAATAGACAGGATATGGACGAATCTTAACTACCTTATATATATGCATACATATCACATAATCACGCGCCAAATGTATCTATCGAGATGAAAGACTCGTTAGACACGATAATACGTAAAACGTACAGGATGAAACGAATGCAAATGCAGCTATCGACGATACGAAAACAAACCTCTAATTATAATATTGCAAGGCCAATACGAGTCGATTCTCGCATCTTCGAGGGAAACGCGAGAGGAAAACCACGTCCGTCTCGATAATAATAAGGCCGAAAGAAACAAGTGGACGAGATTAGACGACCGAGAATAACGCGATTCGAGTTCGTGGGCGGAAATCTTTTTGCGGTTCCCCGAAATCCTCTTCTGGATAATCTCTCTCTCCACAATATTTATACAATTGTTATTCCAATTCTAATTATCCGAAAGAGGATTCCTTCGTTTCGAGGAATCCCTGTGTCGCGATCGGTTATTTCATCGAAACAATTTAACAGTTAACAAGGATGGCGTATTCAATGGTCATCGTACCATTACAGGATTAAATTTTCAAGTCAAGGTTTCACCCAATGTAAAACGTGTACGAAATATTACGAGGTATTTAAATGAATTTATATTACACGACGTACGATTAAAGAATAACCGAATACACGTCTACGTTCCGCTCCTCTTACGTATTCGAGAAACGAGCGAGTGAGATAACGAGCGAGCAATTCCTTCGATATAAACAGCCGCATAACGGATCCGGACTAATGCACGAATGCCTTTGAACGAAGAATATTGTATTTCTAATCTATCGTGCAATACGCATAACACAGGCTGACGTCACCGTGGCGATTTCGGAGCAACAACATCGATTGGATAACATTGCAGTTGCAATGATGCAATGGCACACACGTGCAATTTCGTGCTATTGGAGAGATTAAAGCCCGCGCGCAGACGTAACGTCACGCGATGTCCCGTTATCCTGCAATAACAGGAGTAGATGCAAATCTTATCGCGATTTCGTTTGTTGCTGAATGATCCTGCGAATAATTTAATGACACGATCCGATTGATACGTTCCATCAGACGATTGTAGAGATATGGAAGAGGTGATAGAAGATTTCAAATTTACTCTCATTTTAGAAGAGAAAATGATGCATAAGATTGAACAAGTAGCTTTATTAACGAAGATTTAAAAATGCTATATCCTTAACAATGATGATGTAAATATGTAACAGCGAAATACTCGAAATTTATTAACAATAATCAGTTATACCGGGAACGGATTTAGAAAAAGAAGATTAAAGAGATTAGAATCGAATCGCGATGCGAAATTTGCATGTATGATTATTAAAAATAGACTTATACGTCATCGAAGCTTGTTTATCACTCGATAAACTCGCAATTTCGTAATTCGTCTTTAAAATTACAATCTAATTACTACTTATCCAATTTTGTCCTAATTTAGTGAGAGATTAAAATTTCACAAGTTTCCCTAAATTTATACAGATATCCGCACAATCTTCAAATTTTAAATAAAAAATATCTCATCATGTTCCTACCATCTTTTCCAATATATATATGTATACTCAAATATATGAATCAAATTAAAAATATCGAACTGCACGTCATAAACGAAATAGTCTACGAAATTTTCAAGATTTAAGAATTCCTGTCGCGAGCACATTCGAAGAGGTGTAAGAAAACGTTTTCGCAACAACGATAAATCGCAACTCGATGTAGCAACTCGAAGGTGGATTAACGAAATGACGGCTGGATTACGCGCGAAATCCCGGCGTTTCCCACGGACACGTATAATGGAACGATTCGCGTCGAGAACGATAAAATTAACGCCGAGTTACGAAACGGATGGAGCATCGAACCGGCCGACCTTATCTGTCGGTGACGTTGCTTGAAAAACGAGCGAATTAAATAGGGCTTGCTATCTGGACACTGCTGAATCGGCTCGTGAACGGAGTCACGAATCGCTCTAGTTTCTCGAGTTTTTTTTTTCTTTAGAGACTTCTATCCACACGCTCCTTTTCGCGTGGTAAAGTGAAATTGAAATTTCCTTAAAAATTCGATGATAATTGAAAAAAGGAGAAGAAAGGGATACAAATCTCGAGCGATAAATAAATCGTAGGTGGATGTTTTTCCAATAACAATTTTCAAATGAGAAAAATTTTTAGGTGAAATTGAGTTATGTGAATCTCCTTGTAAGATGGGTTTGTACAATGATTTTCGTGATTGGCTGTGATGATAATCGAGAGGAAAACGGAAAGGAAACGATCATTCTATCGATACTTGAAAATAATTAAACATTTATCTCACCCTAAATTCATATCGAATTGAGCATCAGCATAAATGCTCGAAACTTATGGACAATCACGTACGTGATCAAACTGAATAGAATAATCCCCCATTGTGCTACAGTTTAGAGAACTCGGACAAACGTTTGCCATGCATTATGTATTCAAACTAAACAACAATATGGACGGAGTTGAAATTATAATTAAACCATTGTGGAAAAATCTTGCTAATTAACCATACACGCATACATACACGGATCTATCTATTTATAATTTCAAATAAATTGAATAAATTAAAAGTCCAAACTTTTTATCTTCTTCACCTCCAAATAACATAATCAATTTAATAAAAAAATCTCTCTTTTTTTATCAAATTCGAGAACAGATCCTTTCGAAAAAAAACTATCAAATGTCATCCTAAATTCCAATAATTGTTTTCCATGAACATATTATCATAATTTGAGTTATAACAATTCACATTTATCGACGAATCGTTACTTTCTTCCTTTCCAACGTAACAATTTCCAAGTGTGTATGATTATGCGTAATTCATGCAATATCTGTCCGCTTTCGCAACCGAGGAATTCATATATATATATACACACACACACACATATTATTTCCCATCCTGATGATAAAAACAAGTCGTGATAAACGCGAAACACTTCTCTCTCTCTCTCTCTCTCTCTCTCTCTCTCTTTTTCTCTCTCAGCCTTTTTAATCGCTCGTTAATTTCGCTCGTCAGCGAATATCGAGTTACGATTAGAATAACACCGATCCAAAATGTTTCTGAGAAGCATGGCTGAACGCGCAACGCCAACGTAGTTGTTTGCCTACTTTTCCAGCGAAATACGCAACCCTAAGAAAGAAACAAAGGAGCGACATTAACACATGTCGTATTTCGATATCCCGCGGGCGTAATTGATTCCCTCCCTTCGAAATACCGTTCAGAATTCCGTTGGAGCAGCAGTATGCACCACGTGTGGCGCGGAATATGGATATTGTCCTTGCATTATTCATCCCTGTTTACGGGGGAAAACTCGATGCGGGGGAAGGGAAAAAGCTTTAAAAAGAATGATCGACGAAACGTTTACAGCCTCGAAAAACGCGATCGTGACGCGCTGTGATATTGGGAAGGGGGGAGGATTCGTGCGGGAGAATTGCGTCATTAGAAACAGATGTCGGGCAGGGATTCGAAAAAGGGGGCCGCGAAGAAGCTCGTAAAGTTGGCCCACCGTGGACAGGAATGGAATTTAAGTGGCGTTCGAGTCACGAGACGGGAGGGAAGATCAAAAAATTCGACCTAATTTTGCATTGGACGAGTCAGCGAGATCGTTTGATGTCGGATGTTAGGCTGGGTGTGTGAGTTGTGGTGGATAAATCAAATGATGGTGGTGGGGTGGAGCGCGGGGGTTCCGACAAATATTTAACTTTCTCCTTCTGTCGATCTATATATCGCTCTCTGTCCGATCTCATCTTCCCGTCCCAGAAATAACGTACAAGTAGGGAGAAGAGACCTGATAGAAAAGTTATTGGAGGGGATAACGCTACGAGGAATGCGTAAACACGATGATATCGCGTTAATTGATCGAGTTTCTTTTTTCTTTTCGAAGCGAAATTGTTTCCAAAATGAATCGCGTTTCGATTGTTGAATTTTCGAGAGAAAGATCTGACGACACACGTGTTGCTTGAAAGATTGAGACGAGAAAGAGAGAGCACGGCGGTGATAAGTGGTATGCGCCACTTTATTGGCTATTTCTGCAAATTAATCAAAGTTGGTATGTACCAAGAAATCGAACGATCGAGATAAACTTGATCAACGTGCAGAAAGGAATTCAAAATACGAGGGTCACGATAGAATAATCGCAAAAATGAAGCCTCAAGGCGACTCTGTCCGTCGTCGTCGTCGTCGTCGTCGTGGTTATGTCTATTTACGTTGATGGGAGCGAGCACATAGACGTGAAAGAAATAAAGATAACCGAACGAGCGACAAACAACGGGCAGAAAGGCCGGGGTAATACACTCGAGAAGTCGATTATATGAAACCTTGTACCATATTATTCCGTGTATATCACTCCCACGCGTGAGTGGCGCGCGCGCGTTCAACCAGCAAAGCCATTCCTCAAGCTGAATCTTAACAACACCCGTGCGTGTTTAAAAGATGCTCGATAAAACCCGACAATGATCCCTTCTCCCTTCCATCCTGACGATAAACGAAGAGGCGAGACGCTGCTTTTTATAACTTTTCTTACATCGAGGATGTAAGAATTTTTAAAGATTAGGTAGATAGAATTCGAGAGTCCGTGGATGACGACCCCGGGGCACGGGGTCTACACACCTTTCGCCAAGGAGCGTTCCTCAAATTCGTTCGTGTCGCTACTTCTTTTCGTTCGACTCGAAAGGAAGACTCGAAGAAAATATAACTCTGCGATCTTGTCTCTGCGAAATGTTCAATTGTTTGTGATTCAACACAGATCTTTCCCTGGGAATTGAACGTTCGTTGACCCGCGAGAGTCAGGAATCGGAAGACGAGAAAATTACTTTATCGTGGGCATAATAGGTAATACGTCGATTATTAAGTGCGCCGCGTAAATGGGAAATTAGGGTAGAGCGTTAAAAGAGCCTGCACGTTTTACGATCCGTACGTGACTAAATAGACGTGAAACGGGCCGTTCCAAAGGAACGGAAGGGGACAATAGAATAATATCGTAACCCGCCACCCACGGTCAACGTTAATCGCAATCGTTTACAGAGATACGGCTTAATTAACATCGGCGATTAACGTTGCATCGTGGTCACTCTGTATACAACACGCGTGCACGCTTGTTTTCGAGTTTCTCACGATTCTCTCTTATGCATCCTCGTTGTCTGTGCCCTATTGTCTGCGAGGCGGATGTTCAAGTGATGCGGATTAAATGGAATGGATGCAACCGTGCTCCGCGTCTATCCAATTTAAATTTACCCTATGTGCGTGATCTATCTCTGGAAGTCAATCGAATTTTTCAACTCAAATTACTTGTGTTCGTATAACACGTTCATCATGTATTCTACATTTTCTATAAACTCCTACAAAGAAAGGAATATCTATTTATAATCCGTTATCATTGCGTAATTTTTTTCTAAATTACGAGGAACCAAAAAAAAAAAAAAATCGGTAAAACGTGTAATCTGGAAGAGAAAATATGTATGAGTCAAAGCTGAAAACAATAGGATCACAAATCTTAAACGCGATGCAATCTCCGAAACAGAAAGAACAATTATCAGAGATCAAACATTTCTCGCGTCGATAAAATTGGAGCAAGAAAATCCAAAGAATCATAACATGTCCATTCCCATGACGGGGAAACAATTCTGCAAAGATACGATACGGGTAAATGTTAAAATTGGACTTGGGCAAGTAGTGTGTTGAGGAATCGGTCAGATTTCACGTCCTTTTAAAACGCCTATCTTTACACTAGCCAAGCACAAGGCGTGCTCTGTCAGCTCAAAGCCACTTATTTGCCTGGCCTAAAACAACATCTTCCAGCACACCGCTCGAGAATGTCACTGGCCTTATCGCGCGTGTGAGAAGCGGCGAGAATTGGCAAACACACGCTACACGTATGAAACAGAACCGGCTGTTCCGCGTTTCGAAAAGGAGAGGAAAAAAGAAAAAAAAAAAGAAAAAAAAAAAGAAAAAAAAAAAGAAGAAGAAAAAAGGAAAAGGAAAAGGAAAAGGAACGTGGTCGGTCGTTCTCTCTTTCAAAATCAGTGAAAACAGGTTCTCGTTTCCGATATTCGATGACGCAACTTAGTTAGTTCGATACACAACCTTCGAAGGGAATTTAAACGGCGCCATTTATTCGACTTTCTTCCGCTTGATAAATGAAATAACTCGTTGGCAACTCGAAAAACAGAGGCTGCGATTAAAATCGAGCAAAACCGCTTATCTTGTTTTCGATAGGACTCGAAGGACAAGCGAGTTCTCGTATTGGTATTATACGTGTGGAGATTTTGTCTCGTGTGACATGAGAAAAACATAATTTCTGAAACGATGAACTTAGAAATAATCTCGCGTATCATTTGTGGAAAAAAAATATTATCATCCAATTTAAAAGAAAAATAATTATCCGTTTCTCTGTTGATTATTTAAAAAAAAAATTCATTGGAATTTCAAATTAATTGAAAATAATTTAAATACCATTATCAAAAGAAAGAAGAACTTGAATTCTTTCAATGAACCCTATGAAAAAACACGTGCCAGGTTCCGAATAACGAAAAAGGAAATCAAGAGTATATAATATATAAATATAAAAAAACTAGATTCTTCGAGGCGAAATGAGTAGTCAAGGTTGCGTATCGTGTAAAATCCGATAATTCAAACGATCGACTGATCGAAATAATTCGAAAAGAACGAGTGGACAGAGAGAAAAGACGAATGAAAACAAACTCGGTTGGAAAATATGAGAAATACTGAGGCTAAGAGAGAAAGAAAGAAAGAAGAAAGGAAAAAAAGAGGAGAAGAAACACGGTCTGGGGAACAAAGGAGCTTTTGCGAGTTCGATGCTCCTTTCTTATCAGGGAAGGAGACTGTTGCGGCTAAGCCAAATCGTGGTTTGATTGGTCTGCTTGGCCTCGACGTCATTCCATCGATTGTGAATACGCTACGCGATACCAAACGTGTCTCCCCGTCTCTGTCGTTCGTTCCTTGTATCGTGTCCCGACACGTCTCGACGCGTTCGAACACGTTCCTGCGATTTGAGCACGGCCAACTGACAAAGAGCGACAAAGAAGCCCGAAAATGGCGGATGCATGAGATTTTGAATCTGAAAATTAGGGAAAAGAGTATCTCTTTTTAATTTCAAAGTCGAAATTTTCAAACAATTAAAAATAATTTTATAAAAAATTTGGAATTTCTCGAAATTTTGATCTGTTTCGATTGTTAAAATTGGATTTGTTTCAAGCGCGCTTAAATATATGAAATTTTGAATTCAGAGTTTATCGAAGAAAATATGATGATTCTCCTTTTAGCTAATACAAAAACAGAT
The DNA here is from genome assembly GCF_003254395.2 of Apis mellifera. NCBI lineage: Eukaryota > Metazoa > Arthropoda > Insecta > Hymenoptera > Apidae > Apis > Apis mellifera. The sequence goes on from NC_037641.1 coordinate 4,654,430, forward strand.
CAAGAATTTCTCTTACAATTTGCAATTAAATAATTGACTGATTGTTATAAAATAAAACTTTCAATACGATTATATAATCATCCTATCACGCATATGCGATATTGAATTGAATGTAACGCAACATTGTATACGCTTAACTCCTTAGATTATAATTTTTGCTGTATACATTAATACATTGCTGCGTCAGTGTTAATTTTTCGAAACGAAACAATGAAAGCAAGCAAACAAAAAATTTTGATTAAAAAGATCGGAAGAAATCTATTCCTATTAAAAAAAAATCCATACGATTTCGTATGGAAAAAAATTAAAAACTACTCACGTTTTTTCCTATCCCCCCATCGTAAAATAATGCTCCATAGCGAGAAAACTGACCTCAACAAAATATCGCAGGCGAAAGATGGAGAGGGAGGGGGTCGAGGCACAGAAGAAGACGAAGAAGAAATAAGAAAAGGCCACGAAATAAAAATAAGGAACCCCTCGGAGAGCAATTACGCCGATCGAGGATAGCGTTATGGGCTCCTCCGCAGGGACTCCGCTCTGTGGAAAAAAACCGGTCAGCGAGTGGTATCATAAACAATGACTTTCTAACTAGGATGGACGGGCGCATGGAACCGGGGAGCACCGCAAGAATTATACGTTGGCCGCCTGATAGATTCCAGACGCCATTCGACGCTTGTCTAACGGGTCCATGAAATATGAATCGGATCAAGGGGATAAAGACGTCGAATACCAGCGAGAAATAATCGATAGTTTGGAAGCCTCTTTCGTCGTGCTCTGAAATTAAAAGAATAATCTTAATCGATAATGATTAAATTCGTTCGTAATAAGAATAACACTTGTACGATTTCCAAGGCATTCCATCACAATTTCACGATTTAATTGGATACAGACACGGTTCTTTTGCAATAATGATATTTATAAAAGATATTTTTCTTGAGAAAAGGATGAAAATTGATAAGGAGTTCGTTTTTTTATACGAACTCTTTGAACGTAATTATAAAATTAGGACAAAGTGAAGGAATATTTTTCTTAGAGAGGGAAAATTTTGATTGAATTTGATTTTCCGGATTGATCGACGAGGTTAATGAAAAATATTTTTTCAATAAGGAATTAAAGAAGACGTCGATAGCAGAAATAATTAACCCCTTTCTTTGTCATATTTACGTCTACGTTGCTTTTTTTCTTTTTTAAGTACCAATAAGTGATGACGAAATTAGGCCAAAATCGTAGAAAAATATTTTTCACGGAGCGAAACAACTCGATGAAAAATATTTTTCAACGAGCGACAAACTCGATAAAAAATAAACGAAGATGGAGAGCATGGACAGTGATAGCGGGGAAGTGACATAATGGTTTCATCGCGATTGTTTCACCCGTGAAATTTATCGAATCGGTAAATCGATATAACAATACCTCCTCCCCGTTTATATTTGCCTTTTCCTCGGTTCGGTATTAATAATAACCGGTTACAAAATTAGGGAAAAATGTGTTCGATGAAAAATATTTTCCGCCGGGTGAAAAAAAAGAATTCAATGAAAAATATTTTCCACCGACGAGTGACAAAACTCGTATAAATTGAGAAAAATATTTCTCAATTTATTGGAAAATTATTGAACAAATATTCGATTAACAGATCACACGGGGATCGAGAAAAACAATTTTTAAAATATATATATATATATACGTATATTCCCGTGGGTGGTAGACGGATTAACCGCTAGCGATAATCGTCCCATGGCAATAGTTAAGAGACATGAAAACGTAAAACCGGGAAAGGAAGATAAACGTTGATCGCAGGCCTCTACAGCCACTGTGTTTACCCGTGAACGAAACCGGTAAACATGTTTACCAATGGCGGATTACGTTAAAATTTTAACATTTACATAAGAGCCGACGCGATAGGGAGAAATGGCTCTGTGTACAAAAAAACTCCTCATTACCATAGTAAATATGTACGTTATATTAATCGATCATCGATCATTTTTCTTCTTTCTTTCTTTCTTTCTTTCTTTCGTCGATAAGATTCGTTCGATTAAGGAACGCGTAAAATTTCATATCAGATTCTTCAAGGGGATTGAAAAGTAAGTGGAAGAAATTTCTCAAGTTTCTAAAAACTATTTCAAGATTATATTTTAGATAATTATCTAAATAATATCCTCTTCTTTTTTCGAATTAAAAAAAGGTTTCGAATATTCTTGATAAATATAATGCCACCGTTCGAAATTCGAAGACAGAATTGAATTTCCCGAGGAATGGATCGTTACGTCAGCAGTGGACTCTTTATATGTAAATAGGGAATCATTTAGGATCCTTTCTGCTGGGAAGGTCCACGCTAAACTCGTCCATAATAGTCTCATAATTGTGGACGAGATTTATACAGAGTGGAACAACAATAGCACCATTTCGAATCCATTTGATTGGGTATAGATCTCCAGAGGTACGTGACCAAAGTGTAAATTACCTCTCGAATCTGGGTCTAACCTCGCCCAGTTAATCACGTAACGATAACACGAGCAGAAACGAAGAAACAAAAAGTTGTATATCCAGTTAAGTCCATATATATATATATACGATTTATCCTTCGATAATAATTTTAAAAACTCTTTAATAAATAAAAATAATATTTCTGTATTTTTTTTTCCCTTTTTTTTTTCAATTTTTCAAGATATATTTCAACTTCTACGCGATTCCTCCTCGACTTTTAACTACAGTTACGAAAGTCAAGTGTGCCTTGTAGAAATAACTACGTCCAAGTCTAAGAGTTGCTCTTTAACAATTGTTGTCTTTAGTTATTCGTATTTTTCAAAGTGTATTGAAATTTTATTTCAAGTTTTCTATTAAATCTTTTAAGCAAAGTCAGAAAGCCCTATGCACGTCGCCAAGTTTAATTTATTTCTCTTCCTAGGAAAAACAATCACGAAGAAAGATATAAGAACTTTTCACGCATAACTGTAACAATGATACAACTCCACAATTAATGCTTTAAATATTCCGAATCGGTAATAATATCATCGACGAAAAATTTCAAATAATTCAAAAGCTGAAAATTTTCAATTGCCGATATATAACGAACGATATGTATTTCGTAATACTGGGATATTTCAACTGAAAAAAAACAAAAGAACAAAAAAAGTTCCAAAAGAAAAAAAAGAGGCAAAAATGGTCGGTTCATTGAGCGGTGGTTTCATGCAGTTACCGATGACACGAGAAAAGAAAAAGCAAGAAAACCTGTTAGCCCGTACGGGCCTGGACCCGTTCTCGAGGTCTTCGAGGAGCGAAGGCGGCCTATGACCGCGTGCAACAACATTGAAAACCAGAACCCAGATCTCGAGAACCGGTTTACGTTTGGAAAACAATTTTACGATCTCGAGAGAGCTGCATGTCGAGGAGAAAATATATATATGTATATATGTATACATACATATACATATATGTATATATATATACAAGAGAAAGGGAAAAGAACAGGAAAGGGAGAAGAAGAAGAAGAAGAAGAAAAAAAAGAAGAAGAAAAATGGAGAGATTCGACAAGAGTTTCGTCTCAACGGGCCACCATGCCCGGATGGGACGTGTATACTCGTGGCGGTTTACAAAGAAGGAGGGGGGGAAAAAAGGGGTGAAATGAAAGAAGAAAATAGAGAAAGAGAGAGGGGAAAAATGAAGGAAGGGAATTAAAAAAGAAACGTCGGAGTCGTCGGATAAAAATAATCGTTCGAAACCAGCGTGTTCTTCAAAGGGACTTACACCATCCACTCGGCGTTTATTCCACGTCCAATTTACCTCCAGTTCAAAGAGCCTCTGTGTAACTAGGTCCGGGGAAAATAGATTTTCGACGTGGATAAATGGAAATAAATATTTTCGTTTCCTCGAACGAGACGAGATTTTTCCGTGTAAAAATTTTCTTCGATAGTTGGAAGTTATGCAATATTTTGCATATTATTTCGAAATATGAGAAAACTCGATATTACTCGATTCACCGAGAGTCTATTCTCGAATACGATTCGAACAAATGAAGAAGAAATGAAAAATAAAACATTGGGAATTTCGTCTGGGATTTTCGTATCCCTCCTCGTGTTCCCTTCGCTCTCGAGTTAAAATTATTTTTAAAAAAATGAAATTCTTCCCTCCGAAATCTTGCGCCTAAATAAATAAACTGAAAGAGAAAACAAATAATTCTCCTATCCGTATATTTGTTTGCCTCATGTGTTAAAATTGTATAAAAAATAAAATTCTTTTCACTGAATTCCCCCGCGGGTATAAATAAGAAAAAGGAATAAATAAATAATATGATCGCGTGTAAAAATTGCTTTTAATAAATGATCTGTAATCCAAAAGTAATAACGGAACAACTAATTACCTTTGACGTTTAATTTCAATTTGATCGAAAACAAATATTTCATTTGCATCGAATCTGAATGTAAATAATAATTAATAATATTTGCCTATGCATAATATTTTAGAAATTATTTATGGAATATATTTCAATCTTTAATATATACCTAATATAATGTATTTTTTCCTTTCCTTTTCTCTAATTTAATAAAAAAAAAATCAGATGCAAACTATTACGCAAACGTGTTGGAGCTTCTTCGTACGTACGAATTGCATAACATTCAGAACAGAGAAAAAAACATTAGAAATGCAAAACTGCGTCCGTGGTATAATTTATCTCGTAATGAGCCGGCGGTTCCATTATTTCTGTGCCAATTTCACGACGTGTCGTCGTCCCAACACACAACGAAATTGAAATGTGCGCTCACTTTTTTCACGTGACTCTCGACGATTCACGTGAATCGAGGGGGTTGACACGCACGTTTGAACCACATTCGCGCAAGCCATGAATGAAATGTGGATATTCGTATGCAAATCATGCATACGAATAGCACGAGATAGGCAACGTGACCGTCTAAAATTTTTCCCATTCAATGGCCAAGTTGTTTTTTACAACAAACCTTAACGAACGTGTACGACACACTTGTTTCGCCCTCCCTTCTTTTCCTCATCTCGTAAAAGTACCAGATTTTTAGATTTTTGACAATTATTTTTTTTTTTTTTTTAAGTATACCTAAGCGACGTATGAAAAACACGAGCTGCTTATCGCATTGTGAATACGAGATGCAATAACTCGATAGTGAAAACTTTAAAAACGGAATAAAAATTACAAAGACCATTGTCTTCCATTAATATTATTCCTTTCCATGGAAATTTTTTTCTTCTTTCCGCTCGCAATTTTCGCACATTTCGATGGAATTTATTCTGGATTTGCGACTCCTAAAGATAGATGGAAGATAAATTATGATTAAGAATATCGAATGATAACGAAAAGAATTAGAAATTAATTAAAACTAGAATAGCATAATACGGAACTCGATGTAAATTAGTACACGATAAAATATGTAATCCCTCGTTCAAAATGCCGGGAACAAAACTCGAACAGAGGAGTATAATAGGCAGAAGAAAGTAATAAATAAATCACTTCGCGAGGAATTCAAAGAAATTCGAAACATTTCCTCCGGAGAAAAATTGTTCTACGTAGGAAACGCGATTCTCGCATCCTGAGAGAAACTCGTTGAAAAGCTGACTATTCAATCGTCCCCCTCCGGGTATCTCTCAGATTTGCTCAAAATGATTAGAGTCTTATTTAGATTGCTCGAACTGATTAGACTGGGGTCTTGTTCGAACGTGTCAGCTATTCATTTCTCAAAGCTACTCGTATTACCGGGACGTGGTGTTACTAAACGCGGGGCGAATATCGACGGTATATATATTTTTTCCTCTCTTTCAATTTTTAAAATTTTTCCACTCGCCGTCCAACCGTGAAACTTTCTAATTATTCAAAAAATTGGTTGTATTATGCTGTATACGTTTCGGATGATCGACTCGAACGAACCGTCGACTCAACCTTGTTGACAACAGCCGAGAAATTCCACGGTTGAACACGTGTAACAAGGCTGATAATTTCAGGGCCGAGGAAACTAGATTTTTCAAAATAGATAAGTAGAAATAAATATTTATATTCGCTCGGCAAGATTTTGCACATAAATATTATTTCACTTACATTTCACTATTACTCGTTCAAATATTTTAATAATAATTATTACTTGAACGAGCATTTCATTGAAATATAAGAAAATTCTATTCCTTACAAGTAAAATAGTAATTAAAATAATTAAACTCAATGTTTTAAGAAATAAAAAATAACCCGTGACGTTTAATGGATTTTAATTAAATGGAAAATAAATTCCTTTCATTTGCATCGAATTTGTGAATGTAAATAATAAATATTTGCCCGTTAAATATTAAAAAAAAAAAAGGAATATTTCCAAATTGTATTCGCTTGTGAAGATATTTCAAACATTTGTTTTTTAAGCTATTTCAAAATTTACGCGGCTCTGATTTTATATGTGTTTCAAAGAATGAACTTTGATACACAAATATAATTCGGAATATCTTTGTCGTCGCTTTGGTTAAAAAAATCCGCACGTTACGCAAAATTCGTTTGTTGAGATAACAGATAAGATTCGAAATTCGTGAATGAGAGTTAACGAGGATATGATAGTTAAACGGACAAGCGAACTAGCTATTAAAAATGTTGACAAAAATGATCGAAAAATAAAAAATTCGTTACCAAGTCGATAAGTGATAACGTTATAAAAAAGATCGTTTATTCGAGTAACTGTGATAGGAGGATTGCAGGATGATGAAATTTGACAATGAAGGTAACGATATAAACAGCAGAAATTATTGTTTTGATTGTTTTAACAAATGAACGAGTCAACGAGATGGAAAAATCCATGTACGAAGAATAATCGATTTCGAAACATTTACATCAATGATTATTATTAAAATGAAATATGGAACGCTTGAAATGAAACTTCTTCTTATTTTTAAGATTCGAAATTTTCACAATAAATTTAGACTTACTTCAAATTAAGAAACGGAACACAAAAATTGCACTTTCCGTAAAAAATAATTATTTCAAATCTAATAGTTAATAGTTAAAAAATTCTAGAAACAATTTATCGTTAAAAAAGAAAAAATCTTGGATATCGAGGAGCCGAAATTAATGTTAAAAAAATTTGGAAAATAAGAATAAAAGTATTTACTGTGAAATCGATAAACTGGCATCCGCACCGGGTGATCAATGCTAGAGGTAGATTTTAGGTGAACGTTCAGGATGATGAAACACTTCAATAAAATTGGCAAAGTGACACAGAGCCGTGGTGAGGGTAAGAGGAGAGGGTAAGTTTCTGATGCAAGAACGGATACTCCTGCGAATCGTCCCCGGAGCCAGGTTTTACTCCAAAAGAAGGAAATAGCGAATCGTATGCTGACGAAACCGGTTCGTATTATGAAATTACCTTTTAAGAACTCTGATGATCGAATTAAAAAAACTTGTTAAAGAAACGATCTACCGTTTGATTTTTCAGGGACCAGATACAAAAGTTTATTCGATCATTGTCCCAAAATTAATTTGCTAAATAATAAAATTCCTAGTGTATTTTATGACTGAAACATAGAGAAAAACTCGATCAATTTCGTTCCGTCACGAGAATCAACATGTAAAAAGAGTAATGTTTTGTCTGTTTTTTACGCAAGCATGATTCACTAACCTAATCAACTTTTTATTCGTTATCGAACGAATGGTAACGCGGGGAACACGCGTGAAAAATGGGCTGGATCCTGATTCTAATGCGCAATATATCGGTCTCGTGCCGCAAAACCGGCACCACGAACAACAATTTTACAAAAGAGTATATTGATCATGAATCGAACGATTACACTTCCCCCTAAACGAAATCAATTACTCTGTCGAATGAAAATATCGACTCGAATAGAACAGAGTGGATAATTCACTCTCTTTTTGATCAATTTAATCTATCTAAACGAAACAAGAGATCAAACAAAACAATCGATACATCGATACATATAGAGATATAAATGACGCAAAATTGAAAAATATTAATACATACATCACAGATCAGAGATACATTTTGAAATTAATCTAATTGGCACGTATTATTCAACAGTATTGAATAATGGAGAAAAATTGCAATTTCTATGATATCATTTTTTCTCTTTCCCCCCATTATTGCACTGTATCTCTGCTAGATGAATCGTAGATGTAAGATCTCGATGACTTTTGGAATGCGCCGGTCGCATGCGTGCACGAATCGAGAGTGACATGTATGCAAGCATGGTGTAGGTGAGCACGATACATGTGCACAGAACGGTTGTAATTACGAGAAACATGGACAAGACCGAAAAGCCGGTCGATCCTCTCCCTCTCTCTGTTACCAAGCGAAAAAAAAGGAAAAGGGAAACAAAAAAAACCTAGCGAACAACGACAGGCGCATTCGTCTCGAGAGCCGGCATTTTCAGCCGGAATTTCAAACAAATGAAATAGAAAAAATGAAAAATATATATATACATATATATGTATATATATGTATATTTTGTGAAAAAAAACTCACGTCATTTCCAATCTGACCCATGCTGACGGCACCACCACAATTCGCGAGTGTATCCGCCTTCGGGTAAGGCTCGGTCACGTTAGCCACAGGAATTTTGGACAATTATAATAAATAAACACTATATGTATATATGTAATAAAGATATTACACGAAAGACTTCGGTAGAAGACGATAATATATATATATATATATATATATTATTATATACGTTGCGATCAGAAAAAAAATTTCTGTCCTCGATTTCTTAGCGATCTAAGCTCTTTCGGTAGAAAAAAAGACGGGAGAATATAGAGAGAAAATTGATTTTCGAGAGAAATTCTTTTTCTTTTTCACCGGCAAGTCTTAACGGTGGGTCTCCCTTTGAGATAAAACGTCCGCGAGTTGTCACACTTGAGGAACACCGGCAAGAAATTACCAATCATAATAAATATCACAGAAATATTGCTCGTACCCTTGAGTCGGGTAATGCGACAATGCTCGATTTTCAATCTTTTCTCGTACGGCTCGTAAATTCTTTTTTTGGAACGTACGGTCGAAACGATAAATAGAAGATACGATACGGGGGGAAAAAAAAAAAAAAGAAAAAAAAAGCGGAAAAGCTACGATCGTTCACAACACCGATACACAGTTAACGAAAGATCATCACACAAGAATCAGGTTACACTGGACATTACGTGTTGGGGGATTTCTACGATGAACGATGTATGCGAAAAGAGAGCCGGTTGCTAACTGACGATAACTGACGCTTCAATAGCTAAGCTGAGCTACGATCATCTGGTCGGGCCGGCGTGGTGGGGTGACGAACAGCTGGTGGGGAGAGTTGCCGGTTTCTCGGGCCTGCGCCGTAGCAACAACTCCATACCATACCAGGGTCGTTAAAGCGAAATTCTGATAAAGCGCATAAAAAGACGAGGGTTTTACTTTCAGATAATTCGTGATTCATTGCAACGTTTCATGAATATCTAACTTTGCTACGGGCTCGCTTGAAAGTAAACAGACAAGAGGAGACGAAGAACACGAGACGAGTGGGGGACGTTATTATAAGAAGCTATAGATACGGGGCTGGCACACGCAGGCAGCCGGCTTGATCAGCTGATGCCTTAGCAACAGGAGTACGAACTGTGCTAAAAATATCGATCCCATCTGATTATCGGTACGATGCGATTTGTAACGATTTGTTACAACCATTTACGCAAAAACGTAAAACGAACGATATAGAAAATGCATGTATTTCCCTTGATTTCTCGCGGCGAGTTAAAATACGAGGAGAGAAAGTTAAAGTCATGGAACCGTGTATTCGTCCGCGTACGAAAACACGAGAACCGGAGAGGGTGTAAACAATTGCCATTCGATTTATATTTCACCAGCTTTTCACTTTTATCGTCGCTACTCGGTTATTTTGTCACCGATATTTTTTTCGCAACTCAAGAAGAGAATCGGTAATCGTCCATTGCATAATTGTGAAAAGTGTACGTGTAATCTTCAAAGGCGGGACGTTGGTTTTGTTTATCAGCGTTAATGAAGAGGCTCCTTCTCTCGCTGAAGAGGGCACGTTATCAACGATGAGTGGGCATATACGAGAAACGCTATGATTCGCGAATATTCGTCCCGTAACAGTGCGGATCAATGAAAACTCCCAATCTCTTTGTAAGCAGGGAGGAGAGAAGATGAAGAGCCATTCAGGGCCTTTAAGGTTCCCTTTGTTTTCCAAGGACAACGCAAAATAAAGACTTGGGAGGAAACGGAGAAGGGCTCTTCCCTCTTTCATTTCCGCAAAATACTGACGACCCTTTGTCGCGAGCACGAAACGTCACGGTGGCCCTATTGCCGCAGAATTTTTCATGCGAGTCGATCGAAAAAAGAAGAAGAAAAAAAAGAAAGAAGAGGAAATAAAATCCCTTTCGACTAATTATACGATTTCTTATCATCGTATGTAAGAATAGAAAAACGAGATCCATGATTCTGAGAGCCATTAACTGTATCTCAAATCAGAAACGTATCGATCGTGCTCTGAGTGGCCAACTGAATTTTCCAAACAGGGAAATATACTAGTTTCACAATATGAAACTCATACAGGAATAATAAATTGGAACGTTACAATACTTTGATCGTCCAAATAAAATTGATATCCGATCCTATAATTTCCCACATGACGCTAATATATCTCTGTCACAAAATAACGATTTGTTACTCGTCCAATTCAAAAAATCCAACACTTGTGACATATGGTCGCCTCGTCCATTTAAAGAACCACGAGGAAAGTGTAGCAGCACGTTGTAGATCAGTTCCAAGAAAAAGACGATTTAAAGGGATCGGGAACAGCTTGCCCCTGAAAACAGAAAGAGAGATAGAGAATGAGAAAGAGGAAGGAAGGAAGGGTCCCTTTAAAACGCTGCTACATTTCGTCGATGTTCCGTCGGTCAATCGTTCCACGAAGGCCGACCATCTCACGAAGCTACGAAGCATTGTAGCGATGAGAGCCGTTCCAAAAGTTTCTATTATTTCGTATTCCCGGTAGTGGGTATTTGGGCGAGGTTAGTATTGGAAGCGCGAAGAGGTCAACGTTCGGGAAAGCGCCTCTCGTTACGGCACTGCCATACGATATTATAGGCCCCGTCGCTCGGAAATCCCCTCCCACCCGCCTCAACTGCCGTACACCACTCTTTCACTCCTTGTCCCTCTCTCACCCTCGCCCCACCTCTCCCTTTTCCTCTCTTTTTCCTCTTTCCGCGCAGAGATTATTATCTATCTCTCTTCAATCTCCTCCATCGCGCTCTTTCTCTCCACTTTCTCTCCCTCGTTCCCTTTTCCTTCCTCTCTCTCTCTCTCTCTCTTTCCACTAATACATACCGTCTCGCTCCACCCTCTACGTTTCTTTTTTTCTTTTTCTTCTTCCCATACGCAGCACACCCCCACTCCAAATGCAACACTCTCGGTAGCTTCGTTTTGTTCTTGCTTTCTCCGCTTTTCCTTTTTTTCTAAATCGCCCCTCCATCTTTTTCCAACCGTCCATCTGTCCATCGTTCTCCTTCTCTCGGCCTCGGTCGCACGCATCGTTACAAACGGAAGAGGACCCCGTTGCTCTCGATTCGTCGAATCAACGGTTAGAATCCATCAACCACGTCGAGTTTAGATCTCGATCTATGAAAATTGTCAGATTGGATAGGAATTCCGCCCCGCCCTCCTTTCTCCAACATCGTCTCTAACCGTGAGGGGAGGAAAAAAGTGAAAGAAGAAACACGTGTCGAGGCAAGATGCGAGCGGATGGAAAATAGAAGAATGATTAATCGACGCGTCTAATCGACCGCCGTGACTTAACCGAACTGCTGCTCGCTCGTTCCCTTTTCTTCTTCTTCTTCTTCTTCTTCCTCTCTCCCTCTTGTTCGGGAGAGAGAGAAAGCGACGTCGGATCAAGGCCACATCGATGCAAGAAAAAAAGAAAAAAAAAAAGAAAAGAACACACTTTAGAATCCTTTCGCGGCGATGAGTCAGAGAGCGGGACCCGGCAAGGTATTACGTGGCAATGAAACGTTCCAGCTGTAACATCGCGAACTATCGTTCCATTGTGACAAGCTACAAATTGCCGGTGATAGATTAACGGGTCGCGTTCATCTCCGGTTGCAAAATAACCGGTAGACTTATCTGTCCGCGGCTTATCCTTTTCCTTCGGATTGTGTCCGCTCTTCCTCGTTTTTTTCGTTGCAATCAATGCAGTTGATTCGAACGGGGGGAGAAATTTCGGGAAATTACTTTTGTTTTTCAACGATATTAAAAAATATTCCAAAGGTTTTTTTTTCGTATCGATGCAACGTCGATCTGAAACGTGAAAAGATATGTGTCAGAAATATTTTCATGATTTTTTAATATTCGACACAATATGACGGTTACGAGTACCATTGGAATTTATTCGATGATTGATTATGGAAATAATTATTTCCATGCCGTGTCAAACGAGTGGATTCGTTTCGATATCGGGTTAAAGATGACGTATGGCTGTTTAAAAATCATCGTATTATTCTTTAATGAAAAAATTACGAGATCGAAAGGATAGACGGATACGCACCTTCAAACGCATCCCCAACTTCGTCGCTTTTCTTCTTCGTTTATCATTTCGAGGAAATTTCGCAACACTTTCCACTTCGATACATTCCTTACGAAAAATCGATGGAATGATTTCGAGGGGATGATTCATATTTCGTACGATAAACAATATTACACCGTGAGTATAATAATGCCGTGAGATAAAAGACGGTCACGAATCCGGTCGGGCAAATAGACAGTCATCATTTCAGAGGCTATTGGCTAGTGGACGACGAGCACGTGGTTCAGACACGCGAATCATCACGACCGAACCGTAATATCTGGGGAAGAACTGTGGCGGAAGCCAAGAGAGCTGTTTCCGGTACAACGAATAAATCAAAAGGGAAGCTCCCTCGCAGCTTTCTCTCCCCTTGTTTCTTTTTCTCCTTCACGACTATGTTGCACAATAATGCTCCATGGGCCGAAATGATGCGTACCCCATTCGAGGAGATCGTAAACTTGCCAACACGCACAACTCTGACCACTCCTCCTCTCGTGTTTGTCTTGAGATTCAAGAAGAAAAGAAAAAAAAAATTATTCATTTCACAGCGAGTTATAAAAGAAGAAACGAAGAAGAAGAAGAAGACTGCCTATTTTCGGCCTGTTAACAAGAACAAACTTACTTTACTTTATTATTTTCCTCGCATCGACGATATTATACTTCGATAGTTTCCATAGTTTTCTCGTTAATTATTAATATCTTCCATTATTGCTGCTTGACTTGGTATTTCAAATAGACAATGTGATTAATTATGCGCAACAAGTGTATCTTTAAAAGATTTCTCGACGACAAGTTTCGCTCATATCGGTCGTCCAGTATCTCTATCTTTTGATATTTGTAATAAAATTTCATACGTGATATATTTAAACTTTGAAATATGGTCTGTGTTATCTGTGTGTACGTGAGAATCGAGTGATCCACACGAACAATATATACGCGAGTATTACGACGTTTTTGTAACAAGTTCAAAGGTGTAAATGTGCAGTCGATTCGCGTGCAGACACTTTGATTCAAGATATCTTTGTTCGAACTATGACTCACAATCAAGACAGACGACTTCTTCCCCCCCCTATTTTTTTTTTTTTTTTCCTTTCCTCCACACGTTATCACAATGCGTAGCAAGTTTTTATAACACGAACAATTTAGGGACACGTGACACCGCTGGATCATCTTTATTCTTAATGACGCATCTTTGCAAACGATCCCGAAACAATGGGAACGTTTATTATTAGTCGAAGTGGAGCAGAAAGCCATGGAGCAGAAAACTTTGGTGACCGAGGAGAGAACCGTCATTATTATGCGCGTAAAATTTTCTATTTAAGTTACAATTTATTATATCACTTATACATATAAATAATTAATTGCATTAAGCGCATGTATTAAGTAGTACACGCTATGAAAATCTGACGCTGTGAAAATAAAATGTAAAAGCCTAATTGAAGAAACATTTATACAATAATTAATTAAAGACCAATTATATTAAAAGTGACGCTTCGTGTGTATAAATCATAAAAATTTTCTACGAAAATGAAATGTAAAATCTAAAAAAGAAAAAAAAAAGAAAACGTTTCAAAATCTCTGAAATAATATTCTACCATTTTCAAGTAATTGAATCTACATGCATATATCGCACAGTAAAATAATCACGCAACTCGCGCAATTAATAGCGTTTAATAAACGCATTTAAGTGCAACGATCTGACACACATAAAAGATGATTCAACAATGAGTAACTCAGAAAAAAGGAAAAAGAAAGAGAGAGAGAGAGATCAACGATAAACGAATTTCAACGAGGGATAATAGCATTCGATTCTTACGTGTAATCTGTTGCAACCGGTTCGTTTAATTAACCGGCTGTCAATTAAAGCTCAGAGAATCAGTGAAAAATCAATTAAAAAAAAAAAAAAGGGGGGAAAAAATTGGGAGCGCGTTATCACACCGGAAGTTTCGCGGAATACCAATCTTTCTTATCGGGGGGCGTAGCTCAGATGGTAGAGCGCTCGCTTAGCATGCGAGAGGTACCGGGATCGATGCCCGGCGCCTCCAAGTTGGTTTTTTTTTCTTTTTCTTTCCCTTTCTTCTCAAAATTATCCAACGAACAAATCATCCCTCGCAAAATTCAACTTGCTGCTCGGAGCAAGTTTATTAAATTTTGTTTTTTAAATGCACGGTAAAAAAAAGCTTATGTAAGTAAATTGATAAGGAGAGAAGAGATTCAGATAAGAAACATTTTTAAAATATAATGGAACAACAAGAGGTCAGCATTCCGTTTCATTTAATATCTAAGAAATGTTTATAGATGATTTTTCAATAAATTAAACCTTATGGATTTTATCAAAATATTTTATCATTTCTTCTATTAATTCTATTAACTGTTGATTCCATGATATTGTTTCTTAATATCGGGATCATCTTTGCAACTTTGCAACTGAAGCTGTAAATCTCTTCAGATGAGATATCGTGTTTACATTATTTAATAAACGAATTTCGTCATCAGAGAGGAAAATAAACACTTTGTATGCTTATACACGGTAATAGGAAATGTACCGTTCACACGTGACACAAGCTGTTCTTTACCATTACATATTATATATAATATCTTCGAACTTTAATCCATTTACTTTACGACAACAATTTTTCGTTATTGTCTTCCGTTCTATCACGTACACTGTGTGATTCGATTACATATCTACTTATCTTTTTTTAACAAATTAGATATCTGTATTCAATTAAATTAAATAAATCGAATTGAATTAAATAAAAAGATATAATATTAATCGCGAATCAATATCACGAATCGGATAAAAGGTACAGCTAGTCACTTACGGTAATATATCAATTACATTAGAGTAATAAATTGGAGCTCAATGTCAGCGAGGAAGGAAAAGTCGAACACGTTTGAACACGTTTTCCATTATGTGCCCTAATGAATAGGAGACGTATCGAACATTTGTCACACACGAAGGTCGTATTTCATTATTGACAAACGTTCCATGCACCCGTATCTACGATCTAATACAAGTTTGACAAGTACTTACTGCACTTACAACCTACAACACAACGATATTTGAGAAATAATGTGTCTAATATTTAACTTCTTACTTACTACTACCAAAAAATATACAATAAAAAACCTCTGTTATTCGAGTTCCTTTTACCGTGAAAATATACGATGGATACACACCAACTGTGAGCAATTTGAGAATGTTAAAAGTGCCTACTAGATGATATTACAGAATGGTTTCAGAATATGATGAAACGTTTGTTCGAATAATCAATAAATACACGAGTAGCAATGAAGACGTACCTTAATATTCTTTTTCAGATATTCAAGATTCCCTCCTCTCCCAAAAAGAAAGTCGAAGGATGCAAGAGAACGAATATATATATATATATATATACCAAATAACATAATTATCGTTGAAATCGTTGTTTTTAATAATTGAATTCGAAAATTTCGAATCGATAAGCTAAATTCACTTTAATTTAATCCTATTATTTCCAATCTCTTATTATTAATATTTATACACTTTTTAAACGATACAAGAAAATAATCACTCTATTATCTGATAATTCTTTATCCGTGATTAGTTTAGATAACCGAGGTCACGCCGTATTTGCGCAAAATATCTGTTGCAACGATCAAACAAATAATTAACGCGTCATCTATGAACACAAAAAGTAGTCGCATCTGTGTACGCACAGGAACCATGGAATATCTATACACAGATAGCGCGTCGAATTTTCTATGTCAACGAGGACGATAAGAGGCTACGGGCCTATTTTATTATCGTCCAAACGCGGCAATCATCGTTCTAAGAGATATTATTGATACAAAGTTGAATTGGACAATGGGCGACGAACACGTGAAATATTGTTTGTCCCTTCGATCAATCCGATTTTGAACAGTGGGCAAGCAGAGAACGATTGGTCTGCGACGCGTTATCGCATCAAACAGCTGCGGTACAAAGATTTTCTTTAAAGCAAACGAATCTGCCTTCTCAAACGCAAACGTTCGACAAACGTTCTTCCTTCGCTCCGCTTGAGAGAAACAATGCAGTGACGCAAAACGTGTATCGTGTGTTTCGTTCCATATTCGGAATTATCACGTTGGGGAGGGGGGAAAAAATTTAAATTTTTTATATCAATTTGCAGTATTATCGCGATATAATTCGAAATATTTTTCGAGAAATATATATATATATTTTGGATTAATTGGAATCGATGAGGGGATAGATATTTAGAAGATAAGTTATCCGAATTTATAATTTTATTTTTACACGAATGCCATTTAATTGAACCTTGGACTTTACTTAGAGAGATTGTAAGTAATCTTATATTTACCCAGGTAATGGTTTAATCTTAACTTAATTTGTAATACGTGGTGATAAAAATATCCGACCTGATAAATTATGTATGGGAAAATATTTTGAATCAGTAATAATTTTTTAAAGATGATTATTACACGTTATTATTGAAGTTTTATTTAAAAAGAAGAAAAAGATTTTTAAGCACCGGATTTCTAATTAATTATTATAATTATTTATAACGTAATGTAATATTATTATAATAATATGTGTACGATATATTACAATATTATTGATTGGAAAAAAATTTGGAAGAGCTTTCAAAGCGATAACATTTGACTTTTTCCATGTCTTATTAATAAATAAGATTTCACTATCATTTTCAATAGCTTTATAATTTTCCATTGCATCGAAAGAAATACTTATTTTTTGAGCTCGTTAAACTCATTTCTCAATTCTAATTAATGGATAATTAAGAACGTGTAATAAGAAATGCAAATGACAAATTTGATTTTCCTAAAAATTCTTTGAAGACTTTTCTAAATAAAAATATATACACGATTTATTGCACATCTATACACACTTTCCTATATTTTAATATCTTCTGAACAATTGAATTCACTCGAGTGAAAATTTAGAGGAGAACAATAACAATAACAATTTTGACAATAAAACGTGTATTCCTCAAAGGATTAATCACGAAAGACGTGAAAAATAAGAGCAACATCGGACGTGCATATATGCAGCTGCAGATATACGACTCGAGATATGACAAAATGGAAACGTGTATATGGAACAAATTATATGCATTGTCGCATAATGTGACGTATGACTAGATTAAATCTTCTCTCGACCGATAAACAATCCTAATAATAATAATAAAAATATCCTTTGGGAAAATAATTAAAAGCCTATCGAATAAAATTTTTAGAACCCTGAAGATTTTATAATTTATGCTCCAAATTTAAAAATACCCTCAAATACTACGATAATACTATAACTATAAAGAATATTTTTACGAATGTTTTTCTTTCTCAAGTCAAAGCATTAATTTGCATCCCTTCCTTCTTTCCTCTCCTCCTTAATTAATTCGGCTGAAACAATCGATATTGATATTGCCAATTCATCATCGTGATTCCAACACGCGGCAGAATTTTGCAATAATGCACGGGTCTGATAAAGTGCTACAAATATCCATGTCATCCCAACACGCGTCTCATTTCAATTTAACGAAAACATCGGGCAGAAAACATTATCGAAACCGCTGAATACGAGAATTGTATTATCTGCAAGTATCTCTGTCCAACAATGAGAATAAATCAATAATAGAAAATTCACGCGTTTCTTATTGACACGATAAATCGATTATCAATCTCCATCTTGTTTTTAATAATTTCCCTCGCCAATCGTTACGTTGGTATGAATATGAATATCGCAAAATAAAGTTTATTATATTATGAAAAAAATTAATTGAAATAGAAAATTGAAAGGAAACCAATACTCCAGATTGTGATTATATACCGAAATCAAAAAAATTATATCTATATATCCTATATATCTCGACTTTGAAAAATTCTCGATTGTTTTGCTCGTTGACGATGACGAGATAAACGAAGCTGATCGGAAGCTTGATGATAATTTCATTAAGCCGAATTTTTCGAAAAGGTCGTTAAAGAAAATAAAAATTTCCCGAGAATTTATATACCGAAAAATCAAAATAATTTCATAAATCAAAATTAATTGAATCGCGTGATCTCGATGATTAAAATATAAACCAAATAACGAAGTTAAAGATGAAGATGTTCCAAGAAGAATGTTGCCATAGGTCATCTAACGTTATGAATGGTTACTACTCGGAACCAAACACGCCCCAACTCTTAATCGGTCGAACTTTGGCCGAAGTACCAGAAAGATTAATGTTCACCCTTCATCCGTAATCGCGTCGTGCTCTCTACACTTACTCTTGTTCACAATAAGTTAATCTATCAATTTAACCAAACAGGGAATATCGACAATTTGTTGGTCGAAAAAGAAAAATTAATCCTTAAAAGTGGATTTTAAGGAATATTTTTGAATGAACGCGAGGACAAGGGTTAAAAAGCACGTTATATTTCATTCGAAAAGCTGATATTACTTGCGAAATGATAAACGTGGAAGGATAATCTAATAAAAAACCTTTGTATCTGAATTGTTTTTAATAAAAAACTACCTATAATATATATGTATATTTGATTACTTGTTATAGATAATTGAATTGTAAAAACAATTAACTATATAAAATAATTTTTCTATCTAAAATAAAAACTAATATATTGATTTCGTCGAAAGCCAATACGATTCGATTAACTCGTTGGAGGATGAGTGTATGATTTAAAAGAAAAAAAAAAAAAAAAAGATTTGGATCAGTTTTTACACTCTCAAGTACAGAGAAATATCGAACGAATTCGATGCTCGAAATATCAGGAAAAAAATAACCCGGCCTCACTTTAAGGTGACGTAGACGAAAAATTATCTGCATCGTTTTCAAGTCTTTTCGTCTATCGACGCTCGCTCGACGCAAATACCGGCTGAAAATTTCATAAACAACATAGATATCGGGAAGAAATAGCCTTGATATTTTCCGGATTTGCTTCGAAAATTTGTTTCGCGATATTGAACCACGGCCGATTTCGTTTACCTTCTTCTTTTTCTTTATTGCAAAGACGTTCTTTTTTTTTTTTCACGATACCAACTCGATTTCCACAATCGCGTCAAGATTGATTTGAACTTGGCGACGAAAAGTAAATCGAGGCAGCCTCGGTATTCGCGAAAAAAATATATTTACCTTATCTGTCCACCTTATTTTTTTCGCATACAATGTAAACACTTGTATTGTCACGGATTTATCTCCGCTTTGACTTTGAAACAACAAAGTTAACAAACTGTTGTTATTCGTAAATAGATTTCGTCGAGAGAAGAAGAAGAAGAAGAAGAGGAGCGAGATTATCGAAGAGAAAAACGGGGACGAAATTCACCACGTCACTTTTGTTCACAAATTTATTCAGAATATTCATATCCTGCAACTTCTTTATCATTCTTCTTATCCCATTTATCATTTACATTTCATTTGAATTGATGCAACAATATATAACTCTCTACTATGCTATTATCGAAGATTCTTCTTCTCAACTTTCCACGTTTTCTTTTTTTATATTAAAAACCTCGAACAATTTCCCCTCCATCTTTCGAAATTCAAAAATTGAAATCCTCCCCTCTCCCCAAAAAAAACTCTGCTTCCGTTATTTTCAAAAATCTCCCCGTTCCCACGCGTCGAACCAAGGGGTGGTCTATTCACGTTACGAATAAATTTAATCAAATTACATCGTATCGCAACGCGATCAAAGGACGCGCGACACCTTTTGTTCCTTTTGTCGGGCAAAATCGATGCGCACCCTTAAACGATGCGCGTCGACGTTTATGCGACGGTAAATTAACCCCCCCTCCAAGCGATGGAAAGCCGGGAAATCGTATCTATTTCGCAGGGTGGCGAAAAGGAGCTGGTCCGGGCATAAAAATTTCGAAGCGTAAATTTACCTCGATGCGCCGCCATTGTCGGATACGATCCAAGGATCGAGGAACGGCACGCGTGATGCGTTTTACGATCGAGATATAAAACTGTGTCGAACTGTATATCACGTCCCTCTCCCCCTCTCTCCTCATTTTCCTACCTACCCCCGGCCATAAAGTAGCCAGGGGTGAGGGGACGGGGTCGATCGATCGTTCTGAGAGCATCCCCTTGGAATGGAACTGTCATTAGCGGATAGTGGTAGTGAGTCGTAAATAAGTGAGATGGTGGAAAGAGAGAGAGATGGTGGGGTAGAAGAAGAAAAGGGCGAAACCTCGTTGATCTCGTTGACTTTGACGTGTTCTTGGAACGAGAAGGGAAATGTTTCTTTCGTTGTGTATCTCTTTCTTTTTTTCTTTTTTTTTTTATCTATTATCACGATATGCTAGAAAACGTATAATTATTGAATTAAATGTATCGTTTTAGAGAAAGAGAGGAAATTGGGGCACTTCAATTTTTTTTTTAATGTTTCGAGCCCGTTTAATCTTAACTTATACGTTAATTATTAGGTATTGACTGTGTAATCGGCTGTTACATGTCATTAGAGATATAATTATATCTATAGTTATAGAAAAGTATATACATAAATTATCGAAGATAGGTATCGCTCAAGAGAGAACTTACGAGTTAGATATTGACCCCGATTCGTGATACTTTCACCAAGTTTCATTGGGATAAAATATATTACGTCGGTCGCTTTGCGAATAATTATAATAAACTTTCAAATACAACGATACTTTCTTGCTCGCCCAAATTCAATTCCAACGCTTATCCCCAATATATAATTCCATCCAAAATCCGTACACCAAACCGGTGTAACTTTTAGGATCTGAAATTAAAATTGACAGTTAGATATAAATAAAATTATTGGGGAAAATTGAGCATTTGATAACATCTGCGAAGGTAAATGAAATCGGCGAGTAAATAAAGGGAATTTCTGTCTCGTTGAATCGATTCAGAAAAATCGATTCTATGATGGTTAAAGCCGCGAACGATCGAGATCCCTTCCTCGCCCGTCACGAAGTCAACCGTGACTGTGTCTACGTGTATGTGTGTGTTTGTGTGTGTGTGGAAGGGTGCAGAAGTGATTGCGGGCCATGTGTCAACGGAATAATAAAAGGTCCCCGAGGAAGGACGTGGCTCGTCTGAAATTGCGTGCCTCACGAGTAATAATGCCTCGACTCGACGGCTCGAGAGAAAGAATCTCGCAGCCGGTCGCAGCGGACCTTTATGATCCTCGAAAAGGGAAAATTGACTGATTCCAGACCGTAGAAACACGTTTCGTTTCCGGTAGAATGGGTGTTCCGGGATCGTTAAAAGGAAACATCGGCCATCCCTCCTTTTCAACCTCCCCCTTTTCCTTATCGTCCACTGCAATCCTTCAGAATCGGGTATAACGGTTACGGAAAATATTTAGACGATTATCAGGAAAATATCACCACTTTTGTACTTTTCGATTCATCTGCCTCTTTTTCTTTTTTCCATATCGATCGCACAGAGAAATCGTGAATTACGTATCGTTTTCCAATGATCCGTTCTCAATTGTGGAAATCAATCGTTTTTCCTGAGAGCCTGATAAAAAAAGAAAGATCGTCATTGGGAAGTGAAACTCTCCCCAAAATGAATTTTTACCAAATTTCCCCGAATAATATATAATCGAGAGACTCGTGTCGGTTGATTATAGAGCGAAAGTGAATCCAAGTGAGGCGAACAAACGAGCACACTTTGTTCCCGTCGCCGCTTTGTAAGGGGAAATTCTATTAGAGGCATGGTGTTCGTGGAACGCATATAAAAGAATCGCAACACCGGACCCCTACCCGTGACCGGACCTGGAACAGTTATACGGATGAAGGTTAACGATGGAAAATTAAAGTGCCGGCAAAATTATTTACAAACAGACAGCTGACAGTCCCTGCCGGCCGCACCCTCCACGCTTTCCTGCGTAGGCAGGGGGCAGCTGAGAGCGAGATCAGCTGTTTGTCCCGGTGGAAGCTGCGTTTCCTGTTGCAGGGGGTGGTTTTTGGAACTGTTAAAGGACACTGTCAGCCACCAGCCGTATCCCAAGGCCGTTCGACCGGCATTCGTTCGAGCGGCAACGATTCTCTTCGACGATGGGATGGGAAATCGTTCGATCGTTTCACGCGGGTATCGAAGAGGGGAGGGGAGGCGAGAAGGATTATTGTCAGCTCGTGATCGAGGGTATCGGTGTTTTGACAAGAGAGAGAGATTCGACTTCGGTGAGGAAGGAGCGGGGACGATGAGGATGGAACGAAAGAAGAAAACTCGTAAGCGTAATTATCGACGATCGGTAAACAACAATGTCGGTTATCGGGCGACTGATGCAACACGGAAACGAGTTTCGTCAGCTGCTGCAAATAGACTACTGTACGGCCGGGGACTATAGATAGTCTTAATCAGCCGTAATTGTCGCGTTTTTACAACGATACCGCGGATAACGATCGTAAAACTGGGCAACAATCGGATCGAAACACCCTCCGAAGTATCCTTTGTTCTTCGGAGAACGGCCGATCGTATGAGTCACGCGTGCCAATAAAAAAAGAGCGTAGATATATATATAGAGAAGATTTTAAGTTCTGGTTACGAGAGGGATTTTCAAATTATTTTGTATATAATTTGAGAATTGAATGATTTTGATGAAAATAATAATCGATTCCTTCATATATTTACATTATTCCTGTTTTATATCACCCTCTTAAATTATTTTAATTCATCCTTCTTTCAAATAATTGTCTTAATTGATCAAATAAAGAACGTATCATCGATCGAAATACACTGCTTGTCGAATGATAAAATTATTTTTAATATTTAAAATTTCTTTTCGAAACATTCTCAAGAGAATGAATTAGAAGCAAACAAACTTTTGATAATTTTAATCTCGTCCCCTATTTCTTTTTTTCCTTCTTTAATATTTGTCGAATACATCTTCTCAAAATTTTTATCGAAATTTTGTTAGTCGTCTACCCTATTTCTCTAACGAAAAGAACATATGTACCATTTCCAAAAAGTACAGATATAGATTAACTAACACTTTTATCTCAAAATTTATTCTATTCTCTCTCTCTTTTCTCTCTCCAGATAAATCCGCACGAGTGATTTCATTCTACGTTCACGTCGTCGGCCAACACGCAGCTTATCCAACGCTGTTTCTATCGTGACCTATATTTATACGAGGGGTGATTATTCCCCCTTGATTTTTCCCCTCCTCGTATCCCCCGCTCGAAGAACGGGCCATTGTTGCGCTCGAGGGCACCGCGTGATTCGAATTGAAACGTGTATTCCCTCCTCTCCTTCCTCTCCACGCATAAGGGCTTCTTACCCCTTTATTCGGGACCCGTCATAACAAAATTGATCGGCAATTTGTTACCGGCGGTTGTTCCTCGAAAGGGAAAAAACCTTCACGGTTCAATACGTGATACGTGAGAATTCGTAATCATTCGAAAAACTGGCCCGAGTTTCGAGTCACTGGAAAAAAGAAGGGGGAGGAAAAAATTAATATATCGATTGGTTAATCGAAAAATTTAGAAAAGAAAATTCTCGACGCTCAATTACCAATTGCGCTACGATATTTAACGTTCCTCTAATTCTATCATTATCGACGTAACAAATAATTGTCTATGAATTATCGTTCTTGCGTTCGAAAGTTAAGTAAGGTTAAGTTAACCAATTTGAAAGTTAAGTAATCGGGTTGGAGAAAAATTTTGTTACGTATATTCCTTATCGAAGAAAAGGAAGTAAAGAGAGCCGCTGAGTGAATTTGTTAGAGCCGTTGAAATCACCACGCGATCGACCGCCACCTTATTTTCCACGACCTCGTAATGGCTCATAACACAATATGACTAATCATACCGTTTCGAAACGGTATTTATCGCTCCATCCACTACGACACAAACTTGCTGAAACTACACTTATATATACGTTCATTAAGCATGCGCATTAAATATGTGGACACTTACGGATTTTAATGATCACGTAAATCGTTAAATTATTAATTATAAAATGTATCCGTGTTGTTGGATTCTGTTAATTAAGAATAGTACATTAAATGATTTAATTCTTTCTCTCTCTCTCTTTCTCTCTTTAAACAATTAAGAATTCTTAAGTATCAAGAAACAGATAAATTCGAGAATTCTATCAACTGTAAGTTAATTAATACTACTTTATATCGTATCTATAAATTATAGAATTTGAGAGACAGTACGAGTAATTTTTAGCTAAAATTGATTAACGTTACTTTCAAAATTCCCAATATTTAACGTTATCATCCATCATTCGGACAGATAAAAGGTAGATATATTATAATAAAGAAAAAAAAGAAAAAAAAAAACTTAATTATTCATATTATTACAAAGATACTAAATCCATTATTGATAAAAATATATCCTCCACTAGCCCACGCACGCGAAATAAATATATAAAATTCATTGAAATACACTAGTGATTTCTTAACACTTTTCAGATAAATATTATAATTGAATACACATCTGCATATTTATGAAGCAGATAAATACTGGTAACAAAAATAACCAAATTATCTCTCCACGTGTAATGCCGCTACAAACACGATCCCAACCACAGTTCAGAGGCGATTTCTGGGGAACAAGGGGTTTCGAGAATTCGTGCTTTCAGGACTAGGTAAAGTATTGATTCTCTCAAGCGCATTCAAATCACTCCCTATGGTGTAAAGCTATATATATATGTATATATAGTGTGCACGGTCCATGCGTTCCTCTTTGTTCGTTCACGGTTTGCCCCATCCATTCGTCCCTTTCTAGAAATACCATAGTCGCTGCTGCTGGTCACAGGTTCTCGAGAATCCTCACGAAATCCCTTTTCCTTTAAAGGCTCATCGCCTTTGCTCCAGGGAGGGACGTTTCACGGATCCAGAGCTTTGCTCTTGGTTTAGTAACTCATCTCGTAGATACACCAGATAAATCTTGACTGTAAAATCTTCCATTAATCCTCTACGAATAACGATAATGACCGAAGGGAAATGTATTTGTCATATAATTGTAAATAATATTTCCATTTAATAACACGAAATTGATTTTAATTGATGGATGAAAAATGCTCTTTTTCAAAAAATTGTATAAATCATACGATTTTTCTTTCGAATAAATTATCTTCATAATTCCTCTTCTCTCACAATTTAACTTTCCTTCTCATATCAACATATATATAACTAGATAGAATTATTTCTGAAGAAGAATCTTCTCAAACTTTTCTTATAACAATTATCACCAATCGAAATATACAATTATTTGATTGAAACTGAGAAAGAAAAACGAAATATCTTCTTATCTCTCTTTGAATTCATCGATAAAGAATGGGAGGAAAAAAATTTTCGAATTTAATCCGCTTCTAACCCTCTCATCGACCGAATTCCAAGTCGAGGAACACGGTCACCCCCCTTCCCTCTTGGTAAACAACGAGAAACCGCTGAACTCGATCGATCGAGGCGCGAGACGGGGGGGGAGGAACCTATATTTGCTAATTAAATTGGTAACTAAATTCCCTCATACATATGTAACACAGTCGCCACCGTTTGCCCCGCTCACGTGGAACAAAGAGGGGGGCGCTCCTCGAGTCAGATCCGAGATTATGAGCGAGGCGTTAAAGTCACTTTGCAAAACCGGTCTTGCATGCAGTAGCCTTACCCGAGCCGAGAATGCAATAAAATAAAGCAATTGTATCCACGTGCCGGTTCCCCACGACGAAAGAACAAGTAGTTTCGGTTTTCTCGATCCACCTAACCGGCCGTGATTACCTGCGCATCGAATCTCTGCAATCAGGGCACTGTTGTGTATTTTTTCTCTCCATTTTTTAGAAAGCTTCTTAAAATCGATCTCGATATTTTCTTCGTGCTAGGATCCACCAAATTTGGTTACTGTTTTTGGTTCGATCTTAAAGTTTATTTTTTATTCTCTTGATTATATTGAAAATAGAATGCTCTTCATCCTCTTCGAATGTGTGCCTTTTAAGAATACTTGTATGCGAATGAAAGTTTCTTCTGTTTCTTTTTTTCGTGATATTTCGAAATACTAGGTTAACCAAGAAGGTCAGCGTCTCTTGGAAAATTAGAGGTCCAAACTTCTTTTTTTTTTTTTTTTTTTTTTAAGTAAGTTTTCGTGTTACTTTCATCTTTTTTATCGCCCACAGCTGAAATTTCTGGTCTTGGGCACCAAAGACGTACGCATGTGTCGTGATCGTTTTATTACACTCGTCGACTCGAGTGACTTTAAGCAACGGATTGCACAACTTTTCCTATGAATCATCATCACGTTTTTGAAATATATAAAACAGAGACGAAAAATAAAACACATAAAAGGGTAATAATAATCTCTCTACGTAACGAAAGATATCATCAATTTTTTCGAAACAATTCTAAAAATGTACCGATAATTGCCAGAGTAGATATGCCAGGCATTATTCACAATTGTTGCGCGATATTAGCACATCATCCCTTCGAGTGACGAAATCACAGGATGAAATCAGAAACTGTGACTTTGCTTGCTTCGTGACGCAAATTTCTCAGTTAAGGCTCCTTTTATAAACGAACGATCGTTGTTTCGAGAAAGAGTTGAAAGAGAAAAAGAAATGAAAGGGAGAAGAGGGTGGTGGTCCTCTCGACCAGTCGACTCTCAGATCTCGTTTGTCGATCTTTCCAAGATATATTGATTTAAGAACGTCGTAACGTTCGTTCGCTGTTTTATGAAAATTTGTGCAAATTGAAATCGTCGTGGACGTCGAATGAACGTCGAAGAACGACGAATCATTGTCGTTAAAAATCCATCGTTTTCAGAGAACGGGAACAAAAGTGAGTCGGCAAAGCGTGGAGGAAAATGGATGATTAAAATTAGAGGAAAGGAAAGAAAGATCCATTCTTTTAATAAATTTTTCTTCGTGAAAATAAATCTCGAATATTATATAGTCTTCGTTGATTTTAATGAAATTTTAGATGCAACGAACGAGATTGTTTTACAATAATTAACAATTAAAATATAAAACAATCCCATATTTCCATAATAAAAAGACCAAAAATTTTCCAAACGATCTATTTATAGAATTAAACGATTTCTTTTTTTTTTTTTCTTCAAATATACAACTCTACAATAACTCTTCTTTGAAATAGAAGATAAGAGGCAACGAGACACTGTTTGCGATATAATACGGTCAATAGGCTAGGATACGTTACCGAGGAAAAATAGGAGGAAAGAAAGAAGGAAAGAAAGAAAAGAAACGAAAAAACGGCGTGAAACGATTCAGAAAGATCGTTTTTGTATTTTTCTCTCGGCTATTACACGTTAGGAACGCGGCACAGGGAAAACCTGTTCGCCTCCCCAACCCTCCTCCCCCATGTCCAGGTTAATTTCTACCCTTGGCAACCGTCTTGGAAAATTCCACGAACCTTTTTTTTTTACCTGGAACACGATGGATGATTCCTTCCAAGGAGAGACCCTTACGAGAAACGCCCCCTGCACCCTCGTTTCGTACCCAAGAATACAGGTAGCCAGGCCACCAAACCGTGGAGAGAAATTTTAAAACGACAATGGATCGTGTATACTCCCATACCCTGTACATTATACATCCTGTACCACAAAACTGAAAACTTGAATCATTGGAGCATCATTCTTTATGATAGGAATGAATAGAATTAGGAGATGGTTTCGAAAAATAAATAAAATCTTCCAACTTTATCCAAATCTAATAATATTTAAATAGTACTAAAAAGGTATTAAGATTACCTTTATTTAAAAATTTAAAAATTTATTACCTTTCACTATCAAAAGTTTAAAGTTCATCGACAATTCCAAGCTAATACTAGAAATCAGAAATTGTATAAAACTTTTAACATGTTATTGGCGATAATTGAATACCAATTAAATGGATGGAACTTTATGGAATTTAAGATAGAGAGAGAGAAAGAATAAATTTTTAAAAAGAGAGAACAATTCTAGTTACGACTCTATAAATTCTCTTGTTTTTGTTATAAGACACGTACATTGTCGAGACATCTTACTTGCAAATTGCGACATTATGCGAATAATTAAACGATTTTTAGAAAGAAGAATAGAAAAGAATCGAAACGAGAGATGGGATTAAGATGGTTTCAAGCTCGAGGTGAAAAGTGGAATGGACACTTTGATAATTTCGTTCGAATGGTGGACAACTGAATGATCCTGAACGAAGAATCCAATTTCGGAATTTTCTTGGATGGAAAATCAACGCGCGATAACAATTGACCGTCGACAATTACGGATTTACATATTTTATTCGCATATAGGCATGTGACACAGAAAATTTTGCATGCATTTGTCATACTTGTTTTGCAGTATAAATTATGTAGATCGTAACCTTATTAAAGCTTTTCATACGGAATGACATATTCCATATTTCAAAATACGCTGTAAACAATTAAAGTTTCATTACAATTGAAAGATTCGTAACGAAAACATTTTAATTTTACCTTTCTTTCCTTTTTTTTCTTATCAGAAGAATAGTAAAATACCCGTTCTCTAATCCTCTTGTCTTCCATCTTACAATTACACATCTAATCGAGTAACAAAATTCTTATACATTGAAATCGTTCGATTCAAACTTTCCTTGACAAAAATCATTATATACAATTTCTATGAATTTTATATTTAATCACATCCTCCATACCTAATCACAATCGTGAAATTGTAACAAACCATATCGAATAAAATTATACAAGAATTATACTCGATTAAACTATACTCACATTCCCTTTTAATAAAGCGCAACATTTCTCTGGAATCTCGTTACCAAATCACGTTCTTCCTAACTTTAGGGATCAACGTATCCATATCCAATTTGTGAGAAATAACGAGCGAGGAGAAAAAAAATTCTATGGACAAATTTCACGAGTCGAGCTTCTGGATTCTTAAAGAAGGTAAACAGCGAAAGAGCGATAAACGGCAGCAAACACGGGAGAGGAATGTCTCGATTTGATTTCTCCGATGGAACAACATCGTTTACGCTTTCACGGGACGTTTAGCCGAGCGTGTGTTTGGGCAGGCGAGGCGAACCGGCCCGATTAATGCAAATATTATTGCCCTCGTTACGCTCCCGCCTTCTCTCTGTTCATATAATTCGATTATTTTTAAGCGGCCGCGTACAATTAAGCCACGTAGCGTAACACCGACGATATTATGCCCGTTCGAGGGTCAGCCTTTTCCATTGTGACGGTTAATTAAATGCAAAAAAAAGAACCGCGTGCGTGCACGATCTCTCGATTGAAAAACTGCATCTAAAACAATAAACAAAATAATTAGAAGTATGTCGAAGATTCGTCGAACAGCGTATTGGAAAAAATTCTTGTATACTTATTTTCCAGGAAAAATCTTCATCTACCTTCTCCAACTTGTCGATCGAACAACAAGTTTTTGATTTTCGTTCAAAATTCGTAGATTAATAAGTATGGCTTGAATCGAGGCGATATTTGTCCGTGGAATTCGATAATTGGAAAGAGTAAAGAAGGAAAATAAAATAGGAGAAAGAGAGGGAGCTCGAAGTCTGGGGATAATAAATTATTTAAAGGAAACGCGATAGAAAAGAACAGTATATCGGAATAATAACACGTTCGAGCACAGCAAAACTTTCCTACTGAAAAGTGGAAACATATTTCTCCTCCCCTCTCTATCGTTTAATTAATCAATTGATTAATTCCTTACGAATGAAAAAGTTAAAAAACCGCAAGAAAATGGATTCTCTGTTGACTCGTCGATATTACGATCTCTGTTTCTATTCTCCTCCCCCGTTTAAAACGCTCGCTGTCGTAAACACATGAAGGAGAAGATGAAAATTCTCGATACGAGCCTCGAGTATTTTATTCGAGGAAGAGAGAGGGAAGAAAATAATAAATCATCATTTCCGGATTTGCGAAAACAAGGTGCGAGGAAAATAAGGTGTGATCGAACATCTGATCAACATTGTTCTCGCGATCGATAAAACGAAAATAAGTTGCGAAACACATTTCTTCTCTCTCTCTCTCTCTCTCTCTCTTCATTTAGAGGAATCATGGATAGCTAAATTTCGAATACAATTCGTTATTTCGAATTGACGATAAAATATTTGGCGCAAAAAATTAAAGGGGGGGCTAAATTCGGGCAAGGAACGATGTTCCTTGTCACTTTTAAAAAGGCATACCGATTGTATTTATACACCATCGTACAGGAATTCGACCAAGAATGTGCCGAAAACACTTGGTGACTACCATCTGTTGTTTGCCAAGCTTTCATGCATCTTGTCGACCGTTACTCAGACAGACGCGACATGGATTTTACGTAAATGTTATGTATAACAACTTTTTTTATAAATGTGACGTGTTCCGCGTAAAATCAGGACGGGGGTATTGCACGACATTGAGTCGATCGAATAAATTCATTATGCATGGATGTGGGTGTATAAACCTCAGGTTTTAACATCCACAATTTGGAGTTATATAATACACGTTAAATATACATATATTTATACTCGTATTTATACCCGTGCCAGTGGCAAATTTTCAATTCGATAATTTATGAAACTATGAAAGTCTGTACCAAGAAGAAAAAGAAAATAAGATAATTTATACGAGATCGAGATTATTGATTTGTCAATATTTACGTCAAAACGTATATTTATTTCGTTTTCGATAAGATTAGATTAACGATCGAAAGTTCGATTGTGAAAATAATAAAACGCATGAAATTGCGATAATGTTGAATTCCAAACTGCTTGAATTTTCGTGCAACCCAATAATGGTTTTCTTTTTTTTAAAAAAAAAGAAAAGTATCTCGTGAGGAAGTGTATCGAAAAAAAGAAAAAAATAGATGTGGAAAATAAGCCTGAAAATCGAGAGAGAAAAAGAGAGAGAGAGAGAGAAAGAAAGAAACAAAGCAAAACAAAACAAAGGGATCCAAAGGAACAATGAGGCAACCATTGTGCTCTGCTCGTGAAACGCAGACACACCTGTAACGACGACACGCTGCTCGTCGTTCGTAAAAACATCCCATCCAGGTAGACGAACGAAAAACGCATTCTCTCAAATCATAAAGGTATTTCCATATGATAATACATCACCGAACTGTATAACCCTATTGAATACAAAAGATTTGAATTTTTCTGAAGCTTTTCATCGAGAGAAGAACAACAAATAAAAAAAAAATACGTACGTACAAACACGAAGAGGATTGACAAGAGACGTGGAAAAATTACTAATTTCGTAAATTTAAAAAAAAAAGGAACGAATCTTACTTAAATACGAACGAATCCTAAAAATAGTGCATCACCTTGACCGACGACGTGCAGTATTTGCGTCAACGTGATACGAGAATGGAAGCATTGATATTTTAAACAAAATATAAATTACGTTCATTTTTCCTTGAGGTTATTTTCGAGAATCAAATTTAAGGAGGGAAGGGGACCAACGACAATGATAAGTCAATTAACGAAACGTTCAATCACCATTTTTAACGATCTTCTACGGTCCATAAAATAAAATCATCCCACGAAATCTCACTAACTGCACGAGTAGTAGTAATGCATCTACATGGATACAAAACATAGAATTAAAAATAAAATGAACACGCAAATATAATATGACTTTTCAAGGGGATGATTGAATTGAAAAATCTAAAAGGCAGGAGGAAAGAGAAGAGTGAAAAAAATTACGAATAAAAAATTAAATTACTATTATATGCTTTCAACGAGAGTTGAGATTTGCACAGTTCGATATATTAGTGAAAAATCACTAAGATATAAGGTTCCTGGAGGCAGACGTAAACGCTAAGGAGGAAAGTTTTCAAACCGGAAATGACGCGGGATCGATGTGAAATTTTTCTTCGCGTTAAGTAGAACGATCATAAATCACCAACAATGACGGATGGAAAGGATGCAACCGATCGTTTATATTGGCACTAATCGTGCGATCAGCACGGCATCAAGACCGTCCTGTCATGCCGTACGGCTACTCCCGTATTCATGTTATGCACGGCTATGCGTCGCATTGTGTACACGTTGCACATGCAACTGCAGATATATGCACATGCATTTAGCTCGGGTCCGATATCTCTTGCGTGCGTATGCACATCGTTGCAATATTAGCCCCGCGTTCCTCTCTTTTCGTTCCGTTACCAGGCCCTAGGGAACACTAGATCTCTCTCGTGTGAACAAGGTTACCCTAAGATTTCCCTAGCGTAGCAAAAGATGACGTTACGCAGAGTTACGCGCATCATCCGAGAATTAGTAATACATCAGGATATAGCATCACGAATTATGCGCCTAATTGATAATACAAAAAGGGTTTTATCGATAACCTAATCTCAATCAAATTCCCTGAGATGAGCACTGACGTAAAACTTAAATTTTTGGGAATGAAACGAGAAGAAAAGAACAAGTTACTCTATAGGAATTTAATAATATACGATATTATTACCATTTGTTGAGATTCGATTTTCTTCCTTTTTTTTTTCAATTTCAATTTCCTGCAGAAATAAATCAACTTTACAAAGAATCAACGTGCATCAATATGATTTGAGCAACATAAAAGTATTGCGTCAGGTCATCATCAGTCCTAAATCTTCACCAACGGCCCAAAACCTGTTCCGCCTCTGCTCCTACTACCACTACTACGTCATCCTCTACGTTCCCCCCTTAAAAGCCTGCCTGTGTTTTCTATACTTACTTCTGATCTAATCTACCCGGCGAGGAAAGATTCATCTTCTTATTTTAGCCAGTGAATTAGGCTGCGGTTATAGCGGTTTTCCGTCACAATCTAACAAACACGCCAGGAACAAATCAAACAAATAGATTCTCCGAGAGCGAGATTGGTCACAGATGTCCCGACGACATTTGTCCCATAACTTAGCCGAACTTGGGTCGGTTAAGAAAAAGAGAAGAGAAGAACTCGCGTCGAAGCAACCGCAGCTTCAATTCACCGTATTTCACGATTAAACGTTCGCGTGGATATAATCGGCGATGGGCAACAACGTGGCACAACGTGCTCCACCGTGGAAAAGTTCCACAGGAAATTTACGTAATTCGTACAGCAACGCGTTCGTGTTACCGAGATATTAATTCCTCCTAATACACACGGATCGTACACAAAATCATTAACCCTGGAAACTTATCTTGACAAAATAATCCTTCCGTTACTATAATTACACTCAAGTACAAATGGATCAAATAAAATTCAAATAATTCGAATCAAAATAAAATTGATGCTTCCCAAAAAAATATACATAAAATATACATCTTTTAAAAATTTCTAAAACAACAAACGACTACATAACGATCACGTAAACTAATTAGAACGAAATGGAATCCTGTTATCGAATTCGAGAAAAACACATGAAGCAAGTTTCTCTTCAAAAATACCAAACTGAGTGAACCGAAAGCGTCAAATTTACATCCCCCACGGTATCTAACGTTGCGAAGCGTCGAGCATCGTCGCCCTTGACGCGGCGTGGCGCAACAATTGCCGCAATTACGCCACCAGAGATAAGATTACGTAAAAGCGCGAGTTTGGCCGGTCTAGAGCTCCTCTAGAGGAGGGAACGAAAAAAAAGGAGGAAACGGCGTGGACAAGGGAAAAAACGATGCACGCAGGGGGAGAGGCGCGGGGAAGAGAGAGGAGGAGGAGGACGCTCGACGAAAAGCGAGGGAGAGTCGAGAGGAGGGAAACGAAGGAAGGAACGAGAGGGATAGAAAGGCGCGAGAGAGGGATCCGTATGACTGCTGGCACCAAGCAGTCTGCTCCGCTCACCTCGCCATTCCCGCGAGCAATGCCAGCCTCCCGAGATTGCCGGCTCGCCACTTGACTCGTTCACGAACGTTCACGAACACGTACGAGGCGTACGTACACATACTCGCACACTTCGATAGTGCGTGCGTGCAGTGGTGTGTGCATACTACGACCATGTCGCTAGCTGTTGCCCCAGAGGAGAGTCGGTCCCTCCTTACTACTTTGCCCACCACCGACATCCAACTACGCACCAATATACCGGCAGTTTCTTTCGTGGAACACGTGTTCACTGAGTGAGGCTCCCCTATCGAGGGGAGGCACGCCCCTTTCGAGGGGAGGGGAAACGGGATAACCGTTTTCCCGTCGGCTCGCTTGAGGAAAAGCGAGAGATGATCTCCAAGTAAAAAATACTGTTTGCTTTTCTCTTTTCCCTTCCTCTCACCCATTTCTCTCTGTCTTTCTCTTTCTCTCCACTTTCCGTGTTTACGGATTAAATTTTCACCGTCGCGTATCCGGCATCGGTTAAAATTCGATGATAGAGCGTTATCTTTATAAGCTTGCCCTTATCGGGCAAGTTATGTCGAGCAAATCCGTGAAATTTAATTTCGACAGCGTTGTGGAAAAAAAACTCATTCGTTCCTCGAAGGATGCGATAGTTCGATAAGAATTCTCTGTCAAAAATGGGACGAGATGAGATTTTTTACCAAGCAGAAGTCTTCTTCCTTTCCCTCTTCTTTTTGGGGAAAAAGAAAGAGAGGAAAAAAAATTTGTCGACACGGTTGAAGATCGATCGCGATGAGAAAACATCGTTCCCGACGCGTACGTTGTACAAACGTAAACGAAATTGGAGGAGTGGATAGTGGAGGAGAGAGAGGAATACGAATAGAACGTGGGAAAAGTAAGTAAGAGAACGGAGTAAGGTCGAATGGAACGACGCGCGATACGGCTCGATTCTAAATTTGGTCGGACCATGGAGAGAAGCGTGGACGGAAAGAGTAGTGGCAGCCACGAAGGGAAAAGCAAGCATGGTGGTGGGGTAAGGTGCACTCGAACAGACCGTTCATTGTCTGCCATGGATCCACTGTATAATACGCCTCGTTCTAATTCCTTTCCTGTTTACGTTGCTTCACGACCACTGTACTGTGTACGCGTGGCACATTTCTTTTTTTTCTTCTCCCCTCCCCTTTTCCTCGATCACCACACGTTTTATATCCTATTCAATCGAATAATTCTCGTTTCAACTGCAATATAAAAAATACGTATAATTAATTAGTGGGATGCGATGTTTCGTATAAATGGAAATAATAATAAAATCCGATTACGTAAATATCGATTTTCTTGGCAAAGGAAGAAACATTGATTAATTCAATTTATTCCTCGCAAGAAATAAAATCCCATTTTCCTAACCTTGACATTTCTCCAACTCCTATTTAAATATCTAAAACACAATGGTATTGCAAAAATTTAATTTCACCGTTGTTATTTATAGCAGAACAGAGCCCCCCCTCTTACCCACACGCTTTACCTAAACATTATCCGATTGCCAGAATCGGAACGTCGGTCGAATAATAATCGCCTGCGCGAAAATAATCCGTGACGTAATATATAATTAATTCACAAGGAAGCAAGCTTCTATCTTAATTGGAGTCACGTGGCGCAAACTTTCCGTCGCTTTTCCAGCCCATTATCGTGATTCATGTTATTCGCTCGGAGATAGCTCAGACATTCGCAGATAAAATTGCACAAGGTCCCCAGATAATCGTCGCCTACTTCAACGTCGTCGTGTTTTCGAAATTTCTTTTTTCCTCCTCCTCCTCCTTCTTTTTCTTTTTTTTTTTTCGACGCGGCTCCAACCAAGGGTTGGACACAATAAGAGAGGAGAACGGGAGAGAAATGTTAACGATTTACAAAGCGACGTCGAACCGCCACGGGTCGTAACTTCGGGGGCCGCAGGAGCGCAGGTGTCGCCGGAAGTCGTTTTACGAGCGAACGGAAACGGTAAATCGGAGCACGGCCTTCGCCGTGGGCCTGAAGGGGGAAACGTGCCTGAGAGAAGAGAGGAAGAGGAACGGTTACTCGGTATAAATTTTCATCGAACACGACATGATTGCGTAATTAATAATGTAAATAACGTTCCATCCTAAGACTCCTCCCCAATTATTGTTATTCAGAGATAAATTTAAGTTTTTCATCGAGATGAAAAATAATATCACTGAAACTGGATATTTTGGTATGTAAGTACGATTTATATCTGAATATAAATGAATGGGAAAAATAATTGTGCAATAGAAGATTATGCTACGATCGCACGATTTATAAATCACGAATATATATATATTCGTGATAAGATTTTTTCTATTATTAATTAATTTCTGTTATCCAATAAAAAAATTGCAGAAAAATTTATACTCTAGAGAGAATATATCTAGATATGATAAAAGATATTTATTTCTGGACCTCTCTCTCCCTCTATCTCTCTCTCTAAAAAGAAAAAAAAGATTCCTCGATACATTATCAACATTAGCCCATATCATTATCGGATCAAAAATTTCTGACGAGATTGGAAGTATTTTCTTATAATTCATTCCCGATAACGGATGCTTGCGCAACAATTTCGCTAACCCAAAAATATAATTTTATCCTACACTTAATAATACCGTTCTCTTATAATCACGATTTAAAAGGCGGTTTATAATTTTCCATTAAATTAAAGAAAAACAACACGTCGGTAATGCACGTCGGTAAATATAAATATTAATCATAATATTTCCTCGTTAAAGCCGTGTAAAAAATTACCACGTGTACGTGGAAAGGAACGTGGATACTAAAAGAGAGAGAGAGAGACAGAAAGAGAGAAAAAGTCGAAGAATCAAAGGAGTATCTGGGATCATTGCAAATTCGTACGTGACCAAGCTCACGTTTACCTAGAAACGTTGAAAAACAGTGTGGTTGCGAGCCACCGCTTTAAAGGATCGGGGCAAGCACGCTCTGCAAGCTCTTGAATAGATTCAATCGTCGGGAGTGTCTTCTCGGAAATACTCGGATGCATTTAAATGCCCCCTCGGTCAAATAAACAGGTCGCCAGTTGAATACCGATCGCCCGCCCCGATATCATTTTTGCATTCGAATCGCCGCCATCATCTTCCGCCACGTCACGTTTTTATCACGCGCGTATTCGACCAATAATTGTTCCAATAATTGCCCGTTTTTTAATTGCATTCGTTCCTTTCGTAACGTTCTTGATCTCCCCGCCCACCAAATCAAATCACCATCGTGATTTTTCACGATATGGAAATTATGCCAAGCTTCTAATTGATTTCTCATTGTTCGCTCTCCAAGGCACACGTTTCCTCGAGTACGTATTTATTTCCTCCAAGATCGAATAGATCTTCTCTAATGCGGTAATACGATTTCGTATCACGTTTCACGATTTGTATCTTTCGAACAATTTCTCCTTCTTCTTTCCAAATGGAATCTGCGTTACGATAAGGTAAGATTAATTAGTGATTGAACTACAATTTGGAACTCATTGTTATATATATAATTTAATTTAGAAAAAAAGATAAAAAACTTCACGGATCATCACTCTTCACGTAATGAAATTTTCTAAATCTATATAATCCATTTATATATTTACCTATTCTAAAACTCATTAAATCAAAAAAAAAAAAAAAGAAGAAAAAACAAAACGAGGCATCTCATTTTACATTCATCGCGAGCAAACCTACTCGAAAGAGTGATTCAACAAACAGAGAGAGAGAGAGAGAAGCATATACATCTTAACCTTGATCACCGAACAAATGTGCTAATATTGATGTAGCGCGGCAAGAGACGTGAAATAATTGCATCGGTTGGCGATACCGGAAAGAAAAAAAAGAAAAAAAGCGATGCCACACGTCACACACGTTCGTGGGACGAATAGAGAAGTAGTCCGCGCGGTGAGTAATCGATAATGCCAACGGACAATGGACAATATAATTACAGACAGTGAGAGGAGTTGCCGCCTATGATCGATCTATAATCTCTCGTAAAAAGCTTCAAGGACGATGCCCCGAAGCGTTTCGCGGGTCTTTGCCAAGGACACGGATCGCTTGTCCATCTTTGAACGGGATTGCATCATAATCCTCCCTTCCCCTCCCTTCACACAATCTTGTCGACGCGGTGTCTGTAAGTATCGTAAAAAAATGCGGAAAAATACCACGAGCCGGTAACGATTTTTCATTGGAAAAAGGCGGAATGACACGTTCGAGAATGGAAGAATTCTCGTGCAAATCGATTTCGGTAATTGCACTCGAAGTGCTTTTATCACCAATGTTACGAGAAAGAAGAAAATCAAGAAACTTCGGGGATGCCGATAATCCGATTTTCAAGGTCCTCAAAATTTTTTGGCTCACTTTCGAAAATTGAGAACAATTTACAAGAGGATTCGAATAGTTGGACACGATTTCGTGTACGAGCGGAAAGGGAGATGCTCAAAAAATTATTAATATTCTGGGAAACGTGGGTATCCCCCAAACTCTGTCCCGAGAAAAATTGCCAAGCGGGAAAGAGAATCGAGGAAGAGGATTGGGAATTGGAAGAGGAGAGGTTCCTAGGAGCTCGCTGCTAGCAGGAATCCGGGTGATCACGGTAGAAAGCGTAAATAGCCCGGGCCGAGATAAAATGAAAAACAAACGTCCCGTTTGACGTAACGCCACGTGGTGTATACGCATACACGCGTACACGCGTACACGTGGTGTTTGTGTGAAAAGAAACGGGGTTCACAGAAACGAAATTTACGAGGGCCGAGGAGATCTGCTCGAGGAGAGACATGTGCGTACACGGGAGCTTTCTTTCGAGGGAGGAGGAGGAGGAGGAATGGGAGAGGAGGGTGGGAAAAAACGTGGGAGCAACTGTCGGCACCACGCGTGTGTATACGTACACACGTTTACGCGTGTGCACAGTGTGTTAGAGGTCTCTCTCTCTATGCGGAGAGACAAAAGAACTCGCGGGGATACGACGACGACGACATCGTTAAAGAACGTCGCCGGGGGGAAAAAATAACCAGCTGACGGTACAATAAACTGAAAATGTCCGTACGAATGCAGCACGATCATTAAATTCATGGAAAAACAAATAAATGCGTTCTACGAAACTTGTCTCTCCAACCCATTATTTATTCATAGTGGCGTTAGTTTCGAGTTTACCGTCCAATTACCGAAGCCATACTTCTTCCATTGTAAATTACTTTTTTTAACGTTCTTCTTTACGTTCCTATTTTTTTTTTCTTTCTTCCTTTTTTTTTTGTTATTTTGCACGTTACACGTGCGTTATATATATTACGTTATTGTGTAAACGTCTTGGGTTATTTCCGAAAGAAAAGACTTAACGGGAAGTTGTAGTTTAAGACAGCGGAGATAAGACATTTTTGAATTAAAACTAATTATTCCCTACTTAACGGTATTTTTCGTCGATAAGGACGAAGTAAAAGCGGGGGGGAAAAAAAGAAAAAAAGGAAAAAAGGAAAACGTCTTTATTAACGTGATGATAAACGTCATCGTGCAGGCAAAGTGTTTGGCCGTCAACGCAAATCTCATTGTATACCGATTTATCACGATATCTGCATAAACATGCAATTTCAATCGGAAATGAGAAGGCTAGATTTTAATAAACACTCTGATGAAATTTTTCGTCGATTTACATGTATAACCCGTGTAATCAATATTTCCACTATAGATATGGCGAGGGTGGGAGGGGGGGAGGCGCGATTCTTGCACAATTCCTCTTGTTTTTCGACTTCGTTCGCATTTGGAACTAGATAAGAACTACACATGACGACGATTTTTGCCTCGACCGTTCCCTGCAGTTACGTACATGTGTATACGTGTATATATACATGTATATATGCATATATACGATCGGTCACGATGTAACTGGGAAAAATGAAATATTTCATGCGACGATAAAACGCTTGAAAGCTTATATATATATACATATACATATATAGATGCACGTGTGCGTTTCATTTGCATTTATACAAATCCTATTCAAGCGCCGTCGTTTTGTATTCGTACGCGTAGCACGTTGAAAAAGCATCGCGTTTCCCTTATTATTCGACTACTATGAAAAACCTGTCTCCCTTTGAATCAGATTAGATAACTACGATTCGACACGATCCCACGAAACGATTCACGAAAAAGTTGGTTACGTTTCCGAGTTTTTCTCGAGCTTCTAAAATCGATCGACAAATATTTGAAATTGTGCGAATATAACCGTGAAAAAAAAATGAAAAACGAAAAATCATGATCATCTATTCGTTGCTATGTTAATTTCGATGTTATTCTAATGTTAATGTTAATTGTGAATAATGGCCAATAATTTTAATATTTTTACCAAATATCGTAAGAATATGACGGTTTTTATGGAGCAGGCTAAAGTATGGTAAATTGCAACTTTTACTAAGAATAAAGCAAACGTGTTTTCAATGACCCCGATTCTTCATATTTTTTTTCCCCTCCCTACGTGTAGGAAAATATCGGTGCTGAATTACACCGCCGCTGCCGTGATATTTCTAGTGTGGATGTGCGATTGGAAACCAGTATGCAAACGTATTCCCTATTATGGTAGTAAATATGAAACGGGATCGCCTCGAAAATATTCGCATTATTAGGAATACAATGTGTTACGTAATGTCTTATTCTTAGTTACCAGTAGTTACAAATTTCCAAAAGAAATTAATGAAAAACGTGTTTAAATCATTTTGTAAAATTCAATAAATCATTGTATAACGTTATACGATTTATTTGAGGCATTGTTAAATAAATATTCGAATAAAAAAAAAGAACTCGCCCGAACAGGGACTCGAACCCTGGACCCTCAGATTAAAAGTCTGATGCTCTACCGACTGAGCTATCCGGGCGATGAAAGAATATGCCCTTCTAGCCTGTTATAACCTACACTATTCCGGCTTCGTTCGAAATAAACGGGCACGTAAAGGAAAAAAAGATAACTCGCCCGAACAGGGACTCGAACCCTGGACCCTCAGATTAAAAGTCTGATGCTCTACCGACTGAGCTATCCAGGCGATGGAAACTAATTCTCCCATAATGCAACCAATGCTTCGTGACAAACTTTTACAACGACAATTTCTTTTTAAACAATCGTGAATTTTTCATAAACTTTTTTTCAACGAAGAATTAAATTCTTCTCTTCGTTATTTTTTTTTTTCTAACCAATAATATTCTTTCGTGCGAAATAATAACGTATGCATTGATCGTTCGTCGTTCGGTAAAATGATAATTTTAAAAATTATAATTAAATAGTGAATCAACGTTAAACGTGAATCAGTATTTATAGTATCCTAGTTTATCACGATACATTGATCGATGCTATAACCTTCGACTTGCACGAACCGCTATGAATATATAACAAAAAGAAAAAGAAATAAAGTGGAGAAATAAAGTCTGATGTCGGCAATCGAGGGCCCGAGGTTCACGATTTTTTAACCCACGTAATCATCGATGATGAACTATTAATCCAGTTGAAGCTAGAGGCGTGCTAATTACGGCTTAATCGTGGCATGATATTAAACACGCCTCGTTGAATTTTATCTTTTCTTTCGCATATTGATAACGAAGAATTGAGCCGGGAATCGAGACAGCTGCGAACATGTTTTTTTAATAAACATCAAATTCTTTTGCGAGAATTCGGCTATTTGTATCGAGAATTAATCGCCTACGGGTTCTTCCATTATTGTATCAATTTTTTTTTTATTCAAAAATAAAAATCTCTATTGAGAAATAATTTAATTATTTCATCGTAATCTCATTATCGATATTAGAATTATTAAAACTGTCAAAATGATGGATTTCGGATTTTTTTTTTTTTTTTTACTTTACAAAAAAGATTATATTCAAAAATATGTTTTGAATATATAATGAAAATATAATATAATGAATATATAATGAAAAAAAAATAAGGAAAATAGATGAGCTTACTCTAATCTTGAAAAGATCTAAGAAAATTACTACGTATCTGTGTAATTTAACAATTTTATTATGTAAATCAGAAAATTAATTTTATTTTTTTTTTTTTCGAGATCATAAAACGAAATAAAATTATTTCTCCAAGCATTTCTTCTTCTTTGTTTTTACTGAATTTTATAAAATTCGATATAAAATATATGATTTCTTGTCGTGTACAATATTTTCTCTTTGAACAATTAGGCTCTCGTCCAAATAACAAATATACAAATATTGCTACTTTTTACTACATCCAATTTTTTAAAAATATTCAAGATGGCCGAATATTTTGACAATCAAATTATGACGAAAATGTTACTAAAAAAAAAAATCCTTTTCAAAAATTTAAAAGCTTTCGATAAACCTCTCTTTTTTTTTTAATTTTCTTCGAGATTAATATTATATTTTCCATTTTGTTTATACGCCAACAACAAATTGATTCGATTAAGAGAAAAAATCTCGTTCCACTGAAAAGACTTATTAATCTTTTCAAGCTTCAAGATTAAAAGTATTCTAATTATAATACATTATTAACATTCCACGACGAATACCAGGACGAAATCAAATGGAGAAAAATGAGACACAGCCTTGACACGAGAGGAGCACAGCCCGTGTTGTTTCACTAACGAGAATCGGGATTATCGTCGACTAATTAATTATCCACGGCTTTAACTTGGAAGACATTTTTCCACGAATCCTCAAATCCAATTTTTCCGTAATATCTCTCTGCCCTCTGCACCATCGCTGTTTCGCAATTCTCTTTAATCGCCTTTTATAACTTCATGATTCCTAGCAAATTGGTCTCTCGTGAAAATATCTTTTCACTCGTTCCTCGGCTAATTATCGTTGCCCTCGTATCCAACGTTTACGTCTTTTTCGCTTGCTAGAAGAAATTCCAATGCGTATAATTCGTCGAATAATTCACGCTGATAACTATACGAAAAATATCTCGATAGCAAAACTACGTAAGTAGGGTAAACTGAGGAGAAATACGCGATACGTTAACGTCTTGTTATAATACGATCATAATTAAATTCCTATTATTATACTTCCATAGATATTCGAAAATTAATACTTCGAAAAATAAGATCTAATTTCTTTTTTCAATTTTAAAATTTTCCTCAAATGTTAAAAATGAACACGCGTTGAAATTTTGAATTTTGATTTACATTATCCCAAATTACCATCCCAAAGTTTCGTTAAAAATAAAAAAAACCGTATCATTGTATAACGCGAACAAGAATGAAACCTCTACAATTTCGAAGATTTTATTTTTTTTTTTACCTTCTCCCTTGAGATTCGAGTTACTTCAATCGTATTAGAACTGGCTACCGTCGTTTCCTAATAAAAGCAAAACGAAACAACAGGGGGAGAAAGAGAGAGTAGTACATCCGGCACGACTCGACCCAATATGTTGTTCCCTGTAATTGACTTTGTTCGGCCGGAGCCAGTCGGTTAGGTTCGAAACCAACGCCTTTCTTTTTAAAATCTCTTTTCGTCGTTTTTTCCTTTTTTTTTTTTACCAAGCATCGATCGCGTCTCGATGAACGATCACTTTGCAAAAACGAGTTTCGCCATTGGCCAGGGCTTTGTGACAAAGTCCACGGGGCCGATCATCCGGGAAAACGCGTCACGGTTCACGCGACACCGTGGCACGGATTACTTCGATCCGATTTTCCAGATCCACGATTCGATCGAGATCGAGGGGATCGAATCATTGTGGATGGAACGTTAGGCGAACGTTCGGAGTCATCGTCCAGCGAACGAGGAGGTCTCTCTCTCTCTCTGTCTCTCTTTCTCTCTGTCTCTCTTGGCTTCGAGCCACTGACTTCCCGATGTGTCAAGCTCTCAATATTAGAAGTTAGGCGGGCCACCTTTGTTCGGTAATCACTTCTCTTGGAACATGGTTTCCTAAGAGTTTCGAGAAAGAAACTTTTGAGCGAAATTGTGGTTAAAAGCGAATT
The DNA here is from genome assembly GCF_003254395.2 of Apis mellifera. Classification (NCBI taxonomy): domain Eukaryota; kingdom Metazoa; phylum Arthropoda; class Insecta; order Hymenoptera; family Apidae; genus Apis; species Apis mellifera. Next base: position 4,698,624 of record NC_037641.1, read on the forward strand.
TAAAATAGAACTTTGAAATGGAAAATGAGCGAGTGTATTATTATGGAATATTAGGATGAAGTTTTGAGAAAAGTCTTTCTATGTAAAAGATTAAATAATTCGAAAATTTTCGAATAAAATTTGAAATTTTACTCCATCTATTAATACAAAGCTATATTTAAAAAAAAAGCTTTGAAGATTTATTACACTAAAAAAAAAAAATTGGTCTCTATACAATCGATTATGCTCCATACACACGCTCAAAGTTTCATTAAAAGCAACAATTTGATCGTTGATTTTAATGGCTTGTTAAATTGAAAACAAGAGACGAAAAATTTTATGACTAATCGTACCTCTCACTTTAGAAATTTTTCGGAATTTTTTTTTTTAATTTAAATTATACGAAGCCAATTAAAAGTGTGCACAAGGAAATCGCGCGATGAAAATTTTCTTACGCTACTTTTTTTAAATACTTTTTCAAATCCTTGGCCATAATAATTCCCTTCATATTTCTTTTTCAATTTCACAAAATTCTATTTAAGGCAAATTCCCAATTTACGAAACTGTCGAGAATTAATTAATTCGAAGAAAAATCTGGGAGGATCAGATCTGTATTTAATTCAACAAGGTATTATTAATTTATTAAACTGTGTCACTGTTGCAAAATAAATGAATTCTTCATTTATTAAATAATTATATACCACGTGTGCGCAAGGCCTTTCCCCTTTTTTTCCCCCAAATTCTTCGTAAAATATGAAACGTTATTACGTTATTCACGTGCAAATGGACTCTTATTGATTGAATGAAAAATCATGGACCGGTGGAGATAATTAAAACCGTTATTGCATAAACAACTTGGCCATATAAATTTGCTTATCTTGAACAGGTTCGCGCAAATGGAATTTACCATATTTTCGAATATAAACAGTTTAACAGTTTCTTGTTACTTTCTCTGTAAAAAAGAAAAAGAAATTAGAACCTCTTCTTTTTGCACTCGCAAGAAAAATATTAACTCGATTAATTCTTCTTTTTATCCCCTTTGTATATACAATTAATACTCCATGTAAATCACTTTTTCTTTCTTTTTTTTTTTTCGTAAACGTTAAACGCTGGTTATACAATCTCTCCTATTATAAAAATTTTAAGCGTTTTTGTACAAAAAAAAAACTTCTGCGATATAAAATACGCGTAAAATAATTGCCGATTAAATATATAAATTCTTTTTTTCTCTCTACACACATCCATTCCCAAGATTATTAAATTTCTCTCCTATATTCCCAACTATCCTTTAAAAATTAAATATAAAAAAAAAACGTTGCGTCGTTCGCACACGCGTTATCAAATTTACCAAACACAATATTGCAATTATCTTTTATAACAATTCTATGTTAATTAAATAACAAGCGTAATAACAAATTTAATTACGCGATCTTTCTCTTCTTTTTCTTTTTTTTCTTTCTTCCCCCAATCTGAATCACGCGGTTCGTTAAAAAAAACTAAGCCTCTATTTTAAAATTCAATCGATCGAATAATTTTCTCAAATCAAATAATTTAAATAAATTTCTACAATCGTGATTTCGACGCGTCCCCCGTGAATCGTCGCGATCGACTAAGTAATAATAATAACAGCGGAGCGAGCGTGGCGCGTACAATGTTATGTTTATATATTGGGATTATAATATCGTTAATTACGTAGTTCTCGTTATCCTTCTCGTTTGCCTTTTAAATAATAACACATGGAAGGCGCGCGATCGTTAATTTATTACCGTATACACACCAAGTCTATTAATCACTGAGAAGGAGAGAACGACTCGTTCGCGGAAACGACGTATCAATCGTCGAAGGAGAGTGGTGTTTTTTCCATCGTATACGTGGATCTGAACACGTTCGTAATGATCGATGCACGACTTTTTCAACTTTTTCGGTTTAAACGTATCGAAGGAATTTTCGTGAAATGGATGTGTATTAATAGTTTCGTACTATTAGGAAAAAGAAAGGAAAGAATAAAAATTTACAATTCTTCGAGAGGCAAACAACAAATAGAAAAAGTCGATATGTAAAAATATCGATCGAGGCTTATTATTTATCGAGTTGACGAGCAATTGAAGCGAGATCGAAGCGAGATCAAGAGGAAAAAGAGCGAGATCTGCATTCTGCGAATTTAAAAAATTCTAATACGATGAATAAGCCTTAAAATTTATTTCTACATACTTGATTTTTGCATTCATTTCGATGCAAATATCAATATATTAATATTCTGTATATAAAATATGATTGTAAAAAGTATTTGTACATTATTGTTTCATTTATATTATATCATTTACGCCTTTCTTTAATTATCTAAACCTGTTAAATTTCATCAATCTACTTTATTCCAATTCCTTAATAAATTCACCCCGAGAAAGAAAAAAGAAAAGCTCGATTCGAACATTTCTCGAAACCGATACCGATACTGCCAATACTTTTATATTCGTCTAACTTTATATAATTTGAACTTGTCAGTCACAAATAGGTATAAGAAAGAAGAGAAAGCGGAACACTTCGTGCAAGACGTGTTTTATAACACTTGCAGTCATTTATCTTAATTTTTCGACATTTTTATTTATTTTCCTTTTCTTTTTTTTTTTTTCACACTCTAAGTAATCTAGATTAATTTTACCTCTTCTAAAATTTCAATCGTAAAACCAACCAACCAACCAACCCTCTTCGACAACCGATTAATCCAACTTTTGCCCAACGATCTCACGTATCGAATCTAATAGATATCTTCTTAAATTCAACGTATATTTCTACATCTATCTATCGATTCCAATATTAATAATAATAATATACGTTAATTTTATTTAAAAAAATCTCCAAACCAACGATCTCAAACACGTACGAATCTAATGGATATCTTCTTAATTCAACGTGTATTTCTATATCTATCTATTAGTTAGATTAATCTAACTTTTGCCCAACGATCTCAAACACGCGTATCGAATCTAATGGATATCTTCTTAAATTCAACGTGTATTTCTACAGATCTATCGATTCCAATAATAATAATAATATAAATTAATTATATTTAAAAAATCTCCAAACCAACGATCTCAAACACGTGTATCGAATCTAATGGATATCTTCTTAAATCCAACGTATATTTCTACATCTATCTATCGATTCCAATATTAATAATAATAATAATATACGTTAATCATATTTAAAAAAATCTCCAAACCAACGATCTCAAACACGTGTATCGAATCTAATGGATATCTTCTTAAATCCAACGTATATTTCTACATCTATCTATCGATTCCAATATTAATAATAATAATAATATACGTTAATCATATTTAAAAAAATCTCCAAACCAACGATCTCAAACACGTGTATCGAATCTAATGGATATCTTCTTAAATTCAACGTGTATTTCTACATCTATCTATCGATTCCAATATTAATAATAATAATAATATACGTTAATCATATTTAAAAAATCTCCGTAATCTATATTAATTTTACCTCTTCTAAAATTTCAATCGTGAAACCAACCAACCCGCTTGGACAATCGATTAATCCAACTTTTGCCCAACGATCTCAAACACGCGTATCGAATCTAATGGATATCTTTTTAAATCCAACGTATATTTCTACAGATCTATCGATTCCAATAATAATAATAATAATATAAATTAATTATATTTAAAAAATCTCCAAACCAACGATCTCAAACACGCGTATCGAATCTAATGGATATCTTCTTAATTCAACGTGTATTTCTACATCTATCTATTAGTTAGATTAATCCAACTCTTGTCCATGGTCTCATGTATCGAATCTAATAGATATCTTCTTAAATCCAACGTATATTTCTACAGATCTATTCCAATAATAATAATAATAATAATAATAATATAAATTAATTATATTTAAAAAAATCTCCAAACCAACGATCTCAAACACGCGTATCGAATCTAATGGATATCTTCTTAATTCAACATATATTCTACATATATTTCTACATCTATCTATTAGTTAGATTAATCCAACTCTTGTCCACGGTCTCATGTATCGAATCTAATGGATATCTTCTTAAATCCAACATATATTTCTACAGATCTATCGATTCCAATAATAATAATAATAATAATAATAATAATATACGTTAATTATATTTAAAAAAAAAAGAACGATATGATAACATTAATCCTGGTCGAAAATCCTGGGAAATAATCTGCCATGGATCGCGGTACAATTCACCCTTATACTACAACGCCTACTATTTACACGACATCTCATCGCGGGCTTATCTCATCGCGGATCGTATCGAAGATCCATTAGAAGCTCGTAAATACATGTGCGCATATGCGCGCACGTCGGAAAGCACGGTGATTAACCCAGAAAACCCGATGATCGTACATCGACCTGCGAGTGTACTCGCGGCGAGAGAGCAAGATACAGAGAGGAAGAAGGGGGAGCAGCCTGTTTCTAAGAATCTCAACGTGCTAGCAACCATCCCTTGGATGCTTGCCAAGCATCGGCCTATCGCAAATATAGGCGGTTAATGCTCGCCTCACACCGAATCTCCTCTCCCTCTCCCTGTTTCTCAAGGAAATTCATTGCTCCAAGACATCCACCAAGGCGTCCCCTTTGATCCGCGGCGGATGGTGCGTCGTTCTTTGATGTTGTTTTCGATATAACAATAAAAAGAGGGGGGGGAAAAAAAAGAGCGTCGATGATAATGTCAAAGAACCGAGGTTCGTGATAAGGCATCGTCGTTATCAATCGTTTTTTAATACCTTCTCTTTTAAGGTAAAGATCTACTATCGTCCAATGGTATTGTTTGTCGAGAGATAAAAGAATAAACAACGATTAGGCTCGTTTGATCAATTAAATCCTTGAATAAGCTTAGAAATATTGGTACAACGATTTCTTTGATCGGGTCGTTTCGGCGTCTTTACGGCCTTATCAGATACGTTTGCAGGGTGTATTTAACTGTTAATTGTTCGAAATATTTTTCCTCAAGATATTCGATTCCCAAGAGAAAGCGTGCTCGTGTTGGCAAGGTGGCCCGGCTAGCTCAGTCGGTAGAGCATGAGACTCTTAATCTCAGGGTCGTGGGTTCGAGCCCCACGTTGGGCGACGCCAAATTTCTTTTTTTTCTCTTTAAAAATATCGAAAAATCACGCAACATCGAGATACGCAAGACTGAAGCTTTCAATTCCATCGATAGATCCCAGATAACTTTGATCTTCTCGCTCAAGATTAATTTTCCGAATATATTTTAATATTTTCTATAAAAATTCGACGTCGAAATCATCGACTTATATATTTCATAAATTTGTATACGTATTTGACTCCTGTTTTACTTTATTCATATCTCGATAAAAATGGGTTCTGTCCACGAATCGAACCGTCTCGGTAATTTTCCCGAGATCTGAAACAGGAAGCCGATGTAATGTGAATAACAAAAATCATCGTAATCTTATCAGAATCGAGAGGCACGCGAAGGTAACGATTCTCACATGTTTGGTTCGAAGAGAGAGAGAGAGAGAAAAAAGGCACACCTGACACATCAGCAGCGTGACAAATCCGATTTCGTCCGATCGAAATAACCAGACGCGATGGCGTGATGTAACACGTTCGTGCGTTACATACGAGATCAGAACGTTTCTTCGAACGCGTCAGATTCGTGGGATCCTTTAATGGATCTCCCTTGATCCTCCGTGCTTGCCTAATATTATCTAAGAAATTGGATAATAAATCCTATTTACCAATTAAGGAAGTTTTGTCGTTTCTCTTCTACGAGAGAGAGAAAAATATACAATAACACATCCATTTGTTAAAACACACTTGTGTAATTCTGACGGACGAATAATTTTCTTTCTCCATTCTGCTTAATAGTAAGCTATCAATTCCGAGGAATTCCAACTAAGAAAGTCTTCCGTCAGTTTATGAAAAATAATTTGTTCGTAAAATTTGTGCAAATTCACTGTATTATAAAAAGTGAATTGATCTCCCCACTCTTTGATTATTTTCAAAGAATATCGTAATAATAATTAACCGAGGAAATTCTTTTTCACGAAAATTGAAAATTTACCGCGTAAAATAAATCAACGTTAATAAAACTCGTAATAATCCACAAAACGGCTGCGAACGATCGAGAATTAAGATTATATCCGTGATGAATTATACTTGGAACGTTGCACGAATGTCACAATGGATAAAAAATTTTCCTTCCACTCTCATTCTCCCGGACAATTTCTTCGGACAATTATTATATACACGAAATTACGATCTCTTCTATTTATCATCTACGATACGTCATTGCATATCATTACAATATCACGATTTCTCTCGAAAGAGATCTCTCACGCCTATACGCAACTATCAGAAACATCCGATTTACATCATCCCCCTTCGTTCTTTTATATCCAATCAAAAAAAAAAGAAAAAGAAAAATCTTCCATTCGAAACGCTCTCTCGCGAGCACGAACGCGAATTAAAATTTAAAATCAATCTTCCTTCCGCGTTTCCTCCCTTCCATCTACCAAAAAAAAGAAAGAAAGAACAACGAATCTATCTTGATTATTCGGTGTAAAGATTCTCCTTCTCCCCAAAAGAAGGGAGAGGCAGAAAGAAAAGAAAGAAGCGAAGAGTTCAGGACAGGTGCGCAGAGCCTGAGGTGAGGAATCTTTGGAGGGAAGAGGAGGAGGAGGAGGTGGAAAGAAGAAAGATGGAAAGAGGGGAATGTTGAATAGGAGGTGAGATCGAAACGGTGCGGAATAGAAGGCCGGGGTGCCAGGTGTTTCGGAAAGTTATTTTTGATTGCAGTTCCGATGCAGAGGGGGATAGGGCTGGTCCACGGAGTCGTGTATTTTTAGGTGGTGCACGGCATGCGGCACACCACCGCAACGTTTTCGACACGACCCGAAATAAAGTGTTTATCGAACTCGACTCGCTAGAGAGAGAGAGAGAGAGAGTGTGTGTGTGTGTGTGTGTGTGTGTGAGGATCGTAATCAACAGCCTCTCGCGTCCCTGGCCGGCGAAAGTAGATCGGTTTACGGTATCGTGTAGGGAGACAATGCGTAATTAATAGCCCGTGACTCTTTCCGCTTCCTATCCACGCTCCTCCGATGTGCAACAACACGTACTTGGATCTGATTGAAATCGATATTCCACCATCAAGTATTTAATGTATTATAAAATTAGATGAATTGCGTGCATCTGGATTGGATAGTAATGTGATGCATCTAAGGGAGAAAGGTTGAGTTAATTGCTGACTCTCGCTACTGTGCTCGTTGCATAACTTACGTTTCTTTGTACTCTCGTTTATTTCCTTATATCTCGAAAATTTGTTGTATATGTTTCGAATACTTTGTATCCCAAATGCATCACAAGTATCTGTAATTTTCTTAAAATTGGAAATAGAAAAGGTGGACGAAAGAAGAAATTCTAGAGCGTGGTGTGATTCTTATAAATATGAAATCGTATGATTAATTAGCCTAGAGAAGAATGCGTAGAACGGAAAATAAAATTCTACGATATTTTTTTCTTTTTTTTATTAAGATATACCGGTTTTTAAAGAGATTTTTTTCACGAATATTTAGACAAGAAATAGGGTGTTCGAGATATTCCACGATCAGATTTTGTACAAGTTTCGAAAAAACGGAGCGATCACTTACCCCACACGTGCTAATTCGCCAACATTTTTGTTCATCCAAGCGTTTAAATTCTAAACGTGTATATTTATATTTTTGTATATATTTATACCTGTATATTCCTCATCAATAAAACATCTAAACTCCACGTAATGGCCACCTCCAACGCTATCACGTGTAATCAAGCATCGATTCCGAGGGTACAACTAACTGGTGTAAAATTATCCTTAAAAATGGCATAATTAGATATCGCGGTTAATAATCGTATTAGACGACCTTACGTATAAATCGAAAGAGTCTGGAAAAATACATTTTTGTACAATTTTTACAAACTTACGAAAGAAAACGTGTTCGTTCAACTCGATAATGAACTAAGAATATGTGGAATTATGTATCTGGGTCATAGTGCTCGCGCCAGTATATAAATAATTAATTCTATATAACATTTGCAAAATTATTTTACCTCGTGTGCATTTCGTAATTTTTTTGTTACGATATAAAAATAGCTTTTCTTTTTTCAACGTTTTTCCTAGAGAAATTAATGCGTAGTAGTACGAGAGATCATTCTATCATCTCTGCTAATTGAAATATATATATATACATACATCTCAATTTGTTTAAATTATATTTTACAATCCATTCTTTTCTCTCTCTCTCTCTCTCTCTGTTTAAGTATTTCTCGAAAAACTTGTCTTGCGCAAATAAAAAACGATAAGAAAAATTGAAAAGGAAAAGATAAAGTAACGACAGATATGAATAATAACGTAAGATATTCATTCGCGTAAAGATATACCTAACTAATGTACGTAATACGAAAAAATATTTGTTTGCCCCGATCCCACAATATCCACAATCTAATCGCTAACTCTTACAGCGCCGAAACGGCAAACACCAATTCGGATTCCTCGATTGACGGAGCGAGACGAGAATTATAACCACTGTTTACAGAGAGGCATAATAAACGCACAGATAAAAAGTGGGCTCTTGGGAAGAGAGAAGAAAAATTTCACGCACGTGTCACGAACGGTCGGAAGGGAGATAGACGTATAACGAAAAACGATCCTCGCTAAACGACTTTATCTACGATTTATCGCGGATCGAGAAGAATTCACGGGTGGTGGGAGTCGATGAAAGTAGTTGCCACGGGGTCGACACGTGATAATGCCAACCCATGGGCTTCGAGGAACGCACGTGTTCAAAGAGGAATGGCGAAAATGCCGCTCCAAAGTGGCCACGACGACACGGATGCCGTTTTGTAAACGCGTCCGGGTACACAGCTATTTTCCGACTGTCCTAATTCCAACGTGAGACTGTTTGCCGGCAGATTTTCATGGGTTCGAAACGGAAAACAATTACTTCGGCCGGATTACGCTTCTCTCGGGGGAGAGGAGAAAACATTATTGTTATCAGATTGGTTGCTTCGATAACGTGGAAATGCCATTCTTTCTGACGCTATATTTTGTAAGATCGATATTAAATAATATTAATAAAAAATATTTAATCATACGTTATATTTATTTAGCGTGGTAATAATTAATTTTCATTAAAAATATTCATCAAATTAATGTTCAAATAACAACCTAATATAATTTACATTCACAGTTTAGTTTCTATATCGACGTGTTTACTCTAACGTACGTCACAACAACTAACGTAACTAACACATTAATTTTTGCATCAGAAAGATACCGACTTGTTCCAATTGTTACATAATATAATCAAACCAAGGGAACCAACTTCTCAAGTTTCTTTTCGTTCCCAATAATTAATCAACACGGTCACGCAGCAACCGGAGGATCAAGTTTGGCATCCGTCCATCCTATCGAGATATTATTATTATTATTATTGTTTCTTACTTTAACAAATTCACAAGATGTTGGAATTCGCGTGTGACGCAACGCCATGAATTCCAATATACATTAAAAAAAAAGAAGAAAAAGCAAACGTGTGCGCAACAATACGCAATGTTTTCGAGTTTCCCATTTGTATCAACTTGTTTGAAAACAAGTTGAATAACACGTAATAACGCAACAGGCTACTTACTTACTTACACGAGGAAAAATAACGTTCACGTTAGAGAGGCCGAGATTTATCTACGCGACTGAATGACGCGTAAAATTTCTGGTATTTGTGTTGAATAGGACGGGGGAGGCTGAAAATAGTTGGCTCTGTTATTTCAATAAGTTCTGCACAACACGCACAACGTTCGGTCACCGATGGTAACGAGGCTTTCCGCGATCCTGTTGTTGGATGGACTCCATTGTCGCGTATATTCAACCGACTGTGAAAATGGCCCCCCTAAAATATTGCAAAAGGCACGTTTCCAATGCGTACGCGCGTACTTCGAAAAACATTGCGCACAGCACACACACGGATAACGGATGTAATAATAATAGAGACGAGAAAATTGATCGACTTTCGGCTACGTGTTTTTACTACGCGCAAGGGTGGTAAGAGGGTGCACCGAGTTTACAGTCATTTTACTTAATCGCAGTGGGCTAGGTAGAAATAACGGTCACTGAGACGTCAAAGTTTCAATTTGTGCACGGGACAAATCTTTCTTAGATGGAATAATCCTAAGTGGAATGAAAATTGAGATTAATCGTTTGTTTATTCTTTTTTCTTTTGGATGGATTTTTTTAACGATCCTTTTATTCGATCTCTTGTAATTTTCAAGGGGTGAATAATAAAATGAAATATCAGCCAGACCAAGCCTGGAAGAAAGAAGAGAGAAAGGAAAATATATATTCTCCTCTCAAAAAAGAAAAAAAAAGAAACAAGCTCATCGATACACAATTCGAGCTTAACAGCACACACTCGAAATGGCATTGCACGCAATCGGAAATTCGATTAGCCGTTATACGGTCGCGTATGAATCATCGGCCAACGTTACAGCCGTTTCACGCTCTTCTAATCGCGACTGTAAAACGAAACGCCGAAGAGAGGAATAAAAAAAGAAAGAAAAAAAAAAAAAATGAAAGGAAAAATCGAGCGGTCAGCGACGAATGACTCACATGAGCCACCACTCTTCTTCGTTGCAACGTTATTTCAGTGTCGACCGAGCGAAATGATAGGAGTGAAAGTGTAAGTGTACACGCTGTTAACACGATGCATATCGCCTGATGCAATTGTTAATTAACCAAAATCGACCGACACGCTTCGGCCGCTTTGGCCGAGGAAAAAAAAATTTTGTCTGAGTCACTTTTTTTAATGGAGAAAAGGGGAAGGGGAAAAAGCCGATATTCGACCGATTTTTATGATCGTTTGACCCGCGTGTTCACGATTGGACGAGTTATCGTGGACGATACGGATCGTTAATTAAGATAGATGGTAAGGATAATGTGAAGAATTCGTAAAATCTAATTCTAATCTCTAATTGCTTATATCTTGATTCGATGTATAGATATTAATTTCTTCCGCGATTTTTTTCTTTTTCTTTTTCTTTTTTTTGCCACGTGTCCAAGTGATTTTTGAGACGAAGGATCAGTATGTGTAGTGGAAATTTTTAATTTCTAGCTCGGATTGATTTTACGATCGATGATTTTGATGACGCTTCTACAATCGATCGAATTTTCGTGGAATTTTAAAATTTCTTCAACACGCGGTAGAAAAATTACATTTTCATTGGGCAGGTAATTTTCTCCAAAAAATGTACGTACAATGGAGGAGCTGATTAATTAATCGGGTCATGCCAAGAAGCATTGTCTTCGGCTGTCCTTCCTCACTTTAAGAAACAAGTTCGTCAATGGCGAAATTTGTTTACTTTGATTTTGTTGGCAATCCGAGGTAAATTGTTGGCTAAGGCTAAGATCGAGTACTCGGAAATTAGCACTATTTTAACCGTAAATGTTCGATTTCGCCCATGCAACTTTTGTCGTCCACCTTGTTTTCGTTCTTCGTGTGTTTAGAGGAATGACGTCAAGGGAGCGAATAACGGGATCCATTTAAACAATCTAAAACTCATCTTGCTTCGAGTCAACATTTCGAACGTAATGTTGATAATAATTCTTCGAGTGTCTTCACAAGATTCGTTGCCTATATATTAACACAATTATCGAATCTATTTGACGAATTTCAGATTTAAATAAAAGAAAAATTCGATCCCTTTCGTCGTATTATATTTTCATTAATCATTCACGCGAAGAATGAAATATATCATAATTTTATTTTCGTTATCCGAGAATCGATCAAAATTTGTGTTATCGCAAATGATAGGATTTATTAGAAGACGATTTCTTTTAAGATTATTTTTTTTCGTTGCCTATATATTAACACAATTATCGAATCTATTTGACGAATTTCAGATTTAAATAAAAGAAAAATTCGATCCCTTTCGTCGTATTATATTTTCATTAATCATTCACGCGAAGAATGAAATATATCATAATTTTATTTTCGTTATCCGAGAATCGATCAAAATTTGTGTTATCGCAAATGATAGGATTTATTAGAAGACGATTTCTTTTAAGATTATTTTTTTGCGTTGTAACCTTACTTTTCCACGTATGCATATACGTGAATTCAAAAACTACTCAAAAACAAATATTCTCCTTATCTAAAAAAAAAAAAAAAACGACATGGTAATAAAAACATTTCGTTAAAAATAAGCAACTATTAACCGATAGGTTAAAAGGAATTACGCGTACAACATTTTTCCCAAAAGAGTTTCAAGAATCATTTATATTACAATTCCATCAATTCTTTTTTCCTTTATATATAATCTTCGAAATTCTATCAAATCGCAATACGACGAATCAAGCTTCGATCAAAACGTACCTTTCGTTTCGTGCATATTTAGTAAAGAAAAAAGAGAAAGAAAAAAGAAAAATAATCTCGACCGTTTGATGAAACAAGATGGAATAAAATCGGAGAAAGAACAAGCCACGCTTTACGCAACATTAAGGAATAAATAAGTGAAGCTAAGAAGCGGTCGGCCGCGTGTCGTTCTCTCGAGGCGAGAGAAGAGGCAGGTGAAAAATATCCAGGAGAACGCGTAGTAGTACCTAAACTCGGCCGCCCGGGTAATTATAATTTCCCGTCATCCTGACGAATCTAAATGATTCTCGAAAATTGTTTCGCAACCGGTGGGCATAAACAAGCCAAAGATATCGCGTCCAACGTTAGCTCACACGCAAAGGTAAAGATAGAACTTGCCCGTTTCGCGTTTGCACGCGCGCGACCGTGTAATAGGCGGCGGTGGCGTATTATTTTTGGAACACCGGGTAGATGACGATCGTAACCGGCCTCAAACCCAACGGGCTCCAACGCATCATCCCCCATCCACAACGCGGTAGCGAAAATCTTCAGAGAGCTGGTAATCGACATTCGCCGATAAACCATTTTCGCGATCAAAACGCTGCCCATCCCCCAATGTTTATTGGAACGGATCCAAAGAAAGGGAAAAAGGAGGAAGGGGGATGTTTTCGTTTCGACCGAATACAGTAAATTTCAATTGATGGTGTATATATATATATATCGTTGCATCTTATTCTTGTAACATTGTGCCGACCATCTGGATATCCCTCTGCTGTTGCGCGAAATTTTTAACGATATGCGTTATATCGGAGGGAGGGAAATTTATTTGAGATGCGAAGAGAGTTATTTTCCATTCCATTGGTGGTCGAAGAATGAAAAATACGATCGAGACGAAATTTCAAACACGTTTGATCTTTGTTTTAAAAAATAATATTAGGAAATTCGATAGAATATTCTACTCTCTTTCTCGAGATATATCTCTTTCTTTCCAATAATAACGGTGGATGATATGTTGTTGGAAATCTCTTTACTTTCTTTCTTTTTTTTTTTTCTCGAAATTCTTAGTCTTCTGGCGAAACACACACGTTTTTGAATACATCGGGGAGATGAAATAAATGTTGGATAAAAGTTGGATAATTGCCCGGGATGATGTACGACGGAAGTGTAAATTACCCGTCCACGCGCTGGATTTTCCTTTGACACGCTACGAGATGAATGATATATTCGTTTTAACACTCGTCCTTCCTCCTATTTCACTCGCTATCTTATGTTCTATGTTACACAAAATATCGCACACATCTCAGATCTTTGATCCATATTTCGATTCGAGGATCTCTTTTTTTCCAAAATTCAAGTACGATGTTTATGAAGGGATGAAGAATAAAGCGTGAAAAAGTTTCTCGATAAACTTCGATAAATAATAGTTTACGTTGAATTACCGTAAATTTTTTTTCGTCCCTTGTGTGTGCCAACTCCTCCATCTCTCCCCCCTGATAAAAATAAGTTACTATCGGTGCTCACGTACAAAGAACAATATTTGCCCGACGAGTGTATAATCGTAAAAGATTACTCGCGTTCTGCAATCTGCTGTACAAACTTGGGAACACCGCAAACAGAAAAGGATGTTCAATCGTATTGTTTCCAAGTACTAAGACAAATATCTTACACTTCTTCTTTTTTATTTAGTTTTTGATACTAGAAGAAGAAGAAGAAAAAGAGGAATAATTAAATCAGCAGTTGCTCGTCAAGGCATGTAAATATTGATCGAAAAATGATCATTGTTTCGTGAAACAAGTTTTTTTGAAACTTTTCTTTCCCATTTTCCTTATTCAAAATTGTTAATTCACAAGTCGTGAAAGTTAAAATTTTCCAAGCCAAAAAATATGATAGTCTGTGAATCTGTAGCTTCAAGAATTTTGGAAATCTTTTTAAGATCTTGTTTAATGAATAATTCCTTTGAAAGAAAGGAAAAGGATAAGAGTTTGAAATTTGAATTTCGCGACCCATCTTTAGACTTTGCGTGTCAAGATTCGAGAACAATAAGAATTGTTCGATGCAAATAACGAACACACCTGATGAATTTGCATACTCGAAATCGAGCCGTTTTAATATCGGTGCCCATATAAAGAGGACAATCCTTCATTGTATCGATCGGCTCGTTTAAAATGACACATCATTTATCCGACGAGAGGCAAGCTATCTGTCCCTTTGATCTGACGCCAGTGACGTTCGACAAATGTACGTGTTCCGTTACTGAATCATCATTAAAGGGATACAAATTATGCGTTATTTTCTCGAGGCTGCTTCTGCATTAATCACAGTTTTAAATGGGAAGAAAAATGAGAGGAAACAGGACGCGGAATAAAAAAACGACCGATCGACCCAATTTGATTGATAAGAGAAAGATAATCAAATTTGATTTCTTAAACTTTGGCAATAAAAGAATACAAATAGTAATCCGATAATTAAAATTCGAGTTTGCCTGAGACAAATAAAATAAAATCATCGAGAAATATAATAAATTTAACCAATATTTCTAAGGATAAAATAATCGAACAATCGTTTAAAATCGAATTACTTTTTGTTAAAATTTAAAAAAATTGAAGAAACTTATTTCGGCGTTTGAATGAGATCAAACGATAAGATAATCGCGAGAATAATTAAAGCATTAAGTAAGGAGAATTAAGGAACGAGAGCAAATGCAAATTGGCCTTAATTCTCCGACTAACCGTACGTTAATCTGAATAAATATATTCATCGATCGACACGAGGAACAAATTGACGAGATGCCGAGATTTATCGACACGCTGCCGAGAGAAGAAGACCGCTCGCGGATATTATACAATCGGGAGAATATCTCGCTCGGTGTGCAACAAGTGTCTCGACAAGCTTATTCGGGGAAATATTCAAATTCGACTCCGAGGAATATTCCTTATTTTCCTTAAAAAAAAAAAAAAAAAAAAAAGGTATCTTATCGATGATTGATTGCTGTGAACAAGTTACACGTGTATACCTACTCCGTTTCAATTATCAGCTGATATTAGAATAAGCGATAATTATTGCAAAGTGGATCTATCCATTTCCTTCTCACTCCTCAAGAATTTCCTAATATTTTTCCAAATATTCCAAATATTAGTCATTTATCGCGATTGCAATATTTGCAAGCTACACTTGTTTTCCTTTTTACAAAATTTATACCCACTTCTCGCACGTAAAAATTACTATACAAGCAACATTCTTTTCTTCCCTCCTTAGAGAATCTCTCAGCAAATCGTTATTGCTCAATTCTTTTCTTTAAACATTTCATCGATGTTTATCGAAATTATTTCATTATACCGATCGATGAAACTCTTTTTCCTTTCTTGGACAAATGAAAATCAAGAATAAATAATAGATCTACGCTTCTTTCACATGTTCGACGAAATAGAGAAGAAACTCCGATTTGTTTTTAAATTAACCCCGAATTTATTTCCGTGGTAAAAGTTTCGAAAGAAAAATTGAGAGAAATGCTCGCGAAAAATTGAATTTGAATAATTCAGGTTTATTAATAGCTAAATAAATCTTGGGTATCGTCACGACGAATGCGTCAACAATAATGGCGTGAGCATGGACGATCGACGGAACGAGGGTGTGGCACCTCTCCTACGTGCTCTTCGCGTGGACTTAAGGTAAATAAGGCGATAAACCCAAGTGTTTACCGTGGTCCCAATGATGGAATCTATCCCTCCCCTCCCCCTCGCGATAGAGAGTGCGCGGCTATTAGATGTTATTACATAAAAGATAACGGGATAGCCAACCTACTTTGCTCGTGAAAGATTATCTTTTTACGTAACCAATCCACGATGATATTTAAAGCACTTTGCACTTGGTTACGAACGTGTTGTTTTACGGGAGGGATGAATACTCCTCTAATAGAAAATTCACTCGAAATCGCTTTTCCATCCGATGTTGGAATTTAAGAAAATAAGGAGAAGGAAGAAGATGAACTTACATGCACATGGATGCACATGGAATAGAAGTATATACTTCACAAGAAATAAAAAACAAATAAATTAGAGATTTATTTAACTTCATCGTAATCAAAATATCCAGATACCTTCGTGTATATATAATTTACGAGAGTTCTTTGCAATAAAAATCCATTTTATTTTCGTAAGATCAACCCTTCCTCTTCTCCAAATTTATACACAACGCTTCGAAGAAAACACTCGAAAACCCTTACTTCACTTTTCACCTATATGACAAATATTGATGTGAGAAAAAAAAGAAAAGAAAAGAAAAATGGATAACTATAAATATTAAACCTGTTGGCAAATAAAGATTCGATAAACGAATCGTTGACCCAGTTACTAGCCCCCATGACTGACGGGCCACTCGTGCGCGTAGTTGAAACGGCCCCGCGAGAAAACCAGTCCCGTTTCTATCTAAATGGCTCGCGTACCGATCCCTTATCGGAGGTATTCGACGTAATCGGAGAAGCTGTGCAACGTGTGATTATCCATCATTTTTCGAAACGTTATTCCCTCCTATTGGAATATATTGAACGCGATTTTTCACGTCGGATTAATTGAACGACACGCGGTTTATGTAAGATCACGCATTAGACCAATTAGATCTATTTGTAACGTTGCCACTTGTGTCGCGTTATCGCGCTTTGCGTACACGCGTAAAACATTTTTCTCGAAGAGACGAAAACATTATACGTATATTCGTGCATTTATGTAAATTAATAATCGTAATGAACCGTGTGTTATCGATGTAAGATTCGTTCGAGGAGAAGTTTCGAATCGTTGTACGAGAAATTTTCGTTGGTTCTTTGGGAAAGGGTGGAAGGGCTGTTCGAAGTTCGATAAGATTCTACTTTCGTCGCGTTATCGCTTTCCACTTGAGAAAAATAATCATCGCGATACTCGAAATCAGTGTCTCCCAACTTCCTTTCTTCGCTTGTTTGCATAGAAATTTGTAGAAGAAAATCTTGAAAAACGTTTGATAAATTTCAGTCGAAAATAATATCTGGCCACGTTGTTGAAAAGCCTTTCTCGAAAAGTTGGAAATGTTGGAAAGGAGAAATATTAAAAAAATCTTTCTCTTCTCTATTTTCTTCCTCCTCCACCTTTAACATTTTGTGTGTCCCGATCCAAACATCCTCGAAAATTCAAAACGGCACTTCAACGTTCAGAAGCATTTCCTATCTCTCCCGTTCGAATGAAAATAGAAACGGGTCCATAAATCGACAGATCTATTAATAAGAATCAGACGTTTCGTCTCCTTGAAGTCTGCCATTCGTATATACACGTATTACACGCTACGTGTTCTATCCTATACGTGTTCAGCTTGCGAACGATAAACCTCCGATCGTTAAATCTCCCCAAAACCTGTCAAAACAACGCACAGGCCACTTCGACAATTTCACATTTCACACGCCCAGAATTTCAAAATAGAAATACCGCATAAATCGACAGATCTATTAATAAAAATCGCTCGTTCCGTCTCCTTGAGGTCTGCCGCCGCATTTCCTGTACGATAATAACGCCAATTCCTCGATTCTGCCAAATCCTATCAAAACAAGCCGGGCCCACTCCCACAAATTTCCCATCTCCATTCAAATTAAAATAGAAACAATTCGAATAAATCTGCTCCATACATATGTGCAAACCTTCGATCGTTAAATCTTGCAAATCCTGTCGAATCACCTCGGTGCTTTTCACATTTCCATTCGAATCAAAAATCTCTCGATATAAATCCATCGATAAAAATCACTCTCGTCCCTTCTTTGAACTGTACAATATTCGTTAAAATCCGGCGGATCATCCTGACGAAAACCGCTTTTTCCACTTCGAAGCGAAAAATAATAAGTATGTAATACGAGACGACAAATATCGATAAAAATCGTATATTATTGATCGATGCCTCTCCTCGAGCAGACGCTCTTTATTTCCACGCGTTTCCTTCTACATGCTACGCGCGTTCGAAACGATAAAACTGATCGTCGTTGTTCGCACGTGCTCTCCCGTGCAGATGCACGCGTGGATACTTTTGATACGTGACATCATTCCAGCGTTCGTGGCGGCGGACACTTCGTGTGCAACGAGGAAGGAACTCTGTTCAAGGCCTGCTATGAAATTCATCGTAAAACTTGAGTAAAACCGTGCTGGACGAGGAGAAGGAATCCGTCACGATGGTAAGCATCCTCTTACGATTCTCTTTGTTCATCTTCATCTAGGCGTGACTTCAAAATGTAAATGTATCGTGGAGAAATAAATAGGTGTTTACAATGTTCGCGCAGATGTGATTTCTTTCTTTAGAGACGAGACGAAATGTTTAAGAGGTTGAAGGATCGATCGAGAATGACGAACGATCGCTTTTTAGAGGAGGAATTCGAAGGGGTGAAAGAGGATGCGGTGTCCTCGAGCGAGATTTACGAGGACGTTTTATAATAGACGAGTTCGAATTCCAACGAATTGTTGCGATTATTCCAGCTAAATCGATCTTTGAAGAGATTTAAGAATATATCTTACGACTATTGTTACCGATCCTCTCGCAAGAATTTATTTTCATTGGGGAAACACCAAGGATTGTATTCAAGAGGAATACACTGCCTCTATTATTCTTTAAAAATATACCTCGAAATTTCGAGTAATAAGTTGGAAAAAATTTAACCAACGTGTTATATACGAATGTGAAATTCTTCGTAGGAGAGAATTTTCAAATTTTCTCGAATCAAACGTGTATTCTCGATTGGAAGGGGACGTAAAAAAGTAGGAGAGGAGATAATTGGACGTAATGGCGTAACAGACGGGAAGGGAAACGAGAAGAAGAACGATGATGAAACGCATAAAACTCGTGGTGACCGAGTCGAGGAGATAAAGTTGCACATTGGTGCACAGCGTGATAAACAATGCGAAAAGGCCGGGCAAAAGGCGATAAAAGGCCGGGCAAAAGACGATGTTACATGCCGCGACGGTTGAATCGCGAGAGGATTCAAGCTTAAGATAAAACAACGGACACCGCCATTGCAACTTGAACGGACAATGATACGATTATACATCTCGTAATCACGTACAATTATAAACGGATTTCCAATCTGTAGGTCGCGACCTCAAACGCCGAGGTTATTCTTAGCATTTATTCGAATATTGGTTAATATTAGTCTGTTCTCCGTTTCAAAAGAGAGGGTGATTCTGTCGTCAGAAAGCCTTTGATCTCTCGATTACAACCGAGCTTGGTCGATTATAACCGATAGATATCAAAGGTCGATACACTGGATCGATTAACCATATATATATATATATATATATGTGTGTGTCAAGAGAGATAATTATTAAAATATTAAGTCGAATTATGCGTTTATTTTTGATTTCTTTTCCTTGTTATATTTAGCAGATGATATATTAGGAGGATCGACTGTGGAGGACAAAACTGTGAAGTAGAGAACTTCATCGATTGAAGTTTATTCGAGTTAAGTCGTTAATTTAAGTGGGGACGAAGTGAGATAGGCGACCTATCTTGAATATCAATCAAATCATTTTGTTGCTTGTTTTTGTTACTCGATACACAAATACGTATCCGTGTATATAAATAATAAAGTTTGGCGAGAGGAGAGATTAGATAGATCGTGAAAAAACAATGTGGAGAAAAGATAAGGAAAAACCAGAAGAGATATTATTTTTGGGGGGATAGGGAAGATATCTGTTCGAAGATATTAGATATATATATATACGCGTATACGAAAGGAAAGAAATCGCTCGTGGATACTTTTTGAAAATACTTCCGTTTGGCAAATGAATCGGTTCCCTCTAGGAACACAAATATCGCCGATGAAGTTGGGAAAGACGTCACAAGATATACGTATGCGGCTATCGTTCGAGAACGAGCTTCTTCTATTTGGACATTAAATAGTTGGCCAAAGATCGTATGCAGATTTATTCGGAGGGAAAATAAACACACGTGGTGGACAAGCTGACGGCTGTTGGGACTATTTTCGAGTCACGTTTATCCGCTAATTTCGCATACTGGAATATTATGTGTATGTATATATATATATACCAAATTGGAGTCACATCCGATGTATATACAAATCTTATCGTGACAAGAATCGTATATTTGTATGCATCGAAAATAAGTCAACAGCCATCTTGGAATATAGGAAATTGGTATTTATCGCGTGTGTCGATATCTTTTTCAGAAAATAGATTTATCGTATAAATAAAATATAAATTCTGTAAATCAAATAAAAAGAAATCGAAGAATTCGCAACAATAACGATCCTTGTCCAATTTCAATTATAAGATCCGAAACCGTCTTTATGATTCAATTAGATACAGTTCTCCTGCGGTATAATTACAGATAACACTTTAACAAAACGTTCATTGTATGTATATATAAAATGCAATATAATAAAAGTTTAAATTTAATTCAATATGTAAAACTTAATACCGTTGCTTCGCATTATAAACATTACAACACGATACTATATTAATTCTACATTGTACAGATATACAATATATACATTTTTAGCCTTTCTGGAAAAGGACCAAAATCGACAAAGGTTTATTCTCGAACTCGTAAATTCTAACAACTCGTTCGAGGCACGATGAATCCGTCTATTCTTTACACTCCCACATCTTTATCCACATCGATCTTTATCCACTCGATTCGTCTCTTCATCTTTTAATAAACAATTAACAACGTGGAAGAAAAGGAACGCAAAAGGAACGAAAAGAGGGAGCCTCGATCAAGATCGTATCGTTCGGATCCAAGAATTTACGACACGCGATTGTTTAGAAATCGTGAAGAGAAGCGCGGATATCCTCCACGTGGAGGAGTCGCGACAAGGCAAATTGGATTCGCATTTGGCGGGACGCCCGTCTACTTTATCGGCTACGTACGATACATCCATCAAAATGGTGCCCTCCTGTCCGAATTATGAAAGAAATTCGAAATGAAAAGATCTCTGTGAAAGAAAATTACACAAAGGATTCTCTTTTTCCAATTGGCTAGGAAGAAACTTTATGCCATCGAGCTTTGAAACTGGAAAGAATTAGTGAAAAGTTCGAGCAACTTGAGGTTCGAAAGTGAATTAATAAATATTATAATTTCTCCCGATTTTTCCTACGATTTCTACGCGTTGATCCATTCAATGATCAAACATGGAATAAATAAAGTTGATAAAAACTTTATATAACGAAGTTATCGTTAACATCCGTTTATCGATCCCGGCAAAAATCGGGATACAGATAGATTTTCTCTTGGAAAAGAAGAGGAGGACCCTGTGTGTTGGATCGCGTCTGCTAACATTTTGCATTTAGAAAAGAGAACAACGCAATATCACGACACGTGTAACGTTGTTCCTCGAACGGGAACACAAAAATCCGAACACGGCGCCGTCATACACGCGCCGCGTGTACACCCCCCACACTCGACGTACTTTATTTGTTGACAGATTTCAATTTCGGCCGGTGTGTTTACCAGACGTTAACGAGATCCTAAAGATATGTGAAATTGTTTGGCGCCAGAAATAAACAGATTATGTGTTACGTGTACAGACAATGTGTAAGAACAACCACGTTGTCTCGTGGAACATCAAGAGATTGGAAGTGTTTCTCCAATTTTTATTAAAAGAAAAAATCTATCTTTGAATGACAAATATGACTTGCAATAAACTTGTCAAAGAAATGAAACGATTCTTTCTTTTTATATAAACCTAGCCAATAATATAAGATAATTCGAATACGAATATTCGACAGAGAGTCATTTTATAACTTTCGATCAAACCGCGTACAAATTCACTTCTTTCGCTTCTGCATCTTCCTCATTGTTACATTATCATTAAACCAGATATACCCTGGTATACACCAATATATACACATCTTTTTTTATTATTACCTCGTTTGCTCGACGATTAAACTTGTACGTAATATTGTTGTCACCCGACAACAATATATCATTTGCAAAAATAATTCCTCCCACTATCTCTCTATCTCTATTATTAAATCTGTTCGCACAATCTCGATGACGAGATTGATTTATCGTCCGTGTTCGCTCCTTTTACGGATTAAAAGGAAAAAAGAGGAGGAGAAGGAGAGACGGAAACGAAGAGCAAACAACTGTCGAGCGGGAATGAGAAAAGAGAAAAGCCTCGTTCGACGCAACGGGGGGAGAGGCGAACACGAGCCGAGCCGATAATTGATTACATTTTTAACGTAAACTTATGACCCAGATGCTCGTCGTGGAAGGGAATGACTGACGAATATATATATATATTATTCATACTGGATCGAACGAGCAGGAAATCGCGCATCGTTCGCATAATAAGAGCAAACGATTATTCCTTATCTGTTACGGTATCGGCATCGCTCGCTATCGTCGTGTTCGCGCGTGCGTGTCTGCGTGCACGCGAAAAAATGCGGGGGCCGAGGCGCGTTTCGATCGCGCGGGGATGTAAAACCGGGCCGCTATTACACTTTCGACCGACCTACTTCTCTTGTTTTTGTATCACAGTTAAAGGCCTAGGAAACTCTGTTAGATAGAGAGTTGTTGCGTTTGAGTCGATAAATTTGCGCGGTCTTACGCGCAGCTTTTTAGACGTAATTCCATCAAAATCCTTCTCGTTAAATATGAGAGATCTCGCTCTTCTTCTTTTCTTTTTTCTTTTCGATCGCACAGATGATATTATTCTATCGCATCCTCGTATCGAATCGATGTGTAAATGTTTCGCGTTGTTCAACACAGTTTATCAAAGTCACGTTTCAACATTGGGCAAGTTTTAATCGGTCAAGCAACAAGTCTCTTACGTAGGAATCGAATTTCAATTTATCGAAGAAAGTTTGATATAAAACTTGACGTTGAATTATTATTGAAGAACAGATTCACCAATTTAATTGTAATTAAAATTCTATTCGCGATATATTAATTATTGTATATTAAATTTCATTCCCAGAATACGAACACGGATAAAAGTTACGATCGATCGAACTATTTGCCTCGAGAATATTGGTCGAAGAACTATGCAACTACTTCGATTAATCGAATTTAATTTTCCTATCACATGGAATCTCATTGTTATCAAATAAAATATAATAATTCCAAGCTACGAACGATCCATCTATCTTTGAATAAATTAAAAAACCGAAATTCTTTCTTCCTTTTCAAAATATCTAACCAGAGAAAATGGGAAAAATTCGCAAAGATTTTTTTCGAATTGAAATTGGAAACGATCGATCCGAGTTTTCAAATATAGAATTTACGCGTTCACGGTATTTCCAATGCAAACGTATATCGCGATAACAGGGCGGCGTTTGACCCCTGCATATCTCAGCTTGGACTATAATCCACCGTATGACGTAGCTTTCATAACACTGAAATACGCGCATTGTGAGCGCGGGGCGTACGATTTACGCGCGTACACGCAGCCGAGCGTGCGCTCGTCAAGGAAGGAAGGAAGGAAGGAAGGAAAGAAAAAGAAGGAAAGGAAAAGTAAAGAGAGAAAAGAAAAAGAAAAACGGGTTGATAAGGAATAGGGGGCAACTCGTGACGATGACGGTGGTAATATCGGTGATATTAACTTCGTTCGAGGATCGATGCAATTATGCGCCCGCCCGGATTATCGTCAACCGAGATACGGTTGAATCGACCGAATAATTGACCGATTTAAGCAATTGTTTATTTATTGTTTTATTATTAAGATTATTAAGTTGCACGTAGCGCGAAGAATTTATTTTAAATCGATAAATTAATAGAGATGGTGAATGAGGAACAAGTTGACACGATAACCCCCGTGTTAAAGTTTACGATGTTATTCGATTTTCGATTTCTTCAGAATTTTTCTCGCAACGGAATTCTAATCTCTGGAGCATGAAAGAACTGATGAAATGAACGATCCAAGCCAGGGTTTGAAAATGGTAAATTTTTTTTAGCTTTTCTATTTGTGAAGCAAAGGGATAATTTTGGAAAGAATTGTAGATCGATCCATTATGGTTGTTGTTCGAAAAATTCAAATCGTATTGTGTTTATAATTGTGTTTGTTGAACGTATCTATCGTTTAAATTAATTAGATCCGTATATATAAGAAGAAGGAAAGAAAAAAAGAAAGAAAAAAGGAAAAGAAGAAGGGGAGCATTCATAAAACGAAATGAATCGTCACTTATTCAACAAAACAAAGGAACTAATTAACCCAATATCAATCGGTTTCCCTATCAGAGCGCGACACTTCAACTTCTTTTAATAAACAATTGCGCGTTCGACTCGAGACGGCGGCAGACGGAGCAAAAATCTCTCGGCTAAAATTGTGTCGTAACGTTTTCTATATCGTCGATACTATATAAATGGTGACAAACTCTGCTCTCCACCACTTATCTCCAGCCGTTGTCTTAGCTTCGAGAAAATGCGTCTTTCTCTCGCATGAACCCGAGCAGGACAATCGAAGACAAAAGTCTTTGGTCAGTAAAAATTTCTTTTAAACACATCTTCAATAATACCAAAAATTTTCGAAATACTCGAATTGCTCTAATTAATCATCCTATCGTAAACGAGAGACGATATTGCAATTTTAACCCCGAATAAACGCGAATTTAAAATTAGAATTTTTGGATTAAGTGAATTTATTTGTAAGATATAGACGCGCCAATTATACGAACGAGAGGAGAAGAGGAGGGGAGGAAGAAGAAGAAGAAGAAGAACCGCGTAAAAGCGCAGTCGCATGCCATGCCGATTTTTTCCTTTTTTTTTTTCGATCGTTCCGCTTATCAGGGTAAGTGGGTTCGACGATTTATTGACGAGCGTGATGATAAAACGAGCGGCTGATAGGAGGCTGTGCGCAGAATATGATATCGGCGCGGGAAAGATGAAAAAGAGAGCAAATCTAATTGGAGGGGAGAGATACAAGGGTCGAAAGAAACGTAGGAAAAATTCGATAAAACCTCGCGAAAGGGTCACTTAATCGTCCGATTGACCTTCTGCTCCGAGTCTTGGCGATCTTGGTAATTGTGTCAAACGATTGGATGCCCTTGTTGACAGTGGCCGGATGCACACGTCCCATGGGAATATCCGTGGAATATCCATTTCCCAAGATGCCTCTATCCTCCCTTTATCGATTTATCGAGAGGCTATTTATTTTTGGAGGGATGAAAGACTTCGATACTTTGAATTGTAATCGATTTTAATTCATCAGGTTGAAAATTCGATCTCTCATCTTTGCTTCGAAACAAGGATATGAAAAACGTAAGAAAAATGATCTTAATATTCAAAGTTCAACCTAAGAATTATCGAATAATGAAACGATACGATCTTTAAACGAAAAAACTTCCATTCTGAGGATAGAAATATTGGAAGAAAATTGAGATTGATAAAATTCAGCGCGAAACTTGGCGAGTTAACGACTTGAGATACACAGAGAGACGTGTCCGCGATGCCGGAAGATCGGAAGCATGGGGGGAAGGAATTTTGCATAACAATCGCCGCGTGAATAACTCATGTTCAAGGGAGAATGTGAATATGTTTCGAATATGGCTCTCGGTATGCCTCGCTAGTCCTCGCGTCGCTAATTATAAATTGGAGATAAGTCTCTCTCTCGGTTCAAAGGGTAGCCGAGGGGGGGAAAAAGGGAAAGAGGAAAAGAGCGGGCGGAAAAGAGATAGGCGGGCGCGCATCGCGTGGGCGGTTGATCGTTGCGCGAGTAAATAAGCGGGAAACGAGCGAGACGTGGATCGATTAATCACAAAATGTTCAAAACAACCGTGGACGAAGTCTAAAAACGGAGTAGACGATTCCCGTACGCGCGGTGGCGGCACGCGACCGTTGCCGCCTTGAAATTTGCATATCGATGAATATATTTAACCGTGCGACGTTGTTTTAGTTTCTCTTCTTCTTCTTTTTTTTTACGCCATCAAACGTCGCGATCTTTTTGAGCGTGATTTTTTAATCGATCGATGTATTTAAAGAATAAATACTTTTGTATCTTTGCGTTTTGGATGCACTTTTATTTCGAGAAAATACTTCGAGATTGAAAGAAAGAGGAAGGCAGACGATTCGAATTTTTTTCTTCTCCAAGAATTTTCGACTTCACCAAGGATGAATTTACACAACGATCGAGTCGATCTTGTCCAAGTGACTAGACGATAAACGCGCCGCGTTTGACACGCGTTCACGGGTGATTGGGTTAAAACGCAATTCCGCGGGGCTCGATAAACTGGTGACTGGTTATATCTGACAATATACAACAATTTCCTCGTGGTATGTATGCACATTTATGCTAATGTCGGACAGTGCTAAAAGTTATCAATTAGCCAAGATTTTCTTCTCCCCTTCTCCCATATTTCCTCTCTTCCCTCCCTCCTCTACATTATCGCGCGCGTATATATACAGTCGGAATTGTAATTTTATTCGCAAGACTCGATAAACGTCATTGTTATCGTTATATGTAACGTATGCAGTCTTCGTGATGAGATATACGTGTGTTATTCCAACAAAATATATAGGAAGAAAATACAATTCTGGGAATTAAAATAAACGGAGAAATTGATAACGATGCTGAAAATCTGCTTATTTTATTTATTAAACTTATAAGTTATTTAATCTTACCTCAACTGAACTGAAGAGAAGTGGAGCAAGGAAAGCGTCTCCAGTTATATTTCTATCTTTTTGTTCAGTCGATGTAAAAATCAAATTGTTTATAAATTTAATAAACCAATTACCAAAAACGAATTTGTGTATCAATTTTTACCTCCATCCCTGTATCATCCAATATCACGTTTTAAATTTTCTTTCCACAATCTATATATATATATATATACAAATGTACACACGTTTATGCTAACGATATTTATATAAACGGTGTTAAAAGTCGGTAATTAGCAAAGTTTTCCTTTTTCTTTCTTCTTATCCTCAATTATCCGAGATATACGCCAAGTTGTTATTCCCACATTTTTATCTCTCGTCAAGGTGTTAAATCACGCGTGGAATCGTCGTTCAAGGATTTAATAGGCAACGATTCGGTCGAATCGACAAATAAGAGAGTCAAGGAGGCATCGACGCGTTGCGCGAAATATTAATCGCGTCCTTGATAATTCTATAATTGAACCAGTCACCCGTTATCGCGATAATAATGAGTGAAAATAAGCACAGGATGATGGCGAATGACATATTCTCTTTTTGAAGAATGGCCATTCCATTATTATCCTGGCGGAAGATGAAAAGTGGAGCGAGATATTTCTTGTGTACGTAAAATATCGGATGATTGTGGAAAAAAAATATGGAGAAAGCAGTGAAAAGATATCGACGGAAATTTTAATTGGATCTTGTACGATACGACACAAGCTTCCCTCTAAAAAATTCTTTCTTTCCATTGTCTTGACAGAATATGATAATACCTAACACATCATGTCGCCTACGAATGTAAAGAAATAAATAATAAAAATAAAGCTTTCGTGTCCCATGACAATTCTTCTTTGAAAAAAAAAAGAGGAATTATAGAACTTGGAAAGGAAATAAAACATTGTCGAAAGAGTTAAAAGTTCTTCGAGTTACAAAGTTTCTATCTAACAAAATTCTCGAGCGAGAGGGGACTGGAGCAAATTAAATCGAAGAAAATTCGCGATGCCCAGAAGCTTTGTTTTTTTATTTATCGAAATTCGACTTATCTATATAAAATAGACAAAGTTTAACCTACGCAAATTTATCTAAATTCTAAACTCGAATTGCAAAGATAAAAGCCTGACGAGCGTTCGATTACATCTACAGATCTAACAAACTCGAAAAATTATTCAAGAAGAAGAAGAAAAAAGCACCCCTCCTGTGCAACAATCGCATCGTCCACATCCGATGATATCGTCACTTTTCAACGGTTGCATCACGCTCGATGGCTGGCAATAAACGAGCTCGATAAATTGCACAAGAGGGGGAAAAGGAAAAGGCCACCTCTTTTCAACACCCCACTTCGACGGGAGAAGATTGATCGATCGGAAGAACCGGTCTCTGCCTCCTCGTCCTATTCGAGTCCTCTTCGTGGCAAAGAGCACATACGCAGCCCGCGTCCCAGTTGTCCTTCGCATACAGCTAGCGCCCGAAACCGGCTATTAAAAGTTCCACCACCTTCGTTTCTCTCCAACTTCGACTCTCTTCCTCGTGTGTGGCAATGGTACACGCGTGAACAAAATCCTATGTGGGACACACACAGACAGTGTCCTGATGCCGGTTTGGCGCCACTCGCTTACAAACAGAAGCACGTGCTCCTCGAGAAGGAGAAGGCGAGCGGAATCGAAAGATAGAGAGAGAGAGAGATATTCTTTATCGAATTCGACGCGGAACACGAAAAACGCGATGGAATTTCTAAATCTCTCTTATTACGACGCCCACACCTTCAATCACGTGTCATCGTGACGTTTAATCTCTTCACGATTGCGTGGATCGAATACGTGGAGGAGGAGAAGAAGAAGAAGAAAGGATGTTTGTTTATTTCGTGTAAGATAATTGGTAGGATTTCTTTGGAATAATTTTAAAAGAGTCTAGAAGAATTATTCAATCGATCTAACTGTATTACATTTTTGTATGGATGACTATAAAAATTTAGAATATTAGATTTGGATGAATATGTTTATCAGGATGCAAATCGAGGGATTTAATTGTATCTCAATAATTCATTTCGCCAATTAAAGTATTCGTGAGCTAAGAGAAATGAACCTCTTCCGGAAAATGTTGATTTTGAATCGAGAATCGAGTTCATCTTGCATTCTTTCGCAAATGTATCACGGCAGTTTTCGTAATCGTTGTTCTAACTACGATGCGCTCTTATAAATAAAATCTTTCGAATCGTATCGCGTAGGAGACGGATTTTCGAAATTTCGCGAACCATTCTCGAATCCTAGCTCGCGTTATATCGACCAAAAATAATTGCACTCTCGTTAGAAAATAATAATTTTCACTCTCCAACTCGCTCGCGATACATATTCTTTTCTAATTCTCGAAACCCGACTTTCTAAAACAACACCGAATACAATTTCTCTTCTAATTATTATTATTTTTATATCTACTTGAGAGGATAGAAAAAAAGTAGCATCGAAATCGTGTCAGAAGAAGATATAAAATAAATCTTTAATATATTCTGTCAAGATAAATTACACCGTTCCCTAAATAATTCCCTAAAACAGTATTAATTGGAAAAACTAATACTTCCTTCTAATTCTATTTATATTTTCCAAGTCCAAGTAAACTAACCAACCTTCTATTCTCACGAGATGGATCGGAATAAAGAAGAGTATCGAGAAATTAAATTAATGGGAAAATAATATCGTTCACAAGTTATAACGCGAATCCTCTTTCGAGGACCGCATGTTGAGAATTCGTGGTTTAGGGGGGCATTTATCGTTCGATAATTTATTTATCCGATCGCTCGACGGATTGATATGTTTGGAAAGGAAACGCGGAGAGAATAATTCACCAACTCGAAGATACATTGGCAACGGCGATGCTCTATAGCCCCCGTTAATAGCCTCATTATTCTGTTATTCCGAAACATTTGCCTCCCGATGCTTTTCTAGATGCTAAAACCCGATCCCTCTTCACACGTCTCCCACGACACGTTACAAAAATACGCCATCTCCGATTCTGTATTCGCGATTCTTCTCGCTTTCTCTTCCCCGTTTACGAGATAAAGAAAGTGTGTTAACGGCAGCTCCCTCGATCGAATAAAATCTATTTCGGAAACGAGCAAAGGAATTAAGATAATAAATTTTCACGCGAAAACTCTTCGTTTATACAAAAGAATTTCTATTATCCGAGATCACACGAATATTTTTCTATAATTTATATAAATATTCGAAATATTTTTCCGCAAATAAAATTTATTCGACATTCTAAAACGAGAATAATTTCCTTCCATCTGGTTTTCTCGTACAACGATACACGTTTAAGTGGAAAAATTATATTACGAAATAAAATAACGACGTTGGAAATTATTTTCACGTTTCACTTCACTACCTTCCGATAATAAACACCGACGCAACTTCAATCTGACCGCGAATAATCACGTTTACCAGGCAAAATACGCGGCAAGAATCCATCGAGAGGGAGGCGATTGCTTTGCGAACCCTAGCGGCCCGTTCACGTTTATCAATCACTCTCTGTGCACCCAACTCTTGTGGACCGCGCCACAGTGTATCGTTGCGTGCAATCTGCAAGATGATCGAATATCGTTCCAGATGTGCAACGCCGTGACAATAATCGTATTCTAAAAAAAAAAAGAAAAAGAAAAAAGAAAGAAAGAAAAAATTCTCTCGCCACGATTCACGACACTGTTTCCCGTCCAACGCGTCTAAACGTAATGACACGGCTCGAAATTTACGCCCCTTTTGTGTATACATTTCCTCGTCCGTCCTTTTCGCCGCTCGGTTTGTTGATCGTCTTTCGGCTCGAGCGAGAGTGTCGAATACACAATTAGGACGAAACAAAAAGTTCTTTGGGCGCGCAAATTTATCCCCCTCCTTCTTCCTTCTTTTTCCTTTCTCCCTGTTGCGCTTTTTTATTTGTTTTTTGTTCTCTCTTTTTAATCACATCGCGGATTAATTATGGAAATCGCTCGATTTTTCCGCTTTTCATCCGAGTCGATCCGAGGTCAGTTTTCTACGCGCGGTGTAATCGTCTATATTTATCGGCGAATAAAAGACACGCTAGAGAACGTGAGAAAGCTACAAACAAACGAGCACAATTGGCCGAGTAAACATTCCGTTTTACGTAAGTGCGAAACGCGTGGTTAAATCGCGTGGATAAAACCGGTGAAGGAAAACGCGAGTGATAATCGGTTGATAATCGTCTTGTCGGCTCCAATTTTTATTTTATCTTGTTGTAAGAATAAAAGAGATCGAGAATTATTGGAGATAGATCTAGGAAGAAAGTATCTAGAAAGGGGAAATTGCGTTATTTTTTTAAACGATGAAATGTTTAATCGATTATTTAGAAAAATTTATTTGAGAGGAAACTTGAATTATTTTTTTTCTTAAATAAAATGTCGATTGTTTAAAACTATCGAATCTTGTTTGGATAAACGATTCTATAATCTAAAATTGGAGAAAGAACTAAATTTCTTGATACAATTTTCAAAATTATTAAAGGATTAGATGCTATGATTATATTATAAGATCCTATCCTAAGATACGTATATTCCAGAATGCAAATATTGTTAGATATTCTAATTTAAAAATATATTCATTTTGTGATAATCGATAATTTAAAATAACGAAATAATTTAAAATATATTACGAATCGAATGGAATAATTTTTTTACAAAATTCGGAAGTTGAAGATAAAATTCGACGATTAAACTCGAAGAATAACCCTGGCAATTATTAGCAACGTTAAAGCACCTGTAATAGATGAACAATCACTATTTTTAACCCGTTAATTCGATCGCATCAATGAGACGCTTATCATACGCGATCTATGATTCGTTCTATTCGTGATCATATGATGATCGATAAACAACGTTACCAATCCTCTTTATTAGCGCCATTCTGTTTTCTCTGTTATTTACCAAAGTTCCATCTAGTATTAGATATCGAACGACGCATGACTAATTTATTACCGATTTTCTAGACAATGGCTTTGTATCGGAAAGTTTACTTTTTTAAGTTACCTTGAAATAATTCATAGTCGCAAGCGAGAGACGTGGAATTTTCTGTTTTTTCATTATTCCAAGGTTATTTGAAAATATTACCATTGTACTTTTTTTTTATGAATTTTTTCTTTTTTCCTTTTTTTTTGCGCGCATAAGAAGAAAAGAACGATAACTCTTACGAGAATGGAAAGAACGAAAAGAATTTTCAATATTTCAAATTCTTTTTTTAAATAACATGCTATGAATTTTCCTACAATCTATCAATTGTTATTTCAATAATATCACCTACAAAATTATATAAAAAAAAATTCCAGATACGATAGAACCCAAAAATTTAAATAAAAATCAGATTAAAATATTATCAAGACAGAGAACTAAAATCTGAATAAATCCTAAAATTCTTAAATTAATATTCCACTATTGATTAAAATCAGCAGAGGATTCGATCGTATCTCGAACGCGATCGGAAAAATAATTTTAGTCGATAAAAATTTTCTCGAAATCGCGAAAGATCGAATCGAGGGGTGATTCCAAGCAAAGACGGAGCAACCTGTTACGCAAAATGATTACCCGCTTATTAATAGGAATCGCGATTTGGCAACCACTGTTGCCTATCAAGACCGGCCATATACGTGAGTGTGTGAGCGCGCACACACGCGTATATACGAATACGTTCGTCATTATGCGATTAATAGATAATACCTAACGTGGAATTGTTTACGCCGATCACGCCAGACGTACGAGATCGTACGATCGTTTCGATTCGAAAACGCGAACTCCTTGTTTTTCAAAAATTCGATAATCGACGAGAGAGATTCGACGGGATGATTAAACGAGGAAGGGGCGATATCCAATTCGTGGATATAATTATATTTTCGTTTCGAGGGAGGTTAATTAAAGATTTCTAAAAGGGAGGATTATGAAGTTGGCAAACGATTAGGGAAACAAGGCTGGTACAGAAGTTACGTAAAGTTTGCAACGTGTTTATAATTTGAAGAGCGCCGGCTTGGCGGAACCCGACGAGAGAGCGAGTTTCGAACAGGAATTAAGAGCGTATTTAACAAGCTGTATAAATGAATATCCCCCTTAAGAATCATCGTTATTACCGCTAATTACCGATAAGCCAGCCTAACAAACCGCCATCTATTCTATATAAAAAGTTGAAAAATATTCCAAACTATCCTTCCTACTTACTCTCATAATTCAACATGAACTAACTAAAAGAAAAGAAAATTGGAAGAAATTTTTAATTGTTAATATATTGTATCATTCCAATAAAAAAAAAAAACCTCCTCAATTGTCCCTTCACCCAAAAAATTATTCTCGTTATCCTCTCATTATTCTACAAATAACAAACGTAATGAACACGTGATGATGAATTCGAATTATTCTTTGAATATTAATTATTCCCAATTAATAAGAAACAATTAATAATTTAATTTAATAACGATGAACCCTTAAAATTCAATCCCCTCCCCTCGAGAATTCGAAGTTCACTTTCACCGAAAAATCATCACCGATCTCTCCCTCCCCCTCTTTCTCGATCCGATCTCCATAGAAGCGATCGGCTCGCTCGCCGATCGACCTCGATGCTCTCGAGCCGCGCCACGCTCCGCTTGAATATGCATGCGAATTCCATCCTGTTTACAACGACTATCTGGCAACCGGTCGGCCGATCGGAAGGGGGAGGGGTGCACGGGTGACACAGATATTTTCTTAACCTCTAAAGGCACCTACGGCCGGTTCTTCGATGCAGCCAGTATGCAAACGAGCTCGAGTTCTCCGCCACGACGGATCGCTCCTCGAAACGAAAGGGGAGGGAGAGGAGGGAAGGGGTTTTACGCAACTTGAGGCACGAATCAACTTTCAAAGAGCGAGACTTTTCTTTTAAAACCGCGATTCGAAGCACCTTCCGCGCTTTACGGGGTCGAAGGCCCCGAAAGCGAGTTTCTCGAGGGGCGAAATATATCGAAATCGATCG
This sequence comes from Apis mellifera, assembly GCF_003254395.2. Lineage (NCBI taxonomy): Eukaryota > Metazoa > Arthropoda > Insecta > Hymenoptera > Apidae > Apis > Apis mellifera. Next base: position 4,732,588 of record NC_037641.1, read on the forward strand.
GGAAAAAACCTCCCTCGGGTGAAGTTCGGGGAAGGGTCCTCGATAGAAAAAAAAGAAGAAGGAAGGAAACGGCGTAAACATCGAGGCGAGGGATTTTTGGACGGTGGGGAGCGTCGAGAACGAGGGACGGGGGGAAGCGTCCCGTTGGCACGGAAACTAGGGCTTCTTCTAAATTCGATATAATTAGCAACAATGTTTGCTTACTCGTGTACGCAAGGTTTAAAACTTGCCTGAGTTTCTTCTTAGGGATCCTGTTCGTTGTTTGTTCTTCTTCTTCTTTTTTTTTGACGCGATGGTTAAGATTCTTTCCTTGAAAGGGAGATACATCGCGTTCGCGTCAAGATTTTGAACAATCTTGTCGATGTGGGGGGATAATTTAATCGAAGAATGACTCGGGGAATAAAGGGAGGATTTCATCGAATAGTAATAAAAAGCTTCTCATACGTTTAAGTAGAATATTAGACTTAAAAATGGAAATTTCGAATTGTATATATTCGAGACGCAAAGTTTTAATAACAATTTCAAGATCAATCATTGCGTTAAGTTTTATAAACTCAATCCTTTATTTTATTATGAACGATAAGAATTATCTCGACCGATCATCCCTTAAAATTTCAAAAGATTTTGCTCCAATATTATTCGATCGAGAAGTGCAACGATTTCCGTTCACATTGCAGCTCGCTGTGTGAAACTGCCGCGCTCTGTTCCTAGCATCGTCGTGAAGAAATTTTCGAATAAATTTAATTAATTCTTTTATAAATTTCAACGAGCTCAACGACCGGTTGCCTCGCTTGCCAAGAAGCATTAACCCGAATAGCTGTTCAAGCTTGTTGTCAACCAGCAAGGAAATCGCAAGTGGCGACGATCTTCGAGAAAAGAAAATCGAATATTTTTCCGTATCCCTCTTCCTTAGAATAATTTTAATTTTTATAAAAATTGTGCACGAGCGACAAAGAGAGAGAGAGAAAGAGAGAGAGTTCGATGACCGAGTTAAGTAGATAATGAGAGTAACGTTGTCGTGGAATTGAAGGGAATTATTCCGCGAGCTCAATTGCGTAACGCGGTGAGGACTGTTACGCGTTGATGTTGCGCAGGTCTAGGTAAACTCGAGCAGACACGTGAATACCGTGATCGTTTTGAAAGATTACGAAGAGGTATTATCGGTTTTCTTTTTTTTTTTTCAATCGGTTTGAAGAGAAAAGAGAATAAAAATCGAACGATTGCAAAAAACTTTTGTGTAATCGTGATGAATTTTGAACTTTGAATGTGACGAATCTAGAGACGAATAGAGATTGGAATAGGATTGATTTGATTATGATGCTTGTCGAGGAATTTATTCTTAGTTACGTATAAACAAGTTGATGCTCAATTTTAGATATGAGAATTTATAGCCGAACCATTTATCACGATAATTTAAGATGATCGTATTTTTCTTTTCCTCTTCTTTTTTTTTTTTTCTGATGAATATGATATAAAGATAAAATAAAAAAAAAATAAAAATAATTTAACCTCATCGTATATATTCGATTTATTACGTTATTAAGTAATTTTAAATAAAAATCGTTTGATCGAAATGTTTATTTTGATTTTGAATAATATAGTATTTGTAAAATGAATTTTTATTAATCTTGATAACATGATTTATTGCTCGAGCTCGCGCAAGGTGTACCAAGACATTTTTGACTGACTGTATATCTTATTTGACCTTGTTTACGAGATATGTAACGAGTTTTATGTTCTGTCATTTTTGTATTTGATTATCTTGCATATTTCAATATTTGCGTTGTATTGTTATTCAATACTTTTTCGGATACTTTCAGATATTACACGAATTCGCAGAAATTCCCTTCCTCGATTTCTCGAATTGTTCTTTGAATATATAATTTTATTCCCAATTAATAAGAAATTAATTAATAATTCTTTTATCATTCCTGGTATTTAATTTAGATGACTAGATATCTATTTTTCAAAGTTTTTATTTTTTCATCGTTGAAACAAGAGTTTCGAGTCGAGGTTAATTTTCATTTATTTTTAAAATAAAGGAAAAATTAATATAAACTGATACGTATTACTTAACATTGATCCACATTCTCTCATCTTGTTTATTTCGCATAAATAATGTTAGAATAACCCGACAAATAAATTGTAAATACATCATAATTCAAATCTAATTATATTCCACTACCGACATCTTCGTATTGCCAGAATTATTATTTTATATAAAAACAAGAAAATAAATAAAGATACGATATCTCGCTCAAGCTCTCTCTCGATCGAAATCTTGTTTCAAACGTAAAAATAAAAATTTAAAAAAAAAAAAAAAAGGAAATTAGCATAATAGACGACAAAAAAAAACTAGCTAAATTATCACACTTATACTTTTCCTCGTCCCTCGTCCCCCCCAAACGAAGAATTTCTTATTCAAACTGATGTACCGAGATAAGAATATTCTATATTTGTATGAAATAAGAGGAGATGAGAGAAATTTGTCACATTCACCCCACGGAAATCCAATACTAAATTGCTCCAGGCCCTCGAAATATAATTGGAAACATTCACAGAATTCGTTTCAAGGGGAGGACGTGACGCCCATCTCGTTGTTTCCTGAAACTAATTCGATTTCCGTAAAACCATGTTTTCCGCGTAATCGGTCTGGAAATGACGACATACAGTGAGAGAAACAAGCGATAATATACATACTTATACGTATATATATATATATTTATCAATTCAAAATGTTATTTCATTCGAATAACATCAAATTCGATCTTACTTCTATCAAAAAAAAAAAGAAAAAAAAAAAAATTCGATCGAGACGATCACGATCAATATTGCAAGCTCTCATAGCTTGGACTCTGATCATTTATTTATTTTTTCTTTTTTTTTCTCTACATCATCCCATCGATAAATTTAACGTGATGGCGGTCACGTAGCCGCTCAATTTACTCGATTGAAACATTTTTCCCTCTGCTTTTGTCGGGCCGTTTCTTACTCTCTACCCAAATAATTGCATTTCGAACGAGAAACACGATGTTCAGACACGAAAGACCGGTGACGCAAGAGATACACTATATAAAAGATAGCAACCGAAGATTGAATCGAACAATAAATCGAATTTCTTTTCTCTCTCTCTCTCTCTCTCTCTCGCTCATGTGTCCCTAATCAATCGAAGGAGTGCTCGTAATTTCACAATCGATTATCTTAATCATCCGTTTCCGCGTGGCACCACCTACGTTTGCCCGATCCGCAGACTATTTTCATGGATAATGGGCCAATTGTAAATTATCGCGAAAATCGTAGCTTGTGCAATTCGAGTAAACGGTAAATAATAGTAAATAAACAATCGAATTGTTAAAATTGTAAAAATTGATTGATTATATTGTGATTAACCCGTTCACCTCAAATGACAATTATCATTCGTTATGATGATTTAATATTAGAGTATGGAATGACGAGTTATAATCTCGTCATAGGTAAAAACCAGGAATATATAATAGAAGCAGTAAAAAATTTGATCGATGATTGTATTGATAAAAAAAAAAAATGAAATATATATAAAAAATTGTTTGGATCAAAGGGGATCGTATGCTAATTAAACATCCTAGCTCTGATCTTGTAATAAATCGTGATACCATGTATAAGTTGGATAAATTTAACCTCACAATTATTCCAATTAATTCTAATTACATATAATGTACTTAAACGTATCTACTATAAATATCATTAATATTAATGTATAGTTAATAAATACAATATACATGATATCAATGAGATTAATAAATTAATAAAAGAACACTTGTTTGCATCAAAGTTGATGCAAAGACAAGATAGATTTATACAATGGTAAAAAAATAAATAGAGAAAGTGCTTAACTTATTTATTTATATGCAAGAATTCTTTTAATTTTAGATAGATATAAATTTATTACATGATGCATTTCAATTTTGCATCATATAAAGAAATAAAAATGAAATTTTGTATGATATATTAATTAGTAGAATTAAATGAATTAGAAATAAACTCTTCTCTATTTATATATTCACCATTATATATATAGATAATCAGTTTTTTTTTCTTTTAATTAATAAATGAATTGTGTAAACAATTCAATGAGCCTATTTCTATCCTATATATCCTATCTTAAATATGAGATAAAATATGATTCTTTAACTAATTACTTGGATGGAAAATAAAATGAAAACTGTTCATCTAAAAGTGAATAGAAATATTACTATCAAACTAGTGACTAAACTAACCAATTGATCAATTAATTATGAATTTGAAATGAAAATAAGCTATATTTCTAAAAAAAAAATGAACTAATTAATCTTAATTCTAGTTAACCTAAAAAACTTTTGAATAAATATTAAAATATTTCACAAGAATTTTGATAGTTTCATTAATATTTTGATATTTTAAATAAATTCTTAAATAACTGGAAAGAAAAATATAAACGTTATGCTATTATGCCAAAATAAAAATTTTGTTAACGTAATAATTCTCCATTTTTTATGAGATGCAGTATTCTCGTTTCAAATGCCGTGAAATAATCCATGAAACAAATTCAGGAACATGCGCGCGCAGGTTGAGAGACGCGGGAATTACTTTCGAAAATATTTACCAGCACTAACAACAGGCTCGTAAGCCACGTGCTTCTGCCTCGAAACGTTCTTAATGGTTTCGTGTGTATCTTTTTCATGGGGATTATATAAGTCTCTTTGCGAGAATTTAATCTATCCATGAACACCTCATTCGCGATTCCAAGCACGTAGCTCTTTAATTCTGCCTCGAATGTCTAAGTCACCGTGAAATCTTATATCTAATAGTTGACACTGACTTCTCTCAAACACGATATCATTCGTTATACGCGTCGAAAAACACTTTCGAGACAAGATTAATTGGAGATTCGATAATATCGCGATACAAAATTTCTCGAATATGCTCGAGCAATTACAGAGAAATTGATCGTATTATATTATAAATGAAAAAATATATTATATTCTCAGATTTCACTTACCAAACGATGTGATTAACGTGATTAATGTGTGATAGATGAACAGGAATTCGTTGATAGCACTCACCTTTTCATCAAGATTATTCAAATCTGGCAACTGAAACAAAACGATAGATACGAGTTAGTTCTATAAATCGTCACTATTTTGTAATGGCTATCTCGGACAAGGGTTAACGTTTCATTATTCGATTTGAAATTATATAACCATAATCAAGAGTCGTAAGATAAATGAACGTGCGAAAAGTTACCTCGGTAAATAATATGAATATTGTGAGCTCACATAATTAATAACACTAACAAATTATAAACAATTTTCAATCACATCACGTGCACAATAACGAACAACAACACGCATGACCGTGAACTGGAGAAAAGATTCAAATCGCGAGAGGACGTATCGTCGCGCCATCTGACGACATATTTGGTACTAACGTTTAGGTGAAAAATGGAGGAAGGGAAGCTAGTCAACTACGTCAATGCCTACTTTATCCACACGTGAGTTTGGCCAGTCGGCAGATGCCGCCCACGGTACATCATTTTTTTTTTTTTTTCTTTACTCGTGCTTGCAAATTGAAGGAAATTGAAGCCAATTTATAGCAATCAGCTGTTGTGTTTGAATATATTCTCCCGGAGACTGCAGATAGCGTGCTAGTATTAATTTAACGCTTGATGCGTCAACTCGTCTAATTAACCTTCATTATTCTCGATACGTGTTCCGAAGCGGGCGAAATAACGTGAAAGCGAGGAGAAGAAATTTCTTCTCGCGCGAAATTTAAATAAACTGTTTTACAAGGTAATAATAAATAAAAAAAAAAAAAAAGATACTATGCAAATTTTAATAAGATTGAAACGAATAAAATGTCCTCTCTTTGAAATTCATGAATTTCCCTCATTCACTTCAGGAACGATAACAACTTTATGACTTATTTTCCAATTTTAAAATAAATTATCGCGATATCCCTGAAAGTCAAACGTGACCACGTAGACTCGAATATATTATAAAATTGTTTCCCGAGATTGAGATTCTACTTAAAGAAACACAAAGTTAGACACGGTTTATATTTTTTCAAGTGTTATATTCTTTTATATTCTTTCAGATTTTCGATTCACCTTGATCCAGATTATATCTATAGCAGGATCGTACACCGTGATTCGCTTCGATATAGAAATGCTATATAATATATTTAATAACCTTGTCTGATGTTGAAACATGATAATTCCCTTCGAGAACTAACGAGAGATATTACGTAAATGAAACTGGAACGTCTTTGGATTATACATCGGGTTTGTCTCTGCGGTCTCTCTTTGAATATATGACAATTTTTACCTCTATTAACTGTACCTCAATCTCCTTCTTGTCCCAAAAGAAATGAGAAGAGAAAAATTTGTAAAAAAAGAATTGACCGTATCAAAATGATTCAATATTGATCGTAATTTTTTAATAAATTTTTAAACGATCCGAGCAAAAAAATATTCTCGAGGGAAATATAATAATATAATCTGAACTTTTTGAAAAATTTAAAGTTATTCCAAAATCCAAGCAAATAAATAATCGTTTTGAAAATGATATTGTAACAAAATCGCATCGAATGTACAGCTCGCCTTGAAAACCGTCCGTTTAGTTAGTCGTTCAAGTTTTAAGAAGTAAGAATGCATATCAGTGAAATCTGTTCAAACATTTACACTAAAATCAATGCGTTATTTACTCGCCTTTGTCTGCTACTACTACTTTCAATATGTACCGAGAAAATAGCATGTTGCTTACAGTAGTTTATCGAGCTATATACTCGGCATTGATACTCATCAAGCGATAGAGTCGAGTTTCATGAAATCAAGGTCGATAATGACCTTGGAATGTCCTTGATATCTTTCTTTCTTTCTCTTTAACAATCGTTTATTCTATACAATCGATATTAAAAATATATATATATATACGTATATTGAATTTGTTCACATTTTTTCGCGATATATAAAATTCAATTTCCTCTCGATCGAAATCTAATTAAAAAAAAATCATCGATACACTCCGTCAACCAAAAATTTGCCATCAGATTCATCGAATTATCCGGTAATTTCGTTCGTTGGATTAAAATTTACCGAGTTGCAGAGCCAATAGCCATATATCTGCAAATTAAATTCTCTTCGTGTTTCGTCGAAATTTGAAACAGAGATCCGGCAAAATTTGAAGTTCTTTGAAGTTTCAAGAGGCATTCATTAGATTCGTGGAGGTATCGAACTCGTGAAAAGAAAAAAAAGAAAGAAAGAAAGGAAAAAAAAGGGAAGGAAGCAAATATACGAGATATCAAAAAAACAATGACCTCTCGTTCCCGATCCGACAAACCAAGTTCGTTTACCTTGATAACGCGTTTGTTATCACCAGAAATGTTTTTAAAACCGATTATTCGAGGTTATTTCACTCGAAAAGAAAAAATCTCAAACGTTGAATACGCGCCGCGTAAATTGGCTTTGGCACACTTCAATTTTTACCGCGAGCTCTAATCGAGATCGATCGATAACGGTGTAGGATTAAATAACGATAAGAACGATGCCCAGCCTTGTTTTAAAAAATTAACGCGTAAACATAAACGGACGATTTACAAAATTTACAATTATTTGCAAAAATTAGAAATTGGAAAATCGTCGTGATTCGATATTTCGATTCGATGCGTTATTAATTTCAATTTCATTGAAAAATTCATGCAATTTAATTTGTAATTTTATACGAAATATCGAAGCTTAGAATGTTTCTAGGCCAGTGATTTTCACAATCTTTTTTATCTTATGGAACGTAAGAATTTTACTTGGTAAAATTTTTCAACGTATATCTCTCTTTCTATCATTCTTGTTCCAAAGTATAGGAGATATAAAATGGAATAACATTTAATTGCACGAGGTGAAAAGAATTTCATTCCACTTTCTTTTCGAAAAATTTTTAAAATCCTATCTATATATATATATATATCTCCCTGTATAATAAAAAGAATAATATTATAAAATTATTTACAACAATAATTATCTATTCTACTTTCTATAATTTACACGTAGAAATCTGAAGAATTTAAAAATCACCGGCCAAGAATGTATAACGTATAAAATATAAATTGAAAAAACAAGAAACCGGTTAAAAAATACCGATACAAATAAATATACGTATAAAACGGTCAAAGGTAAAAATATACACGTACATCATCGTCGCACAACATGTTCGGTATTTTATTAGAAATATAAACAAATAATATTTTACATTGATCGATTGGAATCGTTTAATAAGATCCTTAATTACCTATCCTCGTAAAATACTCTTTCCAAATATATCTCATTTACACAGATCGCAAGATCAATCATCGTTTTATATATATATATATATACGTTTAGAAATCTTTCCTCTATTTCTCTCACGCATTCTCTTCCATCCTCTCTTTTTCTCTTCCTATTTTAAACTAGCGAAAATTCCGCACGCGTACCAGAGCAGATGATTTATCGAAGACGCTAGGCAAGCATACTATACCAGAATTCGAAACTCGCCGCGTAAATTTGTCACGAATAACAGGCATTCCGCGATTTCGATTAATCGAGGCATCCAAAAACCGGATCTTTCGTCACTTTCAAATTTTTCGCCTCGTCAACTGGTACAACTTCTATATTCGTTTCCATATTCGAAATTAATATTGTCACATTTGTAAAGATTCACGAGCAGTGAATGATGAAGAGGTCGAATTCGTTTAATCCTCCCCCGCATTTTCAACGGAGCCTAACACTCGATCGGCCTCGTAACCCTCGAAAAAGTTGGCCCGATTTCTCGATTCGCCACCGATCCCAAACTTTTCCATTTGCCGACTTCACGCCCAAGAAAACTTCCCAACTTTCCAACCGGCGGCTTCCGTGCCGTGAAAAAAATATGTAACTGGTCGAGAGAGAGAATTGAACGGAGACATTCCGGAATCGTGCCGGAAACCGGTCAAATGTAAAACTAGCATAGATGGGAATGGTTTCGAAGAGGGTTTCGAAATTATTATTATCGTCGAGTGGAACGAAAAAAATGATGTTGATCATTTTTTTTTTTAACAAGACATAAAACTTTCCCCATACTCCTTCAATAAAAATTATCCCGTAGGAAGAAATATTATTATCTCTGCTCTTGAAAATTTATTTATAAGAATTTAGAATTTAAATGTTATTAAGATAATAAAAAGAGATCTTCGTTCCACCCTATATTATATATTTCACGAATGCGATGATTCCATTATAGAGAAGAAATTCACAAACGTTTAATCTAACGAGCTAGCTATCTATTGTTGCAACATTTGCAAAAGAGCGTGTGTATGTATGTATGTATGTGTGTGGAGAGATGTGCAAAATAAGCGAGTCACGGATACGTTTTCAAATTTCCACGAATATCTTGAATGCTGCTCTCGTTTGGCACGGGATCGCCTCCGTTCCAAAGGCTCGAAAAAAGATTTGATATCGTGGAACGCGGTAAGGATCGTTCGTTTTCCTTTGATGTTTTTCCCCCCCTCCCCAATTTCACATATCTATGCAGAAAGTCCACGAAAGAGCGATTTTCCCTTCGATTTTCGCGGATCTGCTCGAATCACACACGAGTCCATCGTCGTTTCTTCCTAGAAACGTGTGTGTGTACGTGTGTGTGTGTGTATCTACGTGGAACGGAGGCATTTGAAGCAAACGACGCGGATCAGCGAATAAATATAAAGCAATAAAGCTTGTCTTTTTAAGGAACGAAATCGTAATCGGTTCATCGTTTGAAAAATATTTCTCCTTTGGAAAAAACTCCTTAGGAATTTTTCTTCCGTCTCTCGAGGATCGATAATCGATACATACGTGTTAGAAAGGCTTAACAAAGATTGAAAATTTGTTCAAAGGATGAGGGAACGAATGAGAAACATATAACGATTCGAGAGAGTGAGACAACACACACCTACACACGCCGTGCGCAAATAAGAAAAGAAAGTTTATATTTGGATTTTTTTCTTCGAAGAAAGAGAAAATTTCAAAAATTTCCTACGATCGTAAGATTTTGGGGACTTATTTTTGCAAATCGGGAACGAAACTCTACCTACTAGTTTCAGGAACTATATCCATTTTCGAATCCTCTCCTGCGAGGAAAAAAAGAAAAATCTCGAATCGAGGAACTCGAAATCGATTCCTCTTCGAATTTTCCATGCTCGAAGGAGCGAGAGAAAATTCTCTTCGACTTTTCCTTTCAATGATCCTTCGGATGACTTCCGTTTTCCCAGAGGTTTACGCAACCACCACCCCCTCCCCAAAGATGAGTGAGTTTGAGCGAGGCGTGTTTAACCGCCGATCAACAGCCACGGTAGAATCACGGTCACGCAGAGAGCCGCCAAACAACTGGCACACATTGCCAAGGGACTGGCAGCTGCCTCCGGTTCCGCCTCGATCGTGTAATCCTCGTCACGCTCGAATTCACGGACCTCGACGTCGCACCGGAAACAGACGCGGCCGCTCTTCAGATGCGAGCTGTCCCTCCTCAACAGCAACGCCGATCCCTTGCGCTCCATCTTCCATCCGGGTTCTTGCAGAAGCATACGAGTCATCCTCTTTCACCAGAAAGAAACTTGGCGACACTTTTCGTTACTTTTTCGAGTTCCGTTTCCGTCCTCCTCGAAAACAAGCGGCACAGGCGGTCGCTGACTGCTCTTTCCCTCCCCCCCTGTTCTTCGACGTTCCTCTTCTCTCGAGATTGGCGAACAGTTTCACCACCTGAAAGACAAGATACAGAGTCAATAAGGGAAAGAGGAAGGTAGAAGAGCGCTCGAGCGGACCGATATTTTTCATAGATTCGTCGAACGGGGTTGAAGCGAGACTCGTTCGAGCGCGATCTAATCTCTCGGTCGGGTTGAAGAATTCTTCGTTCCTGATTCGTTCTATACTTTCGTGATACTTATTTATAACACTTTCGTTGTGTATCGTTGATTATTTCCTGTTCGGAGAGAAACGCGAAAGGAAATGAGGAATGCAGTCGGGAAGAAACGCGGATATGTTTTCGTTCATAGCGAATTGAGAAGGGATGTTTGAATTGAGAAGAAAAGGAAAACCTAACCGTGAAGAGAATTTTATTAACAAAAACAAAATTGTATTACAATATTCTCGAATCGAAAGATCCTCTTCTAAAATAAACTGATAAAAAACTCTAAGAAAGTTGTGATTAAATTTCTTTGATTTGTGTAAAACAAACGAAAGAGATAGCCCAAAGATTGTCAAGCGAGCAAAATATTCGGCAGAAATTCATTATGTCGAGTTCTAATTACACGGGATACGTGGGGAGAGGCGGGGGGGTGGGAGCACAATGCGCCCAGGCTTAACGCGGTCATTACGCGGGAACGAAACTAGGAAATTCAACTCGCGACTGGATATTTAGCTAGCAGGTGCTTCGGATTTATGAGCATTTAATACGCAGCCACTGATGCCGTGGGCGCTCCATCAACTTCCCGCCCGGAGAGAAACGAGAATTAATCGAAGCAACTTCGGCTATTCCACCAGCCACCGAGGGCACGGGGGGGGAGGGAGGAAGGGGCAAGTTGACTGCTAAACCAACCGAAACTCGCTCGTACGAAAACTTTATTATTCGCTATTCCGTGCACGTGACTCCCTATGATTACAAAGCAAATGTTGCTCGAAAAAGAAATCTGACGACGAGGAGGAAATTCCACGGAATTGATCCGATCTTTGATTTAAACAACACAATATGGAAATGCGTGAAAAACGATGCGTGTGGAGGAGATGCACTCTTTTTCTATTACACTAATTTTTTTTCCAGGACTCCAGGGATTTCGAGAAGAGATCTAATCAAAGATTTCCAAATGTATTATATTTATAAACTGTTTATTGTAAAATAATTTCAAAAAAGAGACTTGTATTGTGGGCAATATAAAATATGAAATATAATTGAAGAAGTTGATGCCTCGATAGAAAAATGAAAAGTGAATTTCCAATAAGGAAATAAGAAGATAAAGAAGAGATTCCAAGTGGTATAATAATAATAAATCTGTCGCCAAGAAATAAAATCAATTCAGGATACGTGCTCGCTTCTCCTCGGGAGAAACGAGCCATCGATAATAAACCGTGAAAACTGGTCAAGAGGCATTAAGTTTGGAAATGGAGAACTTTCATCGGCACGGCCATTCCACCACGTTCTGCATCGGACTCTGTCCTAGTTTCGCTTCTTCTTCGATGGCTATTAGTACAGATTAGACGGAATTTTAAAGCAACCTCGAGAACTGGACAAAGAAAATCTTTTATTTCTTTTTTTTTATTCGATCAATCGAACGATGCATAACCACACTAAGCGAAGAGTTTATAAAGAGGATCTTAAAGAATCCTAGTAATTATTTTCTAATCGAATCTAACGAGTTATGATATTTAAAAAATTATATTGAGAAATATACGAAGCATGGATGACAAGGATTCTGTTTAAGGATACTATCAGAGCCTATAATCACTTCAAATTTATCTTACGCCCAATTTTGATCAAGCTATTTATATCTCTGTCGAAAACGATACACGTTTAATACGACAAAACGCAATTGACGACGATTGAACTTCTGATCAGCTTTAATAATACACGTAGCAGTGAACTTTACCCAAAGAATCGATCGCCTCGTATCGCCACTGTAAATTACTACCTATCTCGAACATGAATCCTCGAACGGATCGATATGTTGATCGAAATTCTTGGCCCCAAGCAAAAACTCGGAATACATTCATTCACTTTTCAATAAGAACAATATTAAAGCCGTTTATTTCAGTTTAAAAATTAACGAAAAAGAATAATCGATTCTCGAGAATTATTCGAAGTTCGAGTAAATAAAATTTTACCTATCAAAAATCGAGATGAATGAGAAATATTTTTCTCATTCAAAAAAAAGAAGAAGTTTGCTTCGTTTTAAATTTCGATCAATCCAAGCTTTGATTAAACCCTTATCCCTGGCAAAGAAACGTTATTATGCCTAACTTGTGGAACAAACAAAAACCAAGAGAACGAGGAAGAAGATATAAAACAAAACAATTCTATTATACACCCGAGTACAACACATAGATAGAGAAAATACTGCGAGGAATGGATGGACCCTCGATCTGATATTTTGATCTCCTTTTGTTCCTCAGTGAACAATGTAACGAGATTCGGGGAGCAATGCCACGTTTCCATCAAGGGAGAAAAGGAAAGGTTAAAAAAAGGGGAGGGAGGAAGATTAGCTAATTATCAACAGAAACGGAACACGCGAACGATTTCGCGGTTTAATCGAATCGATCTATCGAATATCGGTTTTAAAGCGACACGAGAGAGAGTTATTAACAGCCACGCTAAATTCATAATTCGATGCATCCTGCGAGTTTACGTTACGTAAAAACTACCCACTCGTGAACGAGGTTTATTTACCGAGAGTGGACCTTTTAGAAGTTGCTTGGTCGATGGATATTTTTTTTTTTTTCCCTCTTTATCTGTTTTTGCGTTATTTATTTTCGATGATACGAGGAAAAATGAAAAAAAATAATTGAAAATGAAGTCGGTAAAACTCGAGGGAATAATCGCTTTTGGTTGGAAAATTGTTTGATTAGCGTGGAATTGAGTTTCGAGTGGCGTGTGGGAAGATTATACGCTTGGAATTACGTGCGTGAGTGTAAGAACTTCTTGAAAAACTTGCGTAGGTTGTACGTACGTTTCGAAAAATAGAAAAAAAGAAGAGAATGTTTTGAAAAGAAGATAACTATCAATAATTTTAAAATAATTCTAAGGTAATTTTCTTAAATTTTCTTGTATTAAGATTTGATTTGATTTTGTTCTAACTGTATTTTTCTATTTCTTCTTTTCTATTTCTAGATAAATTATTGATAAACGATTGATAATGAATAATGAATACGTGAATAAAATTTTTACCACAGAAATAAAGAACAATAATAATTGAATTACTCTTAAAGTTTCTTTGCTAATTTTTATAAAAATTAATCGATAATTGCAACGTTTATTATCTCTAAGAAGATACGCGTTTAATTTTTAGCTTCCCTGGAAATCCTTGAGAGAGTCGTAAACGCGTTATCAAGAGTCGTCGTACATCATTTAGTTTTTTTTTTGCAATCTCGAACTACCTCGATTATTAGAAAAAACCAATCAAACAAATCTTATCTCATTTTATCAATAATATATCATTATGCAAAAACTTGCATAATTAATCTGTCTCGATCCTACCAATTCTACAACTAAGTTATTATGAAAAAAAAAAATAAAAAATAAAGAGATAATACAATAACGTGTGCAAAAATAAAATGAGAGATGAATAACGCGTAAAATAATACACGTGAAATTCTTCACATTGTACGTTAATTTTATAACCGTTCAAAATTGCTTGAATTATCACACGCAATTTCAAGAAGCTATTAAATACACCTCCCCTCTTTTACTCGTTTAAAATTGCGCCAATTCCTAGATTGCGGGGGGGATCAAGCGGAATTGGGCGTTCAATGGTCAGACACCTTTTGGCTGGCCCTTCCATCCGGGATTATTTTAATCCAGTGGAAAACAAATGGAGCAACGCTCCTCGTCGTTCACATGGCAACGACGATCAGATCAGATCAGATCAGATCAGGCCGTGCCAAAAATCTCGTATACCAAACGCGTTGATCAAACTTTACGATTCTAGAAAAGATTCTCTCTGTTATCAAAGGTCTGAAAATGTCACGATATAAAGCGCGGAAGTTTTTGAAATCGTTGTGAAATCTTCGAGTTCCTCCTCGATCAACTATTATATTACTTAATTCCTCGACTTAACGTTATCGAAATCTATACGGAAAAGAAAAAAATAGGATGATGAAATACTTTCGATGTACTATTAGAGGAAACAATTTACATCGGAAAGAAGACGTAAGAAAATTGTGAAATCGTGCCAACCATAATCGATACTGCCAACGAATGAATTTTGTTAAGGTAAAAAAAAAAAGAAGAAAAAAAGAAGAAGGCTCTCTCTCTTATATTCGATACGTCTTAATTTTCCGGAACTTTAATGTCAATTATCTCCATAAAGTTAACCTAAATTGGCGGTTCATTGACGGCAGTTTCGCAACCTTTTATCGAGCCAACTAATGGTTTCCGGATGAAAGAAACGAAGAAAAAGAGAGAGAGAGAGAGAGAGAGAGAGAGTCTTGGCAAAGTTTAAAATTACTTTTATTTCAGAAAGAATAATCCATTTTTGGAAAAAAATATTTTCATGCGAAAATAATACAAATTGAAGGATTTATTTGTCATTTCACGAAATAAATCCTATCCTATGTTATTTGATTTTGACGAAGATGAAACGATTTTTTTTTTCTTTTCTTCCTTTTAACACGCATTACACGCTTACTACACGGTACATTACTGCATTCATTGTCCAATATATATACTACATATCCCGAATATGTTGTGTTGTAACGAATACTCGATTAAAAAACAAATCGAATACGAATCGAATAATACTCAAGTTCTCCGATTCATTATTTTTCCAAATATTCGCTCTGCCTCGATTAAACGAAAATAAATAACGTCAATTGAAATACATTATGCATCACGAGTAATAACGATTGAATAACACCATTGTTCGAGATGATTTGAAAATGATAAATGATATTCCTTCAACTTGATCTTTCTTCGAGACCTCTCTTTCACCCTTCTTCAAAAAAAAGAAGAAAAAAGATTTATAAAGGGAAAACACGATGTTATCAATAATTTATAATTGCATTACACTTATTGTACAAACACGTGACAGATTGCTTTTCCACCGTGGTGTGCATTATTACACATCACAGGAAATCGGAGGAATCGTTATAGGGGTGGCGCGTCGAGTTAATCCCATTCGAGATTCGGGTTTAAAGACGCTTTAACGGGGGAGGCAACGATACTTGGGCTACTCGTCCAAACTTTCCACTCGGATACACGGTGGAAAGGAAACGGAAGTGGAATGTTCCAATTTAGTAAATTGCCAGAGAGAAGCCACCTTTTGCTTAGCTTCCGTGTCCTAGCTTCCTCGACGCCACTCTTCCGACTCGCTTCTTCCGCTCGAAACTTTTTTTCTTTTCCCACGTCCATCCCCTCCCCTGAGGAAGGGGATGAGAGAAAAGAGAGAAAAGACGAATGTTAATTAATTGAATTCTCTTGGAAAGATTGCATTTTAAAAATTGTTCCAACGAATTTTAGAGGAGGCGTGTTATTATTCGAGTTAAAATCTATGAGAGAGAGGGGAAGGCAAATTGGTCCGCGAGGCGATGGGACTTTTTAACATGTTTTAGAAGGAGAAAATTTGCACATCATTTGCATATCACTGCGCGTGTCGTAAAAGAAACTCGAGATTACCGGTTGGAGCTTTATGCATGTTCGAGTTTTCCCTCTTTTCTTTTTTTTTTTCTTTTTTTCCACAAACCTCTCGACAAGGCTCTTTAAACCGTGACGTTATTTTTAAAATGTCATTTAAGAAAGCGTGTTTTCGGCTCATAAACGGTCCAACGATCCATTTACGATTACGAAAGGGGAACAAAAATACGGTTTTTTTTAATAATTTACGGGGACGCGTCACGCGAAAAGTGTGTCTTGACTTGAGATTTTTCAGATTACGCGAATTTCTCTTTTTTTCTTCTTCTTTTTTCTTATACATTCGTCGAAATGTTTACGAGAATTCAAATTTAGCGGATTTTCATGGACGCGCGAGAATTGTATCGCTTTGAAAAACAAGCCCAAGGTCTTTTATTTGTTCCGAACGTTTTCAAAGATGGCGACATAATTCTCGTGAATTATGCGTGTTTAAACGAGCGCCGGTCGAAAAAGTGGCCTGGAATCGGCAAATTTCGAAAATTCTAAATAATCTCCTTTATAAATATTTCCAATCTTCTCTTTATCGTAATAAATATTACGATTATATTCTATATATATATATAAAGAAGAAGAAACATCGAATGATAACGGAGGAAATATCGGTGAAATAACCGTTTAAAAAAGAATAAATCTACCGCGATAAATGGTGTCGATATAAATGAAACACGTTTTGATAGCAAGAAACCTCGAAATATCTAACTATTTCTACTTTTATCATTAAATTCATACTTGCACCTTTTACACGAAATTCGAAAATTAAAATAAAACTTTATTCTACCTTATGAAAACGAAATATAAAATAATCGTTCTTCTCTCTCTCTCTTTTTTTTATAATTTTCAATCATCAATAAAGAGAGAGAGAGAAGTGAATGGAATGAAAAAAATAAAGAAATACAAGTTCAATCCGTTCAGAAGCTTTTCGAGCTATCGCTAAAATTGTTTAATCGAAACGAGCTTTTTATCTTAATTCAAAATTTCCCGTATTAACGCAGCATTTTACGACCTTTGCCGGGATAAGTCCAGGCAACCTTGAACAACAAGAGCGAGTTAATCTCGTTATAGGTATCATGACAATAGCATTAGTAATTCGGCACGAATCACCTTGCCCGGCTCTCGCTCGTCGAATCGTCACGTGGTATCAATCCACGTTTCCCAACACATGACACATACGGCCTATTATATCAGCCCGGAAATTAACCGTGATTTTCGATCGTGTATAACCTTTACCGTTATGTAACTTTTTCCTATTAAAAAAAAAAATCACTTTGGAATTCAACGCTTTAAGACATTTTCGAATTTCGTGAAAATCACTTCACGGAAAAATGTTTCGACCGCGTTTATTGTTAAAATAATTTCTCAGAGACGCGAGAGAAAAATTACTCGATATTCAATCACAACTCAGCTACTCTAATCGGAATATTTACTCGTTGCGAGAACGATTCAGATATTCGAACGAGTATAATAAAATATAAGATACAACATTGTACAACGATACATGAAAGGAAAGAAAACGATAGAAATTAAAAAATTCACAATTTATTTCCGGGCCGAATACGAATAATTCAATCTCTGTCGAAAATTTGTAAAATTACGGTTTATTTATCGGCTCGATAATTATTCGCCCATGAATTTCATTATTGAAAACACACTCGACAAAATTGATTAACATTCCCACGCGAAACGAATCCGTATCTTATCGCGTCGATCGATCCTGGTCACGGTAAAATTCACAGGTTGTCGATAATTTACCAGGTATTTATGATAATTTAACGGAAGGATCGGAAAATAGGCGAGATTTTCACCGTCTTCGGACGAGGATCGAACACTGTTTCTCAACAACGGGGGGACGATTTTTCTGGACGATTTTTTATGTATCTATTATCAGAGATCGCGGTCGAAAATCGTGGAATTCCCCTCGGATTCAGATTTCCCGTCAACTTGGCGGCAATAAAAGCCGGATACACTTCCGTGAGAAACATTGCTGGTGGCACGGTGCGATTCTCCGCATTAGCATCGCAAATTTAACGCGCAACTGGTCAAACGAGTTTTACGCCACGATAAAAAAAGAAACAAACAACGGTTATTTTCTCGAATAACTATATAAACTGGAGGAGGAGGAGGAGGAGGAGGAGGAGGAGAATCGTTAGAAATACGGTGTAGAACGAAACGGATCGTTTAGAGGAGAGGATAGTTTGAGATTGATAATTGAACGAACGATATTTATTACATATATCGTTGAAAATCTGATCGAATATAAATAATAAAGGAAACAATGAAAAATTATTTAGCTGGATCGTATAACGTACACGCGTTATTTTCGTTATCACTGTCGTTAAAGGCAAAGCGTATATTTTCGTATATCCTGAAACGTGCGTAATTTCAACGTGAGATAAAAGTCCAAAGCGATTATTTATTCGAACGCTACGATTAGCTATACGAATTCCAAGAAATTCTAGAGAGAAATGGGAAAGAGAGAGACGATTAATTTAACGAAGCTACCAAGCTATCGACACACAATGTCTCGTGAGATTACGCGTTTATCAATATAGCCATAGCTGTTATCGTTGATGACGCGTGCGCGCCGTTTCGAATTTACGATCGCGGAAGCTTGTACGCATACGAACGTACAAGGTCTCACCGTTTGACCCGGTTGAAAACAATTATACGTACGATCCCGTGTTGTTATATCGCACATTCTTCCAAAACATCAGTTTTTCATTCCTTTCGTTTCGTTTCTTCCTCGATTCGGGGAACAGAATCGTGATCACGAATTCCAAGAAGAAACGGAAGAAGGAAAAAAGAAATCCGATTCAAAGTAAACAAGAATTCGTCACTGCCACGAACGAGGAATGTAATAATACGACGCACAAAAATTGAACGCACAATTACGACGCACAACGAATTATAACGCACATAAAATGGTGAAAAAGAGAATGGAAGAAGGAGGAGAGGTACAAGGAACAATAATAATAATAATAATCTTATTACTTTCTCATTATTCTCACGTACCTGTGATGCGAAAAGCAAGGAGAAGGCACAACGGGCGCGGGAGATCTGGCCACGTGAGTGTTGCCTAATGCGGAGATCAGGTGAAAAGCGGAAGTTATAGGCGGTACACGTCGATGCGTCGCGCACGTGGAACCAACACGTTGCCCTCTCGCCGTGGAACACGTAGAAAAGAGAGAGGAGAGATAGAGTTGGAGAGAGAATCGAATGTAATATATATACGCGTGTATGCACGTGTGTGTATATATATATACATATGCATATATATATATACACACACATATATATATATATATACAAACGAGGAGTCGTCGTGCGTCCCACCTCAACCACGTCTGACACGCGAATGAACACCCGCGAAGAGCGTTGTCGCGACGTTGCTCGGGAGGCCGCAGCAAGGGGAGGAAGCTAGTGAACGCGCAACAGACGCGAGAAACGGGGACCCTAGTCACCGGTTGCTATCCCCGCCGCTATACGACCCTCCTGATTCGCCGTTTCCACTCGTGGCGAGGGTCGATTGGTCCACGAATACGGCGACGTGTGCGACGTGCTCTCGCCTTCCATTGTTCGTGTGCGTGTATGTATATATATATATATATATATATATACGTGTGTGCATTCACGCTAATCGAACCATCGGCGAATTTCACGACAGCTGACGACGCTGCTGCTTCGGATGCCGGCACACCGATAACGGTACCGAACAAATCTCATTTCATTTCGCAAGATTTTTGTGTTTCGATTCTTCCGTATTTTTTCGAGAAAGCGTGGATTATTAAGAATCAAAGGGATCTTGCTTCTTTTTTTTGGAATGAATATTCGAGATGGATTCGCTTGAATTTGAATCGTTCACAATTGCAATTTCGAGCGATGGTGATAATTTCTCGATAATAAAATGTTCGAACGCACGCGAAGCTTGAAGAGTGTCGTCAAAGTGTCTTAGAATTTGGAACACTTTAAAACTGGGAATTTCATTAAGAGAAAATGGAATGAATCGATGAATTTTTCAAAGTAATTTCAATTTATTTATCCTCGCTCCGCTGGAAATCTATCGTACACGCGAATACACACACGAACGTAGGTAATAATAATCCTGTCCTATTTTTCTATCTTTTAACATCGAGCTTATCGCCTCTCTATCTCCGAGATAAACCCCTCTCCCCGCCTAACGAGCAAGATATCAAGATACACACAGTTCGAAGCGTCGAAGACCGGATAAATAATACCGGGAGAAAAATTTTCTTCGCGAGTGGAACGATGGATTCGCGAAGAGACGAGAAACCGCAGAGTGTCTTACCAATCGTGTCAACCGGTGGTTTCTAGTAACCTAGATTCTCGTGTTTTCATAACAACCACGGAAATCGTGCCTCGTGGATCCTGCCTGCCTCGTGATTTCTACCGTGGCCATTTAAAATCAATGTCCCACTTATTTTACGCGGATAGGAAAATAGGATGCGGAGAAATATAGCGGCAGACGATGATCCACGCTATAAATAATCCGCAATAAATCGTTTTCGACGGTCGAAAGACACATACATATATAAAAAATGAAAAAAGGCGCAGTCGAAAATGTTGCGGTGGAAATAAACCGTGACGTGACCGCAGATCGCAATTAGCTTCGGCCAAGCCACAAAAGGAAGATAGGCGAGTCCAGGTACTATCTTGTTATAGATTAGGAGGAGTTAATGCTTGTTTAACAGAAGGCGTGTCAGACTTAACGATTAATGGATCGGAAATGGAAGTCACGAGAATCTTTGCAACGGTATAGAAAATCAAAAGGTAATATATGTATATATATATGTATATAATCCGTATAGTATTAACTCGTACCACTGAACAGAGGTATTAAATCCTTGTTTAAAAGCCATAGAACAAATTGAATTCTAACTACTGCTAATTTCGTTTAATCCGATATTTTACACGATGAAAATACATTGAAGGAAAGAGCATTAAAAATGATTGTGCAAAAAAGAAAAGGACATTTTAAAATTGATAATTTTAAAACTGAAGCTTTTTAATTAAAGCCAAAATAGTCGTGATTTTTTTAATAGGAATGTATTAACAAGATATTAGAGAAGAATTTGAAATAAATTGGAACGAATAAAGATATTCTTATAAATAATATTTCGTTTAACGATTAGAAACGAATTGAACTTTTTGTACTTTGTGTATTTTAAATAATAAATTTCTTTACGTAACTATAAAATTTATTTGTAAATTATTTATCCGTCCAATCTATTTTCCTCTACGTAAGATAAGGGGAAAAAAAGTAGTAGACAAAAAAATATGTTAAATATAATATCAATTCAACAAATAAT
Source organism: Apis mellifera (assembly GCF_003254395.2). Lineage (NCBI taxonomy): Eukaryota > Metazoa > Arthropoda > Insecta > Hymenoptera > Apidae > Apis > Apis mellifera. Next base: position 4,754,303 of record NC_037641.1, read on the forward strand.
TATCTTACTCCATTACGAATATCGGTTCGAGCGAAACGATAAGCCTTGTTTACGATAATTTACTTGTATCTCGAAATAAAAACAGTGCGATAATTCAGTCGTAACTATACTCGATTATTATTTACTTCCCCCGAATCCATCCCCCAAAGAATATCCCCAATTTCTCTCTGATCCTGCCATCATCCTTCCCTTCATCCACCCCATTTTCTCCACCCGCTCATTTAATCCTCCCTGTGCATGCTTATCCGCCTGTTTATGGATACAACTTCCTGCTCAACGTAATATCTTCCTGTTCATTACACTGGTATTAGATAATAAGTCATAAAGATAACCCAACCGAAGGTTACATCGATATCGAAAAACTAGTAAGTGAAAAATTCTTTATCAATAAACCGGCTCCAATATCGTGGTCGTTATTATCATCTTCGATATCGGTTTTCGTACTCGAATTATTGGAACGACAATTAAAGTAAATACCGTTCGAAAAAAAATATATATATTTCTTCCTGGTGAAAAAGAATAAAATGAAAAGAATCGAGTGACGTCTACTTCGAAAGAGTCAGGAAAAGATATAAAACGTCGTTTAAAATATTGTTTAACCTAAAAATGTATGCGTTTGACACGAGTCCAACACGAATTGAATGATTTTGGATCGTATGGAAATTGAAGAAAATTCGAAATGTTTTCAGGGAAAGAAAGATACAAATTGTATCGAATATCTTACTCATTTTCAATTCGTCTGTCTGAAAATATTTCTCGTGATAATATTACCATAGGTATTCGAGGCAGCAGCTGGTTATTTATCGCGAAGCGTGGATACTACGTGGATGGCAAAGGATTTACATGAGAAATTTCGTTACACCTATCCTATCCTATCCCTTATTTTACGATATTCTCCTCAATTCATCGATCCCCACCAACATTGTCTTCCTTTTACTACATCATTATAAATATATAATTAAATAATTATAATATTAATAATATAATTAAATAATTCACTCGCGCGTACAATTATCTTAAATTCAAATCAAATCTAAATAAAGTTAGAGAAAAATAAGCGTTTAATTTTTTCACTGGAAAGAGAGAAGGAGAAGAAGAAAGGGAAAAAAAAATAGAGGTACAAAGTTTCTAAAATAATCTCCTTAGACCATTTGAATTATAATCATATCCGCTCGTATAAATAAAACATTTATGTACACGGTGTAGTTGCAACGTGCCGTATATCCAGACGTGATTTGCAATCCACGTGACTGCAAATATCCCCGACGTCAACGATGAATAGCGGTCGAGCAATTGAAAGATGCATAGAAAGAAGTCGGTGACCCCGATCGTTTATACGTGACCCGAGACGTTTGCCGTTTTAATGCAATTACAACGAAAATTCGAAATTCGGTGGATAATAAGATTTGAAGGAAAGGGAGGAAAAAGGAGAAGGAGGAGGACATCAAGGTTTCAACGAAGGAACCGTTTCCCTCGAAAACGTGAACTCGAGCGCGAAGAAGGGGGGAAGGAAATGATAGCGGAAAAGAAAACGAAGAAGGAAAGGGATTCAATTAGATCCTTAATGGAGCTTGTATACGAGACACTTGCAGCCACTTGCGGCCGCTGGACCGAGTTACGACTCACAATGACCTGACCAGGATTCCCGTCAGCTCCCTCCCAACCAACCCAGACGACCCGTCGGTCGCCTCTTTCTCTTCCCAAACTTTGGGCATCTCTCCAAGATACCGCAGAAATCGCATACCATGTTAGAAATTCAGGGCGGTTTGAACTTGGCTCGGTGCAGCGCCGGCTGAATTCCGCTGCACAAGCACGTGAGATTGGCTAACTCGTGGGCCAGCTATTCCGGAATTCTTGCAGGCATTTTACCCTGAATTTTTCCACCCATTCTTCCCCCATTTCCGAGGAGCGAGAACCGGAAGAATCGTTATCGATTAACTTCGTGAGAAGAGGAAACGCGTCCCGTGTTTGCGCTTGTAAACTCGTTGCTGAATCTTGCCACACCACGACGGCCTGTCGATGATAAGGGTGTATGAGTGTAAATAAGGATAGGAAAGAAAGTTTTCTATGGAAAGGAGTTCCAGAGAGCATAATCGGTTTTAATACCTCACGAAATATCGATCTTTGATCGAAGATGTAGAAAGTAATTCGAGAATGGATAATCTTTGTAATATATATATAAAATACGTGAAAATGAATCGTTTGCGCGTTGAATTTATAAATATCACACTTATGTAATAAAAAAAAAGAGAGAGAAAGAAAAGAAAATTATATGCATTATTATAATTGGTTCATTAAAAATATTGCCTGATAATTTACATTTTAAATTTTTACCAACGTATATTTATGTAACGAACGAATGCATTTCTAAATAGATTCGTAATGCAAAATGAAAATGAAAGGTGAAGTGATGTCAATGATATATATAAATTGAAATTGTATCATTAATTTGATGTATGAAGTTCTTATAAAAATTCATTGGCAAAATCATCAAAATTAAGATTTCGAGATTCGTAAAATACTTTGAGATCGTATCAAATTAAATTTATTTACTCGTGATTATATATTGAGACGAAAACGTATCTAGATAAAATTGAAAATCAGGATAACATAATAGATAAAAATATGAAAAATAAAATTGTTAATAATTTTTATACATCGCTTGAGGAATATTATAAAGATATTAAGAAAATAGAAAAAATAATGTTTCAAGTAATTATGCTAAAATATATATAAAATATAATTATTCAAAGAAAAAACTTTATTTCGTACTTACCTGTCATTGATTTTATATTTTTTTTTCTTTGCACAAAAGATAGATAACGAAAGATAACGTAAAATTTGAACGGCACGAAGTAAAATATTCACTTTTCATGCGAAAATACCGTAAGAGAAAGATGTTGGAACGACATCGAGAAACTGTACACTCGATACGATTGTCGACATATGCACGTATATTATAGAGAAAGATTAAGACGCACTGTCAGAAACTGCAGAATAAAATATTTCATAGAGGTACAACATTTATTTCACTCGCGCATATGTGAATAAACATGTTTCATCAGACGTATGAAATGTAATTCATTCATTAAAAAAGAATCGTAATTAAATTTCATTTACATTCTTGTACATTTTTTTTGCAAGATCGCGTAATATTTATAATATGGAAACAATTTTTTTATTACTGGAAATTATATTATAATTTAAATATCATACTATTTATTACCTGTTCGCTAATCTGTTAAATATAATAGAATTGGTGTTAATTAAATCGAAAGTCGGATAAAAGCAAAAATGTTTAAAATATAGAGATGGAGATTATTTGATACGTATTTAATTTTGTAATTTATCCCGCTTACTGAATTTAATTGGCGCGACAATTTGCACGAATAGTCACATACAGAGCCATCTATCGATTACCGTAAGAAATATTTCAAATAACTTTTTAACAGATGCAAGTGAAAAATCATTACGTAAATATACGTATACGCAAATAATGTTCGACAAACGAGAAAGCTTGTATCAAGAAAGCACAAGAAATTAAAAAAAATTATCTGTACAAATTAAATTGTTGGCATAACGAGCGAGCAAATCTCATACATCGATGCAATTGTTTCGATATAAATCTAAATATATTTTCATATATTACGTTCACGTAATTAATTGTATTAAATATTTATTGACTTAACCGATAAAGAAGATTCCTTTAACTGACATATTGTAAAGAATTGTACTTTAAGCGGCAAGAATACCTAATTGTTCTTAATTAGACTAAATTGAAGGTTACCGGGGGACAAGTAAATGTGAATCAATCCATGGCATCGTCCTTCTCTCAACCAATCGTGAGGATCGTTTTTACCGACAACTACCAATCATAAGGCAAAGCTTATCGGCGCTACGAGCGCCAATTCAATGTCCTAGATTAAACGGGCTGTAATCGTTTTGTTTTTCTTGCCCTAATATTCGTTAAAATTAATATAATTTCGTTAAAATTTCAGGAAACATTTATTTCGATCGTCGATCAATTTCTTTCTCGATCAACTCAAATTCTTAAACATTTCATATGTCTGATGTTATTTCATGTTCGATCAATCTCATTATAATATTTAAGAAAATAATAGATATTAAAATATTAAAGGAATGAAAGTATGCAAGTGTTATAAAAAGTACTTACCTCGGACGTAGGGACGAAGGCACTAGGTCCATCGAAAGCTGGCACTGGTACTGGAAGTCCTCTATCCTGTAATAATAATAATAAATATTTTAATCGTTTAAAATCTCTATTCTCCAGACAATTAATATTTCTGAAAATTAGGATTTTTTAACGTTAGCCCGGCTAGCTCAGTCGGTAGAGCATGAGACTCTTAATCTCAGGGTCGTGGGTTCGAGCCCCACGTTGGGCGAGATTTTTTCTCCGTTATTCGAAAAATAAAACGAGCAACGTATTATTAAAAAATATAAAAAAGAAATCTATGACTCATCCATTATAAAAAAAATATTTAATGCAGCTTGAACTTCAGTTTTTTATAATCAATTATGTATCTCACGTAAGTCATACAGAGAACACAGTTATTGATCAGGGCTTTACATGGTAGGCTGTGTGTTATTGATTATAATAAAAAACAACTTCCAAAACGAAGAGAGAACACAAATAGCGCCACCAACGTGGCCCCTAATAGAGAAGGGGGAGGGAAGAGAGATAGATATATATATGTTTTATTAACACCATAGAAAATGAGCAAATCAAAGAAATAGTTAACGCATATTTTTAGGCCATCATGATTCAACGTTGTTATATAAATAGAGACAGTTAAAATAACTTCATCAACTCAAAGTAATCAAACTCTGATGCATAAAATGTCATATCGGAAAATCATTATGATAGTTTTCGAGTTCTTTATAAAAACTTTACACGCGTGTATCATTTATCACTATTTTATACACCAAGAGAATGAATGCAAAAAAAAATATTACGCTGATATTTATCTTTCAAGTTATATAGGCAATTTAAGTTTGCATTGTAAATGCAAAGCAATCGGGAACCAATCCCGTACGTACCACGTACATAATTAAAGATTTAATATACGCTCACCTTAACCATCTCCAGAATCTCCGCACACTTGATCCTAACATTCTGGAAGGGGCAGTTCACGCTAAGCCTCAATATCACCGGTAGATGCAACGTCACCAGGCTCAAATACTTATTCGCCTGGGCTTGCCTCGGCCCGTCCAGAGCATTCCCCAGATTAAGCATCCTACCAACGTCCCCGGGCGTGACGTCAGGACTCTCCAGCACCCTGCCACTCTTCGAAGAGACATCTTCGTCCTGGGAGAGCGGTCTCTTGATCTGTCCAGCGCTGAACTTCCGTTCCTCGTTTTTCCTCAAATAATCTTGCGGCAACTCGGCACGTGTGCAACGAAGCCTGCCAACGTCGTCCAACGTCGCCTCATCCTGATAGATCTCGAAGTTCTTCAACTTCGTATCCTCCGCGCGATTGTCGTCCTGCCTGTGATATATCTCATTCGCGTTCTCGTTCTCGAAACCGTCCAGAGTGTTGAACACAACCCCGTCCCGATTTCTGATCGTCATCTCGGTCTCGTCGAAGGAGACATCGTCGTAACAGAGGCGTTCCCGCGGCAGGGTGTCACCCTTCGGGCGGAAGTTCAAATTCCTGCGGTCGAAATTCGCGCCCAAGTTCTCGTCGAATTTCGGGCTCTTCCCGTAGATCCTTATATCGGAGTCAAGCTCGTCATCCTCGAGCTGCTTCTGCTTCGCTCCTTTCACCTTCACGTAGTTCTTCGCTCTTGGCCTATCGTCCAGACAAGCCTCGTTCAATCTCTCGCTCGAGGACGAGCCGAGGTATTTCCTCTCGCTCTCGCTGCTCGAGCCGAATCGCGCCTCGGACGTGTCCTTAAACCTTAGACACCTGTTGTCCTGGGGATCGATCTTGAAACCCTTCCCCTCGTCGGACGACGTCGAGTGGCCGGATCTGTAACTATCCACGTCGGCCGCGTATCTTCGCCTCTCGTTCGGTGTACCGTAGCCGGTTTCGTTCCCGAGACGACCGTCCACGCAATCGAACGAGCCCGACGGATATCTCTCGGAACAGTCGAGGCTGGTATCTTCGAGGAATGCGGGATTCTCGGTGACGCTCTGAGGAAAGAAACACTCCGTCCTGAACGTGTCTTGAAGCAGAGGCTGCTGGAGAGGTGGCTGGACGTTCTTCGGTGCCGACTTGGTCGGTGATCGGTCCATGTTCATGTCGTATCTTCGCGTGAAAGGTGAAATGAAGTGTCTATTAGAGCTATTCGCGAAAACTTAATAGATATAAAAGGTCAAGGAGAAAAATTCGTGCGGAATTGTGAGATGGAAAATGCAATTCGTTTCGAGCCAGACTCTTCTCTCTGATCGTTCAATACCAACCACCCTGATTGATCATTATTATATCGGAGAATAGATCTTTTCAATATAATAATATTATATGTTGAAATATACATACGCGCCACTACGTTATTATCCATAAGTCTTTTTTTTCTTTTTTTTTTTTATTTCATCCTCTCGAAGACGATACGAAATAAAGATTGAATTCCAAGAAAATTATTAATACCAACGATCTTAACGGTCGAACGCTGGAAATTTATAGACATTATGATATACGATGGGAATATTTCATTATTTCATTTTTTTTTTTTTATCGTTAAAAAATCAGAATAAAGAAAAATAACCGCGCGTTTCTCGTTTAATCGTAATCAACTTTTTCTATCAATGCAATCGAGTAATAACTTTGAACCAGTGTTTTTTTTTTAAATAAATAAATAAATATATATGAACAAGATAATTCACAAGGAATGCAACACTGTTACAAAATCCAAGACTCGAAATACACGATTATGCTCACGATTTAAATTAACAATCATGAAATGAATCGATTCAAGTTCATCGGATATAATCTCGCTGTATATAGTTATCGCGAAAGCTGAACGAGAAATGATAGGAAACGATAAAAATATCGACGCATGCAATATTTATCGCATCGATGCCTTTTCACGTAGAGCAGAGCACACTCACCTCCCGTCCTGGCTCTTGAACTTCCCCCCCAGGCTCTCCGAATCCTCCATCTCGCCGGTGTCGTCCGAATGATTCGGACTACCAACCCCTCCGAGCCATCCCTCGACCGTGTTCCTTGCCGCCGCCAAGGCGATGTTTCTGGCAGCCTCATCTCTCGCGCACAAAGGCGCTAAAAATCTGCTAACGATCTCGACCTCGTCGTCCTTTGTGGAGGTGCCGCTTCCCGAGGAACTGTTCGGATCTCTGTACATCTCGTCTTACTTTTCCTTCTTGATTTTACTCGTGTGTGTATGTGTATTTATATTTTATATATATATATATGTATATGAATGTGTGTCTCTCTCTTTCTCTATCTTTCTTTATGGCCTCAGACTACACACCACGTATGCGATACACAAGTTCGTTCGTCGTGATTCGTCTAACGACAAGCGAGAAGCGTTCGGTATTTAATTTAATCTAATCTAATCTGCTTATGATACAAGGGTGACTCGGTGTTAGTCGAGTAGTTTCCCTCGGATTTCCCGTTTCGTCCTTACTCGATCTTGTCACTTGAGCTCCCGCGATTAACACCGTGTAACGAAGCTGCAAAACAGAAGATGAAACGATCGGTTCGAAAAACGATTCGGGGGAAAAAAAAAAAGAGAGAGAAAAAAAAAAATAAAAAACGATTCGCAAAGATCGCCACACGCGAATAATATATTCGGTGCTTGTTGAACGAATATCTTAATCCTTTAAATTGGCAAATTGATATAAATTGTAATTGTCGGATCGAGCTAATATTTTTTTCCATCGAAAGTATTTCTCAAATATTTTGTACGTTTATAATAATCATCGTGAAACGCGCTTGATAAAGATAATTTGAAAAAACGAGCGAGTCTCCATTAAATGAAAAGAGAGAAAAATTGGCACGTTTAAGGGATATTGTTGATGAAGATCAGGCCTCGATAGAAGATATTCTGTATACGATAAAATATTACAAATTGTCATAGTGGATGTTAAAGTGGATGTTAATCGAATCGATCCTATTTCACCGTCGATCGATCCATCGTTCGTGTATTTTTCCCACTCCCTTCCCTCCCTGCCAAAGTCAGCGAACAAAGGAAAGAAAGGAAGGAAGAAAGCAGAGAAAAGAAAAAAAAAGAAAGAAAAAGAAGAAAAAGGGGAGGGGGGGAAAAATGGAAAGAAAGGCTCACGGTACTATCCTCCGGATAATTACGGTCGTTTCGTCGCGTTTCACAGTGAGAATCGGCCGTAAAACTCGTTTCTCGAGGATTTTACCGAGGCGGTGCACCTCGGCAGTCGTTTCAGGGCGATAGAAAGTAGGCGGTGTCGGCTGTCGAGCGATCGTGTGGCGATCTAGCACCGTTCAACTTCGTTCCATGGAACTACTTGCTATCGGAGGAAAAGAAAAAGAAAGCCAGGTTGATCCTAAACGGGCGCACCTTCGAAAGGAAACGATCGATCGGGCGCTTCTTTTGAGGAGCCGATCGATCGCGTCGCCTTTCCTTCACCGATTATTATATCCTTCCCTCTCGTTTCCTCTCTCTCTCTCTCTTTCTTTCTCTTTCTCTTTCTTTCTTTCTTTTCTTTTCTTTTCTCTTTTCTATATTTTCCACGCGTTGTGTGTTGCGGTTATGTCGGCAACGGCAACGGTGTTACATTGTTCTTTACATCGTTACGAACGATTCCTAACGCTGGAACGTCCTCGAAATTGCGAATTGGAACGGAGCTGCCCTTCGTCTCTCCTCTTCTCGTTCACCGCCACGCCGCGACGATTAATCCATTGGACGTCTGGAACAAACGAAAGAGAAGAATATTAGAGGCGAGGTTGGCTGTTAAACTTTTATCGTCGGTTCGAGAGCCTGCTTGTACGTATCGGCGTTATGTAACGTTTGTTGTAACGTTTTGCTCTTACGTCTCGCTTACATGAATGAGAGAATATTAACGGTCGCCTGTTAATAAATGATAATTAATCGTTACGGGAACGTATTATCGAATGACACAGGTTACACAGAGCGAGCTTTATCAAGTTCAAAGACCTCCTCCTCCTCCCCATTTGCGATACGCATTTTTCAAAACCTTCTCTCCTTTCCTTTTCTCCTTTTTTCAAACCCCGTTATGATATAATAATTTTAACCGAGGAACGAAAGATTAATTGTTATCACCAAGTTGACGTCTTATTGCAAGCTCGAAGATACGCGCTTTTTCTCCATATTATCTTTCCTCCTTTTCAAAGCGTTACGAGTCTGCAAATTGCCTGGTAAATATGAAATATGGATTGAAAAAAGAGATGCTACTACATCAGAGATTACGAATAATTACGAAATAATTGGAGAATCTTAGAAAAGTCGCCATTTTTCGCAAGACGAAACCTCTTCCACCTCTATCGATTGGATAGAAGCTTATTGAATTTCAATTTACTCCATGGGTTAATCGTCATCGATCGAGCTTAATATCCATCCAAAGGTAACACGTACGCCCGGCAACGTAACCTAAGGCTAATAAGGGAAGCACCTCTCCTCGCGGACACAGATTAACGCCGATCGAACCGTTACGCAATCGAACGATCGAAAGCTCTCTGTAAACCGGAGTTCTGAACTTCAACCGTCGCGGTTAATTCCTGCACCGTGGAACCGTTTGTTACCGTTTCGATTCCTTCTTTATCCCTCTCTGTCTCGATTCACAATCGATGATCTGTTGTCGTAGCGGATATCGATCCAATTCTGCCTCTTAAAGAAGAAAAGGAAAGAGAAGGGAAGGAAGAAGAGAAAAAAGGGAAATTTTCAAAGGGAAACGAGTTGGAGAGGAACGAGACTATTGCTATCGGGGCCATTTACGCAATTAGTCGATGTCAGCCCGCGCCAGTCTTCCTCTCATTGATTGATCGACCCCCGCGGGAGAAGGCCTAGGTCAAGGCCACCGGGGGTCAGGAAATAAGAGAGGTCGCGTGAACGCTCGCAACTTATCGAGAAGGGGAGAGGCGATCCGCGGAGAGGAAAGGGGGAAGATGAGCGTCGATTGGAAGGGGTGCGAAGTGGCTCGAGATCGAGAAAATCTGTTCAATCTACTCGTCACGCAACAGTTGGAGAATTTAAGGAAAATAGAGATCTATCGATCTTCTCCGAGTATGTTCTTCCTTTTCTTGGTATCTTTAGATTGTAAAGAAATATTCGTGCACGCGAGATTATAATAAATTTTTTTCTACCCGAGACAAAATAATTATTATTACAGCGTGTAAGGTGAGAGAGGTGTGCGTTGAGCGGGAAAAACAGGAAAGAATGGATTGACAAAGAGGCCCTCAAGATGCGTTTCCATTTCGCGCGGGTCGGCCACTGGCTATTAAACGGGTAATAAAAAGAAAAGAATTCGATCCCACGCGGTGTTTTCCTATCGCGTATCGAGAGAGAACCTGGCCACGCACAACTCGATAATCCTATCCTATCACAATGCACCATTCTTCCCTTCCCTATTTTTCCTCTCTCGATTTCTTCTCTCTCCCTCTCCCCTCCTCCACGAGATCAATCCGCTCGAGAGTCTTTTCCGCGGACGATCGATCGTTGCACTCGATAACGGCGAACAACAGCCGCCGTTCATCGCCCGGTTGTTCCCGATTTTTAATATCCCTGCAATCTCCCTCGTTTCCTGGAAAATCGATGCTCGAAGGAGCATCGTTCGCGGGACGAAATTCGCGGAAACGATGGATAGAAGGAGGGAGGAAAAAAAGAGGAGGGACGAGGGAGAGTATAAGAAAATAGAGTCACGCGCGGCGTGTGATATAAACGGGTGCTGTGGCCGAGGTTTATCGGGCATGGAGGAAGAAATAAAGGGAGAAGCAAAGAAGAAAAGAAAAAGGGTACACAGAAAACGGCGTTTTCAACCGTTTCTAACCATTTCTTCGCGGCGATCTCGGGAACGATCTAAATATTTATAATTCCCCAAAGCTTAACTCTTTCCTCTACCTCCTCCCCTCCTCTCCTCTCCGGCGCAGCTATGAATTATTAATGTCGCGGTCTTGCTACTGTATGCCGGTGCACGTTGCTATGCATTTCTGATACCGTGTACTTTGTCTTCGAGATATAAGGATGGTCAGGGCCTCGCGGATATATGGGTGGCGATAAAATGATCGTCTCACGTGCCATTAGAATTTAATTAAATCGAGATGAATCAGGTCCACCCCGATCTGGGATTGAAATATAAATGTTGGTCTGCTCAACTCATCAAATACGATACTTTTCCTTCACTTATTATCCAACATTTTTTATCTTCTTTTGTTTCATCTGTTGAGATTATTAGAGAATCAGGGAATATTACATTTACATTTGAAGTGGAAAGTTGTGAGCTAAGTTGGAACGTTATGTACGGAGTTTCAAACTTTTGGCAAGTGAGAGGATAGGATGATTCACGCGCGATCATCATAGATTGTTATTTCTACTCTATCTTTAGAGATTAGAAATCGATTTGATCCGTTTGAGAATCAGATCCCTCCTCCAGCGTTTCTAAAATCTTATAAAAGCTCATCTTTATCCTTGCTCGATCAACCTTGATACGAAAATTCTATCGATCTTTCTCTCCTATCTTGTTATCATATGTTGAAGAATTATCACGAATGACCATAATGACCTCGAAGAAAATATAATTTCTCTGTTCGCATATTTATAAACCCGAACCAGGATCTTCTTGCCATCTCCCCTCGTCGAAATAATCCGATTAAAATTCACGTGCGTGTAATTCCACGTTGGTGGAGGAAATAAAAAGGAAGAAAGGAAAAAAGGAGGGGGAAATTTTTTTAGGAAATTACCGATCGCGTGATCCTCGAAACATCGTATCGTGCAGAATTCCTCCCCCTCGGATTGTGGGAAAACATTATATCCCCGTGGAATATCAGCTCGAGACGGTTTAAGAAGGTTTTCTCGCGTTAAATAAGTTATTCCTCCTTGTTAACTTAAGAGAAACCGATGACGAAACCGCGCCTGCATCCCACATCTATCGATATCGCGCTATCCGATCCCTTTGTTACGTAATTCAATGTGTTCAATGGACGGAGAGGAAGATGGGTTGCGGTGGGCACGGTCAAAGCAGTTCTTCTCCACCGGTAATTTTCTGTATAACAAACGCGTATTCTATCCGTAACCGAGAGAAAGAGAGAAAGAGGGGCATCGGTAAATTTACGACAGGCGGAGCCGGTTTACGACCGCTTTAAAAACAGAGACTAGAGGAAATTACGTTAGCTCGTCCGTGTTCTTGAAATCAGCCCCCGATATATATACACACGTATACATATATACCCTCAAGAGGGGGGAGATGTTCACCTGTGGATACCGTGAACGAGACGGTGCGATCGATTCGGCGATAACCGTGTCCTTCCCTCCACCTCCTCCCCCGCGACAAAAAGCTCGCGAGGCGTTGTTACGTGCCACCGTGCTTAACGCAAATTGGAAAAGCGCCGCTTACGACCTCGCGACACGCGAGACACCCGCGATAACGCCCCGACTTCCCTTCCTCCTCCCCCGAGAATTAAAATTCTCGGTCGATGATCCGCGAAATCGATAATTAACCGATCACTCTATTTCGATCTTTTTGTATAAAGATCTAATAATCTAAATAAGGAAATATTCGAGTTTTATCCGCCTAAATCGACGAACCTAGAAAACAGTTTCATATTGCAAGTGTGTAAACTTATAAACTTATGTATATCGTCGTAAATGTGTGTTCTTCATCTGTGTTGAATATGATGAAGGATCGATAAGAAATCTCGCCAATAATTTGCCTAACGATTTCACTTCTCAACCCTCTACAATCGAAGAAACTTGGAGCGAGAGCGGCTCACTCGGACGATAATTCGAGTTGTTATTGCACTCCCCCCGTTTCGAAGAGAAAAAGAGAATCGTGTTGAACCGTATCGTAAATTAAAATACGGTTCCATTCGTTCCGTGAGTGGCGCGAAGATTATTCGTAAACACGGCGAGGGAATGTCGAAAATAATATAGTCCTTAATATAACCCGGCCATTCCCACTTTTCATTAACCTAAAATTACGTCGGCTCGCATCCACGGACCTCGCTTAGAATATTCTTGCACGCGATACTTGTTGAACGTTACTCGAACAGAGGAGGGAGAGGGGGAGGGAGGGCAATTGAACCTTTATGGATTTAAACGCCACACGGATGACCGTTCGCTTTTTGCGCGTGTACGTAACAACGGGCGCGGTGTAAAATACGCGTCGGGGCCGGCATAACAAGTAAGAGAAACGAGACCTAAAATAATGCGCTTAATATCCCTCCCTTCCATTCCTACGCGCCCTCCATTTCGGGCAGAACAGATGTACGGGATACCGATGCTGGCCGCCATACCATTCCAAATTACGGGGGTATATGCGCAACACTTGTTGAGCATCGCTCTCGAATTCCGGTTGGGAAATTTCGGATAACTGTTTTAATTTCCACCGATATTTCGAGATTGTCTTAAATTAGAAATTGTAAAATTGGGAAGCGGAAAGATAGAGGAATAATGAGAGGATTAGGAAAAAAAAGGTTCGTCCAATTCTAATTTCCTCTCTCTCTCTCTCTCTGAGAGAACAAGGTTGGAGAGCGGGTGTGATGCGACGAAACGCATCACAGTTATCTGTGTGCAACGATACAACGGGCGGCATACCGCTCTCCATTCCTAGCGCGCAACACACTTGTTGAACGCCTGCCTCCTCTCCTTCGAGTCGAAATTTCACGGATCGAACGCAGCCGCTGACCGCGGTGGTCCGACTGTCTGCCCCTGTCTGGCCGGTTGCCTCCGCGCAGGGGGGAAAACGCGTGTTGCAGCGCGCACGGCGCGCAGAGGAGAGATAGATAATAGCGCGATACGCGGTGAGAGGGACGAGGCGGAAACGAGGCTACTCCGCTCCGAGATAGGCGGGAGTAGAGGGAGGCGGAATACGACCCTGATTGCCAAGGAGAAATCTGCACCGTGATCTCACACGAGGCAGCTCGACAAACACCGTGGAACAACCGCGCGAATCTCCTCTGAGAGAGAAAAAAGGAGATGGGTTCGAACAACTGGAATTTGTCGTTGTTAAATCTTGATGTAGGCGGCTTTTAATCCGACCGCCGTTTTCGTTTCGCAATAAAGGGATCATCATCTCGCCTCGTATATGGAATATATATATATGGGATACGTTGAACAGCTTGTACGACAAGCCGCGTTATCATCGAGCTAACGTAAGATAAGCCTGAGGAAATATTTGCCGACGAAACTAACGAACCCTTTGTCGAAATCAACGTGGCTAACGGAGCTACGGTTACGCCTATTGTTTACCGAAGCCAAGATTATCGTCGTGATCCGTTCTTTGTGCGATGTCGTGGGGATAAGTTGTACAAGTTTAAGTTAAGTCGCCGGTGGTGCGACAGATTAAAGATTTTAGAAAGGAGAAGAAGTATAACACAAAAGGTGGATCGAGCTACCGGCAATGTTCCTTTTGTTAAAAAAAGGAGAGGAAGAAGAAGTCTGCTTCATTCTTCTCTAAATTTATTTATCATTTAGTTAAAAAAAAAGTATTGGAATTGCAAATTGATTGAAAAGCTTATTATATACATCGTGTATTAGGAACGGCGTTGATAGGAATTACTCGTTGATTTTACTCGCGATTGCAAAGGAATAAAAGAAGACGTTAAGTAGAACGCAAGATCAGCAAGAACGTACCACGTATCTTGGTAAATACGTGTCCAAGTGAAATTATAACTCGTTATATTAAAGGATAAATTAAACTTCGTTTCGTTCCAATTTTTCCTCTCCTATATTTTCCACAATCGAAATAGGAAATGGATAACGATAATGGAAGGATATTATAAGATATATACGTAAAAGATAAAAGAAACAAAATTCATCCGTAAGCAAGAGATAAAATCGGATTCGAAACAAATTCATCGGATCACGTCATTTAATTATAAATAATTATTCGTGACAGCGGCACGTACCGCTGTCTCGAGCCAGCCTAGTTATATAACATACGTAAATCGTGCCAGAACAGCCGCGATCTTAGCGAGCGTTTCGCGAGAGCGCGTCACTGACCAGTAAGTGGGCGAATAGAGTCATAACACGTATGGACGAGGTGGCGAACGTGCACGGGTACGATGGTTTAGTCACGCATTCGACCGGGCCTCTCTATCGGGTATCCGTATGGAATCCTTGCGTCTCTCGCGCGCAACAGGAACACCTGGCCGTAAGCGTCACGGTTAATTTGCACTTTCTATGAATTTTAATCAGCCCGCGAGCGGGCAAGGATCCGGAGACAATGGCACGTAGAGACACTCGAAGCGAATTATCAACGGTGCCCGATGTTCGATCGTGTATTTCTCAACGAACGATCTGAGATAACGAGAGGGGGGGGGGATATATCTTATTTATCGTACGGGAATTACTATTGCGTCGCGTAAAATGATTAATTGTAGATGAGATGAATGAGAGAGAAGAAAGAGTACTATGGTTGAATAAACCAAGTGTGTGTGTGCATCTCTCGTGAGAAATGATCTCCATCGATCGAACGTTTGCATCGAAAACTCTATTGAATCGTGTTGTATAAGTGTATAATTAGAGACAGAGAGTGTTTGTTGAGAATGATAACGATGGGTGTTGCATTTGCCTGAATACAAATGGAAAAATATAATTTTATAATTAATCGATTTAATCGTTTCTTGAATTTTTCGAGTCATTTTGACGTCGCTACGTCACTCGTTTCACGGAGGGAAATTAATTTTTACGTCTCGTATTGCACAAATTGATTTAAAATTATTCGGTTAATCGAAGGTAATTAACGACGAGAATTTTCCCAAGTTATTTTTCTCCGGATTATTAATTTCACGACTAAATTTCCCTCGTCTTACAGTCTTTTTTTAACAATTCATCCAAAAGGAATCCTTGCAAGGATGCGCTTGCTGTTCTTTCTGGCTTCCAGTGTTCAACGTCCACCTTCTAGATTTCAAGTGCAGATTGTACGTGCCCTCGGGGTGTCGTAGTAAGCTGCGATTTCTATTAATCCCATCATAAATTTAAACCGCTCCTACATACCAAATTCCACACGGCACACCTTTCCTTCCTTTAATTTATTTCTTTTTCGCATAATAGCGTATTCCCGAGTTATCTCGTATCAATCATTCCGTGATTACCGGTTATCGGACTTTGTGACAATCAACATCGATTATTAAACAGGTATTCGCGTTGTTTTAAACCAACCTTTGCCTGATACTTTTTTCAAATAATTATTATCGGATGAACAAATTGTAATAATTTCACTGTGAAATTTTTCTTATTAATTCTCAACTGTACGACCAAAAACGTATCGATTGTGAACTGTATTTAAATTAAACAGGCTCCAGATATTTATTGAAAATTTCAATATACAAATATATACACACTTAAACAATAAACTAGATAAATTTCCTTGCATCTGTCTAAAAATCGATATCCAATCGACTTTAAAATTCAAAATTGCAACATGATCTCTCCCAATCCCCTATTGAATTTACTTCTTACAATAATCCAACTTAATGTTCATGCCAAGCCATGGAAGGGGCACAAAGACGATACGTGAAGCGTTTCGGTGCATGGTGCAACTCGCGCACATACGCGGGCGTGCATATCAATTCCGCTCGCGCGGAGGAGTCGCCAAGATCTCATGTAAATCATCGAGACAAGATGGCTCCTCCCTATTTGCTTGGCGCAATGTGCACGCAATGTGCACGGAGCGGTAATGCTCGAAGCATGTTTGAAAAGCGAAAACCGGGGACGAGAGATGGAGCGGTGGAAAGGATGGAAGGAGGAGGAGGAGAAGAAGGAGGAGGAGGAGGAGGAGGAGGAGGAGGAGAGCGGAGGTGTGTTACACGCGTGAATAGTGCGTTTCGTTGTATAATGCGCGCGCGAGAGGAGAGCGCATCGAGGCGATGCACGAGGCGGGCCGAGTCGTGTGTATAAAAGCTGGACGTGAATCATGACGAACAACTGGTTATCGTGGAATCGTAAATAACGTAGAGAGGGAATATAGAGTTTTATGCTCGGCTAGCGCGACCCGTAACCGGCGAAAATTCATTTTTATTCGTTCATTTCCGCAACGTGAGATGCAACGTTGCTTTACTGGCCTACAGAGTTGGGGAAACGAAACGAAACGAAGCGAAGTTGTTATTTCAAAGATCGTTTCGCGAGATAAATAAAAACAGGGAGGGAGAGGAAAAATCGAATCGAGTAGCGTATCGATTTAATTGTTTCGTGGAAGACGTGAAATATCCGCGTGTAGAGTGTAGGTTTTTAGGCCTTTACAATCACGGTGATTGCAATCTCGATAAGATTCGTATGAAATTATTATGTAAAATATAAGATTTGAATTGATAATTCAAATTTTGTGATTTCTCCCCTCCTCTCCATTTTTTATTGGTAACAAGAATAAAGTTTCATGATGTTGTATTCAGTTCAAAGCAGGAAATTGACTACCTCAACGTTCGTTGTTACGTAAGAAACGTAATTTTTTTAACTAGTTTAAATTAAACTCATTAATTACGTTGAAATGGCTCTGCAGAAATTTATTTATTTATTTATTTTTTTTTTATGCATTTCAAAAAATTCACAATGAACGCAAAAAGCATTGTTCGCTGTA
This sequence comes from Apis mellifera, assembly GCF_003254395.2. Lineage (NCBI taxonomy): Eukaryota > Metazoa > Arthropoda > Insecta > Hymenoptera > Apidae > Apis > Apis mellifera. Next base: position 4,772,004 of record NC_037641.1, read on the forward strand.
TTAATTGAATTTTAAAATATTTTAAAAGTATATTTGAAACGTGCAACAAAATTGTTAAGTAATCGCTTTGTTTTTTTTTAACTTTTATCGATGTGACGTAGCTTCCATGATAATACTTTTTTTCTATGCATAATATACGTATAGCGTGACCGAGATTTTTAAAGATACATCGGATATCGAAACTTGTAATACAAATACAATTACAATCGTGAATCATCGTTTGAATAATCAGCAGATATATTCGATATCATTCTCTTGTTATTTAGGGGGAAAAAAAACAGCAATTTAAATAAATAAAAAGAAAAACCGCGTTGAAAGATGTAACGATTCTCGCGAATAATAAAATTGGAATCGGAGAAATGCGCACGAATCACGTGGAGCTTACTTTTACGATTAAACGCATGACATTTGGAAGGAGAGGTTCATTTGAGGAAACGACATTTCATATCCGCCAATCTAATACTTTTGATACGAAAGAGAGAGAGAGAGAGAGAGAGAGAGAGAAATCGTGAGAAATCGCGTTTAAAGTACAACCTCTCGAAAGAAGTTCCCGTTTTTCTTTGTGCGCCGGTGATAGTTTAAGCAAGATAGTCCATTACTTTTATTGCACGGCCATCTGTGCGTTACCAGAATTACCGTGAACTATTTGTCCTCGTTCGCGCACAAACCACTCCGCCGAAACAGCATTACACATCTCCCTCTCCCTTTATCCCTCTCGAGGAAAGGAAGTTACACACATCCTTCTCGAAAGGAAACTCACGTTTCTCTCGAATCAAGGGAACGTCGATCGCTATTCACCAATCAGACCGACCGATTAAAATCTGAAATTACCGTGACAAACTCGAGGATCCCGAATGACGACCATCCATTTATCCATCCATCGAACGAACGACGATTCTGTCGACGACTAATTACGCACTGATTTCGCGTACCCCTCTCATTTTCGTACGGTCGTCACCACGTTAACTAACTAAACCGTTCCTACGGTGGTTGTAGGAAGCTGCGCAACTTTTGGGGGAAGGGAGAGAGGATCAAACCACACAGCGAAATCGACCCTCCCCCCCTGCCTAAACTTTGCCCAGACTCCTCGAGACACCCCTTTTTCGCCTAGCCAAGTCAAATCGACCGAACGTGCTCATCGGCCCCTGTAATCGAGACGCGAATCTTCCTATCCCCGGCTTTAAACGGCGAAGCGGCGTTAATAAACGGCTGTCTAACCAGGGGTTAGGGTTAGGGTTTAAAATATCGATGATAATCTTTCTTTAATTTTTGTTATATTCCCTATCATCGGGGGAAACGCGAAGAGTTCGACGAGATGGGGGAAAAAGGGAGTAAAGAGGCGAGCTAATAAGTGTTAAAAGTGCAAATAAGTAAACCGTTAACGACCGCGCTTAGCAGCCCGTTTCCCGCAAGATTCGCAATAAGTATTTACAGACTCCACCTTAAAACGTGGCCACATGGCTGTATACACGCGTACACTTTCTAATTATATAGTATCTTCCCTTCCCATCAGCTGTACAGTCGTTGACTGACCGAGAAACTCGCGAGGAGTAAAAAAAAAAAAAAGAAAAAAGAAAAAAGAAGGCGGAGGCAAAAGTGGAAGAAAACGCGGCTCTCTCGGGATGGAACACGGAACGGGGAGAGGGGAGGGCGTGTGTTCACCCATTATAAACCGCGACACGTTGCAATAGCGATATTTATCCGCGCTATTGCAAAACGAGCAAAATCGGGAGGAGGGGGAGAGAGATCCGATAAAGACGAACCGCGTCGTTTATCCCTTTGAAAAGAAGCGTTTTTCAACGCGATCTTTCGATGCCTGCCCGTTGAAATAGGGAAGGGGAGGGAGGGAAAAGGAAGGTCGAGAGAAGAAGGATAGCTAGAAACGAAGATCCCCCCCCGCGCAGGGGGAACGAAAGGAACGAAGTTCGGAAAAGAAAAGGAAAAAAGAAAGCGCGCGCGGTACGTGGAGCGCGCGCGTGGGGAAGGGGGAGTGGAAGGGAGCGGAGAGGGGAGAGATGGCTGTATAATAACGCGAAAGTTAGTAGAACGCGGGCTACGAGAGAGGAAGAGAACACGCACACCACGCCGCGCGCGCCGGTATGTTTGCGAAAAGGGTGATAGCCGCGAGTGTGTGCGGTGCATAGCGCAATAGAAGAGCGTTGCCGGTTGGCACAACGCTGCCCGTGCAACAACCTCGCAGTTCACCGGCTACGCCTGCAGCAGCTTCTGGCTGCGAACGGCCACGCGAACATACACCACATGCACTTTCCTATTTTGCGTTGCAGTAGTAGCCAATAATAGTAGTAGTAGTAGTAGTAGACCGCTTGATTTCGATTAACGGTAACGCGAGCCGATCGTTCTCTCTCAATTTTGTTGGCCACCGACCGCTGCCATCGGATCGTCGTAAACACGATCGAGCGGGATCGAGAGCCTTCCGAGAGTGATCGGGTCGGGGGAGGAGGCGACCCGACTTTTTCTACTTACGTGCCAGCCGGAATATGCCAAGTGGAATAATCGTATGAGTGGCCGGTCTCGTTTCGAACGAGGGAACACCGAACGAAACTCGGAACGTACCGGTACTCGTAGAAGTTCAAACACAAACTACTCGAGCTAAGACAAGCGGTCGCCTCTTTCGAGATTAAACGCCTACACTAAAAACCACTCGAGGCGAGCAAAACTCTTTGCTATGGTTTGGTCGGGGGAAAAAAAATGAAGGTGCATTGTATCGATCGTAGCAACGACGAGTTCATGCGGGAATTTTTACTTTTCAAAACAACAAGGAAAATCGATAGATTTATAGATCAAGAAAATTGATCTGTAAAATCTATATTCATTATCATAGGTTTCTAGAATTCTTTGAATTCAAATTGAAAGTAAAACCCTTGCGTCTTTTTACTCGCGTAAAGAATTCGAATTGTTAATTGTTCGAATCTACTCGCGATCCGCTTAGTCCCATCGCTACCGCTCCCATCGTTATATCATAGACGAAGTAATCGATAGGAGATCAGCATGGTAGCAAAGGGGTTATCCAACAGCCGAGTGAAAAAAATACGATCGTGATTTCGAGAAGAACGGGTTTTCCAGAGTTCCCGATCTCTTCGCTCCCGTTCCGCGCATAATGCTCGCGTATAAACCTATCCTCGAAGATGGAGCCGTGAGAAAGGACACGGAAGATCGACGATCGCTTGTAAACATCGAGAAGAAGTTGCGGAAATTTTCGCACGACCCTGATATTTTACGAGCCGAGTTCTGTGCACGTGATCCATACCGCGCCCATGTACCATCCGCATCATTCTTTTCTTTTTTTCTTTTTTTTTCCTTTTTTTTCCTCTCCTCTGAACCGTTGTTCCATTTCACCGTCGAGCTCGCGAATTTTCTCTCGACTACGAGAAAATCGCACAAGAGAGCAGAGAGACAGAGAGAGAGAGAGAGAGAGTCATGAGCTCGTAATACACGTCAGGTCATATATATATAGAGAGGAAAAGAGAGAGAGAGAAAAAAAGAGGCGCACCAGCAAGAGAGGAGCAACGAAGTTGAAGGAAGTTTAACTTCGTTAAGGGCTTAGAGTGAAAGTTTGAGCGACGGTATTTTCAGACTGTCGCGAACACGAATAGAGTAACAAGCTCTATTCCAAGTTCTTGCCAGAGATAAACGTGTCGTGGCAAGATTGCGTATCAACCGGGAGGCACGATTCAAATCTCGCAAAAGTCACAAGTTCGCGACGCTTGCAAAGCGTCGTCTGGTGATCAAAGGCTTCTCCTCCGTATATATATATATTCGACTTATAATATACGCCTCGTAACAAATATCGTAAATTATCATGACCGTCTGGTTAATCGTCAAAATCGCGTTACAGCTATTGAAGTAAGAATTAAAAGAGGAAATATTCCTGGCCTTATTCGCGACAAAGTTTCTCCTTAATTAATTATAGATCCAATTTAACTAAATCCCGCGGTTCGAGTATCACGGGAGGACAGAGAGAGAGAGAGAAAGAGAGAGCACTTAACGCGCAATCTCTTCATCTAAATGAACCCGTGGCACGAAAATTACCCATTGTAATTGAGGCTATTTTTCTTGCACTTCAAAAGCCCGTGTATAATGGAAAGAAATTCGCACGAGCGAAGGCTCTTATGCGACCATCGTGTGTACGTGTACATAAGTGGACTAGGTGTATGACGTACGTTCGTATGTGTATCCTGAATAATAAAAAAAAAAAAGAAAGAAAAGAAGAAGAAAATGAAAAAGAAAAGAAAAGAAAAAAAAAAGAAACGTGTATTTGCGTGAACAATCGTACAACACCGACGCGCAAAGAGGAGCCGGCATCGTATACGAGGAATTAAACAATCGACCGATTGTTATCGGGCGTGACGTCTAATAAATATGCAACGGGAATGCATCTATCCGGCGGTCTGCAGAACAAAAACATCGGTGGGTACCCCGGAAATTGTTTAATGGCACACGGTGGAACACGGACACGCAGCCAGCCTCCGAAAATTTCTACCTCGCGATTTAAAAAAACGGAGGAGTTTAATTTCACGGCAAACAATGACGTTTTAACGTTTATTAACGCTCGCCCCCTTGTCCTTTCTTTCCATCGATCGGTTCAATTGGCCGCGATTGTAAACTTATCAAAAAGAGAAAAAAATGTCAATGTCAAGGCTTTATAATCTTTCCTTGTCTTTTTTTTTGTTTTTTTTTTTCCTTTTCTCCATCGTTTCTTTTTTTTTTCTTTCTTTTTTTGCTCGTTAAAACAAGGAACAACGAGCAAACGGCGTTTCTTTTAATGACCTTTTCCACAGTGGCAAAACGTGGCCGACACGTGATTAAAAAGATACGCGCGTGTAGTTTCGAAAAAGGTACGCGCAACTGAAAAAGGAAAAAAAATCGTTTTTATCAATTTAAAATCTCGGAATCTTAATCGCCTAAAAACATCGTTATTACTCAATGATACTTATAAGATGAATATATAGAATAATTGTTTTCTTAGATTCGAGTTGTTTCGAGAATAAATTTCTTCTTCTGCATCGCGATTTTATCTTATACGATCGCAAAAACGTGTATGCAATCTTTTTCTTAACCTGCTATTTATTCGCTTCTTTACTCGTTTTTTAATCAAATCGATTAATTGAAACGAACATTTTGAAGAATGCAACGAGAAAAAGAGAGAGAGAGAGAAATGAGGTACCAATTTGAATAATTCTCGTCAGATTTTAGTCAGGTAATTTCTCGGGCTGCCTCGATTTCGATTAAGCCAGTTAATCGAGATTCCGACGTAATTCGCATCCACGTGTTCTCAGCGGGAGGGGAGAGAATCAAATGAGCCGAACGAGCGCGCCCATAGATCCTTCTTTAGGCTTTGCGAAAGCATCGGACGGAACGCGTTTTCGCGTTCAAAGACGCGAGACCGATCATCGTTCGAACGGAACGAAATATCCAAGGGGGGTGGACAGGAATCGGAAACGAGCGTGGCGAGCTTCCGACCAGCGAAAAATAGCCTTTACCGGAGAAACTCGAACGGGATGAATTCGGCTGGAACGGGCTTTATTCGCGTTACAACCGAGAATAATCGCGGTTATACCGCGATGATATCCTCTCCGTGTGCATCATCAGTTTGTACGAGCGAGAACAGAGAGTTCAATGACCATAAATTTTATTTATCGAAAATCCCTGAATGTCCCTAACTCCAACGACCGAGTAACCAGAGCCACTTGACGCGACTTTAACGCCACCTGGGACCGTACTTACAAAAGAACCACGATTCACTCGAGCAAACCTAACCTCTAATTCGAAACTTTGTCCAACGGAAAGAAATATTCAGGAATTCTGGTTAAATTGGTTTCTCGGAATTCAAAGAAAAATATCATATAGATCGATTTGAAAAATTGATTAGTTCACAGCACAAGATATATTTAGAATTTTTGAAAACTATTTCTTTCGAAATCACTCGTTATCGTATCGCAATTTTATTTTATCGCTCAAATAACTTCATTATATCATTATGTAAAACACAAATTTAAGAACACAAATAAAAAAAAAGAAGTACTTGAAGATTTTATAAATCGAACTGATCGAACGATAAAAAATAATTTCTCGAAGTAACGATCGCGAACGTGAATAAATCTCGTTGCCGGCTACACGTGATATCGAATCTCAACTACGCCGAGAATGATGGAAGCTCAAAGGCTTAACACGACCGTAATAATTTAGCAACGAGGAACGCGAGAACGTTGCCTTGAATTGAGAAACACTGGAGTTAGTACGGCCACTCGCAGACAGCGAGGCGCACAAGAGGCGTTCGCGCAATAGTATGTCATTCGAGATTGAATAATCGCGTTTCACTATTCGAAAAGCGCAATCGATATCGCTTCGTGGGTCCGCGAGCTTGATAACGGATAACACGATCGATACCAGTTCTCGAATGAACGCGAGTTTCCCTCTATCGGTAATATCGAAGTAGAAATCGATTAACCGTCCGATCGAAAGGATTCGAGATTGAATCGATTCGTGTTCGATTAATCGAGAAATAGAAAAACTCGCAATCAGGTTATTATTACGCGTCTCTATCAACGTTTTGCGCATTAAAAGTAAAAATAAAGACGACTACGAACTTTCTCGCGAATAAATCCTTCGCGAATAAAATGGACGAGCATATTGTCTCGAATCCCAACTCGAAGAACAATTCCATCTCGCTCTCTCTCTCTCTCTTTCTCTCTTTCCTGTTCACTTTTTTCCACGATTCTCTGCGTCACTAAATACCGACAGCGTGACTATTCGCCTTGAATCGATAAATTCGATCGATTGAATTTGAGCAAATGTCCATTGAACGCCAAAAATACTATAATTTCCAACAAGGGAATAATCGTACCATTGGTTGCATGAAAAGCGACAAGAATGCGACAATGCAACATCGAATCGCGTGTCCACAATGGCAAGGTTACAATTTCGAGTCATTAAATTTATAGAGAATGCAATTTCACCAGTATCGTACCGATACTTTCACAATGAATAATCGTTTCTTGTTGAATTATGGCAATATTTTCGTAACACAATATTCTTTTATTTACAAGAGATAAGAAGGAATTTTAAAATGAAATTTTTGGAAACGAATGATGAATGATTTTGTAAAATGAATTAAATATACCCGAGATGAACGAATTGCACGGGAATATTCATTATTCGGTATTATTTGATCCTTTAATTATTTTGAACAATGCACAGGATATATCGCATAATTACATTACAGTTTACCACCAATTATCATCGCATTGTTCCACGGGCTTTGCATTATCAGACCTACTACGTTCGCAATTAACCGGCTCGTCGTCCAATTGGTTTAAAACGATAAACACGATACCGTACGATCTTGTAACCCCGCCACGCTATATATAAATGAGAATTTTATTACAATGAGACAAGAATTCGTCGATAAAAAAACGGTAACAGTCGCACATGGTTCATTAGCCAATCATGCACAATAAGAAATAGCGAAGCCCTGTCCGTAGGCCAGGTGACTCACGCTGCGTACCGAGCACGCGAGACCCGATTGCTTTTAAATAGCGATGCATATTATATGCGAGGAAGGTCCACGCGCGCCAACCGATAAATTATGGCCTTCTATAGCTCGCATGTTAAACGCGAATGAACATTTGCAAATTGCAAACGTGAAACTTTTTTCCTTTTTTTTTCCCCGTTTTCCTTTTTTCTTTTCTTTTTTTTCTTTTTTTTTTTTTCTATTCTAGAAAAAGTTCCAATTCCAAGCTTGTGTGAAACTTTCTTCGCGAATAATTCATCGCAACCAAACTTTATATCCCGTAATATTCTATATAGGAAAGAAACTTACTTCGATGCACGACGAAATTTAGAACTGTGTAAAAAAGAACGAGGGACACTACGCGTAATCATCTGAAGAATCAAAAAGAAAACACTATTTTCGAACGATTGACGTCGACCTGTGTAATTCGCTGAATCGAATTCGTTCGTGCGAACGACATCGATTGATTATTCTTCGTGGCAACGATTAGATCGCGCGAAAATATGATTTTAAGAAGAAATATTGCGTTGCACCCTCGAAAAATCGCGCGCGTTGCACCGTATCGTGTCACCTTGAGACACAAGCCAGTAGTCGTGGTGCCGCGGAGAGCGCGCGGGTTGAATGTGCCACGAAGAAGAGACGCACAAAAGAAACGGTTCGGAACTGGTTCGGCGAAGTCGAGCGTTCTCGGGTGCGCACGACGTACACCACGAACAATACGATTTTCTAGGAGGAAACGGTGCAGAAGAAGCCAGGAGAGGAGGCGATGAAGGAGAGGGAGAAGGAGGAAGAGGAGGTGAAGGAGGAGAAGAGAGAACAGCAAGGAGGGTCGCGGAGCACGTGAAAGGCGATTTAAAGGGAAAAAGAAGGAGGTGGCCTTTAAAAAAAAAAGAAGGAACATGGCGAACCGGTCGCAGCCTCCATTCGTCAGCTGGGAGCTCAGCTGCAGCCGGGCGCGGTGACCTCGACGGAGCTTCACGGAAAACCGAGTCAATTTGCAAGCAATAACGGTGTCATGCCGCGCGTCGTTTTCATTGGTGATTTAACGCATTTTTATAGATTCAGCAATCACACTGACATTTCTTCATTTCTTTTTTTTCGAATGAAAAACACACACACACATCGATATACCGGCGAGTTTCTTTCAATCAAGAGACAACGACGTTTTACGAAAACGCGGTCATTGGTTGCTTTACAGGTGATCGAAAGTACCCGACCGACTGACAGTTCAACGACATTCGTCTTTACCACTGCATGGGAAACGTGTTTCCATTTAGAAACATCGTGTAAACGTTTCTATCGATATCGATCACACTTTAGATCCCGAGAAATTTCAAATTCGACGAACCGTATGATTATCCTTATTCCTTCAAACGACTTTTATCACTTAATTATTCAAACACCCGATTTGTTTGTGTTTACCGAATCTTTCATTCATCACTCCCGATTTCGAAGTACACTTAAAAAAAAAATATACAGAAACATATACATATATATATATGTATTCCATCTTTAAAATCGAATTGACGAAATATCTATTAATATATTCAAAATATAGTTGATAACTAAAAATTTTTGGATCATTGACAATTTATATATTAAAATCGAAATCGAATAAACAATTGAAATAAATAAAAGACACTCGCGGACTGTCACAATTAAAGGTAAAAGAGGTTACAGAATAGGATCGGAGCACCTTTCGGTATTGTAGGAAAACTACGTATTTAAGCAAAGTAAAAATCTTGAGGAGATATCGCGTTACAAAGAGATAATTTAAACGAAAAATGAAAGTAAAGGAAAAAAATTATAATTTTTAAAAAAAACACGGTAAACCGGTCGGTGCGTCCGTTCATCAGCTGAGAGCCCAGCTGAACCCAGCGGCCGCTGTAACCTCAACCTTTCTAATAAGCTGTATTTCATGAAAAACAATTAATCCTTGATGTCCACAAATCCTGTAGATAAAGATAAAGCTAAAATACCTGACATTCAACTTTCATCTATAGGCGAATGATGAAACGCACGAAAACACTGGATTTTTGGAGATAAAACTTTTTGAAAGCCCACTCACAATGGAATCTTCCAGTAGACTGGCCGAGCCGGCAAGCCGTTCTCTTTTGCGTGCACACCCACCGTTTCGCGCACTGTCTCACGTTTTACACCGTTAATCTTTCTTTCATGAATCGTTTCGACTTTTAAAACAGCGGAAGGCTTCACGAAAAGGTTTAGCCGTCGTTTCGATCCGTTATAAAGTGCTTATTTGCAGCAGAAACGCGGCGGTATGCATACCGCTGACAGTTCGAGCTGTCACTTTTTGACGACCGCATACGTGTCGCCATCTGATGTCACTGCCATGAAACAATATGTAATTTGAAAGAACCGCGCTTGGATCACTTAGCAACAAGATCAATAGACTAAATTATAGCAAGTCTCGTAGTAACAATGTATCTGTAGTGATTTTTATTTATTATTTAATAAAAAATGAAAATCAGTAAATATAAAATTTCATTTTAATATTCTTAGCGTTTTCTTCAAACGTTTTTGATATTACTATAAATATATAATTCATTTGACTTCCGGTATAATTTCAAATATTCAAAGTTCCAGCTACTTTCAAAATTAAAACATCACAATAAAAATAGATGCATAATTTCTTGATTTTCACTTCAAATTTTATTATAATAATCTCGTTCCGCTAGTACAAAAAACCGAATATTCTCACAATCATTTACAAGATATAACAACATATTATACAAACATTTGTATTCTCGAATGCTTACGCCATTTTTTTCTTATTTTGTACTTTTTCCTGTCTTTTTATTTCAATGCTTTTATTTAATGATCCATATCACGATTCTTTCGCTCTTAATGTGAATACAATACTCGAGATATATTCACTCTCACAACATTAATTGTGAATATATCTTCTTTTAAACAATATACAATTACACTCATACATATCACATTTTATTATAATATACTATAACAATAAGTGACCCATTTTTGACACTTTTAAATTATATAAATTTTATAATAATTCACTGACTAAGATAATACTTTCTATAAAAGTTATTAAATTCTGACTTTGTAAATATCAATTTATGAAATATATTTTCTTTTCCTAAGAGCTTTTAAAAATTTTCAACAAGTAAGATCAAATTGATGTTATGTATCAATAATAAAAAAGAACTATTTAATTAATAATAATACGAATATTAGAATATATGAACAATTTAAGAAAAATGATTTCTAATATTCGAACATAAGCATTCAGGATATGATTTCCAAAAAAAATTGTAAAATTGTAGCATTTTATGCAAAATATACAAACATTCAAAGATGTATGATAAAATCAATATCAATTCCTTTTAGGAATTATATTTTCTAAAGATTTTTTCATAAAAATACAATTTATAACTTTATTTCTTTCTTAAATATCACTATATGATTCAAAGTGAATAATGAAATGCTTTCAATTAGAATATTTTCACGATAACAATTTATATATGCAATAACTTTAAAAATATGAATAAAAATATATGTAAAAACTCTTTGAATATGGAAGATTGAAAATGACAACGATGATGTTATTAACATAGAGAATGTGACTGTACATTATTTAAAATTATACTATACTCTGAACAATTGCTTAACTAGAGATCTGGTGCAAATCATTTATGCAACTAACAAGAAACATACGCCAGCGTATTTGAAATTTTCTTTACTATTAATCTAATCTATTCTGAAGTCTTTGTGCAATTGCAGCAACAAGTGCAGCACCTTTCCCACTTCCATCCTCAGCATGGATCATCTTGAACTATTAAAAAAAATATATATTAATGATTAATTAAATAAAAAATAATAATATAAAATTACATAAAAAATAATAGTATAGAAAAAATATTCATTGTAGTATACTTTGTGATCAGGAGCTAATAATGGAATGTACTGTTTGATCCATGTCTCTAGTCGAGGATGATGCTTGTATAGAGATCCATCTACAGCGATTGTTACATGTTTTCTGTCAATTCGCTTTAATAAAACTGCTAGGCCTAAAAACAATAACAATAAATTAACAATTTAATATTGTTTATCTATTTACTAGTCTAATTTCATTAATACCTAAACTTACATATTGAAACAAGAAGAGCTGCGCGATTAGAAACTACTTCGCAAACATATTGTACAATTTTTACGTCATCTTCATCCGGAATGATCCCGAACTTCATTAAAACTTCCTTCGTACTATTATAATCACCATCTACAGAGTCTCTAAAAATTTCAGTATTCAATAATGTATTAAATATTTGTACCATAGAAATGTATTATAAAATTTTCTAATTAGAAAAAACATACTGTTCAATATCAGATACTAAATCGCTGGTAAGATTGCCGGGAACTAAAAGAGATCCAGGTGTATGATCTCCTATGAATAGAAGGCCATCTTTGTATAATTTTGCAAGTACCACTCTTACAATCTCGCCCAAATATTTTCCACTAATATACTTTTCAAACCTGATAATTAAAAATGTTATAGTATAATAAATATTATCAAAAATTCTTATATTTTTCAACTTGAATTTAAACTCACGTAAAAGAATTCACAATAAGAGAATTTGCATCATTTTCACGATCAAAATCTGTTTTGATAAAATCCAATACACCATTATCTCCAAATGCACCCCATTCAATATCGATAATGACCTTTAACATATAATGAACAATTTAATCTTCAAAAAATATTGATTCTATATCAAAAAAAATATTAAAAAAAGTTACTTGACGTTCTCCATGTCTCTCAGTCTCCCAGTGCTCAACTCTATCAGCTCGTTCAATATAACAAGCATTGCTACCAGTACCTAATATAAGTCCAATTGCAGTATCAGGATCCAACGTTGATCCTTGTACCAATGTTCCTGTGGTATCGTTCAAAATTGCTACAACTTTCACTTTAGTATCTCCTCGACGATCCAAAGCTTCACGCAATAATTTCACGGCATCTTCATTAACAACATCGGGACAATTGAAAGTTTTAGTCCAAGTCACTAATATTCCAATATCTAACGAATGTTGAATCATCGGGAAGGAGAATGTAAATCCTAAAAAAGCAAATTGATATAAATTGTATATAAGTCCACAAGAAAAATACTATTTATATGTTTTATATATTATACTATTATATTATATAAATTATCAATCGCATCAAAGTAATTTATAATTAATCGGCAATAAATATCATCCACTCAAATTCATTGTAGAATTATTGTAAAACATGATACTCAAGATCTAAATCTATATCACAAAGTGCTTGAAAATATAAGAGCGATATATACAGATAAAAATTTTATTTGGACTCAAGACAATTACAATTATCCTGAGATTATGAAATTAAGAATGATTTTCAAGCAACCATTCTTAAGTATAGACTTAATAATTAAAAGTCTCACACGTGATTCTTTAGACGCCTTAAACGTTATGTACATTGACTTCAATTTACCAAGGGGAAGCTCTACATCCTGAAGACCCTGTGCAATGACGAAATCACTAACGCATTCCGCTAGATAATCAAACAGACGAATCCCCGAACCAACTCTCAAATCAGAGCTAATGTGATATTTCTTCACTTCTTCTCGTTTAGGTATACCATGATCCAGTTCTAAAAGAAGAACTCGGAAATTCGTTCCTCCAAGATCCAATGCCAAATATAAACCTTTTTCTGCAAATATTTTAAAATATCGTTAGCAAATACTATAAAACTAAAAATAAAACTAAAAATTATAATTTTAGAGATCATATTATTAAATATATTATATTTAATATTTTGATAAATATTTAACATTTAATATCTTACAATTGTAAAAATTTCTATTGATTGCATATCAGAATATTATATTTATTGTAAAAGTTTTTATTATAAAGAATATTTTTAACAACCTGTGCCATCGAGAAGCTCTGGAACATAAGTATTCTCCATCTGCAGTGATGATGGTTGCTGATGAATTCCTTTATTCATTTCCGATTCAAAAACATCTTGGATATTTTTCACAACTGTGGTCGAAAATTGTAGCCGTGCCAGTTTTTGCTCAATCTACAAATTAAATAACAAATAAATCTTCTTTATCTTGTATGTAATCATAATCAAAAGCATTTGATCAAAACAACAATCACAAAATTTTCCACGAGTCATAAATTTTAATAATCTTTTGACAAACGATACAAACGATAGGAATTTTCGTAATTACTCTTTATTACGTGATCTCTAATGGAATTCTAATGGATGAAATAGAAGAAAAGATTACGTATATGTTAGTCAGATGGCGAATCGCGATAAAAAGTGATTACATTTGCGACAATGTAGTCTTTGAAGGAAGTTTTAATCAAACAACTTTTTAGAAATATTATGCGTACGATAAAATATTTTATACATAATTCAAGTTTGTATAGAAAAGATGATGTTATCGAGACTAATGAACGTTGTTATTTATATCTATACATATATATATTGCATAGATCGTTACATAGATCATTTCTATCAATTTCAATATCATCTCGATTATTTCCTGCTTCGAGTTTCGATGTACACAAGTATAATATCGAAAACAGAGTTCTTATGATAGGATAATATTAATATTTCACTTCCTCGAAGGTAAACTGGTTGCATTCAAGCAAACATCACCGCCAAGGTAAAAATTCTGAAAATTGATATTAAATCGACGAATGAAAGACAAGAAAATATCTTGAATAATTTTTTTTTTACACGAACTAAACTCATCAATACGAGAAAATATATTTATGAATTATATTTCCTGTATACATATATTTGCATGTAAAATAGTTTCGAATCTACATTTCAGATAAGATATTAAATGAAATGACAATTTAAGTGGAAAGATATTTATTAGTTATATTCTTTCATGAATTGAATTGTCAACTAATGACAGTGATGAATAAAATTATATCCATATGCCATATTCCTGTTCTCGTGTTACTTATCTATTCTATATCAATTCGAAAAAATCGAGGAAGAAGCTCAAGAGCGTGTTAAAATAAGAATAAGTAAACAGAAATTGGCCATGACATTGTAATCTACTTTAATCAAATGCAGAAAGAGTGTATGGGTGACACGTTCTTATAATTGTGAGTGTTCTGCATACATTTATCATGTCAGCCCATATGGATTTTACAATATCGATTGTTGTAATCTTTTTTGATCAAAGGGATAAGTAATCTTCAATTTTTAAAACGAGAAACTGATAACAAGAACGGATCGATATATCTGTTAATTATTATTCGCTTCGTATCCGTTCTGTTGTTACGTGAAAAGGCATATCTCTTATTTACGATAACTTATTTGAAAATCTTGAACTTTTAGTAAAAATTTCCTATGATAACCTTATATGTCAAAGAGCATGATAAGCAAATGACTTATTTGCAACTAAATACGATATTGTTAATAGCTCGTTAAATTTCATTTCATTTACCTTAATCCATATTATCATATTATTTATAAAAAGGATATATTATTTGATTCCATTATTTAATTTTTTATTCTTTCCTTGAATCGAATTTTTTCAAAAAAGAAATCTTAAATTCTTGTTAAAATGTAGCAATATATTGTTATGAGTTAAATTTCACATAAACGATAAACGGTTACGTAAATTTTATATTTATAAGTAAAGTAGATATAAGATAAATAAGAGAACAAATTATTTTTGGTAAGAATTGCTACAAAGATCAATGCGAACAAAAGTGAAAGTATATGTGTTCACAATCAATCAGTGTCAGTAAACTCTTAATAAAAATGTCGTAAGGTTAAGGACTCCATGTTCACTATTTTTTGCATCAAGAATGATTCAATCTAGTCTATATTAATCGATATTGATCAATTATATTATAGTTATACAAGAAGTATATTGAATAGAAAAAAAATATATATGTATAATATATATAAGTATAGATATTATTTAACTATTAGTTCTAAAAATTCTTGAAATAATAGCAATCAAATAATATTAGTAAGCAGTAACAAATGATAAATATTTGAATCGATTTCCATATAACTTCGTATTATTTTGTTTAACATCATCCTTACCACCCATACGGACTTATGATTGCGATGAAACTCTGCATATCCTTTTATTTATGTATATGTATTTACAAGTGATGAAAATTCACTAAGAATGGAAATTTGTTTTAAATAATCATGCAAGATATTGTTCAGAATAATTATTATAAATATAATAATTTTACTCGCCTTATGTCGCTTTACGTTGTCCGAAAGCACCAATGGTGCTACTTGAATCGCCTCGTGAAGGGCATTCTCTGTAGGGACGACCATGTCTTACTTATCTAGAAAAATGAAAAAAATTATATTCATATATATATATGTATTTATAAACTTATGATACTTATAAAATTCGAATAATAAAATTTAAGGAAAACATTTTGATGCATATAAATATCTTAAAAATCAATAATAATAGTTTTGTTAAAAAAAAAAAAAAATGATGAGCAGTCCATACTCACCTGATTATCGCTTACGTTATCCTCAGATAGAAGATTTTTGAATGAGAGAAGCCACGCTACGAGACGAATGTGAATGAATTTATAAGACGGATGATAAGGTATACGCGACGAGACAAATAGTCGCGTGGTTCTCCACGAGCACGAGAGACGTTCTGAGCACGAGTTAATGAGATCGCACCGTTTATTATTACTCGCTTATTTATTTTCCCTCCTTCCCTCGACATTCGGTAAAATGATAACGCCACAGTCTCACTATTAAACTAAAAGTTGAAAGTCCACGATATTTTATAATGTTTGATAAGCCGAATAATCGAGTCGTATGAATTATATCATCTCGTCTTCAAGAAGCAGCAGTCCAACGTTTTCTCTCTTCGGATCGATGCACTGCATTATAGTGATTCGAATAATGATCACTTTTTACATCGTTCTCTTGAGTTGCTTAAATTAATAACTGGCGCAGCGATAACAGATAACCTATAACACGAATGTAATGCATTTAACGAGCTGAATGTTATTTGATATTTTGTAGATGCAAAAATGAAATTTGTCTGATCTTGAGAAAAAAAATTAAAGAGTAATCGTATATCGTGAATCTAGAATGATATTGACCTTGATGGAGAAGAAAATACTATTCGCATTTTAACTTAAATGTTAGAAGAAGATTACGATTGCTTGACCAGTATCGTTATGAGACAGCCAGTTGTTCCAGGGGTCATCAACTATCATAATATTATCATTAATTGATAAAGAAGAAATATAGATGATCGTAACTTGTATGTATATTTTTTCAAACAATTTTGTGATATATATATATTTTGGTTACCAAAATATTTTGCTCGTATCAAGTTTTTCACAGATGATATCAAATGAAAAAAGATAATCTCAAAAGATGAACCATGTGAACTTCGAAGAATGTTGCAATAATTACAGACAAGTTATACTGATAGCAGAATTTGAAGATTATTTCACAAGAAGTCTTATATATTCAACATTCACTAATCATATCTTGTTGAAATTGTGATATTCAGATTCTTTTGATAAAAGAGAAATATAATATATCCTGATCACGATTCGTGAATATAATTTTTCTTGCGAACTTCCTGTTATATACTTTTGAAACTGAATGTCGTCTGTACATGATGAACACGTGTATGTGAAATTAACGTGCATACATCGCGTATGCGCATTCATATTGCAAGTACAGTCTTGTGCATAAACTCGATTGTTTGAATCGATCGAGTGGTTCATTGAACTTTTGAATCAAAAAAGTAATTTAATATTATAATATTATTATTATTGACTTATTTAAATTCTGAAACACAAACAAGAAAATTTATTATAATATTAATATAATTATCGATGAAAAAAAAGTTGACAGAATAAAAAAAAAATAAAATCGAAATTTTAATAATACCAATATTAAGAATATAAAAGTTGAAAAACCCATTTAACAAGCGAGATTCGGCGAACGATATATTCCTGTCTCTCATATATCACTGAAATATATTATTTTTATTATTTTTCTTCATTCCACAATTATTTATCTATAGTTTATAATAATAATAAAATATAAGAAAAAATAAATAATAACTTTAAATTGAATAATAAGATAGATTGATTAATCTATAAAAATCAAAATGAATAACAAATATTTATAAATAATTACAAATTAGATAAATACCTACAATACAAACAATATAAATTCAATTATTACGCACATGTTTTCGAGAATTAGAATTTGATGAATCGATTTTGAATCGATGAATCGACCAGGATAATGTAATCGATAATCGTACAGATTCGATAATTGCGATAGATTTTTCACAATCGATTACTAAAAGAAAAAGACACCATGAAATGTCACTAGAATATTCTTCGAGTCAGCAAAGTTGCTTCGAACGAAGCTCCATTAAAATCAATTGGAAGGTGCAAAGCGTCAACCAGGATAATTTAGCCACTTGACCTGACGTGATGAATCTAATCCACAGTGCAATACGCATATTCGTCACAGAGACCATCTTGACCATCACATTTCTAACGACACCTTCTTCGAATGATGATCCTATAAGATGAATTATTACAATTATTTTTATTCTTTACCTTTTATTCTTTATCACGATTAATAATCTAACATTTATTTCTTTTTTGTTATTTATCATTCCACTATCCATTTATTAACGAATGTGACGTAAATAAAATGTCATAAGAGTTCATATAAACTGCGTGCACAACGATTGTCAAGCGCAGAGTTCGTACGGTCAATTTCGTGCAAAATTAAAATTGTGAGCAATTTCGAACGCAGTGTCTGTACACGATAATAGATTACTCTTTCGTTAAGAGCACGAACGGTTATGTATGATCTTTACCGCATGAATTATAGAGCTTCCGTAAATTACAAGACCATTATCACCAAGGTCTCGAAATAAATCTTAATCGAATAAAATTCTCTTCAGACTCATTGGAATATTAAATTTTATTACTGAAATTATTTCTGAAAATTTCAAGTATTAAAATATTAAGATTTGATTAATCTAAATCGCGAAATTGTTATTTAAAGAAAAAACTAATCTAAAGAAAAAACTTTTTATCTACTTCAATAATATCGTACCGATAAACCATAACTAATCAACACATAATATAATTAATCTATTAAAATTATATAAAAAAAATTATACGATTAATTTGTATGAATATCGTAAATTCATGGGATCAGCACCTTATTTTTAGAAACATTTCATAATTATTGATGAGATTAATAGATTTGAACACATGTAGATATATATTCTTTCAAATAGCTGTCAATCTTCTACGTTGATTGTTCGAGTTTGATAAAAGACAATGAAATATATATTCTATACATAAAATAATATATCAAAAGTAAAAAAAAATATATAATTTTTAATTCCAAAGGCATTAAAAATCATATAATTTATTATTGTCGTAAAATTATTTATAAAATTAATTTATACGATAATAATCGGACCAAGTGATAAGATATTTATCGAGAATAATCAATATTTGACAAGTATAATATAAAAAGATATACTTCCTTGTTGTTTTGTATTGTAGAATAAAATTGAACCATAAATGACAAGATTTAATAAAAAAACGAAGAAAATGCAGCATGAATATGTACGAGATACGGCAATGATAATTTCTGAATTTTGAAAAGATCGATAAATGCGACATTAAAACTGTGCAAATCCATAGAAATACGTTAAATCGTGATGACAACATGTGTAGTATAACATTTCAAGGACCCACGTGGTCTCATCAACAAAATAAACATTGAATATATGTTTTTACATTTAATTTCGCATGTCGCTAATGACACTATATTTGAAATCAATTAAAAAAATATTAAATCTGCCAATCGATTTAAAAATAATATACGATATTAATTGCATCTGAATAAAATCAAACATACTTCTATTGTCAAGGATCAACGAGCCTGATGGCGCCAACTAGTGCGTATGGCCTGTTCTAGGAAAATGAAAAACACAAGCTCACCCTAACACTTTCTACGTATGATTGCCGATTTCCGTGATCGCTTCAGCTTCTGATCTTCTATTCTTTGCAGGGTCCAGTTACTGGTCAGTGATTATAAAGTTTCTCAAATCGTATCAGAGTACGCACACGTATAAACACGTGGATTGGATACCGTAAAATGTACTCCGTTTCAGAGCAGCAACTGGTCGAGCCTCCAGATTCTCGCTTCCCCACTGCTTGAACTTCAAAACCATATCGGTGCTTATTACATGCGCGCGCCTTTGCTCATACAAGCGTTTCAAGTTTCACATATGCGTACAACTACATGTGGATTACGTTTGCGTATTTTTGTAGCATATAAGTATCTGTATTATATCGCATGAATATACGCATACATGTATAAAACATCGCGTGCATTAATATCATATGATATTGTAGTCATGATTCAAAACCGCGTAATATACGTAAAGCAAAGATTTCTTCAGCATATAATCATATAATTCACAATTTGTATTTTTTTTTTTTTTTGTTTTTCCATTACATCCATTACATTTTCAATTTGTGTTTTTGTAATAGGATAATAAAATAATAAATGTATAATTCTTTGAAAAATTCTTTAAGAAAAGGATAAAAGGAATTGTAACTAAAAAGAAATATATGTAAATAACTACTACACAATAAGAATTTATTTAATATAAATTGAACGAACATATGGAAATTTAAATAATAGATTCCGAATACTGCAGATTCACATTATATTGAATGGAGTTTGAATATAGCTGCAATAAAATAACATCCGTCTCCTAAACTACATAGGCTGAATGGAGTTTGATTAAATTGGTCAGCGTGTTTAAATTTAGATCGTTACAATTGCCGACCCTCATGGTTTCATAATGAATAGCACCATTCTATAGACAACCAACTTGCACTTCGAAATGATAATTATTAAAAGCACAATACTTTATGATATATCAAAATATATCTTTGAAAACCTTGTAAGAAAAATGTGAACAAATAATCAATTTAATTTTTGATATTGTTATAGCAAATTTTTATGTAAAATTTAAATCATTGATATTAAAATATAATTAATTTACTTATATTATTTAATTATAAAATAAAAATATTGCAAAATTCTATTTTATATTTAATTTTTAAAGTTTTCATTATAGTTTAACTAGCATTATGTTTACAAAAACAGTAGAATAAAAGTTATAAATATAACAAATTTACATTATTCTGGTAATAGATCATCGCCAAGTTCTTCATCACCAAAATCATCATCTCTCTTTCCAGCAGACGTCATAGGACGAATAGGCAATGGGCCAATAGGATCAACATAAGAAGGAATGCCTACAGAAAGTATTTTATATGCGCTCATAATTTAACTCCATTTTATAATCTATTTTATATTAATTTATCATTGTAAAATATTTAAAAATTTAATAAAAAAACTTTATATTGCTATACAAATCTGGGAATCATTATATGAATCACATATCTATACAGAAAATGAGAATAGGCTGTTCAAAATAAGTACACTCATCTATCATCTATTCAATCCATTAGGATAGTTCAACTATTATCTGCAGATCATTCTTGTTAATGCTCATTTCAAATAAAGCTATGTATTTCTGATAACTATAGTAAATGTTCGATTTTGTACATATCTATTTTCTTACAAATTATAATAAACATGTACGTACCTGTTTGATCAGTCATATCAATTGTAGATTCCGTAATATTTTCAATTGCAGAAATTCGATTAGAACGAATGATATCAGCACTACTTAAACTTTGATTTTCTTTTCTATTAAAAATGGGACTTGATCTATGATCTGAGATTACACTCATTCCAGAACCAGTTCGTGATGATGCTCCACTATTACTCCTTCTTGACCCTAAATATAAATATTAAACATTGTAACAATATTATACTTTATGTAACTAAAAATATAAACTATATGCACCTGGTCTTGCTGATATTTGTTTGTCTTTTAATTCTTTCGCTTTCTCTGCACGCTTTAATTCTGTTGCGTATAATTGCGCTTCTTTTAAGCCAAGATCACTACATAAACGAACTAAGAATTTTAAACATTCAATATTTTCAGGAAACTTATTATGAATATCTTGATATTCTAAAACAGCTTTATGAAATTGACCAATTCGTCTTAAACATGCTGCAACAAGTAATCGCCATCTCGGTTCATCGGGAGCAAGTTCGACTGCTTTTTTGAAATAAACTAGTGCTTTTTCAGCAATTTGCATTGATACGAAATATGATCCAAGCCAATCGATTACTTCAAAATTAGCGGGAAAGAATCTATAAGACTAAATAAATATAAATTTGAATAATAAATATAATGCAAAAAAACAAAATAAAATATGCATGCACAAATATATATATATATATATATTAAAAATTTACATCACTATAAAATTGATATGCTTGTTGTTTATCTCCAGCAGCATCATACATTTCACCTATTTTTTGTAGAACTCCAGGATCACACGGTATTATACCAAGTAATTGATTATACCTAATAATTAAAATATTAATAACTAAAATATTAATAATCCATATTAAAATTAAATAAATTTAAAATATATATTTAAAAATAATCATAATACCAATCTGTTGCTTGATCTATGTCGTCCATAAGTTGATATAACTGACCAATTTGATATACTGTTTGTGGATCATGTCTAACAATATTACGAACTTTCCAAAAACATTCCAATGCTTCTTCATACATATTTTGTTTTTTATATACTAATCCTGTTAAAGTTTAGATTTCATTACATGTTTTATTAAATATTTATATAAATATTAATAAGATTTACCTAAATTATAAAGAGCTTGTATATGACTAGCATCTGTATCTAATGCACATAAAAGAAGTTCTCTAGCAATATTTAATTCACCCTTTTTGATTGCACATGCTGATAAATTAACATAAGCTGCTGCATTATAACTATCTGCATTTCGAGCAATTTCTCCGCACTTTTCCGCCTGATCATAATCTCCTTGCTAAAGATGACATAAGAATTATTTTATTATTCAATTGTTGCATTTTATGCAATATTAATAAAAATAAATATTTCTTACGAGAAAATAAATAAAAGAAAGCATAGTTGCAGCTGAACTATTAGCTTTACTTTCACGATTTTCAAATATTTTCAAGGTATCAATAGCCAACTGGGTATCCCGATTATGTAAAAATACCATAGCTTTATTTATTTCTAAATCAGCAGCTAATAGACCATAAGCTGAAGATTTTATAGTATCTACACACCTACAAATTTTTATTTTAATTAAAAAATAAAAAATTAAATTTTAAACTAGTACATATAATAAAGTATTTTTTTAAATTTTACCAAGCAAAGCCAGCTGTAAGAGTATCTTCAATTACGGGTGCTATAAGTTTTGCAGCACAAAGAATAGTTCTTTCTGCTTCTGATTTTAATTCTTTCTCTAACTTAGATAAATCATCATTTTTTAAAATTTCATTCAATATATTAAAAGCGACATCATCCTAAAAAATAAGATAACAAGATTTAAGCAAAAAATCAAAATAAATATTTTATTAAAATTTAATTAATGTACATTTACATTGTGCTCAGAAGATATTGTATTATCAATAAACTTGAAATTGCTACGCAAAAGTATTAGTGCATAAAATCATAACATTTATTCATATATGTTTCTCTATATTATTTAAAATATGAGAATAAATAATTATAGCTATTGAGTGTGGGCAGTGCTTAAAAAAACACATTGCATAGTGATGTTTATAAACGTGCCCAACTCACTGTACTTATATTATATCTGTCCTCCTGATCTATGTTAAGCTGAACCTCTAACAATTCTAAAAATGATCTTTTCATTTTATCCCTATGAGACAATGCAAAATGGCATAAAACAGCATGCAAGCCTGCTTTAAATTCAGGTCTTTCTTTCATAACCCATTCAAAACTATTAGCTGCTTCTTCTAAACGACCCATTTGTACAAATAGCATTCCAATGTTATGCATTATTTTTATTCTGTGAATTATTTAGTAAGTTAGTATTAATATCAACAAGGAATATAAGAATCCTAATATTAATTAAATCAAACAAATTCTTACAATAATCTATAATTATTTTATTACCTTAAATCTTTATGAGCTGCTGGAGCTTGATCAAATGCCATTCTGTACATTTTAATTGCTTGAGATAATTGTCCCATTTTAACATATATATTTCCCATATTTACTTTTAATCTGGCACTATTACTGAACATTCTATTTCTTGTTATTGCTTGATAAGTTGCTATAGCTTCAGTAAACATATTATTGTTAGTATATTGAGTTGCTAAATTGAAAATGACCTGAAATATTATAATATATTAATAATTATATTATATTATATTAATATTTTAATTTTTTATAAAAATGAATAGTTTATTGCATAATTATAAAACAAAATTTAATTCTTACAGCAAATGTTAAATCTACATTATGATTATCACTAAGTCCAGCTTGTTCTTGTAATCTAATGAGAGTTCTTTCTCTTGAAGATGCTTCTCTTGCTCTTTCTAAAGCTACTCTTATATTATTTTCATATGCTGCTTCTACTGAACTTTCAATTAAATCCATAATTTTTTTTTCAGCTACTTTTATCTTTTCTTCAGGTCTTTATAAATAAATATTGAAATTGCTTTTTAAAATTATATTACAATTTAATTTTATCTTATTATTAATCATTACAATCTTACGTATCATCCTTTCCATTTTCTAAAGGTGGTGCAGGACCTTTAGCAGAACTACTCATATTTAATGGATCAAATGTTTGACGAGTACTACTAGTATAACCAGCACCTCTGACTGCAGTCATTGGCCTAAATCCACTAGTAATAGAACGCATAGATACACTAGTACCACTTCTATGAAACTAAAAAATATTAATTATATATTATAATAATATTATAAAATATAAATAAAATATAATATAAAAAAATATATTTACTTACTCCTGTTGATGTACCTAAACGCATAGCACTTCCTGGCACTTTTGGTGTGAACTATACAATTAAAAAATTAATTAGATTATTTAATTTAATTATACAATTTTATTATAAATATATTTATTATCACTTACAATTAATCTTTTTGCATAACTTGTATTGAGTGTTTCTTGGAATAATTCATCTTGTTCAAAATCTTTAATACTATATATTGATGGATAATCATTATATCCATCATAAATATCATCATCAATTTGTACATTAGCCATTGCTAATATCATTGAAAATTTTCTTTTTTTACTTGTGAAATCACTTATAAAAGTATATTTTAAACAAAATAACTATAAATTGTATAATTTAATAAATAAAAATCGATAATACTTAAATTTAATGGTATTTTTTTTAATTTATCTATATAAAATATAATTGAAAAATAAGGTTTATAAAGGATAATTAATTCAAACGCTGAATTATATACAAATCTTATCTAGTTACATCTATATTTATAATATTAATAGATTTAATTATTTTTATATTATTACAAAATATATTGTAATTAGTTGAATAAACATGAATTTTTATAAGAATAATTACCAATAAATGTCAAATTGTTACAATTATTTGTAAATAAAAATACACTGTACTGTAATAACATTCAATTGCATTCTGCAACGGTACTTAACATTTATTGGTTGGCAATGTAGGCTTCGTGCACTTTTTGGGCGACAGATCTATAAAATCATGAACGTAATGAACTTTCATATAATCTTTACGTAAAAAAAAAAAAAAATATTTTAACGACGTATATTATTTTCAATAAGCTTTCTCTTTACTCTTGCAGTATATTTAATTTGTAAATATCATTAATTTTTTGTTAATAATTTGACAGTACATTCTGCATTTGTTTCCAAAAAGGCGGGGTTACTTTATGTAGTGCTAAATAACCTGTTTTCAATAATATTGATAAATAGACGAATTTGACATGTGTTATATGATAATAGATAAGTTTCAATTGATATCATGTAAAAACATTTTAATTATTGACTCAAATACAATACAGTTCAATACTGTATCTGTAATGTGATTTTGAAAAATAACTTAATGCTATTTTAAGAAAATGACAACTGAACAAAGTGGACACAATCATTCTCTTGCAATAAGACAAGAAATACAACGTTTTGAAAGTGTTCATCCATCAATTTATGCTATTTATGATTTAATAGATCTTATTTCTGATACACACATTGCAAAACAAATTCGTGAACATGTTGTTGCAATTGAAGGTATGATATATATGTATATTTTAAGAAAAGAAAATTATATATATTTTATATCATTTTAAATATATATATTTTTTTTTGTCATATAAAATTATTAAAATAAAATCTTTTCTTAACAGATTCCTTTGTTAATAGTCATGAATGGACATTAGCTAGAGATGTTCCAGAATTACATTTGGGAATTATTGGCTCATCTGACTCAGGAAAATCTGCTCTAGTTCATAGATATTTAACTGGTTCTTTTATGCATGAAGAATCTCCAGAAGGTGGTCGTTTTAAAAAGGAAATCTTTATTAATGATCAGAGTTATCTCTTATTAATTAGAGATGAGGGTGGAATACCAGAATCACAAGTATAGAAAATATATTTATATATTTATATAATTATCATATAGATATATATCCATATGTATATATTAAAAAATATAATATAATATATATATATATATATATATATATATATATATATATATATATGTATATTTGATAATATTTAACAAAAATATTTATTTCAGTTTTCTGCTTGGATAGATGCTTTATTACTTGTATTTAGTTTAGAAAGTGAAGAAAGTTTCTCAATAGTTTGCAGTTTTTATAATAGAATGTGTTCATTTCGAAATATGTCAGAGGTACCAAAAATACTTGTAGGAGTTCAAGGTAATATTTAACATTTCTCTTATTTGCAAAAATATTCTTTATTATATTATATATTAATATGTATATAATTAAATAATATTTATTATATTTTATTATTTAGATTCAATTAATGATTCTAATCCCCGAGTTATAAAAGATGTTAGACCACGAAAATTGGCATGTGATTTAAGATGTCCTTATTATGAAACATGTGCTATTTATGGTTTAAATGTTGAAAGAGTATTTCAGGATGGTAAATAGTTTGAATTCTTAAGATTATATGTATTTTAACTTTCATTAAAAATTAATTTATATATAATTTTTGTAATATTGAAAATTCACAATATCTATAATGATATATATATATGAGTATCTATGATTATATATATATATCATTCATTTTTATTATATTTTTTCTTACATCATACTATTATGCTTCAGTGACTTTGATGATTATTTTGAGAGTATTCTGAATATTACAGTGTGTCAAAAAATTATACAACACATATCTGCAAAGCATTATCGATGTAATGGACAACAAGTAATAGACAATGAAACAAAGTATCCTGTTGCAATGATTGCCAAAAATACACAACTTCTGACCAAAGAAATGGAAGCAACAAATTCATCAAAATTAAATGTAAGTTATAATCTTCTTATGTATATAAATTATATCAAATTAAGAAGTTTATATAATAAATTATATTTGTATGTATAGACATCAGATAAAGATGAAGATTCTAGATCATTTCATAATAGTACCACTCAAAATGATTCTGGAATAATTGGTGATAATTTTCATAATACACAGAATCAGCATGGAGATTTTAGATCTTCCATCTTAACACCAACTACTATCAGGTTTAATATAATATTTTAATAAAATTATATATACTTTCTTCTTAAGAAAAATAAAATTAAATATATTTTATTTTTATGATGTAGGAAATTTAGAAGAAAATCTAATATATTTACTCCATCAAAAAAAGAAAAATATAATATGGGTGAAATGGGTGTTGGCAGGGAAATACCTGTTAAACAAGGATATTTGTTTAAACGCAGTAGTAAATCTTTAAAAGAATGGAAAAAAAAATATGTTACATTATTAGAAGATGGTCGTTTAACTTATCATTCCAGTTTACATGTAATTATCCAATAACTAAATATTTTTTTAATATAAATATATAATTAAATTATATAATATGTTTGAAATATATGTATTTGTTTATTTGTTTTTTTTTTTAGGATTATATGAACGATACTAATGGTAAAGAAATATTATTACAATATGTGACTGTGAAAGTGCCTGGAAAAACGCCTAAAGGTTCTAAATCATCCAATGCTCAAGGTATTAAATCATTATATTCTATTTTTTCTATTTTAAATAAATTAATTTTATATTCATTTTACATATATATATGTTTTATTTTTACAGAAGATAGCTTTGAATTTTCTATCATTTCATTAGAAAATAAGACATGGCATTTTGAAGCAAATAATGCAGAAGATAGAGATAGTTGGATTTCTGCTATAGAACAACAAATATTATCAAGTTTACAAAATAGTGATGGTGAAAAAAAAAACGAAACTGATGCTTTCAAAATGCATTGTATAAGAAACAAAGTATCAGGAAATGATGCTTGTGTAGATTGTGGAGCATCTAGTAAGTATACATATTTATTTATAAATTTATTAGAACAATTTTTCGAGTTTTATCTTTAATATATAATTAATAATTCTAATAAAATTTTAGATCCAGACTGGGCTAGCTTAAATTTAGGTGTATTAATGTGTATTGAATGTTCAGGAATACATAGAAATTTAGGTTCACACATATCAAAAGTTAGATCCTTAGATTTGGATGATTGGTCGTAAGTGTGATACTTGTATAATAATTAATTTATAACTAACAATTTTTCACTCTATTTGAAATGAATACAATAAAAATATTAATATTATTAATATATGTTCTTATATATAATTATATAAGATTATATAGTATCATATGTATATATAGCAGCATAAAATAACCTTAATATTAATTTTAGCGCAGGTCAGTTAAGTGTAATGTTAGCTCTTGGCAATGATATAGCAAATAGTGTATGGGAATATTGTCTAAATGGAAAACAGAAACCAAATTCAGATTCTCCTAGAGAAGAGAAAGAACAATGGATCAGATGGAAATATGAAGACAAAATTTTTTTACCACCAATTAATCCAAACATTTCTTTAGGAAAGCTGCTTATTGATTCAGTCTGCCGGTAATTGCTTTGAAACTTTGAAATAATTATTATAAATAATTATTACCTAATTTGTTTAAATATAAAATAATTATTAAATATTAAATATAATGTAGGGGTGATATGAGAGCATTTACATTGTGCTTAGCCAGATGTAGTTATGAAGATATTAATATGCCTGTTAGTATGGAAGATTTAAGAACACCTTTGCATTTGGCTTGTGCCACAGGAAATTTAGCTATGGCACAACTTCTTATATGGGTACATATTCACTCTTGAATAATTATACTGTATATATTATACTATATAATATTAAAAATTAAATTTTTATATTATTAAATAATTACAGCATAAAGCAAATCCACAAAATTTAGACCATGAAGGACGTACATGTATGTCTTATGTACGAGCACTTGAAAGGACGCTTGACAATTCATCGGATTCTATGGAAATGCAGAAACTTCTTGAAGTACTTGAACAAGCTAGTGTTTCTGGAGTAGATGATGTAGAGACCTCTCAGTATTAAGATTGTTTACATTACGTACTTATTTTGCATGTAAAGCCATATTTTAATTAATGGCTTAGAATTGACATAACTTTTATTATTAACAGTACTGATATTCAAAAAAACAACCAAAGTATGTTAAATGAATTTGAAGCATAAAACTCTATTTCTATAAAATAGAAAATTTATGTTACAATATATACCTTTTTAATAATGGCTATAAATCTCATAAAAAATTTGATCAAATATTTTAAGAAATATAACATACTTTGCATATATATTTGTACATTGAAAAGTAGTTTGAATTAAAAATGTAATTCATATTATTGTATTTAATAAGGTTTAGGTCAGTGAAAGTAATGTCTAATAGTAAATTGGAGTGTACATTATCAATGACTGAGAGTACAAACACTCATAAATCTAGTTATATTTATACATTGAAATACATTTAATGTATTTGAAAAATGCTTTTATAATTTTTATTTTATTAATTATGAATTAAATGTAATTACCTCGCAATATAATTGAATTTATTTTGATACCTGACCAAATTTCGTTTAGAATTTCGTTTTATTAAAATTTTTTAAAATCAATTTTTATTTAAATTTATTAGATGAACAAATGGCATTTATCACATAATATCCTTCATCTATCATATCCGAGTTATCTAAAAAAAAAGTCAAATATATATATATATATATATATATATATATATATATACTAAAATATTATATAACATTAATTTTTAATCTATATTTTACCTAATTCATATATATTTGTTGGAAAAATCGGTGATTCACTATAATATTTAATTGTTGTTAATTTTGTTAATTTAGATTGAGATGAAAGTGAAATTCTTCGTATACTTGGCATTCTGAAAATAGCATAATAATAATTATACAAAAATAATGTAATTTACTAGAATTATTAAAATTATCAAACTTACTTATTTAAATTATTAATTGCTGAAAAAGGAAGGGGAGTATGTAAAATATAAATTTTATTTTGATTTAAATCATCACAACTTTTTATAGGTGATTTTTCACCAATATATTGTTTATAAACACAAGAAAATAAAATTCTTAGATCATCACTTGAACATTCTAAATTATCTTGTATTAATAACATAAATTCCAAGCATATATGAATTTGTACTAAATATAATAGTTTTTTCCTAAAAAACATATATGTATATATATTTACATATACATATGCACAAATATAATTTAATAAATAATTTTTTTATACCTATAAATATCAACTGTAAATTCATCACATAAAATATTTTTTAATTTTTGTTGAATATCGTGCAATTCATCAAATCTTGAATTTACTAAAATGTATATATAATCTTTGTATAATTTTTCAAAACCCATATCTATGAGATATTCTAATGGTAAACTACCAGATAAGAAATGTGAAATTATTTTTTGCTGTTGTGGATTGTTAATTATCTTAGAAAATTTTGTTGAATTTGTAAAATTGACCTAATATTTATCAATTACATAATTAATTAGATTTAATTAGATTTAATATAAAGTTTAATTTTTTTTAATTTATATATTATACCTGTGGCAAACAATCATTTATTATAATTTCTTCAAGCACTGTATGAATGCATTTTATGATTTCAAAATAATTTGAATTCTCTACAAATATGAATATTGTTTTATATAAAGATATGAATATAAATATTTATTAGTTAATATATACTTACTTATCAATAATTCCCATAAAAAATCTGTAAAATCTAAATTATGTCTTAATGGCAAATTTTCTATACATTGGTATATTTTTATTTCATTTTCTAAATTTTCTTCATTTAAAAAATTAATTTTGTGTGTCTTAATATTATCAGAATTTCTAAAACTATAATCTCCATTTAACAAAAGATTTAAATTGTTTAATACTACATCATGTTCCTATTTATAATATAAAAAATGATGAAAATAATATTACTAAAATTTTAAAATGATATAAATACTTTAAATATAATAATATCTTTATATACTTCATTATATGGATTTACAAAATTCTGTGGAAATTTCAAAGGAATTGAATTATAATGAGAACTTATGTTTTTTGTATAATCTTCTAGTATAGTCAAGTATTGATTTAATAATAATAATTGTTTCCATAATTCTTTTAAAGGACTATTATTTGAATTTGTAAGAACTTGCACGATCTAAAACAGAAATAGAAAAAAATAATTAAAAAAATATATATTTAATTTA
Organism: Apis mellifera; assembly: GCF_003254395.2. Lineage (NCBI taxonomy): Eukaryota > Metazoa > Arthropoda > Insecta > Hymenoptera > Apidae > Apis > Apis mellifera. The sequence continues at coordinate 4,803,447 of NC_037641.1, forward strand.
TTATATTTAATCTTACCAAATTATTTTTGGATGCTCTTGTAAGTGGATATAATGATAAACTACAAGTATCTACTTCTATACTTAGACTTCCTTCAAAATTACTTTTTATATTATAATCCTTATTAATTATTTTTTCTTTTGTTCCAAATAAATCAAAAGTATTAAATGCAGAGACACTAATCTATATATAAATAAATAAAATATATTATAAATATAAACATAAATATAAATTTTTAAAATTGATACTAACATCTTGTTCACATGCATGTGAAAATTCCAAATGTTGTTGAAAAAAAATTTTAGAGGAAGATTCTTTTAAAAATTCAAAACTTTCAATCTCAGTTGAACAAACTTCTATTGTAGTAAACCATTCTTCTTCAATCATTGTACCTAATAATCTACTTTTTTTATTATCCTTACCATCACAAAGAGCAAATATTAAAAAGAAAGAATCATTTATAGATTCAATACATGCATTCAATGCAGTACTAAAATAAAATCATATTAAATATAAGAGTAATAATAATAAAAGTAAGACTAATAATTAATACATAAAAATAATATATAAATATAATATATAAATAAAACTATATTACAAGAAATAATTATTGATATATTTTTTATCAATTTACCATGCTTCTGTTCTACTTAATGGTAGATATTTTTCTTCTTCTTTGTACCAATTTTGTTTTATCAAAATTGTACTATTTTCGAAATCATCTTCTCCAAATGAATATTTCAAAGGTGAACCAGTAATTTCAAATTCTAAAATAATATATATATAATTAAATAATTAAATTAAATAATATGAACTTTTATTATTATACATAAATACATATTTTTTATTATACATATATAAACTACTATAGCACGAATAAAAAAATTATTTATATAAAAAACTTACGATTTGATTGATCAGCATTGATGAATTCTGAACAATTATCAATAGATTTACAAGCCTGATAAATAATAAAAGAGCATTTAATAAAATAAAATTTTTTTAAAAAAATTATAAATGTATAACATACTTCTTTATATAAAATAACATACGGCGTATTTTTGAATTGTGGAAAAATTCGAGTCACGTATGATAAACAAATTTTATCTATTTTTATAGATGGATCCAATATTTTTCGCAATGATTCAAATTCAAACATTATGATAATTATTTAGAATTTATATTATAGAACTACGATTTATCTTATAGAATTCTTTCAAAATATATATTTGAATTAAAGTTATTTAAACATTACTTGAAATATTGTGTTCAAAAATGCATCATAATATGATTTAAGCTATATATAAATGTTATTTAATATTATAAATTCTAAATTTTAATATTTAAAACTTGATATTAAAATAGCTTTAAAATTTAATATATTAACATATATTTATATATTATGAATATGATCAAAAACATATATACATTTGGCAAAAAATATATATATAATAATGTATTATGTATTCAAAGATAATATTTAGTTGATTTTTGGAACAGTACTGAATATTCGTAGGTTTAGTCTTCAGACAGTTTCGAGTTTGCGCTACTCGCAGTGGAAGACATCGATATGTCAATACTTCTATGATACAAAATTTTTAAAGAAAGTATGATGTCGTAAAAATACAAAAATATACTCAAAAAATAATCGTAGTTACGATAGTGATTAGGTTATGAAAAAGTCGAACAAATATTGGACAGGTGTGGGTAACATTTCAACAGTGTGTTTGTCCGAAGTAAAGAGGGACCGTGAGGACCTCGAAGACAGTCTTCCGACTTTTTACATGAAGGAACAAGATATTCCTGAATATCTTGAAGGCTGTGGTTTAACCACCTGTACAGCCGGCGACATGCCTGAGGATGTAGACGGTCTACGGGATAATAAAGAGCACGCAAAAGAAAAAAAATTATCATCTGCGTCCATAGCAGGACCTGATACCAAAAAAACAGTAACTGTCAAACATCCCGAATCAAATAAACCGAAACCAACTACAAAAAAAGGCAAACCGATACAAGCAGATTTAGATGTTTCTAAAGAATTTACGAGATGTAGAGAAGAATGCTTAGAGCGACTGGATTTAAGTAAATCTAATATTACTCATTTACCAAGTACGGTACGGGATTTGACGCACTTAATCGAGTTTTATCTATACGGTAATAAACTCGTAACATTACCGCCAGAAATCGGTTGCCTTGGAAATTTGGAAACATTAGCTTTGAGTGAAAATTCTCTAACAAGTTTACCAAATACATTAGAGAATTTAAAATCTTTAAGAGTTCTTGATTTAAGGCATAATAAGTTGAGTGAAATACCTGATGTCGTGTACAAGTTGACGAATCTCACAACTTTATTTTTACGCTTTAATCGAGTTCGATATGTAAGTGATAATATACGCAATTTGACAAATTTGACAATGCTAAGTTTGAGAGAAAATAAAATCAGAGAACTTCCAGCTGGTATTGGCAAATTAATCAATTTGATAACATTTGATGTTTCTCATAATCATTTGGAACATTTACCTGAAGAAATTGGAAATTGTGTCCAGTTATCTACACTTGATTTGCAACATAATGAGCTTTTGGATATTCCAGATACAATTGGAAATCTAATCTCATTAACAAGATTAGGACTCAGATATAATAGATTAACTAATATTCCAAAGTCCTTAGCAAATTGTAAATTAATGGATGAATTTAGTGTAGAAGGAAATCAAGTATCTCAATTACCAGATGGACTACTTGCAAGTCTCTCTGATTTAACAACAATCACATTATCTCGGAATGCTTTTACTGCATATCCATCAGGAGGACCAGCTCAGTTTACAAATGTTTATTCTATCAATCTTGAACATAACAAAATAGATAAAATACCATATGGTATTTTTTCTAGAGCAAAAAATCTTGCAAAGTTAAATATGAAAGAAAATCAATTAACTGCTTTACCATTAGATATTGGTACATGGATCAATATGGTTGAATTAAATTTGGGTACAAATCAACTTACAAAAATTCCTGATGATATTCAATGCCTTCAAAATTTAGAAGTTTTAATATTATCTAATAATTTATTGAAACGTATTCCTGCCAGCATAGCAAATTTACGTAAACTCAGAGTATTAGATCTTGAAGAGAATAAAATTGAATCTTTACCAAATGAAATTGGTTTTCTAAGAGACTTGCAGAAGTTAATTTTACAATCAAATCAGGTAACTTCTTTACCAAGAGCAATTGGACATTTAACAAATTTAACTTATTTAAGTGTTGGAGAAAATAATCTAAACTATTTACCTGAAGAAATTGGTACATTAGAAAATTTAGATTCACTTTATGTAAATGATAATGCTAATTTACATAATTTACCATTTGAATTAGCTCTATGCACAAATCTCAGTATTATGTCAATTGAAAATTGTCCACTTTCTCAAATACCACCAGAAATAGTTGCAGGAGGACCTTCCTTAGTAATTCAGTTTTTAAAAATGCAAGGACCTTATCGATCCATGTAACAAAATTAAAAAAATTATTTTATGACTTAGATGTCGATTCTTAACAAGAGTGATACAGAAACAAATGATATTTGATATCAATATTTATTAATATTAAATTTTCACTGTAATGATCTCACATCAATAAAAATTATATAAATATAAATATATAATATGAAAAAAATGTGCATATATTTGTATTCTGATAAGATGAACTATGAATAATCATATATCTGCGATACATTTTCAATGATAATGAGAAAAGAAACATATATATAAATATATTATAATTGTAATTATAAAATTGGTGCTTGAAAATATGCACAACAAATAATAAAACTACAAGAAAATGAAGTCATAATAAAATATTTTAGATACAATAAAAAAAAAACATTACACTCACATTTTATTAATATAATATAATTTATGATATTTTATTCATCTATTTTATCTGTTTTATATATATTATTTAGTAATCTTATAAAATGTAATATATCTTAATTTGCATGCAATATATTGTTTTACTATTGTATATTATAATTCTATATTATAATTATTTTATAATTTGATAACTTGATAATATTTATGCCATAGCAAATTCATTGAATTTACAAATTTATTACACAGATACCTGAAAATATTCTTAAATATATAATTATTATTTTCAGGATATATATATGAAATAAATAATTATTCAATTGAAGAAATACAATTAAGAATCGGCATCAACAATTTTATATTTCAGTTAGCTATTCATTGCCATATAAACAAAATATTTTGATGATAAAATTAAATTAATTTTTAAAATAATAAGTTTACTTGTAATATAGTATGAAAGTATATATTATTAGTTATTTCATATTACATTATAATTATGGAAGCTTCAATTATAAGAAATTTTATAAGACATTATTCTTCCAGAAAAGAACATCTATTTGTATAATTTAGCACATGCTATAATGAATAATATATTATTTTTTCTATTTCTAAAACTATATATGAGGAAATTTTATATTTAAACATCATGAATAATTACAAAAAAAATTTTTTTATATTTGTTTAATAAGTTGCAATATTAAGTAGCAATTATCTATATTTTATTTATCTATATTTAAATAAATTTACAAAATAATTAAAATTTATAAAATTTTTTAATCAATAAATTATGTTTTTATAATTATTGAAATTAAGATATTTTATTAAATATATGGATTTTATTATATATTATTTAATTTTGGCAATATATTATTATCAAATCATTTTTTGCTAAGTTCCATAGATAGTAACTTTTAACATAATTTAAAAAAACAAGCATTTTTTTGACATTAAAGTTTTTGTACTTTATATGCACTAAAATGTGTGTAGTGCCAATATAAATTATAAATAATAGTATTATATATATTATTTTATGGTTAGTTATATATAAACTTAGATATATGTGTATATATATATGTTTATATTGGATTTATGAAGTTGATTGGATTTTATTTATAACCATATAGCAATATATTGATTTTTTTTACACATATTACATATTTCTATATACATGTGAGTACTTGATAAGTATATTATTTTCTTGTTTAAAAATTATAATAATAAAAAACAAAAATTTGATTTATAATCCATATTACTATGCAATGGCTGTGCAATAACAAATTAAATAATTAGCACAATTCTATATTTATTAATTGTAATTCAAAATAATATCATATTAATATATATCATATAATTAACAAACAGATATTTTTTACTCATTAATTAGTGTTCTTTCAATATATTGAAAGCATTTATCATATGCTTAATAAAAAAAGAATTATAAATGTTGTAAAACATGTAGGATAAATATTGATATTCATGTATTCTCATTCAATTTTATTAAGTTACAACACTTTATAAATAGAAATGCAAAATTTTAATTTTATAAATTATTAAAATATATAATGGAACTTAGCAAACTTTTAATTATAATTAAAAAAAAATATATGTCTGTTCTGTAATTACTCATTGATGTGCATAAATGTATGATTTATTATGTGTCTATTTATATAGTTTTTTCCATAATAGTTATGTTTTAAATATTATAATATAATATATTTATATTAAATTTTGTCTTTCAAACTTCTACTTCATGGAATAAAGAACGATAATAATATTGCATAAGATTTAACTTCATATTAAAATTTTTTTCTTTATGTAATAATAAATTTTATAGATAATACTAATAATATATGTTTTATGCAATTATGTAATAATGTATAAGTTGATTGAAAGTTAATATCAATTTATAGGATTTATGTCAAAATGGTTATTTTTTAATTGAACATTAATAATTATGTATATAATTTATAAAATATCATACATTTATCTTCTTTACTAAAAAGATGTACAAAATGTTGAAACTAAGATATCATTTTCTTTTAACAGTATATGTGTATGTTTAACACACATTAAAATAGAATATCAGAATATATGCAAAAGTTGCCAAAAGAAATACTACAATAAAAATTATTGTGATAAACTGTTCAACAGTTTTAAAATATGTAAGTAATATATTATATTGTATGATTGGAAAATGATTAAAATTTATATTAAAATTTAAAATAAATTGCTTCTCAAATTATAATCTTGTTGAATAGTCTATCAAATGCGACATTACATGTATAATTTTAAAATCATGATATTAATGTAATTCAATATACATATATGATTATATAAAATGCTGTATATTTCTAAATATATAAATATATTATAAACATTTCAGAATTTTTTATTTTATTATAGATATCATTTATAATACTACAATTAACTTAAAATTTTTTTATTATATATCAATTTTTTTTAATATGTTAAAAATATATTAAATTATTTTTAAGAAATTAAATATACATTTTTTTTTTATAATATTATTAATTTTTTCTTCTTATTCCGAATTTTTCACACTTTTTTCAAATTTAAGAGAAATATGACTACGTTTTTTCATAATAAATCTGCCAAACTTTACATTGGTTTTAATATTATAACACTATAATATAAAATGTATATATGAATATATATAGTAAAGAATATATACATTAATAAATTATACTGTAAATAATAAATATTCTATACTTCTTTAGATCCTTCAATGATGTTAGAAGAACAAGATAAAAGTTTATTTTCTTTAATATTATCATGTAAAGTAGATTTTTCAAATAATTTTTTTGCACTCATAAATCTTTCAGATGTATCTGTTGACTTCTGATTAATATTTATATTACATAAATTCGAAGAATTTTCTTTAGTATTTATTAATCTAAAATTAATATATATATATAAATAATTTTTTTTAATTCGAAATATTTATGAATATAAATATTACTTTATTTAATTATAATTATACCTTATGAGTTCTAATAATTCTTTTGAAAATAATTTTAAATTATCTAAAATAAATTTATAATTTTTTAAATCTTTTTCTATATTTTTATCACAAATTAGATTTATTTGATTATTAATAATGTTAATTTCATCTTTTAATTTCAATATTATATCATACATATTAATTTCTTTTAAATTTTCATTAATTATATTATATTCACATTCATGAAGTTTGTTTAATTCTATATTATCAGAATTTGTATTAAAAATAGAATTAAAATTATGCATCAAAGAAAAATTCCAAATTTTATTACAAAATTCATCTTCTTTAATCCAAACACTGTAATTTATATTATCCTATAAAATGACAATCTATTTTAAATCAGTATAAAATTGAAAATATATATATAATTTAATTAATATATTAATTTTTTAAAAAATTTTTATTTAACATTTTTTAAAAATTTTTTACTATTATATATTTTATTTTATATTATTATTTATTTACAACATATAGTATGTGTAAACAATTCTAAATTTATTAATAATTTATTTTTATTCATTAATAATTTACCAATTCTTTATGTTTTTCTTTAAGAGTTTTTTTTTTAAGTTGAAGAGTATTATTTCTTGTATTTAAAATATTCTTGACAATTTTTAATTCTGTATTTTTATTAACGTATTTTATTAAATGTTCATCATCTAAAGAAGACATAATTTTTTAGTATGTACATAAATATGCATATTAATTATAAAAATATATCATAAATATATTCATAGTTGAATAGATTTTTGTGTTATATTATCTGAAAGCTACATATTCATTTATTATTGTTTCATATCACATGAGATATTATTGATTTAGAATAAACTGAGATAACAATTCTATTGAAATAAAAGAAATTTTAATTAAATGTAACAATTACGAATATATAGAACACATATATCATTTTTATTTGAAATATTTTTTTATGTCACAACTTTTAATTTCTGACATGATCGGTAATATAGAACATAAGATATAAAATCTTATAAGATTATAGTTCTATTTTATATATAATCTGTGATTATTAAATAAGAATATTACTTTTTTTTAAAAAGCTATATCTGCAAATATTTATTTATCATAATTTATTTTTTAAATTGTAAAAAATAACTGATTCATTGAATATTAAAAATTGAGAAATCAAAAAATTTTATATTTTTTTTTTTTTTTTTTTTTTAGTTTTATAATATTAGTAGTGATTCTTGATTGGTGATTTTCATTAAAATATTGTCAAATAACCTACCATATATGTATATATAGTATCTTCAAAAGCTATTTATATTATGGTGTGATGGAAGCTTATTGAGTAAAGTAACCTATTTCGTATATAAACAAACTTCATTTGAAATTTTATTCAGCATCGAATATATATAACGGATAAAATATTTTAAAGTATGAATATAAATGTAATATGAGTTCGAACGGTCTGAAAGCATTAAAAAAAAGGTTAGTATAAATTTGAAATATTTTTTAATTTTTCATTTCTCAACAATTAATAAAATACAATATATTTTATAGAATATATTAAAATATAAAAGTTTAAAAATTAGAAAATAATAAATATATCATAGCATATAATTAAAAATAATTTAAGCTATTTTCTATTAACTATAGCAATTCTTATCCACAAAAAATAAAAAATCCACGATGTCAAAAATGCTTAGAAATGGGACATTGGAGTTATGAATGTAAAGGAAAGAGGAAATATTTACATAGATCTTCACGTACATCACAATTGAAGAAAGCTTTAATGAAACAACAAGAACCTAATGGGTAAATTTATAAAAGATTTAACTTATCAAGTTTTAAAGTTCAAAAAATAATGTTAATAAATTATATATTTACAGTGAAGAACAGAAGAAAGAAGTAAAAAAAAGTCGTTTACAGAAAAAAATGAAAGGAGAATTTAGTAGTTCCAGTAATACAAATTCTAGTGCTGAAAGCAGCAGTAGTAGCAATGATAGTAGCACTAGTAGTTCATCTTCAGATAGTGAATCAGACTCTAGTGATAGTGTTTCTAGTAGTAGCAGTGGAAGTAGCAGCAGCAGTAGTAGTAGCAGTAGCAGTAGTAGTAGTAGTAGTAGCAGAAATAGTAACCATTGTAACAATTTTCTATTTTCTCAAAGATATAATGTTTAAACTATTTTAGATAAAAAAACAAAAATCTTTCAATAGATCCATTTTTTAAATATTTATGAAATATTTGAATAGTTCATATGCAATAAATAAATATATACATATAATATATATATATATATACACATATATATATATATATTATATATATATATAATAATTTCATTGTACAAAATTAAAATATCTAAAAAGTACTTACATGTAACATAATTTTAAATAATAATTTATATAACGCGTCTTGTAATAGAATTTTGTTATTTATATATATTATAATACAATACTTCTTAATTATATCAATATTTGTAACTAAACAAGGTCATAATTTTGTACCAAAAACATTTTCACAAATTAGAAAGTATTTACTTATAAAATCAAGAATGTGAAATATAAGTGTTATAAGATTTAGTAAAACAAATTAATTTTTTATTGAACTAATATATCAAAATGTAATTCATTGTAAAAATTATGTTAATATGATGAACAATATCATGTTGTAAATAAAATTATGATTGCATTCCTAATTATTTTTAGTGTTTCTTCAGTCATCAATAGTTTCAGGAAGTGTTTGTATTATTACTTTTCTTTTTGAATCATAAATAAAATTATTTGATTTGAAAATATCACTTTCATAAAATGGTTGAAGATTGTGTATATCGATTTGTTTAGCCTAAAAGAAAAGAAAGATTTTAATTATTGAAGTTTACAAATTTATAAAATAAATAAATAATTTATACCCGATCTAATAGATCTTTTTCCGAAATTTCAATTGTTGTAATACGATTTCCGCGAATAGCTTTTTGAAACGCTAAAGTATCTAATGTAAGTTGTCTAAGTATATAATATAGAAGTTCAGTATGATTTTTCTGGAATGATAGATATTTCTGGAAGGTCTAAAAAATAATAAAACATTTATTACAATTTCAATAAAATTGTTGTATATGTTATTATTATTATATAAATTGTTATATATGTATTGTTTATTATTATATTTGCAATATTTTGTACTTACTTGGCGCATACTTTTCATTACTGAATATTTTTGTGTATCAACAAAACTATCAAGCATCATTCTAATAGCAAGATTGATATCAGTTTCTTGAACATGATCACGCAAATGCATTTTAGCACTTGCTTCAGCCATTCGTATAATACTTTCTATATGTCGTACGGTAATCGGTAAACTTCCAGTGGCCTATTAATCGTTAGAATATATATTTCTAAAATTTTTATAAATATTACATAAATATTTTTAACTTACCAAACTTTCTTGTCTTAATTGACTATATAATTTTGCTACTTTATCTTGATCAATATTCGTTAATTTAGGATGAATGTTTTGTCGTGCATAAACTATATATTTTTTTAAAAGATCTTGTGGAATAGATATATCATGTGTATTATCTATAGTAGATATTATTTTTCCTGCATTTGTTGGATGATGTTTTATATGAGAGTTTACAACAAATTTAGCCAAATGTCGATCTTGCATAGGATCTATTTCATCTTTTACTACACAAAGAATATCAAAACGAGATAAAATTGGTTCTGATAAATCTACCTAAGTAAAAAAAGAAAAAAAAATATAAATTTATTATATTTTTTTTTTATATTCATGTATATCTTACATTTTCTGAAAATGTCATACTAGCATCATATCTTCCTCCAATGGGATTAGATGCAGCTATTACTGAACATCTAGCATTAAGTGATGTAACAATTCCAACTTTTGAAATGGAAATACTTTGTTGTTCCATAGCTTCATGAATAGATGTTCTATCTTGATCATTCATCTAAAAATATAATATAAAACATAATGTTTATATTTTATCATAAATATTTTATAAAATGTACCTTGTCAAATTCATCAATAAGACAAATTCCATGATCAGCAAGAACCAAGGCACCAGCTTCTAATGTCCATTCACGAGTTGTTGGTGATTTTCTTACAAAAGCAGTTAATCCTACAGCTGAAGCTCCTTGACCTGTTGTAAATACTGATCTTGGTGCAATTTTTTCAACATATTTTAAGAATTGAGATTTAGCTGTTCCTGGATCTCCACATAATAACACATTAATATCTCCTCTGACTTTATGCTTGTTACCTAAATAATTATAAAAATTTTGTATAAATTATTATATAGAAAAAAATATGTAGAAATCAATACTGAAAATGAAAATACCAGGATTTTTTGGCTCTCCTCCAAATATTGCTAATGCTAAAGCTCTCTTTGTATATTCATGACCATAAATTGAAGGAGCAATACTTGCAATAATGCGATCAGTAATTTGATGATCTTTGCTTAAACCAATAATACTGGACACATCTTCTTCAGTCAAAGATTCTACAATTTCTTTAGAATCTTTTACTTGTAAATGATTAGCAAGAAGAACCGTTGCAAATACTGGAAAACCCTTAAATAATAAATAAATATTAAGTAATTAACATAATATTTTTTAAAATAAGCATATTGAATAACTTTTACTTGTTCTGTATTCAAAGAACCATCATAATTATTTGTATAAATAGCTGTAACATCTACTTCATCCCCAGGTTTACAACGATCACAGAGATCTGATAAAAGAATACATTCTTTACTTCTAGGAATTCTTCCTGCAGGAATTTTGCCTGGTGATTCTTGAATTGTAATTTTTTGATAATTTCTATATATTGTTTGCTCCATATTAATCTGTAATTAATATAAATATTTATATATATAAATTAAATTTAATAAATATATAAATAATATATACCATGAAAGGTCCAATGCTTTGACATTCAGGACATGAACCAGGTTTAACTTCAGTATTTTGATTTTGTACAAAAGGACCAAGTATATATCCACATTTTGTACAATCATATTTTACAACAGACAATTGTGGTAATACTCCTGTAGTTGCAGTAACAACTCCTAGAGTACGGACTAGTTGATTTAAATGTAATTTCCTAATTTTTATTATAAATATATTATTTTTTATAAAATAATATAGTTTATAAAAAAATATAAATAGTTATATTTTACCTAAATGTACGAATTTCTTCTATTAATGGTAATTCTGATATTCTAACATGAATTTCACTTGTAACTCTTTCATAACTAGGAAATATAGTTAATACCAATTCTTTTGCTACTTCATCAAATATTTCTAACATTTGAAATGGTGCTTCTGGTAAAAAATATGCCAATACATGCTCTTTACTAGCAAGTATAGGGAATTCCACAACAAAGCTAGACTATTAATAAAATGACAAATTTTTTTTTATATCTTAATATGATTATTATTAGAGAATTAATAATGGAAAATATACTTGATTACTCTCGCACATATGACGAATTCGTTCTTTATACATGTATTGTCCTTTTGAATTAGTATGTGTACGAAGAAAGCTTTTAAAACGATTAGAAATTTCAGTTTTGGGTCCTAACATAGACACCCATTCTTTAACTGAATGGCCCTTAGTATCTTCTAAATTTTCAATAGATTCAATCATCTATAAACATAAATATATAGATAAAATATTTTTTTGTAATAATAAAAATAATAAATGATACATGATAGTAGATAAGAATCTTACTTCTGTATCTTCAATTTCACCTATTGCTGCTTTTTCAGCCATACGTCTTTTACGAGCTTGCATTTCTTCTTCATCACTTTCATCTTAAATATGTAAAAATATATATTATATTTAAAAAAATATATTTATTATCATTATAAAACTAAAAAAACTATACCATAAAGTAAATATCTATCATCTCTGATAATGCCTGCTGCCCGATCTCTTTTATGCATAGCAGCTTCAGCAGCTGCACGTTCTCCTTGAGACATTTCTGAATAATCTTCATCATCTAGTACATCTGGATCATATCTATCTAATTCTGGCATAGGACGATAATCACTAAAATATTAAATCAAATTTCATATTACAGTATTTTTATATAATAAAAAAATAATATAAATAAATAATAAAAATAAAAATTTACGCTTCCATGTTATCCCCAAATAATTCCTCCCCTTCTTCTTCTTCTTCTTCCTGATTAACATCATTGTCATTGCCAAGTAAATCAGATTCATCTTCAAATGGTTCATCTATTTCTGGTGCAGGAGATGTCATTGCTTCTGTATGTCTATCAGAACGTGCTGGACTAGAATCCTAAAAAACATATATATATATATATATATATGTTAATATAAAAAATGATTGAATTAAAAGATCGATGAAAATTAAATTAAATTAAAATAAAAAATAAAAATTATTTATTTTTTTAATTTATTTATTAATATTGTATTTTAAAATAATTGATTTGAATATAAATATAAATAATTTTTTTTTTTATAAACATAAATTATATTTTATAAATTTAAAAAATTATAATATTTTTAACATCTTACCATTGTATCGAAATATAGCAGCAATCAAACAAGTCCGTAAATAAAAATACTTATAACATTAATAAGAATAATTCTTCTTTCTTCCTATTTTAAGCGTAAACTAAAAAGTACGTATGAATTGGCGGGAATTTCTTTACGACTTATTTAGTCATGCCAACATTTTTTAACAAATAACTATAATTGACCAATAGTAAAAATTCTTTATTCAAAATAAATGAAATTATTGGATAATGAAATTTGTTACGTGTATTTTCATTAATTCATTTTTCATTAATTATAATTAGTTGATATAACATAAATTGTTGTACAAAGATACTTATAATATAAATTTTTTTTATAAAAATAATAATATATAATAAAACAAAATAAAACAATAAAATTTATATAATTTTTATTTTTTACTGACATTTGTTGAATAAGAAGTATGTTTTAAAAAGTATAAAGATTGTAATTTATCTACTACAGAAGTAATTTCTGCTTGTATATTTGCTGCTCTTACAATAAGATAAAGAGATTCTTGAAAACGTTTTTGTGCAATTCGTAAACTCTGTGGTACCAATACTCCAAACCATTTTATAGGATCTTGAATCTCATTTCCAATTTTATCTAACTTTTTTAAACTTATATCAAAATTTGGAACTATTTTTCCAGTTTCCTCAGTTAGTTTTGTTTCTAATTCAAATAATGTAACTACTCTGTCATCATCAATTGGAATCTGTAAAACACTTATACTTTCTTTGCCACGTATATATTTGGCTTTAGCTAATTCAATGTAACCATCACGCAATATTTTTTCCATTTGGACATTAATATTAATTTTTTCTTCTATTAGCTCTAAATTACGCAATAAATTTTCATCAATAGCTTTACATATGTCATCTATACTTTCATGCATATTGTGTATTATTGGATTTATTACAATATAATATTGTGGAGTATAATATAATCTAAAATATAAAATTATATTGTTAATAATAGTATTAACTTTAATATATATATTAAATTCTTATATATATTTTTATATACTTATTTTTTATACATACCAAGAATGAATGTTATTTTTATGTTTTATAAATTATTACGGTTTAATAATAATTATATTGTTTTTGTAAATAATTATTTTAATAATTAGTTTTAGTTTAATAAAAACAAATTATTTATATATAATTCAATTCATTTATTTTATTTTTTTTTAAATAATAATGACATGTCATTTCTAAAACTATCAGAATTAGAACATTTGGCTACACTGCTAAAGTATGTGGGTGTTATAAAATTGGTACATCGTATAATTTTATGAATATAAATAATGGCAGTTAAAGAAAAGCAAACAGATACTTCTACTGATGAAATAGAATGGAATATTGAAAATGAAATTCAATTATTTTTTGCTATGAATGGTCATAAACCCGTTGGTAAGATTTAAATTCATATAATACTCTAGGTTATATTTACATTGATGAAACAAAAAAAAAATATTTAATATTATATAAAATATCTAATTTTACATAAAAGAAGATATTTAATTAGATTTCGTTAAATTTTTTTTAAGGTATTAATAAATATTTTCACATGGTTTGCATATGGGAAAAATTTCGTGCTGCAATTCACAAGGATGTATCATTAAAAACAATTTGGGAACATTTAGAATCAATGTATGATCTAATGGCTCTGGTACTTACTATTATTTTAAAAAATTAATTATAGTCAATTAAAATAATCTTGATGATTTATTTAAACTATTATAGGATGATATGGAAGATTTACCATTTCCCAGTCAAGAGATAGATTTTTCTTTACCAGAACAAGAATTTTTGGGACCAATTAAATCTCGAAAGAGAGAAGAACCAGAATTAAAGCTAAAAGAACAAAGAGATAAATTTAAAGAACTTAAGAAAGAAAAAGATTTTAAGGATATTATGAAAAAAGATACTGTTCTTCGTGATCTTAAAGGAAGTAAAGATATTGATAAAAAAAAGGAAGAATTTAAAAAATATGTAAAAGACATAGAACTCAAAAAAGATAAACTCAGAGAAATTAAAGATATTAGGAAAGACTATAAATCTCCTAAAGGACGATCAAAGGGAAAAGATGATGTTGAAGAAATAGGTATATATATATTTTTGATATTTTTAAATAATTTTTAGAAACTAGAAAAAATTAAATAATTCCTTTATTTAGCTTCAAATGGTAAAAAAGAACGTAAAGATTCTGATTCTGGTCGAGAAAGCTTAAAAAGAGGTCCAAAACGACCAACAAGACAAAGTGTGGATTGCACAACTAAAGCATCCTCTAGTCCACGTGATACACCTCCACCAAAACGAAGGAGAATATAACAATTTGTTTTAAGTTATTATATGTACATTATATAAACATTGTTTGAATTTTAATATATGAATAAAATGTGAATCGTGTATTTTTCTGTACATGAAACACATGATAACTAATACTTTAAAATTCAATTTTATAAAAAAAAATTTATATTAAGTCATTGTAAATATTTTGTAATGAATGCAAAAAAGAATATTAAATGTTTATTAAAATTTATAATAATTTTTTTCACAAAAAAAACAATATTAAGATAATCAGTATAATTTATTAAGTAATCTAGTGATTACAATAAAAATCATGTTATGAAAATAGATAAATAAAGCAAAAATTGGTATTGATTACTCATTAATCAATATTTATTACAAAGATTGTAACATCTTCATTGACATATATATGTAAAAATTAGATGATTAAAAATTTGGCCATACTGAGTTTATCTGTGCTATTGGAATAATGGGTGATCTTCATTTTTCTTCATCTTCAGTGGAATGAATTGTATTATTATATTATTAGAATCCAGACACTATAGAAGATTTTTACGTGTCGGAGATAAATTCTTCTATTTATCGAAGTCTTCTTGCTTCACGTTCAGATTCCAGTAAGGTTAAGAGATCACCTTCTCGTACTGGTCCTTTTACATTCCTGATAATTTGTCGATTTTGTTCACCCAAAAATTCGACTTTTACTTGCGTACATTGTCCTTGCGAACCTGTTCGTCCTAAGACTTTTATAACACGAGCCAAAACTACTGGTTTATCCATGTTGTCTCACGTGGCTTTAAAACGACAGAAAAGAGATGTTTTACGGAAATGAAAGAACCTTCACAATCCAGTAATAAAAATGGCAACTTCCGGCTCGTTTATCCAGCAAAATTATCATTGTGTTTAATTAAATAAAATAAAAAAAATAGATAAAAATATATTTATAATTAGTAAGATATACTTTGTAAAAATAAAAATTATTTAATTATTTTAAATAAATGTTGTTTAATAGATAGATGTTATCATTATAATTTATCTATTAATAGATGGCGTTTGAATTTAAGCATGTTTTTAATGTATTTTTATATACTTAATAAAAGTAATGAATATGTTATAATTATTTCTTAAATTATTATTTTATGTAGTTATCATGGAATTAAAAACTTTTTAAAATTGATTGATTGCTCAATTGTTATTTTGGTTTTTATAAATTATATATTATAAATTAGTTATGTAGTTATAAATTATATATTATAAATTTTTATATATTTTGACAACATGTATTTGTACTTATCAGATTTATAATATCTTAAAATATTTCAATGCAGCAACAAGTTAGAAAATCTAACTTAATTACTACAATTTAAATAATAATGTAAAGAAAATAAAATAATAAAATAAAATATAATCGTGAATACGTCCAGAAGTTATTGTCGAATTTCAATATCTGATATGTAATTCTGTTTTATATAAAGTTTTAATTAATAATAATCAATCAATCAATCAAAATTAAAATTCAATTTTAAATGCATAAATTTTTTATAGTATATCATGCTATAATTAAGATGTAAATAATATGTTTAGTTCATTAAGTCTCTATTAAATAATAATAAAAATATTAAATGCATTTTAATAAAAAGTGTTAATTAGACTTGAATTAGACTTATTCTTGAAAGAATATTAAACTCTTATTGTTTTTTAATATAATTCAATATTGTGATTTATCACTCTAAACAATATACTACTCAAGTACAAACAACAACAATTAATTTTTTAAACACAAAATATCGTTTTTTCAATTTCAGTACTAATAATACATAAAAATAGCAATCAAATATTTAAAATATTTAATACATTTTTGCATACAAATCTTGCAACATTATTCTAGAAAAAAATTTGTTCTTAAATAATTTAAATCCCTTTTTAAATAAAATAGTTTTTTTATATATAATTTGTTAAAGAATTTTACGTTCGTGAAAACTGTTATATATTTTGTTTTTTTGTATATTTTGAAGTAAAAATGAATTACTAATTATTATATTAAAGATGCTTGTACTTGTTTAAATATAATGAAATCTTTTGCTATAATGAAAGTGGACCCTGATATACACTTGTCATGATTACAAAAGCACCCATTTTAGCAAATAATACAATTACATCATCAAATACATAATGTATATACTGTACGTTATGAATAACTCTTTACAATCAGTCAAAAATTCATTTTTATTTGTAGTTCCCATTTTTCCAACAATAATGTTGAAAGCTAGCAAAGCTTTAAAAGAGAAATCTCTTAGACTCAAAATACTGTATGCATTCACGAATTATTTTTCGAAAATGACAGTATTTGAGTACTTCTTATTTGTGTCTTTGTTGTGTTATATCCCAGAGCAATTTCCAAACTAATATGGAAATATAATCATATTGGATAACGAACATTTGACACTAGTGTACAACACTGAATGAAATAATCAATCAACTAATAATATTCATAAAACTTTTACTGCCACAAATTGGTGGAAAGCGTTTGTCCGGGAAGTGGAGTAGTAGTGGATTTTCCTGGCGTACTTGAAAAACTTGTGGCACCTAAAGAAAGTTGTGCCATTTGTTGTGGTAACTGAAATATATAAATATATTTATAATTTTTAATAATTTAATAATATCAACATATTATTATATTACACATTTGAATTTATATACCTGAGAACCAAATGCAATAGATTGTTGCTGCTGTTGTGATGTTAAATTAAAAAAAGGATTACTACCAGGAGCTGGTTGAAGATTTTGTGTTAACATTCCACTCCAACCATTATTACTATTAATATTAGATTGCCCTAATTGCATTACCTAATAATATATGAATTAAATAATGTATTAATAAATAATAATAATAATAATTTATAATACATTAATTATTAATGTTATATATACCATTTGAGATTGCATTGTAATGGCAGGATTGGGTACACCATTCATTTGATTT
This sequence comes from Apis mellifera, assembly GCF_003254395.2. Taxonomy (NCBI): domain Eukaryota; kingdom Metazoa; phylum Arthropoda; class Insecta; order Hymenoptera; family Apidae; genus Apis; species Apis mellifera. The sequence goes on from NC_037641.1 coordinate 4,822,153, forward strand.
ATCTGGCCTACATGTAAACAGTTTCCTAAAGAATTTGATGCCACTGGTCCTAATGGAGTAGAATTCATTGTAATTTGATTTTGATTGATAGGTAATTGATTGGATGTAACAGATATTTGGTTGGAAAGTTGATTAAGTTGAGTTAAGGAACTTTGTTGATTTGGAAAACTAGTTTGTTGACCAAATGGTACTACAGTTGGTACTTGTTTATATTGAACAGTAGATTGTTGAGCATACATTCCACCTAAATAAGAATAATATAAAAAAAATTGCATCAATATTTCAATCATAATGTAATGAATAAATAAATGTACCAGGAACTCCAAACATTGTTGATTGTTGATTACTTGATGTACCATATAAGGCTAAAATACTATCTTTGGACATTTTATTTTTTTCTTGAAGTGATGGTGCTGGTTGATCAAAGAAACTTTCTTCTTCAGTTTTACTTATTGTTGTTGATACACTTGTGGTTGTACTAGAAGTATTATTAGTTGTTGAAGCTACTGAAGCTGGAGGTGCAGATAAAAAGGAAGAAAATATATCATCTCCAGCACCATTTATATTTGTTTGATTTGTTGCCGGGGCATCTGTTAAAAATTTTTAAAAAATATAAATATTTTATATTAATAATGAAGTATATGTTTAAAAAAATATATACCTAAGCCTAGTAAGTCTAAAGTTGCAGAATTATTTGCTCTATTAAGTTTAGGACTAACAGAGCTTTTAGGTTTTGGCAACTGAGGCACTACTTCTGACTTTTTTACAGGTGGAAGTATAGCTTGATTATTAGATGTTTTAGAATTTTCCTTTTTCCTTCTACGTTGTCTTTCTGCTTCTTCATCAAGTTCTTTATCCCAATTAACCTATATATTTATTAAAAAAAAATTTGTACTACACATATGTATATATATTATATAAATATAATATATTTTATTAAAATAAATAATTTTTTTTATTAAAATTTTTATGTATTACCTTTGGTAAAGGAGGTGGTACCCACTCTCTAGCTATATATTTTTTATGTTCATACTTTGCACGAATAAAACTTTCAAGACTGCAAACTGTTTGAGGTCTTCGAAAACTATCTGGAAGGTTTGCTTCATATACTGCCCTTGCACGGGAATTACCCATTTGTTGTAAACTCTAAAAATAAAAATGTGATGCAATTTTTGATAATAAATTCTTTTTATCAATAATTAATTATCAAATTATCAAAAAATATTGATAATTTAAAACATGAAGACATAACCATAAACATACCACTACTTGTTCTGGTGTCCAAGTATCTAAGTTAACAGATTTAACTTTGCTTATATGAACTCCAAGATTTCTATGTATTCCAGCACAACGAATACATAAGAATATACCTAGATTCCAACTAGCCCATCTTGGTCCTATATAACATATAAATGTTATATATTAAAAAATATATTTTTTTTATTCAATAATATCAGAATGTATTATTATAACATTTTATTTTTATATAGAATTTAAATATCAAAATAAGTAAAATAATACAAATTAAAATAAATTAAGCATTTGGAAGAATTTAAGGAAAAATTTCAGGTTATAATTCTAGAGATTTTGTAGATTTATTATTGTAATATGAAATATATAAAATAAAAAAAATTTGTTTATATAAAAAATTTTTTATTAAAAAATAAAAATAGAAAAAATATATTCAAAAATAAGAAATGATGAATTAGAAAAACAAAGTGACGTTTACTCGAAGTCGCTGTCATCTAAGGTTTTATCATAGAAGAATTAAAAATCTATAATATCTTAGTAGACAAAACTAGGTCGTTTTCAAATCAATATCGATACTATAAATGCATCATTACTTATAAAAATATAATTTTACAGTTCGTAAGGAATGAATAATATAATGAGGGTTCATCAGTTGAACAGAGACAAGACATTGCTAGAAAATATACAATTGATGCACGAACCTTTTGCATCGCAGTCGACACAATACTTGTTATCTTCGTCACGTAGCATCTGTATCAAAAGATTTTGACATTTCTCTTGTATTTGCTTGGAACGTTCTTTTTCCAGGCGGGACGTCATTACTGTATAGTGACGAGTTTTACTGCACACAAATCCAAAACAATGTTTTCTTCTTACAATGCTGAACACACACGAGAGTCGTCAAGTAGTATGCAGTAATGGTCAGCGAACGCCCCCAATAGTTCAATTCGTTACTCATTGAAACGTCATTAGTTGAAAGAATTCTATTGGATTGTACATCTCAATATCTTAAACGAAATAATAAGTAGATTGTCAATGACCTTATAACATTTATCTTATATATCTATCTATCGAAAACTCTTTGAATTCTATAGTCACTATTTAAATAAGCAAATACATTAGTGCTCCGTCGATAAACCAAGTAATTAATTCGTATGTATATATATTCAATGAAGTTTTGCATAAAGGTAAATTTTTTTATTATTTTTTTAAGCTATGAGATATAGAACAAATCTATTATCAAAAATAAGATATAAAATAAAATTTATCATTTTATAGATTTAAGCACAAATAATATACAGAACCAATATATGATATATTTTCTTAACTCATGACGCAAGATCCCTCTAGTATTTTAATATTATTTTCAATATTATTAATAGAATAAAATTGCAATATTGCTATAATTGAAAGTGAAAATTTTAACATCATAAGATATATGATTCACAATTATATTCTTATATTATTATCTTATAATGCTAAATTTAAAAAAATATTAATCAAAAATAGATTGAGAAATATTTTATCACAAAAATAAAAAATCATGTGTTCAAATAAAATAATATTTATATTTTAGAATATTTTAGAGAAAGAAATTAAAGAAATTATAAATTATTATAAATATCATAAACAAAATATAGAATAGATCTATTTATTTTATAGAACTCCTTTTAACTCATTTAACTTTAACTTTCCATGTTTAAAACCGATTGCGTAAAAAATATTTAATATATAGGCGCAGACAAAGTACAGAATATATAAAAATATAGAAAAATATATATAAAATATATAAAAATACATACAATATTTTTTCATGTTTTAGTAGAAGAAAGATACAGACAGATAAGAATTAATCATCAGCGCTATCTCTTGAATGTTAAAGATATCTCAATTTTAAAATTATTCAATGGTATTGACAATTTTTATTCTAGTTTACTATTTACCATATTACTATCTTTAAAGAAATATCTTTGATATTCAAAAGATGGTGTTGATGATCAATTCTCAATTTATTTGTACATAGATTTATAATTATGAATTTGAATCTGAAAATACGAATACTTAATAATTAAAAAAAAATAAATAATTATTCAATTGGAAATTCGAATTGGAAAATGTGAAGAAATTAAATAATCTCAGTCTTAATTAATTTATGATATGAAATTTTTTTAAGCAAATCAAAAATCATCTTGAGTACTCTCTTTTTATGTTTTACAAATTTAATTGTTGCATGCACTTATTAAATAACAAACAATGACAATGATCTTTTTATAGATTATTATTATATATTAATACAGAGAACAGTTTAATAGTCAATTAATTTGTGATATTTTGAAAATTATATCTATATGTACACGTGTATCGTAAACCATAAAACAATCGTTTCTTATCTGAACAATAGTAAATTTCAACTTTTTTCAAAAAGGAATTTATTCTTGAAACATTATTGATTTTATTTCAATGCTGAAATGATGAAATCGAGGAAGGCGGTGACCCTAGTATAGACTCCAGGAAATCCGGGTTCAGCACATTTATAACCATAGGATACAACTCCTATTTGATAATAATACCAATGTTGCGGTAACATTAAAGGGCCTCCGCTATCACCCTGAAATGATTATAAAAATAAAATTTGATCAAAAGAGAAACAAATAATCTTTAATCTTATAATTGATTATATATTTTATAATGCTTTAAATAATAAATGATAGTTAAAGATATAAAAAAAGAAAAGATAAAATTCAAATACCTGACAAGCATCTTTTCCACCTTGTCTGTATGCAGCGCATAATACACGATTATCGATCTCAGCGGCTTTAAATTTGGAATAAGCTTGTTTGCATTGTTCATTGTTGATTACTGGTAACTGTATCTCTAATAATATATCGCTAGCTGGTCCTCCTGTATAAAGATGAAGAAATAATTTGAAATTAGAATTATTTAATAATTATAATAAAAGTGATTTTAATTACGGGTTTCAGTTGATCCCCATCCAGCAACGAAGGGATAGTTTCGAACGAAGTTATTGTTTCGAAGATTATCTTCTACAGGAAGACAAATGGGATATACATATTCTGAAAAAAATAATAATGAAAACTAAAATATTTAATTGGAAAAATTCAAAAGAGAAGTGTAGAATTTGTAATTAAATCATTAGAAATTTTAAATAGATCTTAGAAAATAGAAAGATTTTTTTCGTTAAAGATATATATATCTTTAATATTTTTTTAATTTGCTTTTATAATTTTTAATATTTAATATCTATTTGAGACAAAATAATAATTGTAAAAAATATTATTTAGATTTACCTGTAAATTGTACATCTTGTGCCAATCTGAGAACGGCAATATCGTTTACAAATGTCGTAGTACTATAATCAGGATGTATCAATTTATCTTCGATTTCTACTTGAATAGGATGAGCACCATCATCATCTCGTGATAAATCTAAATCTCCGATACGAACTACATATAAATCCTTACGAACTGCGCAATGCGCCGCAGTTAGAACGTGTCTAGCCGATATCAAGGAACCTCCACATAGCCATCTTGGTTGCGAAGGGTTCAAAGAACTACGAAAACCTAATACAGTAAGCCAGGGCCAAGCACCTTAAAAAAAAAAAAATATGATAAGTAATTTCAAATAACTTTCCTTTGAATGAATTATAAAATAATCAACTAAAAATTATTTTCGATTTCATATACAATCGGATAATTTTTATTTAATCAGATAATTTTCGAATATTTCAATTTTTTCATTTTCAACTTGAACTCCAATTATAATAATTATTAATAAATTATAATTAATAAATAATAAATAAGTTATTTTGTTATCCAATAAAAATTATTAAATTGCTTATATAAAATAAAAAAAGATCAATATGAATAAGATAATATTTATAATGCATACCAAGTTTAGCTGGAATACCACCAACTACTCTTGTGTGACTGATATTATTGAAACCACATTGTGGTGGTAACAAGGGTCCATACGAATTTTCTCTTTCTATTTTGCTCTCTCTGCCTGAATTCTTTGGGCAGCAAACGAATGGATCGTTATTTTCATACCTGCACAGAGATTGCTTAAGGTAGTTTTTAACTTTTAAGCCTTCCTTTTCTAACAATGTTATCAAAAATTGGCAGCTTCTGAGATTGATGCATACGCCTTCTTCTTGATTCGGTGTTGTGCATTGATCTGAAATTTTATGCTTGAAATAAAGCGTCGAATCAAATTAAAATTTTGTTTCATTAAGAAAATTTTATCAAAAGTTATTTTGAGAATTTTTGAAGAATTCTGAAAAATAAATCCAATAATATAACTATTGAAATTCGAAATGAATAAAACCCTGATAATTTTTTACATTAAATCGTCATCTGAAATATTTTTATATATTTTAAAACCTATTTCATTTTAAATGATCGATCATATGTTATTTAGATCATATTGTAAATACGAATAGCAAGAAAGTGTAATCTCATGAAATATGAAACAAATTTTTAGAATTAAAACGTATACATCTATTATTAATTGTAATAACAATATAGAAGTTTTGATGTTTATATGATAAATTATTAGATAAAATTATTTTATCTTACCATATTTAAATATAAAATAAATTTCAAAGTAATATAATCATAAAAGATATTTTTGCGAGCAAGAATATCAATTTTTAAATGATGTTTTATTATCATCGGCAACGATTGATTTCTCAGAAAATAGTTCGAGAATATAATATTTGCGTTTTCAGTTACATAATTTCTTATGAAAAACATTAGTCAGATTGTTAATTTCCGATCGAATTTGAAATTAATAATGAATGATTAACATATTTTAGTGCGATTCCGTGAAACACGAGGTAGTAGTCAATGCGTTGTTTAATGATATCATAGTTTTTATAATGCAATTATATGAAACGAGAATAATAACAATGAATTTCATCATCAGCTAGAATCTTTTTAGAAACAAGACTTTATTGATATCTTAAAATCTTGTAAATATAACGTAACGAAATTACTACTTGAAAATTATTATTTTTCTTTACTGAACTAGTTACGTATTACTAAATGCAAATTAGTAGAGGCATAACAGATCAATAAAAAATTTATAGCTTTATTAATAGGTTTGGAATCCATGCTTCAATGATTTATAATTTATATTTGAGATCAAATGATAATATTGAGAGGATGAAATTAATTTATAATATCAAATAATATAAATTATCTATATTGTTAATCTTCAAGTTATATGATATAATTTAATAATATAAATTTTGACTTTTTTTTTATAGGTCAGAATTCGTTATGAAAGATTTCTTTTCATAGTTGAAATGTAACCTTGATTATGCGTCATCGATTACTCAATCTTTTAAGTAAAATGAATTTCCATGTGATTCATTTTTTTCTTAATTTTCAAGTAACATAATAACAATAATAATAATAATAATCAATTGAAATGATGTTTAATTATTACACTTAGATAAAAAATCTATCTTGTATGAGAAAAACTTTGATTTTTATTTTATAATTTTGTTAAAAAAAAAATGAATCTTTGGCTTAAATTTCAAATAACATATCTTATTAATATTTTTCTTTAAAATTAAAAAAATTTTAGAGATAACGATAAGATAATTAAAAAATATTTATAGATGACGACATTTATTTCTAAAATATGAACATATGAATTTTTATTTTATTATTTTATTATTTTATTATTTTTATTTTATTATCATCTTATTATGTAAATTATTGATTTTCATTTGAAATTATTCTTTATTGTTAAATAATATATTATATTTTATAGCTCGAGTATTGATAAATTTAAAAAAAAAATTCCATTAACCGAGAGAAGGAAGTAATTTTAGTGTTAAAAGTTAAATTTACAAATCGTTAACTTCATGAAACTTTACATTTTTAGCACTTTGAAAAAAAGAAACGAACGAGTTCATTCGATTTTTATGTTGTCACGTGTAATTCCTTTTTTCACAGATAAATATCAAAAGTATATTTTCCAATTTTGAAAGTATTCGAAGGTTACATGACGCGAATATGTAGGAATTTCAAGTACAAAAAAAAACTTGAAACACAAACCTTGAGCATATACCACGTGAATTAATGGTTGCAGAAGACCAATTAACGTCAGACACACAATCAACATCTTGCACTTGATTATTATTCTAAAATAAGAAATAATTGAGTCAAATTGAGAAAATATTGTAATTGATAATAAAAGAAAGACTTGGATCGTATTATAAATTTAATAGCATTATAAACTATTGTGCTTTATTGTGCTGAAAACAAATGTAATTATTTGACAATAGAACTATTGACTTGTAATACATATTTGTAAATGTATCACATATAGATAATTATATTTAAAGTAGTAATGAAGATAAATGTATTTCTATTTAAATAAAAATTATTTTTAATTTTGCTGAAAGCATATCTTTAATAATTACAAAAAAAATAACACATTTAAAATTTATATTTTAACTAATTATAGTTCTAATGTCAAAATGGATCACATAAGTAATAAATTCAAACTTTTTTTACATGCAATTTCACTTTTCTTGAAATATTCGTTTTAAAAATTTACAAAACGACAATAACACAACATAATAGAGATAGAACATATTATGTATTACATAAAAATTGCTTTTACGATAACTACTGTTCATTCATATTTCTTATAATGTTTCAATTGATCATTTTTCAAAAGATGATAAATTTCTGATATAGTAATTATTAAAAAAAACAAATCACAATAAATTTCACGAACCTTCTTCCCACACACTTGGCGGTTGACTGAGAGTCTTCCGTCACACGCTCACTTTTAAAAAAATTTTACTATTTTTCGATGATGATGTTTTACGCACGCGCAATGGTTATCAATACTATGCACCTTACATTCTTAAGAAAGAAAGATTAACACCTTGTTTTTATCCCTTCTTCAGTCTCTTCTTTATCCCTACTATATTATTCCCGTATTTTCCCTTTACATGGAATTTTCTTGTCACTTTAAACAAATTTAGCGATTATCTTACCATGTTATTTATTGAAACATCATACATATTATTTACTGCATATATACAAGGAATAATAGATATCGTATGCATTGCACGCAACATATTTGCATTGCTGATTTTCTAGAAAATTAAAAAAATATTAACTCAACTGTGAGAAAAATAAAGGAATTATAAATATGGAATATTCCAGATATTATTTCATAGATATATATCATATATTCGTTACAACAATGACATAACTTAATAACTACGATTTTAGAAAAAAACAAATTTGAATAATTTGAATTATTAGCGGAGATTTTATTTTAATAATAATGATTACCGTCATTATTATTACTATCGCCATGCATTTTTAATAAACTATTTCGCTTATATATGAAAATAAAAATAATTTTAACTTTCCTTGATGTCTTTTTTAGAAAAAAAAAATCAATTTTATCACATGATATTAGATTTTCTTCTAGATTTTTTTTGAAATAAATTGAGAAATATCAGCAAGATATATTTTTGGCATTTTTAACTTTGATCTTGAACTTGAATATTATTTAAATAATATTATTTAAACATATTTATAGTCGAAATTATTTATATTATTTTCAGTAGAATTCATAGAATCATTTCATTCATTTCAAAAGTAACTGAATAAATAATTATTATAACTATTATCATAAAACATTCAAAGTTGCAATTTTTTTAAAAATTGTGGATTTATAGATAGAAAAAAATGGCTTGCAGATTCAATATATTAAAATTTATAAAACATATCCATTGAAAAAAAGTTATAAGCTCGAAAAAAATTAAAATTGATCAAACAATGATTATTAATATAATTTTTAAATTTTTTGAAAGATAAAATTCAAATTTTGATACTTCTGAAAAGTAGTATAAAAAAAATAATACAAGAAAATAAAAATTTTTTATTTTTTATAAGATTTTTCATTGAAAAAATGTTTTACATACAAAAAAATAATTATATACAATTAAGATTTATATTTAAAATATGTAGAGATTTCAATGCCTGTAATCTTAAATGTGTTCTACTATTTTCATCTACCTATAAAATCATGAAAATTATAAATATAATTAATAGGCATATTATTTATTTATTATAGATATTTTTGGGTATTTCCTGAATAATTTGATTTTTCCATAATGATTTCCACTTCGATAAAAACAGAAAATTATTACGTATTTCCCACGATATAAATCATAATAAAGTTATATCGTTTATATTCGTTTCGCTTCCGGTTTGTAATTATATATAATTATATGTAATTTTGATATAAAAATTACGATCAAAAAATTATTTTTAATAATACATTGTTATAAATTATTTTTAATAACAATAAAACTTCCATATTTTTTATTTCGTTATATGAAATTCTCGATATCTGTATTATCTATTTCCTATGATTAATTATTTTACTATTGATAGTTTTATATATAATTTATCTTTTCTTTACAATTTCATGACCATATATAATTTATTATTTTTTTTTGTGAAAATAATTATTCATAATAATTCTATTTATTAAAATAAATTGAAAGAAAAATATTCAATGTATATATGATCTCAAGTTCAATTAGAAATTTTAATCATCATAATGAATAAATATCAATCTTTATTACGCATATTATTTTAATTTATAGTAATTAAATATTTTTAATATTTAATATTTTTTTTTAAACATTCGAAGATTATGATTTCAAATTAAACATTAAAAAATATCAACGCATGTTAAGATAATGAAATTATTTGAGTTTATCATTTTCATATTTTTATATATATATATATATATATATATATATCATTATAATTTTGCAGCAATTTTATTTTGTTATTTAATTTTTTTCTAGCTAATTAGTATTATTTGATAGAATAACAAGAGTTAGAATTCTCATGCAATTCAAAATTTTTAGCAATTAATTATATTCATATTATTGATAAAATACTAATGATAACATAAATCTGATTTATTAATAAATATATTATGAAATCAATAGAATCTTGAAATATTTTATAATGATAATATTGTAATTATTTAATTATATAATATTAGTATTTAATATTAATTATATTATATTATTTAAATAAAATTATTTTAATATTATTTTAAATAAAAAAACGATAATTTTATGTTAATAGTATTTATTTACAATATTGATTTATTTACATACGAATTGTTATACAATTGGTGCATAATTATGATAAGTACATTTGATTTACAAATTGAATTTTGTAAAATATTCCATAAATGATATTGACAGAATGAATTACATTATATGCTAATTTTTAAAATAATACTGTGCATATTATCATTCTTTTATGAAAGATTTCATTTGAAATAAATTTTTTAGTATCATTTATATTGGTAGAACTTTCATATCATTGGAAACAAGATTTTATGTATTATATATATTATATTATTAATATTTTGCATGATATAATGACTATATTTTGTATGATATAATTATAAAAAAAATAAGAAGTTTGTCAAGAAAATATTACGAAAACTGAATCTTTATGTCTAAAACTTAATAATGATTATTCACTATATACATTATTTAAAAAGTTTGAAAGTTTCAATTCTTTTTCCTTTTATCACAGAATTATTTTCTCATTTATATGTATTTAAAAATATATTTAACCATATAACGAGTAAAATATATGTCACCTACAATGAAACAGAGTTTTCCTATACTTAACATTTCCTTTATATGCATACAAATGTTTATTCTTCGCGTAGCATGAAATTATGAATAAATCTGGAAAATTCTTTAATCTGAAAACAGAAATAGATTATTAATAGTGTACATTGATTGATGAATTTTGGGATGGATTTTGACTTGTAAAAAAAAAGAAAGCAATTCCTTTTATAAACATAAAAGGTAAAGCAATAATTTGAAAACAGATTGTTTGAAAATTTACTTGCAAGTAGCATTTTCAATATCGTGATTTTCATCCCAATGGTATTGTGCTTCCAAATCTTCCAGTATTCTTCTAAAAACAAAAGTCGAATCTGGTTATTTTTTATATTAATGTTACAAGGAAGAAAAGTATTAGGAAATAACTCTTTTTATAATGAATTTACAAACATATAAATGAGAAATTTAATTTCGCTCTTTATTAAAAAATTTGTTCTTATTATTGTGCTTTAATAGCTAATTGTTTAAACATTAAAATTTTTTGCATACCTCATATATTTAACATTTCCTAATAAAAACTAATTCAAAATTATACATATTATTATAAATTTAAAAATATATATGTATAGTACAATATGAATTAATTCTATAGATAGATATTGGTTAATTGTTTAAAACAAATAAAATGCAAATATTTTACTATTTTACTGAAGATTAAAACAATAAAATAACGATAAATGATTAATTTATGATAAATGAAATTATATTTATTTATTCTCCATCAGGAAGATGACTATGCTATTTTTTATTATTATATCATCTTTACTTTTGTGATTCAGTTTGTTATCTATATGCAATATGAAAATTCATAAATTTCATATATTGCTCGATATTTTTTATATATTATCCATCCACTGGATAATATCTCCTGAAAAATCAAAATACCAATATTATATCATTAGAATGCGTTTTCAAATTTAATTTCTGACAGATTCGAAAAATAAAATTATTTAAATTCAATATTTTCTACAATTAAAGAATATTATAATTTTAAATCAATAACTACAATTTTTTTACAACATATGTGAAAAATAAAATATATCTGACATATTTTTGCTTACCTGTAACTTCTAACTCCCAATCGTCGTTTTCTCATATAGAACATTACTATTGCTCCTATAACTCCAACCATTGACATGGATATGATGGTAGCTATAACTAAATTAACAATAAATAGTAAATAATTATAAATACAATAATAATTTAACAATTCTCATGAATTGTGTTTATATATTTGAATATCGCACACACATACACATACATACAATACATGAAAATATTATTTATAAATATTATAAAATTTAAAAAGTATATAATAATAAATATATAATAAATGGATTATTGTAGATATATGAATTATGATATAGATGGATGATATATTTTTTACAAGTAAAAATATATAAGAAATTTACAGAGCTAAGCTTTTTGGTTTTAACACAAATTCCTAAAATTATTAAAAACAAAATTCGTGAAATATAAATAATTATTACTTACATATCATTCGATAAGCAATCACTGTAATATCCTGCTGATGTTTCTTAAGGCACTTGGTTAAATGCAATAAAGTACCATTTACTATAGGACATTGAAGATCAAGTATTTTACAGAATAATGGATATAAATCTAAATTATTAAAAGGTTCAAGTTTGCAGTTAGACATAAATGCAGGGCCTTTTGCAAAAAAAAAAGGATGCATTTCTATAGCTTCATTATCATAACCATGAAGACCAAATTCTGAATCATTGTTTACTAAAAATAAATATTTCAAATAAATATAGATCAAATTTTAATATATAATTTTAAATTTCTAATATATATTTAAATTATTAGATTCATATTCTGAAGAAATATATTGTAAATTACCTGTAATATTAAATTTCTTTTTATAAAACTCAATATTGTCAAGAAGATTTTGAAATGCATATCCCACTTCAGCAATAACAAAAATAGGACCAATACGTGTATTATTTCCATAATGATATTTTTTAGGAATTTCCTCTCTTCTATAAACTCTAAATTTTTTCAATTTTGATGCTATTTGTTTTAATGTTTGATAAATTGTTTCTTCTTTGCCTATAAAATTATTTATTTATTTTATTCAATTTTTATATGAAATAATTTAAAAAACATCTAATTATAAATATATATATATATATATTTTATATAATGAATTATCATACCAGGATTAGGAAAAATATGTAATCCTGGTGAAGTACCCACAAATTTATAATCAGAACTATTAATATATTTTGTTAGATCTATTATTCTATCTAACTTAACAGTTGCCATTCCATGATCACTCAAGTGAACAACATTGAGATCATTTAAGCCATGATATTCTATCTTGTTATGAAGATATTTAGTTATATTATCTAATTTTCTAAGAATATTATCAAATTCAAGTCCTTTTATTCCAATGCCATGACCATGATAATCTGGTTCTTCAATATATAATATTCCAAAATTAATTGGATGTATAGGATGAATAAACCATGATATTAAAGTATCTATTCTTTCTTCCCAAGGTATATTTTCATTAAAATTCTAATAAAATTAAAAATTTATTATTTATTTAAAAAAAAGTATTAGTTATATTTTTTAAATTTATTATAATCAAAAATATAAAAACCTGTGTAAATGTAGGAGTTATTCCTTGATATTCATAAATGCCTCCAGGCCACATCATTGAGCCACTTCGTCTTTGTGCACCTCCTTTTTCATTAGCAGTCTGTTATATTAAAAATTATGCAAATATATATGATTTATATGAAATATAAATATATATGTCACAAATTTTTAACATACCCAAATAGGAAGAACTTTATTATCATAATGATACAAATTATATGAATATTTTGTTGTATTTCCAGAAATAACATCATAATATTCATTATCTATAACTCCATGTGTTTCTGCATATAATCCTGTAGCCATTGTATGATGATTGGGAAATGTTTTTGTGACAAAAATATTCATCATATAATCTGCATGTGTGCCTTCATGTCTTAATTTATTCATAAATGGTGTTAAATTTCTATTAAAATAATCATATCTATAAAACAAAAAAAAATTTGATTAAAATGATCAATAATATAAAAATTATAAAGCAATAAAATGATATAAAATAAATACCTGAATGCATCAAATGATACTACTAATAACTTTGGATGCTGTGATATCAATAATCCATATTTTACATTAAATAATATGACAAGTGTTAGAGCAAATATAATTACAGAATTCATGATGAATGTATATAATATATATCGGTTTTTATCAAGAAAAATTATTTTATTTGATGAATTATCTATTGCTGTATTTTTTTCATGCTTTTAAAATCACTTCAATAGTGAGTCTTGTTCGATCTAAATTTAAAATTAAAAATAAATATAATTATTATTGACAGTTTCTATATATTTTTTTTTAACATTAAACAAATTTTGATTTTTAATTAATTTACATATAGATATAAATATACTTGGAATTCTTAAAAAATTTTACTAAATGATACTAACTGTAAATTACCAGATAATTCTTCATGGTAAAATTGCAAATGTTAGCTAATTCTTCATCACCACTGTCTATTAAATACTAAATGCATTCTCTCATTCATAAACTATAAAACTGCAAAGTAATACAACCTTTCTGTTACATGATAATCGTATTACTATCTTTTGTAACGATCAGTTTGTTAAAGAAATGCTTACTTTAATCTAAAATGATTAATAAAACAAATTCAATTGAACTTTAAATAGATTTTTACTATCTACATAGTAAATAAATGTACAATAAATGTATTTAAAAAGATGTTTGATTTTTTACACTTATATGTAAATAAAAAATAATTTATTTAAACTTTCCTTCAGGATTTTTCTTTGTTCCAAATGTTGGCGAACTTGTTTTTTAACGCAAGCGTATCAAACAAAACTGCAGCGAACAAGAGTGCATTCAAGTATGCGATTGACAGATGCTCGAATCTACGATACATTATATTTGGAAGAGATGAATCGTGTTTGATATTTCCACATTTTTCTATGAAGGATAACCTTTTGTTCCTATTATCCTTCACGTATCACGTGAAAATTAAATATCGATATTTGGACGCTTATATCAGTTAGATGACGGCGATACGCCGTGTGTTAACAGGTCATGGGGGCCTGTTTCGGCCGCTGTATTTCCAAAGTTACAGACTCCTTGTCATACAGGTTAGAAATATGATTTTTATTTTAAAATAAAGATTATTCATTAAAATTTTTGATTTGTTTATTTTTATTCATATATTATTTTTTTCATCTCTATAAATTCTTTATGAATATTATATCTATGTCTTTTTATAATTTTATATATATTTCTCATTTTTAATGCAATACATATCTAAATTTAAGGTTTTATCAAAGACATACCAGTATGTCCTACCAAGGAGACGAACAAGTTGAGGTAGATATAATGTTGTGCTATATATTATAATTTCAATAATTTATATTAATATATAAAATAATTTTTTTATAGTTTATAGATGACAAAGGAGGTACAGATCAATCTAGAGGATCAAAAACGTAAGAAATTATAATGAGTTTTAGGGCAATGTTTCAATTATATTATATTAATTATATGCTTCATTGTTATGCTTTCTGGATAGCCTATTATCGTTTCTCTCCTTAAACCGATTTAAGGTAAACAAATTAATTTATCAAAATTTTTATATATTTTATTGGATATAATAAATTTATTAATATAATTAGTGATTTTAATTAAAATATTGAATGATTACATTTAATCATTATATTTTTGTTATGGAGATAAAATTTCAATGTTTATAATATATTTGTAGAAAAAAAATGGAATCCCTGTAACATTGGAATTATTAGAAGATGGAGCATGGTCAAAGGGTAAAACTAATAAATATGCCAGATTAAACTCTAGGAATGATGCTTCTACAAGGTGCAATAATTATATAAACTAATCCTATATAAATTACTCCTATATTACTGCAAAACAACAACTAATTGTAATAAAATTATTTATTAGTTCTGGATTGGATACACCATTACAAATTCTTGATGCAAGAACATTAATGAAACAACAAGCATGTGTTTCTTCTACTCCTGGTTCATCATTAGATCTGGAATGGGAACATGAAGGTGAAAAAATGTTTTAATTATGCATAAACAAAATTACATATAAATTATATATAAATTATATATAAATAATATATAAAAAAAAATTGTTATACATTTAGGAATGCCTTTGCCAATTATGGATGATGAAAAAGTTGAAAGTACAGATGGTTCTATGACACAAACATCAGTCAATAATAGTCAACCCTCTAGTTTGACAGCATCTCCTTGGTCTAGAGTATCAACACCAAATAGTTTAGAATGGGATCCGGTAGAAGCGGATATGGTATGTGTTGATTTAGAGACTGAACAGCTTTTGACTGAAATAGAAAGATTAACGGATAGAGCGTTAAAGGAAACGGGAGAATGGACTAATGCTAGTTGATAAATAATGCATTTATAATTAATCGGGATTGTTTGTATTTTTGTATTACAAAAAAGAGTACACAACGGAATTAACATATATAAAATACTTTTAGAAAACAAAAAAAAAGATTCTACTATTTCAATATTTGTATTGTTGAAACAATATGAAGATATATTTATATTGTTTCAAAATATATATATATATAAATATATGTAATATAATATATAATTTATTTAATATAGAATTTTGAAAAAAGGTATATATTGCCTTATACTATATTATTTAAAGTTTATTATTAAAAAAAAACGCCAATGATTCAATTGAAAGAAAATTTTCTATATTATGCATATGTATATAAATTTTACACACGTAAAAAATATTTCGTTTCTATAGTTTTTTGAAGATAATGCGAATATTAATATATTGTATTTTTTTCTCTGTATTGATTCTATTTTATTCTGATGAATTTGAATTTTTATTTTGATTTTATTGGATTTTCACGAGACAATAACTTTATTCCTATTAATCTTTGTAATTTTCTATCATATTCAGATCCGATGTACTTCAATAAGACTGTCTCTAATAGCTGACGTTTTTTATAGTTTTAATAAAAAATAATAGAAAATAAGTTATATAAAAATGATATATATATTTAATATTTCTATTTAAAAAATATGACTTACAGTTTATTCTCTCTATATGAAATCATTTTTGTATATATCATATAGCCAATCGATTTATTATAGATTCATATAAATAAAATAATTATATTATGTTTAAATTTTAAAAAATAAAAATTTTATTAATATGGATAATATAATAATATATTTATTTTAAAAACATTAAAAATTATTAAAATTAATAATAAATATAAATCATTTATATAACATAAGAAAATTATATCTTTTATATTAATAAACATTTTAATATATTTTAATTTGCTTAAAACACTTATTTAAATCTAGATTTTTTCTTATAGATATTACAAATATTATATATTTTTTTTTACTTTTTTAAAATATTTTTAATATAAAATATAAAATTTACATGAGTATAATCTAAATTTGCATAAGTATTATCTATCCTACTCTATCACTATTCATTTTGAGATCATTATTTTAACATTTTTTATTTAAACAGAAACCAATGTTATTTTAAATTTTAGATAGCTTATTCTACTTATCATGAAAAGAATTTGAAAAAAAAAAAAAATAATAATGTGATCAATTTCTATGTTATCAGCTAACAGAGACGGGATTTATGTAATATATTATGTATCATCGGATTCAAATGTATTAGTATAATTTTATTATTTTTTATTGTTATTTATTTTTAAACCAAAGATCTTTTATTTTTTTTTTAATTTTTCGATATGTAAAATTAATTTACTGTAAATAATATTGATCTCATTTTTTTCATACATATATAATAAGATAATATACTACTTTAACCTTTTGAAGCATACACGAGTAATACGAAAATTACTTCAACTCGTTTTTTTAATTTTTTATAAAAGATTTTCTATTTAAACATAAAAGAAACTTTATATGAATAGCTAATTGTGCTTCAAATGGTTAAACAGTACATATCATTCATGTAATAATATAAATTCTTACATTTGTAAAATTTACTGTTCACCACTTATCTTAGATAGGAAAAAAAAAATTAAATGCAGAAATTAATATTAAAAGTGTATCAGGTGCTATCAATGCAATATTATATTTTTTGCAAATGAAATTATGAAAAGCTTTTTCTGGAGAAAATTTCTTTAAGGCTTAGTATCTTATATTATTCATATTTTATATGAAAAAGACTATTATATAGTTTAAATAAATCTAGTCACGTTCAGATTGAATTGTAAATTTTTGTAAAATTTAAAATGAAAAAGAAGAAAAACAAGAGAAGTCGAAATAGTACTGATGTAATATTAATGTTGATGCATATTTAGTGTACAAACATGTTTTTACTGAAGTTATTACTAAATGATTAAGTTACAATTTTAGATAGATTATCGATTATTAAATATGATGAATAAATTTCAAATCGAAGTAGGTTGCCTTACAATAGGTACAGAATATCGATATACTTCGATATTAAACGATTTTAAACTTCGATTGTATCGTGTTTGCGGCTTGACTGCGTTACAGTTGTATAATTAAATTTAAGATTAATAGTTTGCATTACGAGCGAATCAAAATATACGCAGCAATAGTAAAGATAGTAATAATGTTAATGATAATAACAATGTTTAATGATAAAAATATGTTAATGATTCAGTGCCATGACTATTCATGCATTCTATAAATTTTGTCTTTTGTCATATCTTGAACTTCAAAAATTGAAATTAAATTTTTTGAATATGCATATATAATAAAAGTTTATAAAGATTTATATTAAATTGCATGATAAACGCACACAAAAATATTAGTTGAGCAAAACTGTATGTGGCTTAGTATTAATATCTACATTAATCCTAAGCACAAAATGTATCCAATATATTAATATATAAATTGAACACATTGTTCAATATGAAAAAAAAAAGAAAAAAATAAGAAGGTGCTTCAAATGATAAAAGAAAAATGTTACAAAACTCTTGCAATCTGTATTTGTATTAATAACAAAAATAAGTCATATGAAAATTAAGTAAAGTTGATACTTTGATGATTCTAATGTAAATAGAATTGGCAAAAAAAATCAAATTTAAATTCAATTTGACTTACTCAATTGACTATACATATTTTGAAAATTAATATATCCTATATATAAAAAGTATGTATTGAAACATTTAAATTTTTTGTCAAATTTTTTTTATATGACAAATATGTATGGCAGAAGCTTTTTTTTTTCAAAAATTTTAAGTATTTCAAATAGGGACCAAAAATATTTTCAGTATTAAATTTTTTCATGGATAATACTTTGTGCTGAAACAATTATTTCATGTAAGTTACATATATTGAATTATTCTTCGATTGTCTATTTTATATTTAGTTTTAATATTAATTTCTATTTTTCAATTTTAAATATTTAATGAGATTATAAATATTTATTATGTTTTACATATAAAAAAATAATTTATGATTATATCGGTTTTAAAGTTATAAACAAAATTTATCACTGTTGGCTTTAATTATATATATATATATATATATATATATTTATCTGTGCCTAGCATTAGATATTGAAAAAAAATTGTTTCTATTTCATGCACAGCTGTTTATCCTGTATTGTGAGTTTGTGATTTTTAAAAATCAACTGTGCATTTGCTTAAGTATGAAATATAGTTATTAATATTAATATAATATTAATTATATAAAATACATAATAAAATATATAATTATATAGTATTTTATATTAATATTTTTGTTTATTTAGATGCAATTTTGAATACAATTATAATATAAAATGCAATAAAATGAAATGAATTTTATTTATTATTAATAATGAGTTCAGAAATAGATTTTTATTTTTATTTACAATTCAGCATAAAATCAGTCAACAAATTATAAAATTGAATATAAAAATGTATTAAAAAAATTATATATCATGATAGATGTTAAAATGAACATGTTTGTATGCTTTAATAAATAATTACTTTATTATATTTTTATGTACATGCTAGAAGAAATGACAAAAATTATCCCTTGTATTTTTAATTCCTTTTTAATTAGTTAGAATAACACTTAAAATAATGAAACCATGTTTAGTTTCATTATAATGTAATGATTCAATAATTATAATATTTTATTTCATAATCTATAATGCAAAAGATTCTAAATCTAAATAAAATTTAAATATAAGCTAATAGTTGAAGCTTGAAATGGATCATAATATGCAATATTCAAGATACTATTATTTAAATATATGTGTGTATATTATTCATGTATTCGTAATTAATGTTTAATTATACATTAGCTACATGTAAATACTCACTTTAGCATCCAGATTTTTAGTTGTTTTAATATATATTGTTATTATGGATTAAACATATTAAATGATAAATTTCCGAACGAAACTTGATAACAATTTTTTGTTTTTTTAACTTTTTTTTTTTTTTTTTTTTTTTTTTTTCTTCAATTGAAGCCAAAATGTTAAAGCGAGCATTACTGAATAATATACATATATATGATGCTTGTGGAATGGATTATGTTTTTAAATTGTTTTATCTATTATTTAATGTTTTAATTACAAATATTGATAGAATTGATTTTATTAAATATTTTAAAAATTGGTATATTTAGTTTTAGTTTTTATGCAGTTTCATGAAATATAACACAATATCTCTCTTGTTTAATTTATATTAAATTTATATTAATTATATACAATTCTAACACACAAGATATATCTACATCTATATAACAGTGAAGAAGAAAAAAATGTTTATAATTAAAAACTATAGTAACATTAAAATTAAAATTTATTATCATGAAAAATGTTAGATTTATTGTGAGATGAATTTGATTAAAACATTTTTTTTTAAATGTTTTAAAATAATTTCAAATAATATGATTTTGATGAAAATCATGTTTGTTTAATACTGGAATAATTGTAAAATGTAATTAAAAAGTTATAACGTATCAACTAGATGTACGAATTAAATGCAATTTATAATTTCTTTATTTAGAAATTGAAATTTCTAAATAATTTCTTTAAAATTATGCTTTGGAAATATATATTAAATATCAAAAAGTTAAAAAGAAACATCTAAAAACATAAGTATATAACTTATTAAAGAACAAAATAACTAAATTAGAGTTTTCATTATTTTTATCTTTATAAAAAACAAGTAGATTTCATGAACAATTATTTTGTAAAAATTATATATATATTTTTATACTAAAATGAATATATCAATGCAATTTTTGTTATATATTATTTTCATGAAATTTTGATTATTTTCAATATGTATAAATTTGACATTCTTTTTTTAAATTTAAAAATGTTTCGTGTATGTAAAACGTGTATAAAATTTTCTTTGTTTTGTTAACATACTTACAATCAATTTTCTGTTACATTTAATATAATTTAAACAAGAAATAGTCGTCGTAAAACAAGTAGAATTATAGCTGATACTAAAGAAGCAATTAGAATACTCCAAAATAAATCGTTCGATGATGACATTGTTTCTATTTGTTGATTTATTATGACAGTTGATTGCTGTTGATCTTCAGTCTCATTAATTGATTCAACACCACGTTGTCTCAGTTGATTTTCTGAAATGCCATCTGTATTAAGTAAATAGGATGTATCAGATGTGGGTGAATCATCAGCCTAAAAATGTAATATTTAAAAATATATAAATTGAATTATATTATCAAAGTTGATATAAGCGATATAAAAAAGTACCTTTAATGCTATTGTATTTAACATAGTTTGTTCTTCTTCTGTGATGGGTTTTTTAACAGTATTTTTAGATAACAAATCAACAACTTTGCCACACGTATCACATTGCCAATTTAAAGATCTATGATAAAAATTTTTTTAAATATTTTTTTTCTATTTATAATATTTAGATTTAAGATTTATTTTAATTACTTTTTTGCAAGCTTCTGTCTTTCTTCTTTGCTATAATCTAAAGAACCAATTGTTCCATTTCCTGGTGTCGGCATAAAAGCAATCAATGCCAATAAAGCTGTTCTAATGCTCCATGAAGGCTGCCATGTCTCTGGATGATGTCCAGAAATGCTGAGGCAAATCTTTTTATTAGTTTCAAAACGTCCATTAGGCTAAAAAGAAAAAGATACATAGATTTTTAATTATTCAATATATAAATTAAAAATTAAATATATTTTATATTAAAATTACTTACTGTTAAAAGTATAATATTTGGAGGTTTCATTGGATATTCTGGTGGTAATAAAATTCTACCATGGTAAATACCACCTTCAAAATCTGTGGATGGTGGGCCTTGTACGGTAAAATGCCATTCAAAAAGATTGTCTTCTAAAGGAGATGCACAATATTCTTCTGTAGCTTCATGAAGTTCTTGAGCTTCCCTCATTAATCTTTTCACAGCTGAAATTTTATTTATTAGATATTAGATAATGTAAAATTTAGTGTGATTACATATGGTATTGCAATAATTAAATGTATTTAGTTGTAAATATCTAAATAATACATAAAATTTATTTTTATATTAAAAATATTCTATATTGGAAAAAAAATCCAATGATACGTTATCGTTAAATAACGTTAATTTATAAATAAACATTCTACGAAACTGCAATATATATATATATATATTGTGAATTCATAAATACAAATTATAATCGTAAGGATAAAGAAATGAATGATAGAATTCGTACTTTTTTAATAACTTACCCGGGCTTTTCGCGTTGTATTTCCCTTCGAATGACATTTTTGCGAGTATGTCGACCGAGGTTAACAACTGGAATAAAAATAGTACTTGAGCTAAGTGCTATCTGTCTTGTCAGACGTTCTCGATGCATCGACGTAGCCAGTTACAAGACATTCTTCACATTTTTTGTTATAATGAATTCAACTAATTGAAAAGGATACGTTGATTTAAGTATAATGACAAAAATAATTTTGACGTGGCCTAATAGGAGCGGCGCATACAAAATCCTACAAAAAATAATGTGAAAGTGGCCGCGCTTATCCCGTGCACGCGCACTTACGTCAATTTCACCACTTGAAGTTGTTTGCTTATGAATATGTGCAGAAGTTAAGTGTAAAAGTTTTATCTTCAAAAATATTAGATATGTAGAATTTATTTAATGTTATATAATCTTTGAAATTTATATTAATGTATATTAATTAAAATTTTATAAAATTATATTATATTAAATTATATTATTAAATTATATTAAATTATATTATTATTTTATTCAATATTTTTCTTATAAACACTGCTTTTTGAAAAATTGATGTCATAAATTATATTATTATATTTAAATTTAAAAATATTTTAAATATTAAAGAATTGTTTAACTTTTTCATTTTTAACATAATCATTTAGTTATTCATAAGCATTAAATATGTTGAAAAGGTTACTATAAATTTTATTTTTTATTTAACCTATAATATTTAATTATAACTTATCGAAAACATATATAATATTAATAATATAAATATATAAACTACCTTGATTGTGTGATCCTGAAATTTATTTTTTTTTGCAAAAAGAAGAAACAGAACACAGGTATTCGTGGAAATTATAGACTTTATTTTTAGAATATTTTGAATATCATAAAACAACGTAAACATTCACAACAAATGGGAATAGGGTGTTATTTATAATAGTAATAATAATAATGTTATTACGTTATCGTAATAATTAATCATTATGAATATGTCATCATGACGTATTTATAATTATGTATAAGTAAGATCTTGCATTTAATTTTTAGTAATTATCCGTCATATCTTTATATTTTTTTTTTATTTATTGATAATGATAATAATAGATGATAATCATATTTAATAATAATGACAATCATCGTAATGGTAATAATAAGAATAATAGTAATAATAATAATAATAATAATCGTAATATTTCTATACGTATGTTTGTCATGTATATGTATATATAAACAAATATAATTATATAATTATGCTTATTTCGTAAGAAGGGATAGAGTTCATAATAGCGCTAAACAATATATGCAATACAGTTTTCTTTTGTTATTTTTGCTGTTGTTTCTGTTGTCAATTCTTTTACCACAATTATTCTCATCACGATAGTCATACAGTCGAAAATGTTAAGAATAAGATTTATCGTAAATAGATAATAGTAGACGTGCGTATGTACAATTTTATCGTTGAATGCCATTCTTCAAATGCTGCAAATATATATAAGTTCGATTACAGCTCATGCAGTGTTTTGTGCAAACTCGACGGATATACTTTTATGGTTATAATATTTTACAATTTTGTCAAGTCGATAGCGCATTTACATCGATTAATCGATTGAATACAGAAACGATGAATTGATGATTTTCATAATAAATATGCGATATAACCACAAAATCGTATGCTAATTATACACTTTTAATCATATTATCTTCCTTTAGTTTGTTACGTAATTATTTTTTAATTGCGTTTCTTTTTTTTTATTTTATATATATAAGTATATCCGCCAAAGAACATTGCATAAAACCGACAAGAGAAACGAAGTCTAAGGCTACAATTTCCCTAGAAAAATTGATTAAAATCGCGATTTTGGACGTTCTCTTCGTTCGCCCAACCTCTTTTTATCACGATACGTTTCTTGCGATTACCCCTGTTCCGTTACAATTTATTCTTCTAATATTTCATCTGACTAACTGTTTCCCATTTTCCAGAAGGCAGTTTTATTTGCACATGTGGGAGAAATGAAAAAAACCACGATACGTCGATCAAATAACTGATCGTAATATCTGCTCTTCTTCTTCGGACACTTCAATTATTAACCTCGAAAATTTCGTTTATTTTTCCATATTTTTTTATTTTTTTATTTTTTTTGGTTTCTTTGTTAACTCGATATGTACATACGATTATCGATATAAGAGTATGGATCACAAATTGCGATTAGCAAGCAATCAATGACATTTAACGATAATTACAAAATAATGGTAATCGTATGGTACATAGATATATACACACACGTGCACAAATTTTATATGTATATGTATATATTTACTGTCGCAGCGATAATACAGAATAATCAGTCGTAACAGGTACATAAAAATAGTGGCGAATTCGATCGATTGTATTATGTTTTATATAACATATAACATAAATTTATATATTATAATTTTATATAACGTATAATATTTTATTTCATTTAAAATATATGAAAATTTTTTTCTCATAATTTAATATATATATATATATATACATACAAGAAATTATAATAAATTAACTTGAAAATAAAAAATGCGATGGTTCCACATGAAATTGTTCATATAAATTTATCGATAAGTTCGGTAATCGAAAATCGTTGTTCGATATCGAGAGCAACTAATCTCTGGGGAAAAAAAGCGATTTCACTTGCGATCGATCGGATTCGTCATTGCAACAAACGTCATGGCAAAGTAAAGAACGATTCAGTGCTATATAGCAAAATTTCTTCCACACATCATGCCAGATTCTACGAAGAATGAGGTTAGATTCAAAATTTTCTTCCATTTTTTATTCTGTTTTTTTTTTTTTACCAAAATTGTATAAATCGGATTCCTTCAAAAACTTTTCCCTCTTGAGAGAAGATATTAATTTCAAGATCAAAATTTCCTCACATAGGAAAAGTTTCTTTCGAATATCCATTATATATATTATACCATATATTATATATATATATATATATATATATATATATTTAGTTCATGGCTTATATGTCTCTTATCATATGTATTCGTTTTCCTTGCTCTTTTTCATTGTGTATATGTGTGTATATGCGCATCTGTGTATGTGTGTATGTGTTTGTGTGTGTATATATGTATATAAAAAGATGAGAATCATATAACTTAACTTTGTATGTATACATATTATGCGTATATACACGTATATAACCATTTATAAGTCATCGCAAAACTCTGTTCCCCGACATGCGCCATTTTATCGAGTTGTACGCGCCAACGAGGCTATTGTATTGCTTGTCGATCATCGAAAAAGGTTCGATAGGTATCTGAACATTGATAGATATTTATCTTCATGATTTCTTTCCTTGGCAGATAGAATTCGAAGAATTAACAAAGGTTTTAAAAAAAATTGATCATATTTTTTTGAAACAATATTATTATTATTATTGTTATTATTATTATTATTATTATTATTATCATTTTGAAGACATTTCATTTTTTGAAGATACATACGTAAAAAAAAAAAAAAAAAAAGGAACTCTGCAAAATTTCCGGTATAGATTGTATTTGGTTTTTTATATTCTTAAAAATTCACGTGTATTCTTTGTTAAAGCGTTTACATGTGGTTCCTTGATAATTAATAATGCAATCGCAGATTCTTTCGATTTTTTTTATCGCTCTGCTTTTCCTTCGACTTCCTTCTTATTGAAAATCTAGATACTAAACATCGACGCATATGATTTCGGGTGACGCTACAAATCACGGAGTAACATTAGACAGAAATAGAAAGAGATATAAAGAGAGATAGAGAAAAAGAGTGCGTGTCTTTGAAAAATGTAGATAAAATGGTAAAATCCTCGTTTAGCTGTTCTCCTTTTTTATCACGGAGGGACAAAAAGTATTTCGAACGAGTTCGTAACAATCTAAGAGATCGCTCCACTCTTCACTGCTCGATTTCCCATTCGATCGATACCTTTTAATCGTGAAGTTATACACGTTACTAAAAAATCGAATACGGTTATATTACATGTTGATGTAATGTATATACTTTTTAATTTTCTTTCTTCTTTATTTCTTTTTTAATCATTACAAAAGACATAACTATTCATTTTTTCTGAAAACATCTTGTTTCTTTTTCTTTTTTTTTTTTTTTTTTTTTTACATTTTAAGAAAATGCAAATATTTTCAGAATCAATAATATAACAAAACAACAACAAAAGATACATATTCTGTTCAATTTTCGATCTCTTTTGACTTTTTTTTTGAATGCGATGCATACGACTCAGCATGTAGTATAATCGTAAATGTTAAATCGCGTTTTATTAAAGTTATATATATATATATATTTAATGCATGTTATACATTATTATACCCGTACTTTCTCGTACAATGATGAAACGTAAAATGTGAGAACAAAAAAAAAAAAAAAAGAAAAAAAAGAATCGATCCGGGAGTCGAGAAGATGTTTTAGTGGATGCGCACATAAGTCTAAGAGAAAGGCTTTGGGTTCAATCCCAATCGTAAGCTTAACGATATACACGCTTCTACATTATAATACAGTTCTCGTTTTTCTTTTTTTTTTTTTCTTTTTTTTTTCTATTGATCTTTGCTACGCCAATGCATGCACTTCCTCCATATTTTAGATTTTGTTTAACGATTGTTTTTTTTTTTTTTTTTTTTTTAATTATCTTAGAAAAACACGCGAAAGTGTAAATCGATAAGTTCGTTGGATTAGCGTTATTTAATTTATCGATAGAATTTAAGGATCAATTAGAAGGAAATGCATTGATCGCGACAAAGAACACGTAGATTTGTCATTATGAAAACGAGGACGGTTCGGATGCAACATAAATGATGATCATATCCTTTTCTAAAGGATCCGATTGATTATTCGGTATTTTCCGTGCAATGATAAAAAAAGGATACGACCGTCAAGGATGATCCTGTATTCTTATTCTTATTATACGATACGTTTCTCTTTTCTTTCAAATAATGCAAAAATGATCGGCATTGTACGCGTTTTTTTTTTTTTTTTCGATAAATTACACTTTCGATAAATGTACAATTATAATCATTATTATAATTGTATTTGCCTGATGTCGTAAACAGAGTGTATTATTATAAATTGCACTTTGATCCATGCAAAAAGATCGAAGCAAACGATATTTTTATCACAGGATCAATCCTTTCTTCGGATCGATAACGAATCACGCACGTAAGGGAATATCGTTATCGATCCACGGTGATCCGAGCCGAGTCGATAAGGTTTTCAACGACTTATCGACGATCGATCATTTTTTTTATTTTTCCTTCCTTCCTTCTTTCTTTTCTTTTCTTTTTCTTTAACCTATCTAAAAAGATTTCTACGACACGATATATATATATATATATTAGGATTAAGACGCCCGCAGAAATATGTACAATATGTTTTTTTTTTTTAAGAGGCGACTGCATAAAAACGTACGTTGGGACACGTTGGTTCGCGTTCAGGAATCATATCATCAACTCTGTCCACCTGTTTTCTAATCGTTTTGCATTGCTTTTTGATTACCTCCTTACCACCACTCGATATAAAAAAATCGCTTTGTTAAACAAGGGCCCCGATAATAACTTGATCGTTCTAGCATATTTTGTGTTCTTTTTCTTTATCTTTGTCTTTTTTTTTTTTATCTTTTTCTTTTGAGCGCAATTAGATAACGCTAACAATTAAGTACTACACTGTATGTATGTGAAATAACGATATTTAATGGTAAAAGTTGAATAGCAATTGTGCTGGACACTATATCTGTCTTAATTAAAGGATATTGCCATAAATGTCTTATTTAACTGTACATTTTCGTCCTTATCCCGTGATTTTACACATTCCAAGGATATTTATATTCTTTCTGCATTCTCTATTTTACTTTTGCGTCTTATTATCCTTTTTGCGAAATACTAGAACAATATTTCTTATATGCATAATGCAATACGAATTAAATCAATAGAAATCGAATTTATCAACAGAATAAAAATTCCATTGATCGATATATTAGAAAGAAATATTTAACACCATAGTTTACATTTGAAAAATGACTGAACACTGAAAATCCCGCGAGCAGAATTTTGGAATTAAAATTTACGATACACACTGAACGAATTATTATTATTTTTTATTATTAGATAGACAAATATAAGAATTTCTTTGTTTGCAGAATAAACTAGAATGGAAAAGAAATGTGGCAACCGAGGGAAACGTGATTATCGTGCGAGCAGAAAATGGATAAAGTCGAGTTTTAGTTTAAAAGAGGACAAGCGGATTTTTGGTTACATAATCCTGAATCACCATTATCGTGTCACCCTCGTCGTAACGCAGCTGAAATGACCATCACAATATCGAACAGCAGTAACAGATAATATACACATTATGTATATTAACTTTACCAATAGATCTTCGATTTTTATTTTATTTTCATCTTCACTTGGTAAACACTCACTCACACTTTTTTATGTACTTTGAAATATTTTTTTTTTTTGTTTTGCGTTTCGATAATGACAATATGAGAATATTAAATATATATATATATATATATATATATATATATATATATGTAGCATCGGTAACATCGGTGTTAACGATATAATAATTAATAGAAGTAATGATATATAATTATGATAATAATAATAAGAATAATCATATAATGACAATAATCAAATAAGTAAGAATAATCGTATCTCACGATGACCGCAATAATAATCATAATAATAATTAATTAACACTATATTATAATATGTATAATATTTATATATATATATTTATATGTATTTTTTATTTATAGCTGTATATTTTATATATATATATATAATTGTATTTCATTATTATTTAACACATTTCTTTTGTACAAGTAAATCAATTAAGAATAAGTACAACTTGGTAGCAAAGAGAGATAGAATTATATTATTCACTGTATATTTTTATCCATAGTGAGAAGAGATATATATATATGTATATATATATATATATTTTTATATGTATATATATATATATATATATTTATATGTATATATGCATATATATATATATACATATATTGCACAATATTTGTTTGCCTATATATATGTACATATATATACATATATATCTTATTTAATTCATTTCATTATAATAATATTCTTTCATTATCTTTATTATGTTTCAGATCGTAATCCTTGCACGCCGCTATCTATGTTTGGCTGCCGGAAGTGGTCTTACTCTATCATACTTTCCGTTCTCCTAATATCTACGGACTTTTTTGTAAATCCAACGTGACTTTCCATTGCGTGACAATGAGAGCTTTTCGTCGCGGTATCCGCCCATCTTCTCATTCACTTTTTCATCGATCCCTAAAGAGAGGAGGTAGAAAAAACAGCGAAAACGACGAGAAAGATCCGCGACTCGATCGCGAAACCTTATTTATTACTAGAAATATTACATGATAAGGAGAGCGTGGCACAGTTTTGACGCTACAATTGTTCACAGGGCTGGCCACGATCGAAGAAAATGGGGACGCGACGAAAAGCGCGGGAACCGCTTCAACGAATGAAGGAGGAAGGAATCGGGGAGTCATAAACACTGGAAAAATGTTTAAAAGAACTAAATAGCACAACTAGCAACAGGAAGCAATTAATTTAAAAAGCGAAATGAGAAAACATTAAAATCATATTTTTGCGATACACGGATTCTTAAAAAACAGCAAATTTTAAAAAGAAAGAAGTCGATACACGTAATATAAAATGAAAGTTACATTGCAAGAAACCGACTGGTTAAAATTAATTAAATATCTCTACACTTTCAGAGCTATAATTATATTAACGAGGGGTAAGTGGTCTTCGCGCGAAGAGGCCGCAAGAATCATAAAGGAATTATAGTTTGGCACTGATACCCGTCAGCTTGAACTTAACACGTTCGCACAGCTGGAGAGAACCAGCATTGGGAAGTCACGTATTCCTATTCGATCCTATTGCTGATGGACTTTATGGCACATCGAATATCTTCCTTAAAATCCTTTGATTCCATTTCGAAACTATGGCCTTGGTCTCTTTGCCTTATGCATCCAGCATACCTTCGATAAAAAGAAAGGAAAAGAAAAGAAACAAAAGCTACAACGTAACTACGAAACAACATTAACTTAATTGTCCACCATTCGACTGATTCGAAATATATCTTTTTTCAGAGATTACAAAAACTCCACTTCCGGCACCAGGTACGAGCAGCGTGTGGCTGTGGCCCAGACTTACGTCGGATAGTAGCAAGAACACACATTAAAATCATAGAAGATCAACGCTATTAGACGTGTTATGCAAGTAGCTAGTCCGCTTTATTTCCCCTTTGATTCTCTACAAACCATTTCACTTGTTGGCTCAAAGGATAAGATCAGATCTGCGGATGCTCTAATTGGCATTTCCATTCTTTTTTTCCAGTTTATCATTTCTCGTCTCGTTTCTTTCTCGCCTGAATAATGCACCAGAATAACCAATACACAATACGAATACATATACACGCGGATTGGTCGAGCGTTTCCCTTTTCTTGGTCTCTCCCCGAGGTATCCTTATTTCGTGTTATTTTAAAAATGCCTTCCTTATTCAGATTTACGCATCACACGTCCAAAAGGAGCACACATGTCATGGTTTATCAATGTAATATATATAGTATGCGTTATAGATTCTTTTATGCGCGAACGAGGCCCACGAGGCCTCCGCGAGATTCCTTTCTGTCTCGTCGAGCGTGCCATTTTGCCATCGATCCCTCTTCATCATTCTCATCTCTCTGAATAAATACAGGAAAGATGCAGAACTGTCCAATGGATATCGTACGAGCACGAAACGACCGTCGTTCATAACGATCAGTTGACGATCGATTTATGCGATTTATAGAATCGGCGATAGAACGAGATTTTAAAATACCACCCGGGTAGATTGGTCGGGATGTGAAGTTAAAACTCTTGGAAGATGTTCAGTAAGATAATTATAGGTCGAGGTTAAAATTCTTAGATTCGAATATAATATATAATATATGCGAATTCCTTTAGAGATGAAATTGAACGACACTTGTTAGTTTAAAGAGAATTCTCGAATGTTTAGAACATTAGATAGAGATTCTCTCGGGGAAAGGTAAGTTCATTACGAATTGATGGGAGGTAAGAGGGAAGATTGTTGGGCTGTATTCCTTGGAAACCTTGGTCCATGATCGGCACCAGCCAATTCTTCATTGGAACGATGATATTTCATTCATATCTTATATTTCTTACTCATGACTGTACATAGGACCCGTGCGATCCCGATCTATAAAGTAATTCAATTTATCTAAACTTAATTATTCTTCTCTGACTAGGATCGATCATTCTATGACGGCATATTCATAGAATATGAAAATTTCACTCGTTTGAAAAACTCATTTGAAATTTCACCAATCGAATCGGCTGGTCCAGGATCAAAAGCTATCGACAATTTTTGCTGGAATACAGAACGACGAATATAGAACTATTCGCATCGAATAAAAAACCGATTTGGATACGATGGATCTCCGTTAAATTCATTCCAAAAAAAAAAAAAGACGTGCTGCTACCGCGGAGGACGCAGTTCCGTTTCCGGTTGTGGGCGGAAAACGACGCGCTCGACGTGCGATGTTTATCTTTATATCGTGCCGCGAGAACCATCATCATCAAACGTGTATCGATATCGATAGTAATGATGATCATCGTAATAATTAGTAATAATAACCAGTAGTATAATAATAATCATCATAATAATAATCATAGTAATAATCATAATATTAATTAATTAATTAATAATATATTTATAATATATATGCGTATATTAAATAAATTCTCCGATATAACTTACGACTTAATCCTAAAGCTTAGCTCGACTTAAGATTTAAGTAATCCCGCCACCATTTTTTTTTTTTTTTTACGCGCGGGGGGATGCCCGTGCACCCTCCAGGGCGAACTCCTTAAGAACCTAATGAATCCTAAAACCGGAAGCTCCGCCATATCGACAGGCCAGCTGCCTTTAAATTTTTCTTTTTTTATTTTTATTTCCTCCCCTTTACATTCTTCTTCTTCTTCTTTTTACCTTAATTTCTCTCCCTTATCTCTTCTTCTTCCTTTTTTATTTTTTCTTTCTCGTCGCCTCTCTCGTTCTCCCCCTACGATTTCGTTTTTTTTTTTAATTTTATCCTTCATCGCTTATACTTCATTTCTGTTTTTTTATTTTTATATATATATATATATATATATATATATATATATATACATATATATGTATATATATATATGTATATTTTCTTTGGCGGAGACCGCTCGTCCGTGGTTTTTCCTTTTGCCTCGATCGTTACGTCGCCCCGCGTACAGAAAGTCGAACAACAACGTTATTCGTTCCCGCCTTATAGCTCGATCCGAGAAGAATCGATGATTTCCATCGACTCGCCTTATACATATTTATTTATAGTAATACGCTTTCCTACACACAACAACAGGATCCCTGATAAAAAAATCGGCGAATCTAAAGCGCGACTAAGACGCTTATTCCTCTCCGTGTCTATGCGCGTATCATAAAGCATGATTCGCGAAAGAACACTTGGAACGAAACGCTCGGTTTCTCCTCATCTTCGTTTCTTCATCGCCAACGGAACATCTTCAAATATATCCATATGATATAAACGATACACACACGCATACACACGGAGATCTCCGCTTTTCTCCTCCCTTACAAACAAGCTCGCTCGCTCGCTCCAGCGCGGTTGTACGCGGCTCCTAAGTCGTGATCCAACGCGACCACGGATCGTGGAGCGGTGAAAGAAGATCGTACGAGTCGTCGTCCGCAGGGAGGAAGAGGACAAAAGAGACGAGGGCGCGTCGGGGTGCGTGCAGCCCCTCCCGGCGGGTGAACGAGGCTTCGCCCCTTCGTTTTGGACGCGAGTTGAACGAGGCCAGGCGACCGATTGTCGAGCATCCCCATCGTCGTCCTGGCCACCTGTCGCAGCATCGGTCGCAGCCGGGCCGCGTGCAGCATACGCGACGACGACGACGATGACGACGACACTCGTTGTTCCCATGACGTGTTCCTCCGCATCTTCCGTCTTCTCGTGGCGATCGATTCCCTCGTGGCGAACGAGGCTCCTCCTCGGGATGGCACTCCCTTCTCGACTCGACGAACGGCACGCTGGCGACAATAACCGGGGGTGAGAGACGAGCGATGGTTTGGATCTTTCGGCGGTGGCGGCGACAGCACTGGGACCTTAACACCCATCCTTGCCACCTGAAAAACACAGGTGCAACGCTGCTGGCTTCGTCTTCGTTCCACCACGCTTTCTCGACCGATATGTGAACATCGACATGTCGCATCGTGAGAACATTTTTAAGAATGGATTCAGTGTTCCCTAGGAATGGAACGAAACGTGAGGAAGGAAAATTCATTGTTGACTTGTGATAAATATTCAAGCTGTGAGAGATGAAGAAATTTGATGTGGATATCATATTTCTTTTGCTTGGTAAAATTTGGACGATTAAAGATAGGTTTTTCCACTGTTGGAGAAATGATTGTTTCCATTTTCGTTCCATCCTAATGTTCAATGTTCATCGTTGATGGCGTCGAAAGGAGAGTCAAAGATTTTGATCGAATTGGACATTAATCGAAATGATACTTGAACTTGAATTTTCTCTGTAATTCTTAACGATCAAAATCTTTGATCCTGAAACGGATGAATGGTGAATTCCATTTAATGATACGAGACATAGTTTATGAAGTTGCAGAGGAGTTGTTTGATTCCCGAAAATTTCTAGAAACAAATGGTTCAAAGCGTGTCATTGCAAAGTTTTATGGACGATTATCCGATGGAAAAGCGTAGCCCACCCTTGGGGAACATGAAGAAATAACTGTGCTTGAAATTGTGCGAGCCTATCGATCTCCTTGTACGGCTTTGCAACCTTGACGTTTAGCATGCAGTGAATTTCGTACGAACAGCAATCTTTCAATCTTTGAATGAATTGTCCTTTTTTCAACACTGTTTTAATTAATAACGATTAACCAAGTTTTTATCATTGACTAAAAGTTGAGAAAAAATAAATGTTAGATATTTTCTTTCTTTTTGATTTATATTTACGGTTAATCTTAATTTTTAATCCTTTCGTTGCAACGATTATAATACCATTCATTATCAATCTTGGTTGTTAACGGCCATCAAGCCTATTCCAGCCTGTTCTCAGTGCTCGAAGGTCTGACAATAACGGCCGCAACTACTTTGTTTCTAATTCTGTTGAGCAACGGACAGTTACCGTGAAGACAATATCGCTCAAACTTTGATGAATGTTAGTAAGTTTGCCAAAGTTTTGCAGTTCGAGGAGCGAGGAGCTGCTGCATACACTAATTTGTATTTCTAACGAGGAACAAGGCGCTCTCACGTGTATCTTCCATTAATTACAATCTCCATTAATTTTTATTTTCAATTTTATTAATCGAGATTCATCGAATCTCTTGATATTATCAATTCGAATAATTTTACCATCAGAAAAGATACCATACATTCATCAATATTCGACAGCTTTGATTATTTATAAAATTTCTTTTATCGTTCTTTATCGAAAGGATTAAAAATTTCTTGTTCAGGAATGCATAATGGGATACTTGTACGCCATCAACGATGATAATCAACAAGAAGAATGACGCGGCTAGCAAAGTGTTCCCCATGGGTCGACACTCGTGCAACACGTAACAGGAAGCTGTGAATCCACGCGTCGATTGTACTACCTCACCAAATTAGTCCCATAACCCAAGTTGCAAGTTAATCGCGACACAATAAGATGAACAATTCGTAATTATTGTATTTTTTTTCTTTTTTTTTTGGTGCATATCGTGCATGAGAGTTAATCAGTGTACAATATCGAGCTGTTTTTATTATAGTTTTCGATACACGATCACTCGTGGAACTTTTATTTCGTTTCATTCTTCAATACTAATCATACTATTCTTTATCCAAACGAAACAAAAAACGTCCTCGTCGTTTATATTCTATTTCTTTCAATATGTTTTTTAATCAGCTGCTCCTCAACTATTTCTCTCGCGAATACTCGGCCCATTCGATCGATCGACGAATTCCCGTTCTCGATTCCTCGAACGGCAATCGTTCATCGATCGTTGCTCATGGATCCCGCGAAACGATGTCCATCGCAAAGGGATGACCATGCAATGGAGGCCGAGAATTCTGATCTAATAGGAGCAAAATATAGAAAGGGAGAAAGTTTGCAAGCTTTCTCCCTTCTTCAGAATCATCCACGTGGGTGTGATGTGTACCTTGATTGGACGAGTGTGAGGCTCACGATTGCGGTTGCGGTGTGCATGGCTCTCGCTTCTCTGCCAAAGCCGGCGGCTTTATCACAGGCTTCTCTTCGGTCACTGGCGTGGGTGGGGCGTCCTTTCTTGGCGGCATCCTTTCGTTTATAGCGTCCAGACCCTTCGCCTCGGCGAACGAAGTGATTTTGTGGTTCGGCGAGAAACCTTGGAGAGCTGTCGATACAATAATTCAATCGTCAGTGCAATTTTTAGGGATCAAGATTAGGGATAAGATTTGTTTCTAATATTTCGTAATCAAAAAATTATTTATTCCGTACTGTCGTTATTACTTAATCTTGTTTATTATTCTATCTACTGCATTCGTTTGATCGATTGCTTACCGTTTTTTAGCGACGTTTTGCCACCCGATAACGCACCAAGAGGCAAAGCTCCAGTGGGCGTGAGGCCCTTCAATTGTAACACACTCTCGCTTTCCTCTCTGCAAGATCAAGACAAATTACAACGATTAGCAAATCGTATTGAGAGAGAAAAAAAAAGAGGAAGGAGAGAAAACCAGAGCAAAAAAAAAAATGTTTCTCTTCGATTCTGCATTAATTAACCCCGAAAGAGCGGGTATTCCAATTCCACTGCAAACCATTTATCCACGAAAAACGTTCGATATTTTTTCGACGCTTCGGAAGTTCGATCCCCAGAACAGAAGAACAGACGATTTTTCACCGACGCGAGTTATTTTCCATTTTCGATTTTCTCCCGCCGAGTTCCTGAGGCAAAAGTGTTATTAACAACGGTGAAACGGACGTGGGGGATTAATCCTTTGAAAAGCATTCCGTTTTTCTCCGATTACCGATCGACTGTGAAAATTCGATCGATTCTCCGTGGCAATATTTCACCGGCGTTAATGAATTCTATCAACGTAATTGGAATATATATTCGTTCCGCAGGGCCGAGTTAATTACTTAATCGTCGGTGTACGATTTCGCGCTGATGGAACACTTCTTATTCCCTCACGTTATTGCCTATTACATTGTTATTTTATATTTCTTCTTTCGAAGATTCTTTCGATAGAAAATTTTGATAAAATACTTTAAAGAAAACGAAAAAAATTAATTGTTATTAGATCTATTTCTAATTTTTAACTGTATTAAATATTACTGACCTCAGGACGGAGAAGACGCGCGCCATTTTGCCAATGGCTCTGATCTTGTTTCTGATAACCTCCTTGCGTAGATTGGCTGCTGCACCTAGAAAAGGGTGAGAATATTCAGTTTGAACAATCTGTTCTTGAAACAAACTTTTCTTCTTTCTGTGATCCACAAAATCGCGAAGGCACAATGCAAACAAATAGGATTCAGCACTAAAGATTACTAGAGCCTAGTGAATTTCTAGCATGATGTCACTAGCGAACAATTCGTGTAAATTACTCATAAAGAGCGTTGTCTTCGAAGATGATATTATATGTATAAAACTAGCTGCGAGAAACAAAGAAACGAAAAAAAAAAAGAAAAAAAAAGAAAAAAAAAGAATAGACATTGATGATTTTATATAAAGCTGAAACTAGATGAAAAGATTCGTGAGTTTTGATTTGCCTTCGCGAGATCTTGATCACGAATTCACCCCGCGACTCTCATCGCGAGGTAAATTGAAATTTGGCTTCACTACATTATTCATACCACAGCTTATTCGAAGATGTTATTTGAAAAAAAGAAAAGAAAAAAAAAAGAAAAAAAAAGAAAAATATATATGAAAAAAATTTTTACTCGTTATTCTCGGGTTTCACGGCAAACAACAACGGCAAACTACAGCCAAAAAAACTCGGTGCACGCGACGAGCGAGTGCATATTAGTCTCGATGTACCAACTTTTGATCTTTCATTTTATTTATATCTGTCTCTTTAGCATAAAATCTACTTTAAAGTATTTTTACATATTTTTTTCTTTTCACTCGACAGATTTGCATAATCCAATTTAAAACCGTCGTTATTTTTTTAAATCGTCACAATTATCTTTACGTGGATATCTCCTATTCGTCTCTTATCAACGAACTGAACGAACAATGTAACGAATAAAACTATTATAAGAGACTCAAGTTGAACGTAAAAACAATGTGAAGCAAAAGAAAAAAAAATAATACGTCAAGAAAAAAGAGATATATCAAACAATCAATTCTAAACCAATTCAAATTTCGCGCGCATTGCGGCCAATCGCTTTAACGCATGCGCGTAAATGATTCGCTGCGATCGGCGCGCTATTTAAATTACGCGCTCGTTCGTGTACGTTCTCGATCAAAGTACACGTAGATTTTTTGCAATCTCTGTTAAATTTTATCGAATTTTTAAGTTGAATAGATAAAAAAAAAAGGAAAACCTTCGTAATCATATATTGAAATATAATATAATATATATATATGTATTATGTATATACGTAAAAAAATAGAGAGAGAGTGCACGAGGGTAATAGCACAAGCTCATTGCATATAATAAATGCGCGCAACTATATACACACGCGCGCGTGCACGTGTTACAAAACGGAAGCTGGTGTGCGATACGTGCGTACATCGTAATAATGACGTCTATAACAGGTTGCATAAACCACAGATTTCCTAAATTATGCAAAAAGATACAATGCAAGAAAAAGAGGTCAACACATGCACATGCAGGCTTTGAGCGCGAGTAAACGTACGCACCATCGGTCAACTAAGGGTGCTTTTTATCAGTCGCTGTTTTTTTTTTTTTTTTGTATATTCGTCGCTACTTGCCTACTTTCTCGTTCGTATTTTCTCTTTCTTTCTTTCTTTTTTTTTTTTTTTTATACAATTTTTCAGAAAATTGTGTTTATACGTATGGATACGCGTATTCATTTGCATTTTTATGCTCGCTTATTTCCAAGTCTTTAACCCGTATCCGCGCGTTAGAATTTTAAGCATATAAATATTAAGAATTTTTTTTTAAAAGGGTTTTTTAAAATTTTATTCTGGTTTTGTGTTTGGGATAATACGACAATGTTCAGTGGTTCTCATTTTCCATTCGTTATATTTAATCGTGAACAAAAACAAGTTCTAATTAATTTTAATTTCTCATTACGATGCAACAGTTAAAAACGAATATCTTTCTGTAAATGTATTATTTACGAGCAATTAAAAAAAAAATATAAATAAAAAATAAATTAGAAATTTAGATTTATGAATATATACAAAGTAAATAGTTTATGAGACATAATTTATTTCAGTTGAGAAACACTGATTAATTATTAAAATATTAAATATTAAAAAAGTCGGCTATTAAGTTTAAAAGTGAAAAATTGTTGGTAAAATTCTAAGCGCACAATTACGGGTTAAGAAGCAGACTAAAATACAGAATAATCCAAGAGTCGGCCATTTTGAGTTCGCGCTAAACTACAAAATGGAGATTTCTTTTTGATATCGCGATATCTATATTCATCAAAGAATTCTTTTTACATATACATCGAATACTAATCAAAAATTATTTAATTTCTTTCTATTTTTTTTTGCAACTTTTGAAATATTTCTTTTTGATTAAAAAAAAAAAAGAAAAAAAAGAAAAAGAAATATAACTTTCCTGTTTTTTTTTTTTTTTGCTGTTTAAAGAAGATCGAAAGGAACGAGTAAGTGATATTAGTCATTACTTCTTTAGAATTTTCTAAGATTTAGCTTGTTCGTTCTATAAAAAAAAAAAAAAAGAAAGATAATTTCACATGGATCGACATACGTGAAAATATCGTTCCGGTGTCGTTGTGTTTCCGCTTCTCTAAGCTTTCGCGAGTTAAATTTGCGGATGTCAGGTCTTGTGACACTATAGCAAATCGGGTAATTTTGTCACTTACATAGAAAAAACAAATTCATTTTTTTGCTGATGAGAAATTTAGCGAATTAGGAGATTCTACTGGCTCTATCTTTTTTTCTTTTTTTTTTTTCTTTTTCTTTACTTTTCGAACACTTTGAAACGGCAGACGATCAATCTTTTAAATTCTTTTCTTTCTTTCAACGTCTGTATTATTCTTTGAACGTCTTTTCCAGTTTGCAAATATTTCCCTACTTTTAATGGCATACGTTCAACGAAATGTTTAAATTTCGTGGCGTTGAACAGTGAACAAGGTTCAATTTCGCGAGGCTAACCACGTTTTAATTTCTCGTAATCCGCAATCGCGCGGCTGCGCTGCATGGAAAAGCTTTTTGCCAACGTTTTGCTGAGATGGCAGGAAGAAAACATTTCTGGAATATCCTTCGACGGTCCATTTTCCCGTGTAAAAAGCGTTGCACGAAACGTCAGCGTGAATCGACGAGAATTTTTCGTCGTTTATTTATTTCGCGGAAAATTTGTACGAATGCTTCTATTTATCAAAGGGGAAATGAGGGGAAAAAAGAAAAAGAAAAAAAAAAGGGGAAATCATCGAATTTTGTTTTACTTCAATTATTTAGTCCAGCGAGTTAGAGTTTGTTAACGTTCGAACTCGAGAAGTTATAGAGTAACGAATCGATATTACTGGGCTGTATAGTGGAGTGTATATTTTTCCCTTCTGTTGGTTTCAATGTGCAAATTGAACATTGATGTTTAATTGAAATAAGCTTCGTTACAAAAAACGTATAACAAACGTTTAAATAATTTTTTGCCTACCGTCCTCTTATTTTACATCATGTACAATAAAATCGTTCGTCTGTTCGCAAAGTGAAGTAAAACGAAAATTCTCCAGATCCATTCCACGTGGGTGGCTTAAACAAAGCAGTTTTGCACATTCACGAATACGAGGAGATATGGCGTTTCTCAATTCAACTTGCCTCATCAATACCAACGAGTAGAAGCGACCCTCAAATGTTCTCTTATGTATGCATCCTAATAAGGGGGTAAGAAAATATCGAAAGCAAGGGAGGATGGAGTTCAAGAAATTAAAAAAAAAAAAAAAAATGGGGAGAGACTCGAGACAATGGCACAGCCTGGAA
The DNA here is from genome assembly GCF_003254395.2 of Apis mellifera. Taxonomy (NCBI): domain Eukaryota; kingdom Metazoa; phylum Arthropoda; class Insecta; order Hymenoptera; family Apidae; genus Apis; species Apis mellifera. Next base: position 4,863,170 of record NC_037641.1, read on the forward strand.
AGAACGATCTTTCTACTCTAAGGAGCCATCGTAGAGTCATGGTACTTTTTTCTTTTTTTCTTTCTTTCCTCTCCTTTTTTCTTTCTTTCTTTCTTTCTTTCTTTCTTTCTTTGCGACCTCTTTGACGCATTCTTCCGGGGAGAAGAAGAGCGCACGACGAAGAGATTTCAGGAGGAGAGGAGACTCTCCGAACTGAAGGAGCGGAACATTTATCGATCATCCTTTGCATCCTGCGGCTTTTCACTGAGAAGGACGATGCGGCACATACAACGACGTACGTCACTACTAATTTATACAACAGATCAAGCCTTTGCTCTCTAGACATTTACGTGTCAGCGCATGATTATGCACTCGTGGCCTGTCGCAATGGGATTTCTACCTCTACGAATCGTTTTCAAATTTATTTTCCTCAACATTCTCGTTTCCTTTTGTTATTTCTTTAATCCCGATAAATCCCGTATCCCGTGACTTCAACTCAACCTCGGCTACGTTCTTTGAATTTTTCCGATTTCCCCAATTTCGTTCGAAAAAGAAGTTTTCGAGTCGAATGAAATAGCATAATAATTATATAAACCTTTCGACAAGAGTCTCGAAATTGAATTATATTCGAGGGAGAAAATTTTCAACTCGATTCAGAGAGAAATGGACGAAGCTGAGGATGAATCGAAAAAAACGCAGCAGCGGGTTGGAGAGAGAGAGAAAAAGAAAGAGAGAAAAAAAAATAAATAAATCCAAATGAAATTTTACAAAAGACAAATATCGTGACGATGTATTAACGTCTCTCGTGATCAATCTTGATGATCCCTGAAGGTGATGAATTTACTTTTTCTTTTTTTGAAAAAGGGTACAGAGCTTCCTTCCTTCTTCTCTCTCTTTTCTTTTTCTTCCGACGCTGTTCCTCTAATCGCGACGACGACGACGACGACGACTACGACGCCATTGCGACAGTGTTACTACGACGAGCTAACATTTATCACAGGGTGTTCGAGTTTGGCACCGAGTCCCAGGGACGGAGATCCATCGTCCATCGAGGGGGATACACATCTCTAAGGCTTTCTCAAAAGGATGACGCATGATCCTCCGGTCAATCGGGCAGAAATTTCGACGGGGGCGAAATCCGCGGACGGAATCGTTCGATCTCAACCGGATCTGTGCTCAATACATATCGCACGGGGCAACTAGTGCTCTATATCGACTGTTTTAGAAGCGTTTCTAACAGGCGTTTCTAACTTCGCTCTTCGAGCCGATTAAACACACTCTCGCGAGTTATTAAATCGAAATTATTACGTATATGTATAAAAAGGAAGGGAGAAATTCTGAAATCGAGGGATCGAGAGAGAGAATTTAATCTTAATTTAATCTTTTCAAGGAGCTCAGCTCGAAGAATCGGTGAGAAAGATCGGTTTGAACGCAAGGTCGAACGTCTATGCAAAACGTGTCGTATTTCCAGATGGATCTCCGTGCCTTTCGATGCATAGGCGCCGCCAAGAGGGCGCGTGTAATAATATTCTGGTACGTTGCGACGCCTATGGAACTCGATTTCGTCGATGCCTTCTCACGCGGATTCGCTTTATCAACATTAGGAAAGCTTCACGGGCCCAAATCTCGTCGAGGGACTCGTGATTCGGTTTTTCCATAAAACAGTTTCGAGTTTCTCGAGTCACTCGACCATTGGGCGCTTTTTTTTTTTTTTCCTATATCAATCATTGCTCGATTCGTCGACTCGCGGAGGATCGAGAAGCTGAAAAAGACTTATCTCGTGGGCCGTTCCGTTTTTTTTTTTTTCCGTTTGTATGTAAAAATATTGATTTTACCTTTTCGTCGATGATCGTCGAATCGATCGAAGCCCACACGATGATCTTTTCACATCGATTTTTCAAACCTTGGTAAAAGTTTGTACAAATTGACAACAGATTGAAAAATTTCCTGGATGGATTTTTCGATATTTGCAAATAATAATACGAGGTAAACAAATAAAATATATAAATGGCGGAAGAGAAAGAGATTTCGAGGATCTAATCACGAGATCTTGTCCCCAGGAGCATGTGGATCCTCCACGATCGAGATCTATGCGCACTTTCAACAGAAAAACAACTCACCGTACGCGATTGTAGGTGGGGTCGTATTTGGACCGGACCAGTCGGGTTACCATGGCGGCCATGGTGACCATGGTCGTTTTACCGATGGTGAGCGTGGACGTGAGTAAAAGGACAGAAGTAACCAACAATGTGAGAGCAGCGTCAATGCGGCCGAAGAGAAGAGATAGAGAGAGGCCGAGATGTATAATAATTTTTTTCCCCAGTCGTTTTTTTGTTTTTTTTTTTTTTTTTTTCGAATTGATCGATCGTTGAACAATCCGATGGAGAAGATTCGAATTCGAATATTCATAGAGTGTTGTATGTTTTTTTTTTTTTTTTTTTGGTTTTTGAATAACACACACATTTATATATATATATGTATATAAAATGGTTAGTTGGAGACGATTGGTGGTTGGCGAAGAAGATGGTTGTCGAATGTGGCGTAAAGAAAAGAACACATAGAACAGACAAGAGAAAGAGTGCAGAGCGTAAGTGGCATTCAAGTCAAAAAGCGTTGGTGCGTTAGAATTTTGGAAAAGTTTGCTGCATCTATACAAGGTGTCCCTTTATACGTAAGAGGATGAATGATGAAGATTGGAGGGAGAGATTGTGCAGGAAATTTTGTATCTATGCTTCTGATCTTTTTTTCCATATTGTGAAGAAATTATTAACTCTTAAGGGAAAAGTATGATGGCAGAAAATAATTTTGGGATTAGTCTTTTAGAGATGTTTTAAATAATACAGCCATCATTTACGGAGTCATTATTTAAATGGCGATATTTAATGTGTTAATTTGAAGAAGAATACGAGAAAGTTATAGTGCATTTTTATTAAACTCTTCACGTATTAAGAAATACCTTGTATTTTATTAATTATTTCTTTTAGAAAGGTTAAGTCAAAAATTATGAGATACGTATAAAAGTTTTATGTTTTTAGTTGTTTAAAAGTTATCCAATTTTTATGGGTATTTTTTTATTATTGATTATTACTCTGTGATGTAAAATACAAAATGTTTTTTGAAAAAGAACTCTGAGATGCATAATTTCTGACTTATCCTTTATATAAAAGAGTGACGTTTAATCGTACATCAATAATTCAAAATGAATAAATCTGTGATTACAAAAGAAATGCTTCATAAACTCAAGTTTTCTTTTTGTTTTCTTTCCTCAAAAAACAAAAATGATATCAAGTTTATAAAACATGTCTTCCTTTACTTTTCTTTCCAGATTTTTCCTAGAAATATTGATGTACGATTACAAATCATTCTGTACATTTTTCGTTCTCAATCGAGACCAAAAATATCTAAATTTAAAAATCAAAATCAATTTTATGGAGAAAAATGAATTATCGAATTATTCTTCTTTCTTCTTAAATGTTTCGACATTAATTCATTCGACTAGCAATATTTTAGAAATGATATCATAAAATATCATTCTAATGTAACCTTTTCGCAAGATAATTTAATCAAGAGGTTCTCTTGATTTGAGCTCGATTGAGATAAGATAGGCTATCGATCATTTACTTAATATTCAATGGTGAATACTGAAAGCGTAAGAAGGTAATTCGTTAGTGGAAAATGTAGGTGGTCTGCGTTTTTTTTATGGATTCGTCGTTGATTATTTATCGATTAAAATCGATCAATTGTCTATTTTAACAAATCCTCCAACAAAACTTACAATAACTGCAATGAAGATTAGATCAAAAATATATTGTACCACGAATGAAAAAATAAAATCTGCATTATATAAAAAACAAACTAATTATTATTATTATAAATTAATAATAAAATGAAAAATAATAAATGATAATATTTTCTTATCTTTTTCTTGACGAAATATTTATTTATTTAAAAAAAAAACTTTCTATCAATTCTTTGTTATTTGTTGATTTTTATTCAAACAAAAAGAAAAACGCAAACCATCCTGCTGATTACTTTTGATCTCGTGATTACTTTCTGCTTGACTATCAATGTTTCTCTTCTCGTCTACTAGTTACGTACACGAAAACTAATCGGATCTTTCGAATTTGAATAATCGAAATCGTGTGAAAGTAATCTCGACAGTGATCGCGAGATCCACAAATACAATACGTCTTAGATCAAATTCAATGTTCGAAATAATTGTACATGGTTAATTAACACACCGCTATATAGAAGCTACCTGCAAAAACTGATTAAGAAAAACTTTTGATTAATAATACGGTCGTTGTTTCGATCGTACGAGGAACTTACTTACTTCATGATTTATCGAGGAATAAAAAGAAAGAATTTTATCATTATTATTATTATTATTATTCATCGATTTATTTAGATTAAACGTTGCAAAAGAGATTTGAATTACGACAATTTTTTTTTTCGAAATCCATAAAAAGATAGAAAGGAAATTTTCGAATCGGAAAAAAAGTAATCACAACGAATTCCTCGACGATCGTCGAATCAATCGATAAAGCTAAATTTCGATTAAAAATTTATTCGATTAATATAAGTATCCTAAGTAAATAGAAACTACTAGACATTATAGCATGCGCGAGAAAAGAAAAAAAGATGGTCGCAAAAAAGATCGATAAAAAAAAAAAGAATGGGATATAAAAAAAAAAGGAATGTATAATATATGGGAAGGTGTACAAAAATAACGCGCAAAACAACGAAAGAATATAAGTAGAGAGAGGATAAAATACGATTATTAAGAGAGAGAGAAAGATAAAAAAACGAGTAAATCAGGGAAAATGTCGGAAGACGAGAGATTGAAAGAGAAAGAGAGAGGGAAAGCGGAAACGTTCTCTTATTGTTATTCTTTTATCATGAGATGGTCAAGGTTCAGAGAGAGAGAGAGAGAGAGAGAGAGAGAAAGAGAGGGAGAGACAGAAAGATCGATGCGTGAAAAAAATGAGAAAGAGAAAGACAGATGAAATGACGTCGAGCAATGGTACTCTTAAAAGATTCGAGAAGAAAGAAATGTACGATATTTCGTGGCTTTGATTCTCTTTTGTAAAAAAAGAGGGTTGAGGGAGTTGGAATTTCAGGAAGACGAGAGTGAATAATTTATCGAAAGAGGTAAATGAAAGACATTTTTCAACCCTTCTTTAATAGTGGATTGTCTCCTTTTCGTAGATTTATTTTAGAAAGAAGATTTAAAATCGTATTATATTCCGTTATCGATTGATCGATCATTCTTTAGTTTGTATATAATAATTTTCATTTTAAAATGTCAGGAAAATTAAATTAACGATGTAATCAGTTTCAAAAGTATCAATGTGAAATGATTTAAAAAAAAGAAATATTCAGTTCAATTGATCTAAAAAGAACCAACTTAGAAAAGAATAATTTGATAGAAACATCAATTTCAAAAAAACCCATCTTTTCTTATCGATTACTCGACGATAAAAAAAACAATACTGGAACAAATTTGGAAAAATCTATAAATCCATCGAAATATAAAATACAAACTGAAGAATAAAGTTAATAAATTCTTAAGAAATTTGAAGAAGAGAAAAGAAGAAGAAAATTCCAAGAAACTGTTAAAGAGAGAACGAAGGAAGGGGGGGGAAAAAAAAATTTACAGACTTATCATCGCCTGTAAATTTCATCTTCCTCGCCAGCCTCAACCTAGCCACGAGAATATCGTAGCGAAGCGTGCACAGCATGAAAGAAAGTAAAGAAAAAAGATCAGCTTCTTGTCTGAGCGATACATTTTCACGTGGGAACGTGGGATGTCGATAGGGGATAGGTAGGGGCGTCGTTCAGTCTATGGTGTCACGTAGATTCGCGAAAGAGGATCAACATCGAAGAAAGGATCTCGCGTAAAGTGCGCCAAGATTCACCAAGCATCGCCCGGTGTTCACCACTTTCCATAAAGCGAACGGTTTTGAAAAATATGCCGTTGGAAATAACTTGGCCGTATATATTCTCCGTTCCGATCGGGGCGAGCTAATAAAAAAGTAACTGGAAATGATAATAATAAAAAAAGAACACAGAAGAAGTGAGATATATTTCGAGTATATACACGAAATGGGAAAAAATAATGATCGTTTTCTTTTCACCATATATTTGGAGACCTGAGAAACTATTCTATTCTATTCTCACTATTTTTTTATTAATATTATTTCAAGTCAATTGATATTATCTATATCATCAAATACTTCAAGTATTTTGGAATAATAAATTATTTTCAATTTCTTCAATTTCGAATAGAATTTTTCTCAGTTCTGCTCAGAGATTCTCTGAGATTCTTCTTAAAAAAAGAAAAAAAAAAAAATTCGGTGTATCTATCGTCATTGGTTGAAAGCCAAAGCCAGAGCTACCTCTATTTATCGGTGGGAAGGTATCGGTGTTTGCGAGAGATAATGAATTTGAGGCGAATTTAATGGATTTGTCTTGGATCTCGGGGACTAATGTTGCTGACTGTACAGTGTGAATGACGGTTATCTTACGCCGTTGAATTAACACGAGTGAGCGATTGCACGAGTGAGAATGGCGAGAAACAGTAGATTGTTCCATAAATGTTCAGACGCGATACACTATAATACTCTACTAAGATATACTCCTCGTACGCGATTAAAAAACCATCAGTTTGTCGTGTAAATGGCGAGAGATTAATTTCTAACCAATTTTACATCGAGGATGAAAAATTTTTCACGAGAAGGAGGGGGGGGGAGATAATTGAAATGCATTAGAGAAACTCGAATAAATGTAAGACGCTTGTTCGAGGTTCCACTTTCGAATAATAGAAATTTCAAAGATCAAAGAGCGTCCCTCATTTTATTACATCCACCCATTTCTGCGATATACCCTTCCCTTTATAGGAGCTGTCAAACGTTACACGTTACGTTTTCATCAAGCGAAGCATACCGAACAATTTCTCAAAAATATTCCAACTTAATGTTTAATTCTGCTTGCGAGTATCGCTATTTCCTTTGGCTGCGAATATATTCCGATATTCACGTCACGTTCATCCTTCTTAAAAATACCGTCCTTTCCTTTTTTCCCTTTTTTTTCACACTCGTGGAAAATTCAAATCCGATCTATCCGCGTTCCAATCTATTTACATCTCTTTAAATCTCTATACATCTCGATCGTTATCCACGAAGCTATCCCGAATAGAAACAAGAAATATTCTCCAAGTCTAAAAACGAAAACGGATAAAGAGAAAAAGGAAAAAAAAAAGAAAAGGGTTGATCGATACAACGTGATAGCCTTCCTTTCCTCGTCTTAGGGAGAACTCGATGCGTTCGATCGATCGACGACGAGCCATTTTCCCGGGCCGAGACAGGAGGAGGGGGGAAAAAAAAATGGAGAAAGAAGACGGAAGAGGAAGACAAACGTTCGAGGAAAAGAGAGAGATAGAGAGAGAGAGAAAAAGCGCGGTTCCATCGAGAGAAGAAACGAAAATCGATTAATAGTGGCACGTTCCGGATTAACCGTGTTCCAATCCGGATCATCCGCGTGATCAGTCAACGCCTGATTCCGCGAATTGTTTAGGGGATGGAACAAATATTGTCGTTGCTTGGCTATCGATCGCCGCGCTACGACGCGCTACGACGTTCATCCGCCTTTTTGCGCCCATTCGAGCGCGATTTCCTCGCGCGAAATTAAACAGAAGAAGGAATATTTCGAAAACATCGATCCTTTTTTCCCCCCCCTCCCACGGAAGAGAGATCGTTTACGAAAAATTGTGGAACCGTTGTGAATTTTTGAGGCGAGATAGAAAAAGAGGAAGAGAGAGAAGAAAAAAAGCGTAGAAGAAAATTGGAATTTGCATTCCATGAATATATTATTTCGCTCGAAATGAGGAAGGCGTTTTTTTTTTTTTTTCTTTTTTTTGAAATTGCTTCGCTAGATTGGATTCCTGGTTTATTATTATTATTATTATTTTCTTTTTTTTTTTTGCGCGCGCGCGTAAAAGGTGGTTGTTTTGATGGAGTTTCGGTGCAAAACAGTGTGATTATGTTACAGTAATTGAAAAAGCTGTTTGCGATGAAAGTGATGAAAGGGCGAAGTAATAAAAGAGGCTATTATGTATATTTTTCATTAATTTTTTAACGCATGAAACAAAGGAACGTTCTTTTATACACGTCTTGGAAAATATGTTCGCGTTATAATGGTAATAAAAGTACAAAAATATCTTCAACATTAGCCTCCGTGCGAATTATACACACTATTTAATCTTCAAAGTATTTTTGGATACTGGTATAATTTTGATGAAACAAAATAAAAAAATCGTAAGTATTAAATTATAACCTTTTTACACGTTATCAAAAATTATATGCTTGCTACGTTTACAAAATCATTTCAACTCGTAAAGAAATGCAAGATTAAAAAAAAATTTTATTTCTAATAATATTTTTTTTTTTCTCCCCAATAAAACTAAAACAATCCAACATAAATATTTATACAAACACGGTTACATTCCCAATCAAATTTAAAATCCTACCAATATCCAAATATTCTCACGAACAATTTATTCATACATTGAAGAGTTCAACCAAAAATTCCAGATATATATATTTTTTTTTCTCCAACCGCTGGCTGCAAGACGAAGAAACTTTCTCACCAGAAGAAATTCAATTTTCCAAAATTCGTCTGATTGGCAATTAAAGATAACAATCGTCGACAAAATACTTTCGTTCTGCGAACGGACCTGTTCAACATTCCTAACTTGGATCATTCTGGCCGATCGTAAAATTCCTTCCTGAGCTAAAATTTAATTCAACCTTGGTGGATAACGATCGAAAAATGTAATTCGAGGATTATCCTCAACCGGCCCAAGTTTTATTTTTACGCGTTAAATTTTCATTCGATTTTATGCACGTACCCGATACCTGTAATAATCGTGTAATTGCGAATCGAGACAGAGAGAGAGAGAAAGAGAGAAAGTCTGGAAACGGAATCTCGAAATGGAAGAATTTTACAAGGTTCGACTGGTTAACACCAGTCGCCCTGGCTAATTGGCTTTCTGCAAATCTCTGACCGTCCAATCTTCTTCCATCCCCGTATACGTATTTCTGACGTATTTGCATAATTGCTCCTCCCAATTGTCTTCGATAATTTCATCCGAATTTCGGTATTCGGATAAAGATCGGAGAATCTGAATTAACACTTCTGCTGGCGGTCGATGCTTGTGGCGCGTGATCCTCCTCAACACAAATCCAATCCACCAGGGATTATCGAGTGTTATTCGAAGAATTTAAGAGATGCAAGGCATTCAAATTAGTTTCGAGGAATTCGAGAGGAATCCAAAATTAAAGAATCCAACATCGAGCTCGAATCTGATGATGATAATGATTATAATGGAGGATCAACGACTGTGAAGAATAATTTGAAATGTAATTCATGTCATTTTGTTAGAAAAACACACGTGTTCGAAATAATCTTTGATTTTTTGCTGCTTATTCTCAAACTTTCGTATTCAGATTTTGAAGGAACACTGTAGTTAAAGTGTTACCCTGGTGTCTTAACATTAAGTTTCACACGTGTTATAATTCTTGTGTGGAGGATCAAAGTGGAATAATTGCATTGCTCGTTTGGACACTGACGTTTCGAGGATATGCGTCTTTCGAAATATCGCGAAATTTTCATCAATTGTCGCTCTAAAATTTTAATACTTTAAGCTCTCTCGAATACAGATCTGCCGTTTCGCTCGATATTTGGCAATATTTTATTATTGGGGAAAGAGCACGTTGATCAATCGCGTAGCAGAGGTCCGTGGATCAATCAACGATTCGTAAGAAATTGAAAATTCATCAACGTGAAATGAAATCGTTGTAACGATGGAAAATTCGTGACTTGAAAAACTACTGAAAATCGCATCGACGTCGAGCGTGCGCGAAAATTGATATTAAAAAAAAAAAAAAAGGAAAAAAGAAATTAAAAAAAAAGGCTACGTCAAATATACACGAAAATTTCGGACCGAAAAACGGGAAAACTCCGGGAAAAAAACATTGCATCGATGTCAAATGCATCTGCAACATTCGGTGATGCGATGAACGAGAAATATATATATATAAAACCACAAATAAATATCTACACGTCGTGATAAAGCGAGAAATTTTATTGATAGAGAAATTGTTCAAATCAAATGATATATATATATATTTTTTCGAATAATTATTGAATCAAACGAGTGAGATCGAAGAATCGTTGAAAGATCCACAGAGAATCCTCTCTACATTACGCTGCAACAATTTCCACATTTATTTTTATCACGCACGATTGACAACAAATTTACCATAATTCGAGAAAATATTTGTTCGCGCATAAGTTTCCTCCAAATGAAAAAATCGAGCGAAATCGCAGCTAGAAGAAGATGGTCGTCGAACGCAGGACAAGTTCGCAGAAACACTTTCTTCGTGTAACACCGATCGATTTAATTGAAGATCGTGAGTTAACGCGATAGAATAGAAAAAAAGGAAAAAGAAGAAAGAAGAAAAAAACAAGAGAAAAATTAACCAGGCGTGGGAAGGGAGAGGAAGAATGGAGGAAATCGAGCGAGATCGGTGGGCGATCGGTGGTTAAACGCAGCGGTGTTCGATGGATGCGGGTTAAATCGGGCGTGAGCAGCGTGGTTGAAAATTAAAATTTGAAAGGGAAAAATAATAAGGGCGTAAAGAAGCCGAAAGAAGAAGCTGAAACGAGTAATAAACGCGTTCGATCGACTCTCGTCAAGAGATTTCGATTTCGAAGAATGGAAAAGAAGAAGAAAAAAAAAAGGAAAGCACGAAAATGAACAAGCAGCCGGATGCGAAACTGAATAATCGATCGAAATCGCGTGATTTCGAGAGACAAAAACAAGTCGAGAAAACTATGGCCTTGCGCGGAACGCTAGTCGCTAGGTGGCTCTGCTGTGTCTCGATTCGTTCTCTACCATTTTAGATCTGTCGTAATTTACTTTAATCTCGAAACGAGGATAGTGGTCGATAGTCAATTGGTTAAACTCGCCGTTAAAAAGCACGAAGGAGGAAGGAAAGAAAGAAAGAAAGAAAGAAGAAAAAAAAGAAGAAAAAAATTTCTCTCTTCTCCTTTTCTCGAGATCGAGATAAAATTATTCAGCTTGCTCTTGGAAATGGAATAGAATAATATTGGCAAATTCAACCTTTCTGGAAAAGCTTCGCCCCAGATCCAGAATGAATTACGGCGGAAACACAATTGGATTGTTTATTATCTTTAATCTCTGACCAAAAGGAAATCCGCAACGATATTTTCCCGCGAATCTCGCTAGATAAATCTGGCATCGAGCATGATACCATTAATTATCGGCCTCCGATTAATTAACCGAGGCAAGACGTACTTCCGGTCCAGCAGAACTCGCCGCGGTGACGCGTTCGCGCTCGCGCTGCCACACAAACAGGAGGAAACACTGGCAAAAGAAGAATAAGAAGAAACAAAGGCGGTAAAAAAGAAGTAAAAAAAAAACAAAAAAAAAAAGAATAAAAAAGAAGAAATCGGAAGAAAAACGAGTTAAATCGTTCGGATGTATATATATGTACATGGAAATACACGTGTTTTTCTCTTTCTCTTTCTCTTTCTAAAGTATGCACGCATAATGAATAATAAAATGATACACAAACGTGTATCATGGTGTACATATATATAAATCCATTTGTCATCTGGTATTTGAGATTGGGTTATTTTGGCTCGTTTCGATTACAAAAAAAAAAAGAAAAGAAAAAGAAAGAGAGAGGGGAGAAAAATTAGGAGCAAAAGAAAACAAAAATTAAAAGATAGTGAGAAAAATAAAAATGAAAAGAACTCTTTTTGCG